>NC_134092.1:110509194-111141551 GCF_000715075.1 Nicotiana tabacum
CATCAACTATCCCAACTAAAAGAGATTACTCCATTATGGAGTAAGAAAAGCTAAAAAAAGATATTTAGAAGACTAAAAATATTTAAAAGACAAAGAAAATATTTTTACTACAAAGAAAGAAGACCAAGACTAGTTCTTGTCTTACAAAAGATTGGATATCCTTAAAGAACATCAAGTGATATAACAACAAGGCAACAAGAACATCATAATTATTGCTCATGCGAATAAGGAACACAAGTACAATCAATAAGTCAAGTCCTTTAAATATAAATCATTCACATATTATTATTTAAGATAAATATCTTTCGAATATACTTCTTTCGAATAATTATCTTTCGAATATACTTCTTTCAAATAAATATAATTTCAAGTAAAAGTCACCATGTGGCACCTCATTTCAAATCATAAAAATTATGGGTCTCATCCCACTTTCATATTTTTCACGATACCGTGTGCCCATATTTCTATCACCATCACATGGTCAACTTACGTGTCAATAATAAAATCATCATATTTTTTTCCGGCACCTCATGCCCATATTATTTTCATAACTGCACGGACAACTCACGTATCAACTTATTTTTAATAAAGTAAGGTTAAAATATTTAAATCAAGTAAGAAATCAATAAAAAGATAAGTTTATTTTAGAAATCATTTGAGAGAGGAAAAATGACATTTTCTTCAAAATAAAGCTTCAGATAAACTACTGATTTGGATATAAAATTTATTAAATTAAACATACTGGAAATTTTCTTTTATTTAAAACAACTCAATCATCAAAGACAAGTACAACCCAAAACTACAAATCCTCAAAGTCTCGTACGAAAAAGTCAAGGTCAACACAATGCATCAATAAATACAAAACACTTAATATTAAGTCAAATAATACATCACGAAAAATACAAGAATTTATAAATTACGGAAAAACAAAATAACCAAGGGCAAGTGCAAACATAGTCCCGAAGTAAGTGCTCAACAGGGAATCTCTCGAGGTACCGCCTCGTAGTCCCAAAATAAATATGCAACAACAACAATGCCCCAGGCCATCACAAATCAATTCTCGATATAGCCCTCCCCCCTCTCCCTGTCTCGCCACGTGTGCTATAGTAAAGTAAATGCTCACCTTGTCTCGCCACACGTGCATAATAATGTTCTCACCTTGTCTCGCCACATGCGCAAACCCACATATATATAAATAGCCCGCTTTGTCACGCCGCATATGCATAAATCAATAGTAATAATAGCACGGCAGAAACCTCGTACAAACACCTGAACATAACTCCCATAATATAATGTGCCAATATCACATCTCATAAACTGCACCTCAAGTGCTCAAATATTAAAACATAGCATAGATTGCACATCAAATGCTCAATTATTATAACTTATCATAAATTGCACATCAAGTGCTCAAATATCACAACTTGCCACGAAAATCAACAATACCTTATTTTTCACAATAAGGAGCCCATGGCTCGACCATAATGTGCACAAAAATCTTAACAAAATATCCGAAAGTGAACAACTCAACAAAATAATATTTCACATAAAAATCAAGGTGGTAATCACACCAAATCATCATGTAAAAATAATTTCAACAAACAAGGATCTAGGCATGACAAATAGAGGATTTAATAAGTGCCAATAATTTTTAATTTAATACATAAGGGCGTCTAAGGATTTTTAATCAATGAAATTTGCACATATAAATCAAGTACGTACTCGTCACCTCGCGTACATAGTTTTCAATTACACAATTTGCACATAAGACTCAATGCCTAAGGGGAAATTTCCCCACTCGAGGTTAAGCAAGATACTTACCTCAAACCGAGCTCAATCAATTAAGTAGTATACCCTTTCCTCGATTTTCCGACTACGATTGGCTCGAATCTAGTCATAATTAATTAGATTCAATCAATACAAATTGTAGGAATAAATTCCATATGAAAATATAATTTTTCTACAAAAATCTGAAATTTAACCCAAAATATTGCCTGTGGGGTCCACATCTCGGAACCCAACAAAAGTTACAAAATATGAACGCCCATTCCGATACGAGTTCAACCATACCAATTTTATTCAATTCCGATAATAACTCGACCTCCAAATCTTAAATTGAACCAAGAGGGTTTTCACAATGTTTTCAACTTAATTCACCGATTAAATGTTAAAAACGACCATGGATTCGGGTAATTTAATCAATATTGAGTTAAGAACACTTAACCCATTGTTTCCTCTGAAAATATCCCAAAATTCGCCTCATCCCGAGCTCCAATCTGTCAAAAATGGAAAAATGGGACGAAGTCCCATTTTTAGAACTTAAACTCACTGCCCGGGCTTTTCTTCTTCGCATTCGCGTGACAAGTGTCGCGTTCGCGAAGGCCTGACCATGCACAGCATCGCGTTTACGTTCAAACTCCCGTGTTCGTGGTAGCCAACTGCCCTCCTTCTTCGCATTCACAGTCTAAGCTTCGCGTTCACGAAGGCTTAATGGCTCAGGGTCCCGGGTCCCCTTCCTTCTTCGCGTTCGTGACCACTACGTCGCGTTCGCATAAGCTTGACCATACCTTGCCTTGCGTTCGCATCCTCCAGCACCCCCAAAATTTCTTCTTCGCGAACGCGGGACTTCCTTCGCATTCGCGAAGAAGGAAACCAGACACCAGAATCAGCAGTTCCAAAAAAGCTCCAAATGATCCGAAACCACCCCGAAACACACCCGAGGCCCCTGGGACCTCAACCAATCATACCAATCAGTCCCATAACACATTACGAACTTGCTCGAGGCCTCAAATTGTATCGAACAACATCAAAATGATGAATCGCACTTCAAATCAAAATCCATAAACTTTGAACTTTCAAATTCTATATCTTGTGCCGAAACACGTTAAATCAATTCGGAATGACTTCAAATTTTGCACACAAGTCATAAATGACATAACGGACCTATTCCAATTTCCATAATCAGATTCCGTCCCCAGTATCACAAAGTCAACCCCCCCGTCAAACTTCCCAAAAATTCAGCTTTCGCCATTTTAAGCCTAATTCCACTACAGACCTCCAAATAATTTTTCGGACACGCTCCTAAGTTCATAATCACCATACAGAGCTATTGACATCATCAAAATTCCATTCCGGAATTGTTTGCTCAAAAGTCAACTCTCTGATCAACTATTTCCATTTAAGCTTCTAAATAAGGATTTTTCGTTTAATATAATTCTGAATCTTCATTAAATCAAATTCGATCACACCCACGGACCATAATACAAATCGCGAAGCTACTTGAGACCTTAAGTCATTGAACGGGGCATAAATTCTTAAAACGATAAGTCGAGTCATTACATGTACGTAGATTCCATATATGCAACTATGGGCTTCACTCTTGACTTCATGAGTTAGTCTTGCAAATGTAGGTTCCATGTATGAGAATGTGACTTTTGCAAATATAGATTCCACACATGCATATATGACTCTTTTGCTTCCATTTAGACTTACAAATGTAGGTTCCATGTATGCAAATGTGACCTTTGCGTATATAGATTTCACATATGCATCTATGGCTCTTTTGCTTCCACTCTTCACTTCATGGGTTAGACTTGCAAATGTAAGTTCCATGTATGTGAATGTGACCTTGCGTATATAGATTCCACATATGCAACTATGCTCCTTTTCATCTCTAATTATCATAAGCCCATATGTATATTCCACATTTGCGAATATGAAGATGATGTGTGCAACGGTGGCTTTGCTTCATTCTCTTGTCTTTTAGCCTCTTTCCTTCTTTTTCATAATTTCTTCTTCCTACAATATTTATTAGAAAATATGCGAGGATAGAATATCATTATTCATATTTTATTTTAAAACTTATATTTTACATATGAAATTAGACGAATAATTTATTTCCATCAAATATCCCCATACTTGAACTTTTGCTCGTCCTCGAGGAAAAAGAATACTTTAAAAGTATATCTTACAAAATCCATGACTATTGTAGGATAGAAAATTTATACAAAATAAACATCCTCCAATATGGTCAATGAAATTAACCTTTTTAAATTCACCAAATCTTTTACTTTATTTCTGAATTCTGCTTTGATCAACAAGAACTTGCAATCTTCTTCCCTTGAATCTTTCAGAATTGATAGATTTATGATCACTTATTCAGTTAGTATCATACTCTTGTCCATAGGTTTGCACCTCATATTTTTCTCCACTAATATAGATTCAACACTGATTGTGTGTGTGTGTGTGTGTGTGTGTGTGTGTGTGTGTGTGTGTGTGTGTGTGTGTGTGTGTGTGTGTGTGTGTGTGTGTGTGTGTGTGTGTGTGTGTGTGTGTGTGTGTGTGTGTGTGTGTGTGTGTGTGTGTGTGTGTGTGTGTGTGTGTGTGTGTGTGTGTGTGTGTGTGTGTGTGTGTGTGTGTGTGTGTGTGTGTGTGTGTGTGTGTGTGTGTGTGTGTGTGTGTGTGTGTGTGTGTGTGTGTGTGTGTGTGTGTGTGTGTGTGTGTGTGTGTGTGTGTGTGTGTGTGTGTGTGTGTGTGTGTGTGTGTGTGTGTGTGTGTGTGTGTGTGTGTGTGTGTGTGTGTGTGTGTGTGTGTGTGTGTGTGTGTGTGTGTGTGTGTGTGTGTGTGTGTGTGTGTGTGTGTGTGTGTGTGTGTGTGTGTGTGTGTGTGTGTGTGTGTGTGTGTGTGTGTGTGTGTGTGTGTGTGTGTGTGTGTGTGTGTGTGTGTGTGTGTGTCTTAATTTCAATGATTTCCTGAGATAAAAACGCTTGCTCCTGCCTTCACAAAATTAAAACCATAGATATTGTATTTATATGGTGAAGATGAAAAGAATTAATCATTGGACATATAGTAAAGAATTTATTTTGTTAATTAAAAACCTAGAAATAGGATAAAGGAGAGAAAAATAATTATATATAAAGATATAAAGAAAATAGAACTTTATATAAACATATGTATCCATTAACTAGATACATATATAACATATATTAGAAATGCATCAGAATTTACCCCCTCCACACGTGAACTGTTTCATCCTCCTGGATAAAACGTGTGATGAGAGATATACATATATAAGTATTAATTTAAGGAAAAGAAAAAATTAATACTAATGTATATAAAAAAAATCTTTTTGGCCTTCAAATTTATAATCACAGAAGAAATCTTGAAAGAAACTGTGACCACACATATTCTATGTGTAATAGACTGGCTAATTTAAGACCTTATTAGTCATTTGGTCCTGGTTTAAATATAAACCAAAAACTACCTGAGGCAACATTCGACTTGAATCATTAAATGGTTAACCAACCAGTTACTTAGGCATGCCGATCACCATGGAGTTGCTCCAGTGTAGGTGACTCTGTTTTTGTAGAGGCCTTTATGAGATGCTCTGGTTGTACAATAACCTGGATATTGACCAGATTAATTGGTTAAGCATTTAATTACCAAATCTATGTTGGACTTATAAGGCTCCATTGCTTCACCCTCAATGGCTATGGGTATGTCACTATAGTTCTGAGTTTTACGTCGTCAGCTCGACTTATTACTTGTGAAATTCATCAGTCTATCAAAGTGACCGATGAATGTTGCTCAAAATGTCCTCCAAAGTACAATTTGAGTCTTTGACCATTTACCTTAAACTTGTCACCTCCATTATTCTGTTGGATTTCAATTGCTCCATATGGAGTAACATTTGTTACATTGTAAGGACCTGTCCACCTTGATTTTAATTTTTCTGAGAATAGCCTGAGTCGACTATTGTAAAGAAGCACTTGATCTCGAATTTTAAAAAAAAATTGTCAGATCAAATTGTCATGCCATTTTTTTGTTTTTTCTTTAAAAAGTTTTGCATTTTCATAGACTTCCAGCCTCATTTCTTCTAACTCATTTGTCACGACCCAAATTAACCCTCCGTAAGGTGTCGTGATGGCACCTAGTCTTTACGACTAGGTAAGCCTAATATTACAAACAATATTTAAAAAACATAACATTTTTAAAGATAAACAGCATATTGTGAATAGCCAAGAGTAGCACCACTCGGCATATACAAAATAATTATTTCAAGACCCGGAATATCACTAAGTCACAAGCTGCTATAATCTATGTAGCTCTATACAAAAGTCTGAAAATAATAAAGAAAGTCTCTAGGCGAGGGAGTAGAAGGGAACTCTGAGGATCTGCGGACGCAAGCAGAAGTACCTTGAAGTCTCCTAAAATCAGCGGCATGCACTAACCCCGAGGTTGATAGCTCGCACTGGATCTGCACACGAAAACATGTGCAGGAAAGGGCATGAGAACACCACAATGGTACCCAGTAAGTGCCAAGCCTAACCTCGGTCAAGTAGTGACGAGGTAAGGTCAAGGCCCTGCCGGAGTAAATATAATAAATTAAACAGTAAAAGATATAAGTAAAAATGTACGGTAACACAGTTAAAGAAATTCTCAAAAATTTAACAGTTAAGAGAACCCTCTGCTCAGAACAAGGTAAACACAGTGGGGAATCTCCCGGGATACCGTCCCATAGTTTCAAATGGATATGCAGTACAAGGGGATCTCCCGGAATACGTCCGTCATCCCAAAGTAAATATGCAGTGCTGGGGGATCTCTCAGAATACGTCTGTAGTCCCAAAGTAAATATGCAGTACAGAGGGATCTCCCGGAATACGTCCGTAGTCCCAAAGTAAATATGCAGTATAGGGGGATCTCCCGAAATACATCTGTAGTCCCAATTTAAATATGCAACGCAATATGAAATGGCCGGTATGGCATCGAGTTATACAGTTTATACTGAACACAGATAAGGAAAGTAGGGACATAACTACGCATGGCACACAGAATGTCAAATAGGCAGTTAAAACACGTAAGCATGTTTCTCTAGTCTAAGTTTAATAATTAAACGTATTAGTGCAATTTAATAAGGAAAAACAAAGGAAAAATGGGGGTTTTGCAATAATAGCCCATGTAAGTACTCATCACCACACGTACACGGTGCCCACACATCAATTAATATCGAACATCTTAAGGGAAAAGTCCTCAACACAAGGTTAGGCAAGCCACTTACCTCGAACCGCTCAAATCAACTCGATATCACGTTCTTGCCACGAGTATCCGACTCCAAATGGCCCGAATCTATTCAAATTAAATGCATAATGTAAATATAACTACAAGTAAATAATTTAGCTAATTAATTCGAAGTTAAAGCGTGAAATTAGGGAAAACGCCCAAAAAGTCTCCCCGGGCCCACGTCTCGGAATCGGGTACAAATTACAAATTTTGAACACCCATTCACTCACGAGTCTAACCATATCAAATTTACTACAATCCGATACCAAATGGTCCTCCAAATCCACAAATCAAACTTTCAAATCCCTGGCCTCCAACTTCTAATTTCCACCTTAAATACACACGAACTAGGTGGGAAAATACATGGCAAAGCAAGATTATTGATCAAAAATAAGCACAAGGGACTTACCTTAAGAAATGCCTCGAAAATGCTCTCAAAACGTGCCCTAAACCGAGTTTGCAAAGTCAAAAATGACAAAAATCGTGAAGCCCTTCGATTTTAACCACTACCCAGGTATTTCCGCACCTGTGGGTGCGCTTGTGCGGAAAAAGTGCGCATCTGCACAATTCACTTGCCCACCTCTGCCTTCGCACCTGCGATGAAAGGGCCGCACATGCGCGCCTGCGGAAATCCCCTCCGCTTCTGCGTAACTTGCGCACTAGCGAACAGTCTTACGCATTTGCGGGCATCACAGATGCGGCCTTTTCCCAAGCACCTGCGACCCCTGACCAATCCACCCAACTCCGCTTCTATGAAAATTTTCTCGCACCTACGGGCAGCCTTGCGTATGTGAGGTTACAGCAGAACCAGCAAAAACACCAGATATTTCCTAAGTCCAAATTCATTCCGTTAAGCATCTGAAATACACCCGAGGCCCCCAGGACCTCAACCAAACCTACCGACCAATCTTATAATACCATACAAACTTAGTCGAGTCTTCAAACCACATCGAACAACACCAAAATCATGAATTAAGCACAGATTCAAGCCTAAGAATTTACAATTTTCCAAATTCTACAAACGATGCCGAACCACATCAAATCTAGTCCGAAAGACGTCAAATTTTATCACAGGTCACAAATGACACTACGAACCTACAGCAACCTTCGGAATTCCATTCCGATCTCGATATCAAAATTTTCACTATCGGCCGAAATCGCCGAAAAACTAACTTTCGCCAATTCAAGCCTAAATCTACTACAGACCTCCAAAACACATTCTGCACGCACTCCTAACCCCAAAATCACTCAACGGAGCTAACGTAGTCGACGAAAATCCATTCCGGATCCGTCTTCACACAGTTCTGACTACGGTCCAAACTCTAAGGCTTAAACTCACAATTAGGGACTGTGTCCCAAAACTCTCTGAATTCCATAACCTATCACTCCGGCAAGACTCAATAGCGGAAACAAACATGGGGAAAATAGTTATTAGGGGATCGGGGCTCAAATTCTCAAAACGACCGGCCGGGTCGTTACGTCCTCCCCCTCTTAAAATAATCGTTCGCCTCCTCGATTGGCTGACTTCTCCACTGGACCTTTACTGAAGCAATATTCTTTGACCTGAGCTTTCTGACCTGCCTGTCCAAAATGGCTACTGGCTCCTCAACATAATATAGATCCTTGTCCAGCTGGACTGAGCCAAAATCCAATACATTAGTCAGCTCACCGTGATACTTCCGGAGCATAGATACATAGAATAACGGGTGAACTCCTGCTAGCCTGGGAGGCAAGGCAAGATCATAAGCAACCTCCCCAACTCGCCGCAATATCTCAAAAGGACCAATGAACCTCGGGCTCAGCTTGCCCTTCTTCCCGAACCTCATGACGCCCTTCATAGGCGATACCCGAAGCAAGACTCGCTCACCAACCATAAATGCCAAATCACGAACCTTCCGATCCGCATAACTCTTCTGCCTAGACTGGGTTGTGCGAAGTCTCTCCTGAATCACCTTCACCTTATCCAGGGCATCCTGGACCAAGTCGGTACCTAATAATCGGGCCTCGCCTGGCTCAAACCATCCCACTGGGGATCGGCACCGCCTACCATACAAAGCCTCATACGGTGCCATCTGAATGCTGGACTGGTAATTGTTGTTGTAAGCAAACTCTGCAAGTGGTAAGTATTGGTCCCATGACCCTCCGAACTCCATCACACAGGCACGGAGCATATCCTCAAGAATCTGACTCATGCGCTCGGACTGCCCGTCCATCTGAGGGTGAAAGGCTGTGCTTAGCTCCACCCTAGTACCCAACCCCTGCTGTACGGCTCTCCAAAACCATGATGTGAACTGTGTACCTCTGTCTAAAATGATGGATACTGGAATACCATGAAGGTGGACAATTTCACTGATATAAATCTCAGCTAACCTCTCAGAAGAATAAGTGGTCAACACTGGAATAAAATGAGCTGACTTGGTCAGCCGATCCACGATCACCCAAATAGCATCGAACCTTCTCAAAGTCCGTGAAAGTCCAACTACAAAGTCCATGGTGATCTGCTCCCACTTCCACTCTGGGATCTCTAACCTCTGAAGTAATCCACCCGGCCTCTGGTGCTCATATTTGACCTGCTGACAGTTGAGAGACTTGGCTACAAACCCAACTATATCCTTCTTTATCCTCCTCCACCAGTAGTGTTGTCTCAAATCCTGATACATCTTCGCGGCACCAGGATGAATGGAGTGTCGCGAGCTGTGGGCCTCCTTGAGAATCAACTCCTGAAGCCCATCTACATTGGGCACACAGATCCGACCCTGCATCCTCATCACACCATCATCACCTATAGTTACATCACCGACATCACCTCGAAGGACCCTGTCCTAAAGAACTAGAAGATGTGGATCATCATACTGGGGCTCCCTGATACGGTCATAAAGAGAAGACCGAGCAACCACACAAGCTAATACCCAGCTAGGCTCTGAAATATCCAATCTCACGAACTAGTTGGCTAAGGCCTGAACATCTAAGGCTAAGGGCCTCTCAGCTGCCGGAAGATATGCCAAACTCCCCAAACTCTCTGCCCGGTGACTCAAGGCATC
The DNA here is from genome assembly GCF_000715075.1 of Nicotiana tabacum. NCBI lineage: Eukaryota > Viridiplantae > Streptophyta > Magnoliopsida > Solanales > Solanaceae > Nicotiana > Nicotiana tabacum. The sequence goes on from NC_134092.1 coordinate 110,519,295, forward strand.
GGCCACTACATTGGCCTTCCCCGGGTGGTACAATATAGTGATATCATAGTCTTTAAGTTGTTCCAACCACCTCCGCTGACGTAAATTAAGGTCCTTCTGCCTGGACAAGTACTGCAAACTTCGGTGGTCAGTGTAAATCTCACAGGGAACACCGTACAAATAATGACGCCAGATCTTCAGGGCATGAACAATAGCTGCTAACTCGAGATCATGAACCAAATAATTCTTCTCATGCACCTTCAACTATCTAGATGCATAGGCAATCACCCTACCGTCCTGCATCAATACCGCTTCAAGGCCAATCCTCGAGGAATCACAATAGACAGTGTAGGACCCCGAACCTTTAGGCAATACTAATACTGGGGCTGTAGTCAAAGCTGTCTTGAGCTTCTGGAAGCTCCCCTCACACTCCTCGGTCCACCTAAACGAAGCACCCTTCTGGCTCGGCCTGGTCATAGGTGCTGCAATGGATGAAAATCCCCCCACAAAGCGACGGTAATACCTCGCCAAACTAAGGAAACTGCAGATCTCCGTAGCTGATGACGGTCTGGGCCAACTTTCCACTTCATCCACCTTCTTCGGATCTACCTTGATCCCATCACAAGACACTATGTGGCCCAAGAATGTCACTGAATCAAGCCAGATTTCACACTTAGAAAATTTTGCATACAGTTTCTTCTCCCTCAAAGTCTGAAGCACGGTCCTCAGGTGTTGCTCATGATCTTCCCGAGACCGGGAATATACCAGGATGTCATCAATAAACACAATGACGAAGGAATCAAGATAAGGCCGAAACACATTGTGCATCAAATGCATAAAGGCTGCTGGGGCATTGGTCAGCCCAAATGACATCACAAGAAATTCATAGTGACCATATCTAGTCCTGAAAGCAGTCTTTGGGATGTCCGGCTCCCGAATCTTCAATTGATGATAGCCAGAATGCAAGTCAATATTAGAAAATACACCTGGCACCCTGTAACTGATCAAATAAGTCATTATTGCGAGGCAAAGGATACCTGTTCTTCACTGTAACCTTGTTCAACTGCCGATAATCAATACATATACGCATAGAACCATCCTTCTTCTTCACAAATAAGACCGAAGCACCCCAATGTGATATACTGGGCCTGATGAAACCCTTATCAAGCAACTCCTGCAACTGCTCCTTCAACTCCTTCAACTCAGGAGGAGCCATACGGTAGGGAGGAATAGAAATGGGCTGAGTGCCTGGCAACAAATCAATGCCAAAATCAATATCTCTATCAGGTGGCATGCTCGGAAGATCTGCTGGAAACACATCTGGAAAGTCCCTCACTACTGGAACTGACTCAACTGTAGGGGTATCAATACTGACATCTCTCACATAGGCCAAATATGCATCACACCTCTTCTCAACCATTCGCTGAGCCTTAAGAAATGAAATGACCCTACGGGGAGTATACTCTAAGGTACCTCTCCACTCTAATCTCGGCTAGCCTGGCATAGCCAGCGTCACGGTCTTAGCGTGACAATCAAGAATAGCATAATGAGTCGACAATTAGTCCATGCCCAAGATAACATCAAAATCTACTATACTGGGTAATAACAAATCGTCTCTGGTCTCAAAACCACTAAGAGCAATCAAACACGACCGAAATACGCAGTCCACAACGAGAGAATCTCCCACAGGAGTAGATACATAAATAAGGGAACTCAAATAATCCCAAGATATCCCCAAATGTGGAGAAAAATAAGAAGACACATATGAATACATAGAGCCTGGGTCAAATAATATTGATGCATCCCTATGACAGACAGGGATGATACTTGTGATGACTGAATCTGAAGCGACGGCCTCTAAACAGGGTGGTAGGTCATAGTACCTGGCCTGGCCTCCCCTTCTAGGGTGACCCCGACCTCTCTGACCTCCACCTCGAGCTGGCTGAGGAGGTGGGGTGGTAGCTGGTGCTGGAAGAATGGCTGGAGGACCCGGTGGAGCACGTGGAGGCTGATAAGTCTGTGAAGGTGCACCCCTCCTGGCCCTGGGCAATCTCTAACCAGGTGACGAGTGTCACCACACTCAAAACAACCTCTCGGAGGATGCGATGGCTGAGACTGACTCAGACTTGGCCTGCTGGACTGGCCGGTAATATCACCTCGAGTAGTAGGCATACTGGATATTGGCGGTGCATAATAGGGCTCTTGAGGTCTAGGTGGAGCTGGAACACCGCTGGCTACTGGAAGAGCTGAATGAACAGGGCGACTCATAAAACCCCTACCATAGCGTGTTGTTGGCGCACGAGCTCCTGAATAATGACTAGTCTCTCGAGACCTCTTGGCCTCTCTCTCCTCTATGTCCCGGGAAAACATGCCCTCCACTCTCCTGGCAATGCTCACTGCCTGCTGAGAAGTGATGTCCATCTCCAACTCCCTGGCCATACTGGTCCGGATACTGGGGTGGAGTCCCTCAATGAAGCGACGAACCCTCTCTCTGACCGTAGCAACCAGAGTCGGTGCATGGCGAGCTCATACTCCGACACAGTCATAGCACCCTGACGCAACTACTCAAACTTTGTGTGCCAAGCATCCCTGAGGATCTGAGGAACATACTCACGCAAGAACATCTCTAAAACCTGAGTCCAAGTGAGTGAGGCTGCCCCATTTGGACTACTCATCTCATAGGCATGCCACCACTGATATGCTGCTCCCCTCAGCTGAAAAGCGGTGAAAGAAACCTCACTCGTCTCCACAATGCCCATAGTGCGGAGAATACGATGACACTTCTCAAGAAAACCCAGAGCATCATCTGAAGCTAGTCTGTTGAAAGTAGGTGGGTGGTACTTCTTGTACCTCTCAAGTCTAAGTTGCTTTGCCTCAAAAGCAACTACCCTGGTCTCATGCTGAACCGGAGCCACTGGGGACATAGGAATATACTCTAGGGCCTGATCAACCTGGACCCTCTGCTCAGGAGTGTGGGCTGCGGGAGTCTGTGCCCCTCCCCCGGCCTGAGATATAGCGGGAGCTATCGAAAATAGTCCAGCCTGAGCCAGAGTGTTGAACATGCTCAAGAACTGAGCTAAAGTCTCCTGGAGGGCTGGAGTAGCAATAGGGATCTTCGGTGCTGGCCCTCCAGCTGGAGCTGCTGGGGGCTCTTCTGACGCAGCTCTCGCAGGTAGGCTGCACCGCGTGGTCATCCTCTACCCCGACCCCGGCCTCTGGCGGCTCTAACAGGGGGCTCAGGTGCCTGATTGTCGGTCCTCCCGGTACGGGTCCTCACCATCTGTGAGAAAGAATAGAATAGAATCTTAGAATTTTTATTTTTTTTTATGTCAATAACTCGCACGACAAGGATATCAAAGAAGTATGATTATTATTAACAGTTACATAGCCTCCCGAAGATAAGTACGGATGTCTCCGCACCAATCGGCGAGACTCTAATAAACCGGCTTGTGACTCGCGACTCCTATGAACCTAGTGCTCTGATACTAATTTGTCACGACCCAAATTAACCCTCCATAAGGTGTCGTGATGACACCTAGTCTTTACGACTAGGTAAGCCTAATATTACGAAAAATATAAAGAAAACACAACATTTTTAAAGATAAACAGCATATTGTGAATAGCCAAGAGTAGTACCACTCGGCATATAAAAAATAATTTTCCCAAGACGCGAAATATCACTAAGTCACAAGTTGTTATAATCTATGTAGCTCTATACAAAAGTCTGAAAATAATAAAGAAAGTCTCTAGGCGAGGGAGTAGAAGGGAACTCTGAGGATCTGCTGACGCAAGAAGAAGTACCTTGATATCTCCTAGAATCAGCAGCATGCACTAACCCCGAGGCTGATAGCTCGCACCTGGATCTGCACACGAAAACATGTGCAGGAAAGGGCATGAGTACATCACAATGGTACCCAGTAAATGCCAAGCCTAACCTCGATCGAGTAGTGACGAGGTCAGGTCAAGGCCCTACCGGAGTAAATATAATAAATTAAACAGTAAAAGATATAAGTAAAAATTTATGGTAACACAGTTAAAGAAATTCTCGAAAATGTAACAGTTAAGGGAGCCCTCGGCTCATAACAAGGTAAACACAGTGGGGAATCTCCCGGGATACCGTCCCATAGTTCTAAATGGATATGCAGTACAGGGGGGTCTCCCGGAATACGTCCGTAGTCCCAAAGTAAATATGCAGTGCTGGGGGATCTCCCGGAATACATCCGTAGTCCCAAAGTAAATATGCAGTACAGGGGGATCTCCCGGAATACGTCTGTAGTCCCAAAGTAAATATGCAGTACAGGGGGATCTCCGGGAATACGTCTGTAGTCCCAATTTAAATATGCAACGCAAGATGAAATGGCAGGTATGGCATCGATTTATACAGTTTATACTGAATACAGATAAGGAAAGTAGGGACTTAACTAAGCATGGCGCACAGAATGTCAAATAGGCTGTTAAAACACGTAAGCATGCTTCTCTAGTCTAAGTTTAACAATTAAACATATTAATGCAATTTAATAAGGAAAAACAGTTTATGATTTAGAAAGGAAAACGGGGTTTTTGCAATAATAGCCCATGTAAGTACTCGTCACCTCACGTACACGGTGCCCACACATCAATTAATATCGAACATCTTAAAGGAAAAGTCCCCAACACAAGGTTAGGCAAGCCACTTACCTCGAATCGCTCAAATCAACTCGATATCATGTTCTTGCCACGCGTATCCAACTCCAAATGGCCCGAATCTATTCAAATTAAATGCATAATGTAAATATAACTACAAGTAACTAATTTAGCTAATTAATTCGAAGCTAAAGCGTGAAATTAGGAAAAACACCCGAAAAGTCTCCCCGAGCCCACATCTCAAAATCAGGTAAAAATTACAAATTTTGAACACACATTCAATCACGAGTCTAACCATATCAAATTTACTACAATCCAATACCAAATGGTCCTCCAAATCCACAAATCAAATTTCCAAATCCCTGGACTCCAACTTCCAGTTTCCACCTTAAATACATACTAACTAGGTGGGAAAATACATGGAAAAGCAAGATTACTGATCAAAAATAAGCACAAGGGACTTACCTCAAGAAATGCCTCGAAAATTCTCTCAAATATCGCCCTAAACCTAGTTTGCAAAGTCAAAAATGACAAAAATCGCGAAGCCCTTCGGTTTTAACCACTGGCCAGGTATTTCCGTACCTGCGGGTGCGCTTGTGCGGAAAAAGTGTGCATCTACGCAATTCACTTGCCCCCCTCTGCCTTCGCACCTGCGACGAAAGGGCCTCACCTGTGTGTGCGCGCCTGCGGAAATCCCCTCTGCTTCTGCGTAACTTGCGCACTTGCGAACAGTCTTGCGCATTTGCAGGCATCGCAGATGCGGCCTTTTCCCACGCACCTGCGACCCCTGACCAATTCACCCAACTCCGCTTCTGCGCCAATTTTCTTGCACCTGCTGGCTCGCACCTATGGGCAGCCTTGCGCAGGTGTGGTTGCAGTAGAACCAGCAAAAACACCAGATTTTTCCTAAGTCCAAATTCATTCCGTTAAGCATCCGAAACTCATCCGAGGCCCCTGGGACCTCAACCAAACCTACCAACCAATCTTATAATACCATACAAACTTAGTCGAGCCTTCAAACCACATTTAACAACACCAAAATCATGAATTAAGCACGGATTCAAGCCTAAGAATTTAAAATTTCCCAAATTCTACAAACGACGTTGAACCACATCTAATCTAGTCCGAATGACCTCAAACTTTACACACAGGTCACAATTGACACCACGAACCTACAGCCATCTTCGGAATTCCATTCCGAGCTCAATATCAAAATTTCCACTATCGGCCGAAATCGCTGAAAAATTAACTTTCGTCAATTCAAGCCTAAATCTACTACAGACCTCCAAAACATATTTCAGATGCGCTCCTAACCCCAAAATCACTCAACGGAGCTAACAGAGTCAACGAAATTCCATTCCGGATCCGTCTTCACACAGTTCCGACTACGGTCCAAACTCTAAGGCTTAAACTTACAACTAGGGACTAAGTGTCCCAAAACTCTCTGAATTCCATAACCAATCACTCCGGTAAGACTCAATAGCGGAAACAAATGTGGGGAAAACAGTTATTAGGAGATCGGGGCTCAAATTCTCAAAACGACCGGCCGGGTCGTTACATCATTAACCTGAAAAAATCTATTTTTACCACCAGAGGCTAATTCAAAGTTTAATGCTTTTAGTGCCAAAAAGGCTTTGTGTTCTAATTCAACTGGCAAATGACAAGCTTTCCCAAAGAGTAATCTATATGGGGATGTTCCAATTAGCATTTTGAACATCGTTTGATATGCCCATAATGCATCATCTAATTTTAAAACACGGTCTTTTCTTGAGATTCCAATCGTTTTTTCAAGAATTCTTTTTAACTCACGGTTGGAAACTTCAACTTGCCCTTGAGTTTGAGCATGATATGGTGTTCCTGTTTTATGGGTCACACCGTATTTTGTCAGCAAAGAAAAAAATTATCTATTCATAAAATAAGGCCATTGGTCACTGATGACGTCCAAATCTACTACTAAAAAGTAAATGAACACGGTCGCATGCAATATAATTTACCTAATTATGAGTCGGGGTCGAATCCCACAGAGAAAAATATATAGGCGATTAGGAGTGTAAGAGAATTATCACTTATTATGCACTGCCAAACACTTAGAATGATTGTTGAGAAAATATTATAGCTAAATGCGAAAACATAAACTAACCTAGAAAGCAAGTAAAATGATCAATGGCTACAAGCATGGGTGCATCGGGATTTACACTCAAGTAACGATCCAATATATTTCACAATTTTATAAATATGAATGAGTTTATTATTTATTAGCCTCGGATAATAATTCTAAATTAGCTTCTCTTGAAGACTAACAAGACTTTCTAATTGAATTATTCCTAAAACAATTAAGAGATTAAGCATTCCCGAATATGGCTACAAGTAGTTGATTCCTATCCCTAGGGTCAACGCCTCAAGTTCTTGTTAATTAATCTTTCCCAACCCCCGAACTATTTTTTCCAAAACTAATCTGAAGTAAATGGGCGAGTCCTAGGGTTAGCTAATCCCTTTGGAAACATTCAAGAACAAGAATAATTAAAGAAACAACAACTCGCTTCATAATAAATAAAAATCGTTTAATATATAAGCACAACAAGATATTTATTCCACACTTTAAATATGAGTATTTCCATAAACAAGATTTAAGTGTTGGAAATAAATACTACACACTTAGATATACAATACAAAGCAAGGAAGTGAAGAAATGAGCATAAAGGAGTAAGAAGTTCTCAACCAAAAGCTTCAAATCTTCAAGACCCAAGTGTGTGTGCAAGAACCCTAGCTTCCAAGACTTGTTCTCTCTAGTATATGGACTGAAAAAAAGCCAAAGATGCTCCAAGATATGATATTCTCCGGTATTTGTGGGTTTGGAGTTGAGAAAATGTGAAATGCCAATACTGCCCAGGTCAGAGACCCGTCGACCGCACCTGCGGAGAGTTCCTCGCAGGTGCGGCTCCGCATATGCGGGTCTTCAATCACATATGCGTGAACCTAGTGGATTTTGCCTTCTCCGCAGATGCGGACATTGTGGTTCAAGTGCGACTCCACAGATGCGGATAAAGCATCACAGGTGCGAGTCCATGTATAATTCCCTTGCTCCGCAGATGCTGACAAAATTGTCGCACCAGTGACTCCGCAGGTGCGGAGTTTCTTTTGCCGCAGATGCAGTCCCAGTGAAGTTTAACTTCGCAGATGCGGCCCTTAAGCTCGCAGATGCGAGATCGCATATGCGGGCAGTGTTCTGCAAATGCGAAATTACTGAAGGATTTTGCACTTTTGTACTCTTTTTTGCTCAATTCCGCTTCACTTGAATTCAAGTCTCTTCGTGGCATCATTTACCTGAAAATCTAGCAATATACACCATAAAAAACCTCACATTGTAATTAAAGGACGCAAAATCTAAAGAAAAGAGACTAGAATAAGTGGTAAAATCACCACTCATAAGTCACTAATGATGACTTATGGTGTACCAAATCTGATAAAAATATTTTTTTTTGAGAAAATTGCACACAGTTTGAGCATCATTTTTCCTTGTGGGGATGGCTTCAACCCATCTTGACACATAATCAACAGCCACTAGGATATATTCAAAAGAATGAGAAGAAGGAAAAGGACCCATGAAATCTATTCCCCCAACATCAAATATTTCACATACATGTATTGATTGCAATGGCATCTCATCTCTCTTATTGATGTTACCTGTTCTTTGACACATGCCACATTGTGCAACATATGCTCGGGCATCTTTATTGATATAAAATTTTGTTCATCTCTTCTTCAGGCACACATCTTCTAATGATATTATCTGCAGCCAAAAGCTTTACGACCTCTTTTTTTACTACTTCCTGCATTGTTGGATTCAATCTCCTTTGGGGCTGGACTATTGGCATGTAGCTATCTTCCATGAGGATTCTGTGTTTACAAACAGCTGGATTAATCCCTTTGATATCTTCTATAGTCCACCCCAAAGCTCGTTTATGTGTTTTCAACACTTCAATCAGTTTTTCTTCTTGTCCTGCAATAAGAGAAGATGAAATAATTATTGAAAATAACTCTTCCTCAAGCTAAACATATTTTAAATGAGATGGGAGAACTTTGAGTTCAATTTTTGGTTGAATTTGTTCTGTTTGCATCTCCACATCATCTTGTATGGTGCCAGATTTGGCCAAACATCTTTCCATTGAGTCTGGAATTAATTGATCATCTTTGAATTCATCTGTAAGACAATTAATCAGGCCAATCGAAAAACACGAAGATGATGTCTCATCTCCTGAAAATCTTAATATCTTTTGCATATCAAAAATGACTTTTTCTTCATCAACTCTCAAAATTAGTTGTCCTTGATGGACATCTATGATTGTTCTACCTGTGGAAAGAAATGGTCTACCCAAAATAATTGGTTCATCGGGACATTCCTTCATTTCAAGTACTATAAAATCTACATGGAAAAGAAACTTATCTACTCTTACGAGCACATTTTCAATTATTCCCTTAGGTTTCTTAGTACTTTGATCTGCAAACTGAAGAGAAACACATATGTCTTTTATTTCACCAAGATTTAATTTTCTAAAGATAGAAAATGGCATCAAGTTAATTGAAGCTCCAGAATCACAAAGTGCTTTTTCAAAATATACTCCTCCCAAAGTGCATGGAATTGTAAAACTACCTGGATTGCCAAGTTTTTGTGGTAGCTTATTTTGAAGTATAGCACTGTATTTTTCAGTAAGCATCACCACAAAAACTTCTTCCAATTTCCTTTTACTTGACAAAATTTCTTTTAGGAATTTGGCATAAGAAGGCATTTGTAGCAAAGCATCGGTGAAAGGAATATTGATGTGAATCTATTTTAAAATCTTCAAATACTTTGAAAATTGATTATCAAGATTTTCGCTTTTCAGTTTTTGTGGAAAAGGAATTGTCAGAGGGAAAGGAGTCAATTTTTCAATATTTTTTTCTTCTTTTTTCTTTACTTCTTTCTCTTCAGATAGTTCAGAGGGTATTTCAACATTCTTACAGTTGTTTACCTGTTGTTCTGACTGGTCTGTATAGGGTTCATCAAGCTCTTTACCTGACCGTAAGGTGATGGCCTTAAGGTACTCCTTTGGATTTCTCTCTGTATTGTTTGGTAAGGGACCTTGAATCTTTTCTGACACAAGAGTTGCTAGTTGGCTTAATTGAATTTCTAGATTTTTGAGACTTGAATGAACTTGTTGAGTCCTTTGCTGATATGGCCCTGCTTGTGGATAAGGTCTATAGTTTGGTTGCCCACAGTTCTGATTCTGGTATCCCGACGGACCTTGTATTTCTTGCTTCTGGAAGCTTTGAGAGTTCTCTGCACCATTCAGATTGCTCCATTGAAATCCTGGATGCTTTTGTGCCATTGGACTCCCAAAAGTGTATTGTTTATAACCGACATAATGGACTTCTTCGTCATTATGATTGTTTGCTTGACATTCATGGTTCAGATGGTTTCCTCCACACATATCACAAGCCTCAGATAGGCTTGGTTGTTGTGTATTCACCTGAAAAGATTCAAACTTTTATGCCAAAGAAACAATTTGATGCGTTAGTGTATTTAAAGCATCAACCTGATTTACCGTAGCAGCCTTCTTGATGATTACACGCTCAGATGGCCATTAGATGGAATTCTCAGAAATCTCGTTAAATAATTGCTATGCTTCCTCCGTGGTTTTTTCCATTACAGAACCTCCTGTAGTTGCATCAATCACATTTCTAGAAGAGGGTTTTAACCCATGATAAAAAATATACAATTGCATTTGTTCAGGAATGCCATGGTGTGGACATTTTCTTAACATTGCTTTTAATCTTTCCCAAGCTTGATAAACTGACTCAGTGTCAGTCTGCAAGAAATTAGAGATGTCTTCTTTTATGTCACGACCCAAAATCCAACTAGTCGTGATGGCACCTAACCCATCCCGTTAGGTAAGCCAATAACCAACTAACCAATTTCAATAATAATTATTAAAGCAATTTAAGTGAATAAAGATCCTGATCTTATACAATCCCCAAGAACTGGTGGGCTTCTAAGAATAGAGTATACAAAGTGAAAATGAAATAAATACATAGTCTGTTTGAATAATACATAAACATAGCTATTATAAATCTAAGGCTACCCTGAAAAAGAGGCAGCTACAACAGGAACGCAGGTATATTTTCAAATCTTGCAACCATCGAGCACAGCAACAACAACACCCAACATCTGCACGCAATGTGCAGAAGTGTAGTATCAGTACAATCGACCCCATGTACTAAGTAAGTAACAAACCTAGCCGTAGGTTGAAAGTAGTGACGAGCTTCCATCAAGGTCGGGTCCAAAACCAATAGTCCACAACAATCCATAACAATATAAAGCAAATAATACCAGAAGTAACTCAGGGATAAAATACTCAGTCAAATCATGATTTCAAAACAAAATAGTAGTTCTTTCTTTCAAATACATTAGTGAAAACCCAAATAATTTGCCGAAGTTGCCAATAATATGAATAGTTTGAAAATAATAAATTTCTCCAAAAATCTTTTCAATAATAAATAGGATGTCTCATTTTCTTTCCGGATAACCCGTGTAAAACAAATGCATCACTATGCCCATCTGTCAAAATGTGTGAGAAATCATGAATGATATGATGTTGTACAGTATGAGGAAAAATACATCTCTATGCATGTATGTCAGGTGTGCATGCCAATACGATGCAACTCAGTGAAAAAATCATAAACAGCCTATCGGGCAGAACATCACTCATATACAGCCCCTCGGGCAAACCTCACAGTCACTCGTGCCACTCGGGCATACCTCACCATCACTCTTGCCACTCGGGCATACCTCACAATCACTCTTGCCACTCGGGCATACCTCACAATCACTCTTGCCACTCGGGCATACCTCACAATCACTCATACCTCCCAGTCACTCAGCACTCGGCACTCGCACTCAGTAGGTACCTGCGCTCACTGGGGGTGTGTACAGACTTCGGAGGGGCTCCTTCAGCCCAAGCGCTATAATCTGCACGGACAACTCATGTGCTATAATAATAAAGTATGCTGCAGGCGGGCAGCCCCAATCCACACTCATCCTCACAATCAAGACCTCGACCTCACTCAGTCATCAATCTCTCCAGTCTCTCGAGCTCACAATGTCATGAAAAATAGCCCAAAAATGATGATATGATGTATCAATAAATAACAACAGAGACTGAGATATGATATGCAATGAAATGAATACGACAGAGTATGAATTTTCAATTTAACACAATAATTCACAGCAATATGACCTCTGTGGGTCCCAATAATACTGGCACATAGCCTCAACATGATTTTTAATACGCTTTTCAGCTCAATTTCTTTAACACATAAAATCGCATGGAAAATGCCAAGATTATTTAACTATAAAATTTTACAGAAACAATTATGTCACAATTTCTATAGTGCATGCCCACACGCCCATCACCTAGTATGTGCGTCACCTCCCAACAATTCACAAAATACATATATTCAGGGTTTATACACTCAACTCCAAGATTAGAAGAGTTACTTACCTCGAACAAGCCAAATCCAATGTCGAGCAAGCTAAGCAATGCTCCAGAAATTCCATTCTGCGCATATCAACTTCCAAACGGCTCGAATCTAGTCACAATAATTTGACTCAGTCCATACAATTTATAAGAATTAATTCCATATCAAAATGCTAATATTTTCCATAAAATCCGAAATTATACCCCAAAAATCACTTGTGAAGCCCACGTCTCAAAATCCGATGAAACTCACAAAATATGACAACTCATCCAATTACAAGTTCAACCATACTAATTTCACTCAAATCCGACTCCAAATCGATATTCAAACTTGAAAAATTCATTTTGTGACATTATAGAAATTTCCTTCTATTTCTCTTGAAGATTCAATAATCTTACCCCAAAAATGAAGATTAATTCATGGAATATAATCACAAGGGAGTCAAGAACACTTACCCCAAGTTGTGTGAAAAATTTTCTCTCCAAAATTGCCCAACCCGAGCTCTAAAATCCGAAAAACAAATGGGTGAAAATGTCGAACCCTTGAATTTAAGATTCTGCCGCAGCGATTTCCGCATCTGCGGACAAGATTTGCTCACCTGCACATCCGCTTGTGCAAACAAAATGTCACATTTGCGGACTCTACTCGCCTGCTCAGTTTTCGCTTCTACGTGCATCCGTCCGCATCTGCGCTCACGCAGGTGTAGAATTTTCCCTCGCACCTGCGACCAATGCCTCACAGCCCTCTGCCCGCATCTGCGCTCCTTCTCGTGCAGGTGCGATTCCGCACCTGCGCACCTCGCTTCAGCACACACCTGCTCGCACCTGCGACTAGTTTTCCGTAGGTGCGATTAGACCAGAAGGCTTCAGTTCCAGCAGTCTTCCAAATTCAAAAAATAATCCGTTAACCATCCGAAACTCACCCGACGCGCTCGAGTCCCCGTCCGAACATACTAACAAGTTCCATAACATAACACAGATCTACTCGAGGCCTCAAATCATACCTTACAACCTCCAAAATATGAACTACACACGGATTCAAGCCTAATAAATTTTCAAATTTCTAAATTCTACAAATAACGCCGAAACCTATCAAATCACGTCCGATTGACCTCAAATTGTGCACACAAGTCACATTTCACATTACAGACCTATTCAAATTTCCAGAATCGGATTCTGACCCCGATATCAAAAAGTCAAACCCCGGTTAAACTTCCCAAAAATTTAATTTTCGGCAATTCAAACCAAATTTCACTACGGACCTCCAAATAATTTTTCGGACACGCTCCTAAGTCCAAAATCACCATACGAAGCTATTGGAATCATCAAAATTCAAATCCGAGGTCATTTTAAACATAAATCCGGATTCGATCACTATTTTAACTTAAGCTTTAAACCTTGGAACTAAGTGTTCCAATTCCTTCCAAAACCTTACTAGACCCGAACCAATTACCCCGGCAATTCACACAACAACTGTAAAGTACAATTTGAGAAGTAAATGGGAAAACGGGGTTATAATACTCAAAATGACCGGTTGGGTCGTTACATCTTAACTTTGTGGTTTTAGCAGGGGAAAAATATTTATTTAAAAATTTCTGAGTCATTTGGTCCCATGTGGTAATGGAACCTTGTGGCAAACTTCACAACCAAGTCTTGGCATCTTCTTTTAAAGAAAAAGGAAATAGCCTTAACTTGATAGCTTCAGGAGGTACTCCATTATACTTAGTTGTTTCAACAAGTTCCAAAAAGTCAATTAAATGACTGTGTGGATCTTCACTTGCGTCTCCAGTGAATATGCAAGACTATTGAATCGTTTGAATCAAGCCTGTCCTGATTTCAAAGTTGTTGGCTACCATTGGGAGTTTTCTGACACTAGATTTACAGTTGAAGCGGTCAGGTCTAGCATAATCCCTTAGGATTCTGTTTGCTGGCCTTGGTGTTACTTCATCAAACTGATCCTCTACATGGACCGGTGGTTGAATGTCTTCTACTCCCTGATTCTCCATTCCTTCATGATCTATGCTTTGAGAAGATGATGTTTGTCCTTTCCTGCACAATCGAAGAGATTTTTCAATTTCTGGATCGTAACTAACCAACTTTTTTGTAGAAGAGCGAGTCATAAACTACCTAAATTTTTAAAGAGAATAAAAATAATAAATTAACACTAATTGTCAAGACCCAAAAATCCCACCACAGGCGTCGTGATGGCACTTAGTCTCTAATACTAGGTAAGCCGATTATAATTATATTTTGAGCCATTTTTTTAAACCAAAAGCGGAAACAAATATAACAACCTCCCAAGACTGGTAATATTGAGTCACGAACTCTAACTGAATATATGAAATGATCTCAATGATCGAATACTCAATACTATTTGATTAATAATTAACAGTACAATAAAATGGAAACACTTCAAGGGACTGTAACGATCAAGCAGCTCTACCTTGAATCCTTGCGATCATACTTTAACTCTGTCCGAGTCCGATAGCTCCAATACCTGACCCTGCACAAAAATGTGCAGAAGTGTAGTATGAGTACAACACGGTCGGTACCCAGTAAGTATCAAGACCAACCTCAGTGGAGTAGTGACGAGGTACAGTCGAGACACTCACCAGTCTAATAACCTGTGCAATATAATATACAAAAATAATAGAAAACAAATAACAATGATGGCAATAATAATCAACCAGTGATATACACTGCAGGACGACAAGAACACCATAAATATTGCGCAATAAATAATGAATACAGGTACAACCAATTAATCAAGTCCTTCCAATATAAATCTTTCGCCTATATATTTTTCAAATAGAAATCTTCAGGATATAATACTTTTAAATAAATATCTTTTAATCTCTTTCAAATATAATTCCTTCAAATAAATATTTTTCAAATAAAATTCTTTCAACTAAATCTCTTTCGAATAAATGTCACCCTGTGACACAGCATTTCAAAATCATAAAATACGGGTCTCATCCCACTTTCATATTTCCATGGCACCTCGTGCCAATTTCTCTATCACAACCGCACGGACAACTCACGTGCCAAATATCATCATTCACTTAACCACGGTACCTCGTGCCCACATTTCATATCACAACTGCACGGACAATTCACGTGTCAATATCATCGGTATTTACTCACGGCACCTCGTGCCCATATTTCATATCACAACTGCGCGGACAGTTCACATGCCAATATCATCATTATTTACTCACGACACCTAGTGCCCACATTTCATATCACAACTGCACGGACAGTTCACGTGCCAATATCATCATTATTTACTCACGGCACCTTGTGCCCACATTTCATTTCATAATCTACCTGGCAATAACCACAGGCTCCCAATTTCAACATAGATCATACTATTATCAATTTACCAACAACAAGACAAATTGCACAAGGTATAAAAATGAACACAAGGAAAATCACAACATCACATGAAAATTACCAATGCAATAACCCCACATCATCACATATCATCACTGACAATAGCCACTTGTATCTCTCTTATAGCCACCCTTATCACTCCTATAATAGCCTCATTTATCCCTATGCCCTGACAATATTAATAGCCACCCTTATCACTCTTATAGCCACCCTTATCACTCTTATAATAGCCTCACTTATCCCATCGCCCTAACAATATCAATAGCCATCCTTATCGCTCCTATAGCCACCCTTATCTCTCCTATAGCCACCCTTATCGCTCCGTCCAGATAATATCTCAACACACATATGTAATGACCTAGTCGGTCATTTTGAGTATTACAGTATTGTTCCCCCATTTACTTCTCTATTTTTGCTTTATAGTTGTATTATGACCTATCGGATTAGTTAGTTCGGGTCCGGGAAGATTTCGCAATGAATTGAGATACTTAGTCTCGTAATGGAAAGCTTAAGTTGGAAAAGTCGACCGTGTGTTGATTTATATGTAAATGACCTCGGATTTGAATTCTGATATTTTCAGTAGCTCTGTATGGTGATTTTGGACTTAGGAGCGTGTCCGAAAAATTATTTGGAGGTCCGTAGTGGAATTTTGCTTGAAATGGCGAAAGTTAAATTTTTAGGAAGTTTGATCGGGGGTTGACTTTTTGATATTGGAGTCAAAATCCGATTCTAGAAATTAGAATAGCTTTGTAATGTCATTTATAACTTGTGTGCAAAATTTGAAGGCATTCCGGGGTCCGTAGTGTTGTTCAATATAATTTGAGGAATCGACTAAGTTTGTGTCATATTATGCGACTTGTTGGTATATTTGAATGGGATCCCGAGTGACTCGGTGAGTTTCGGGGTGAGTTTTGAGCGATGTCCAGGCATTTCGGCACTCTGATGTTGTTCTGGAACGTTGAAAGTGCGGACCACACAATTTCAAGTGCTGAGGCACATTTTGAGTGTTGTAGCAGATGAAATATAACGACCCGACCGGTCGTTTTGAGTATTTACACCCCTTTCAACTATTTAAAGTCTTGAATAACTTCCTACGAGGTATTATGACTTGTGTGAATTATCGGTTTTGGTTTTTAAGATATTTCGAAGTTAGCTTGGAAGAATGAATTTTCATGTTGGAAGCTTAAGTTGAAATAGTTGACCGGATATTGACTCATGTGTAACGACCCTGGAGAAATTTTGCTAAGGAAATTAAGGTTTTATGGTGCCGAGGTAGATCAATTAGTAAAAGGGCTCGGACTTTTTGGGTTGAACAATGCACCGATGTGTAAAGTAAAAAATAAATTGCCGGAAAAAGGGTCATTTATGCGACCACTATGCGGTCACAGAATCACTCTACGGACTACATAATGGCCGCAGAGTGGATCAGGAGAGGGGCAAGTATGGAGGAAAATTCGCAGGATGGCCGCATACTGAGGCAGCCTTGCCTAGTTCCGTAGGCCACATTTCGCGGCCATTTTGCGAGCTGCAGAAGCGTTATGCGGTCGCATATGCGACCGCATAGTGTGTTTCGAGGCTTAATTTTTCTGGTTTTATAAACCCGACCCCATTCTTATAAAACACTATTGGGGGTCATTTTGAAGGGTTTCATCTGATATTTTAGAGAGAAGTGAGAGCATTTTAGAGAGAGAAAGTGAAGACTTAGTCATTTATCCATCAATTCTTGTTCAAGGTTTGAAGATTTCACGAGGATCTTGCTAGGGCTTCAAAGAGGTAATAATTTCTTTCCCCAATTCTTCAATTTCAGGTTTGGAGTAAAGATGGGTGATTAATAGTATAATTCTTGGGGTAAGAGTATTATGTATACATATCAATAAGGTTGTGAAAGATTGTTAAGTTCAAATGGGTAAAGATTGGGTTGAAAATGGTCGAAATTTTCATAGACTTTAATTGAAGATTTGAGGGTCGAATTGATGTCGGAATTTGGTAAAATTTGTATGGTTGGACTCGTGGTTGGATGGGCGTTAATATTTTGTAACTTTTGTCGGGTTCCGAGATGTGGGGCCCACGAGCGATTTTTGGGGCATAATTTCGGATTTTGTGGAAAATATTAGTATTTTGATATGGAATTAATTCCTATAAATTTTATGGGTTGAATAAAATTAATTGTGACTAGATTCGAGCCGTTCGGAAGTTGATACACACAGAATGGGATTTCTGGAGCATTGTTTAGCTTGCTCGGCATTGGATTTGGCTTATTCGAGGTAAGTAACTCTTCTAATCTTGGAGTTGAGGGTATGAACCCTGAATATATGTATTTTGGGAATTGTTGGGAGGTGACGCACATGCTAGATGATGGGCGTGTGGGCGTGCACTATAGAAATTGTGACATAATTGGTTCTGTGGAATTTTGTAGTTAAATAATCTTGGCATTCTCCATGCAGTTTTATGTGTTAAAGAAATTGAGCTAAAAAGCATATTAAAAATTATATTGAGGCTATGTGCCAGTATTTGGGGAACCCACGGAGGTCATATTGTTATGAATTATTTGTTTTAAATTGAAAATTCATACTCAGTCATATTCATTTCATTACATATCATATCTCAGTCTCTGTTGTTATTCATTGATACATCATATCATCATTTTGGGCTATTTTCATGACATTGTGAGCCCGAGAGACTGGAGAGATTGATGACTGAGTGAGGCCGAGGGCCTGATTGTGAGGATTATTATGGGATCGGGTTGCACGCCGCAGCAGGTCATGTTGTCTTTATATATATTATTACTATTATATGGATCGGTGCTGCCCGCCTGCAGCAGGCCTTATTGGCTTATTATGGCACGTGAGTTGTCCGTGCAGCATGTGAGTTGTCCGTGTAGATTATAGCGCCTCTGTTGAAGGAGCCCCTCCGGAGTCTGTACACACCCCCAATTAGTGCAGGTACCTACTGAGTGCGAGAGCCGAGTGCCGAGTATTGAGTGACTGGGAGGCATGAGTGATTGTGAGGTATGTCCGAGTGGCAAGAGTGATTGCGAGGTATGCTCGAGTGGCACGAGTGACTGTGAGGTTTGCCCGAGGGGCTGTATATGAGTGATGTTCTGCCCGAGGGGCCGTTTATGATTTTATCACTGAGTTGCATCGCATTGGCATGCACACATGACATACAGGCATAGAGATGTATTTTCCTCATGCTGTACAACATCACATCATTCATGATTTCTCACACATTTTTGACAGATGGGCATAGTGATGCATTTGTTTTACACGGGTCATCCGGAAGGAAAATGAAACATCTTATTTATTATTGACAAGATTTTGGGAGAAATTTATTGTATTCAAACTATTCATATTTTTGGCAACTCCGGCAAAAGATTTGAGTTTTCACTGATGGATTTGAAAGGAACAACTATAATTTTTGAAATCATGATTTGGCTGAGCATTTTATCTCTGAGATACTTCTGGAATTATTTGCTTTATGTTGTTATGGACTATTGTGGACTATTGGTTGTGGACCCGACCTTGGTGGAAGCTCGTCACTACTTTCAACCTCAGGCTAGGTTTGTTACTTACTCAGTACATGGGGTCGGTTGTACTGATACTACACTTATACACATTGTGTGCAGATATTGGCTGTTGTTGTTGTTGTGCTCAATGGTTGCCGGATTTGAAGATGTACCTGCATTCCTGTTGTAGCTGCATCTTGTTCAGGGTAGCCTTAGATTTACAAAAGCTCTGTTTATGTATTATTCAAATAGACTATGTATTTATTTTATTTTCGCTTTGTACACTCTATTCTTAGAAGCTCATGATTTGTACTACCAGTTCTTGGGAATTGTATAAGATTAAGACCTTTATTTACTTAAATTGCTTTAATAATTATTATTGGAATGGGATATTTGGTAATTGGCTTACCTAACGGGTTGGGTTAGGTGCCATCACAACTAGTTAGATTTTGGGTTGTGACATGAAAAAGTGTTGCAGCAGATGAAAATGTGCGGACCGTAGAAGAAAAATACGGACCGCACAATTTTGTCTGCGGCCACACTTCAGGGGGTTCTGCAGGTTCGATGGTCCAACTTCGGAGGCTTATATCTTTTAATCCACAACGAATTTAGAGATGATTCAAAACCAAAAGTTGTAGCCCTTTGAATCTAGTTTCCAAAAAGGTATAGCATTAATCATTTGGACATTTGTACAGAAAGGTATGGGCATTTTACTAAAGTCTAGTAATGCAGAGTGTTGAAGTGCGGCCGCACAATTTGGAGTGCGCACAGGAACCTGGAATGTGCAGACCGCAAAACATTGTGCAGTCAGCACAATGAGGGGTCAGATTGTGTATTATAACACCGGGGGTTTGGGTATTATTTCATATTTGGACATTGGGAGCTCGGTTTGTGGCGATTTTTCGGGGGATTTTCAAGAAATTCATCAGGGTAAGTGATTCTAACTCAGATTTGGTTAATATACATGAATATATCATCGTTTTCATCATTCAATTAGTAGTTTGAGATGGAAATTTGAGGAAAAATTGTTGAAATTTCATAAAATGAATTTTTGGGATTTGAATGTCGATTCGAAGTCGGATTTGAGTGAAACTAGTATGGTTGAACTCGTAATTGAATGGGTTATTGGATTTTGTAAGTTTCATCGTATTCCGAGATGTGGGCCCCATGGGCAATGTTTGGAGTGTAATTTCGAATTTTGTGGGAAAATATTAGTATTTTGATATGGAATTAATTCCTATAATTGTGTGGACTTAATAAAATTAATTGTGACTAGATTAGAGCCATTTGGAAGTTGATACGCGCAGAATGGAATTTGTGGAGCATTGTTTAGCTTGCTCGACATTGGATTCAGCTTGTTCGAGGTAAGTAACTCTTCTAATCTTGGAGCTGAGAGTATGAAGCCTGAATATACGTATTATGTGAATTGCTTGGAGGTGACACACATACTAGGTGACAGGCGTGTGGGCGTGCACCATAGAAATTGTGACGTAATTGTTCCGTGGAATTTTTGTAGTCAGATAATCTTGGCATTTTCCATACAGTTTTATGTGTTAAAGAAATTGAGCAGAGAATCATATTAAAAATCATGTGTAGGCTAACTGCCAATATTATTAGGACCCACAGAGGTCATATTGCTGTGAATTATTTGTTTTAAACTAAAAATTTATACTCAGTAATATTCATGTTATTACATATCATATCTCAGTCTCTGTTGTTATTTATTGATACATCATATCATCATTTTCGGGCTATTTTTATGATATTGTGAGCCCATGAGAGAGAGACTAGAGAGATTGATGACTGAGTGAGGCCGAGGGCCTGATTATGAGGATAATTATGGGATTGGGCTGCACGCCGCAGCAGGCCATATTGGCTTTATATACTTTATTATTATGGGATCGGGTTGCACGTCGTAGCAGGCTAGATTGGCTTATTATAAAACGTGAGTTGTCCGTGCAGATACAAATATTGATACTATAGTACGTGAGTTATCCGTGCAGCACGTGAGTTGTCCGTGCAAATTATAGCGCTTAGGCTGAAGGAGCCCCTCCGGAGTCTGTACACACCCCCAATTAGCTCAGGTGCCTACTGAGTGTGAGTGCCGAGTGCGAGTGCCGAGCGCGAGTGCCGAGTGATTGGGATGATTGAGTGACTGTGAGGCATGAGTGATTTTAAGGACTGAGTGACTGTGAGGACTGAGTGACTGGGAGGATTGAGTGATTGGGAGGACTGAGTAAAATGATACTTTGAGACTATGCATATGATTTTATCATTGAGTTGCATCGCATTGACATGCACACATGACATACAGGCATAGAGATGTGTTTTTCTCATGCTATACAATATCACATCATTCATGATTTCTCACACATGTTGACAGATGGGCATAGTGATGCATTTATTTTACACGGGTTATCTGAAAAGAAAATGAAACATCTCATTTATTATTGAAAGGATTTTGGGAAAATTATTATTTTCAAACTTATTCATATTTTTGGCAACTCCGGTAAACGATTTGGGTTTTCATTGATGTACTTGAAAGGTAGAACTATTTTCAAAAATAATGTTTTTTTTGAGCATTTGATTGTTGAATTACTTCTGGTCTTACTTGTTTACGTTGTTATGGACTGTTGTGGACTATTAATTTTGGACCTGACCTTGGTAAAATCTCGTCACTACTTTCAACCTAAGGTTAGATTTGTTACTTATTGAGTACATGGGGTCGGTTGTACTCAGACTACACTTCTGCGCCTTGCGTGCAGATGTTGGATGTTGATGTTGCTGTGTTCATTGGGAGCTGGATCTGAAGATGTACCCGTGACCCAGTTGTAGCTGCCTCTTGTTCAAGGTAGCCTTAGATTCATAAAACTATGTTTATGTAATTTTCAAACAGATGATGTATTTGCTTCATACCAGCTTTGTAAACTCTATTCATAGAAGCTCATGATTTGTACTACCAGTCCTTGGGGAATGTATAAGATTTGGATGATTTCTTTTGCTTAATTGCTTTATTAATTGATATTGGAATTGGTTAGTGGTTATCTGGCTTACCTAGTGGGTTGGGTTAGGTGCCATCACGACTAGTTGGATTTTGGGTCGTGATAAGTTAGTATCAGAGCTCTAGGTTCATAGGTTCTACAAGTCATGAGCAAGTGTCTAGTAGAGTCTTGCGGATCAGTATGATGACGTCCATACTTATCTTCGAGAGGCTACAGGGCATTTAGGATAATTTTCCATCTTTCTTTCCTTATAGTTCGGAATTGATTCAGCTTGAAATATAACTCTTTGAGTTCCTTCCATGCATTCGTATGTGCACATGAGCGCACGGTATCAGTTGTGCATCACCGGCTTGTGATTCCATGAACGATGTTTGAGATGTGTATTCTGTGTTTTAGTTATGGGCCAGTCTGGAGGAGTTGAGGCCAGGTTTAGACCGCAGCTTAGGCTCGGTAGCTTCAGTTATAACATGTACATTTGGACTCATATGTCCGGTAATGCCCCTACGAGTGGAATTTGTGGCTCGATGAGCAGTGGAATGGCTTTGTGATGAGTATGATGTAACTGCGGGATGTGTTAAGACCATTCGAATATGACGAGAAGTGTTTCCTTGAAAAGTAAAGGAAGGCCATTGAGTTCTTTATTTTCGTTTTGATGTGACGTACAGTCTCGAGTATGAATGTTTTGAAGGATCTTTCACGTTGTTAAATTTTGGGACAAATTAAATTCTCATGTCTGGTTAATGAGTCTGGACTCAGATAGATTAAGTGATTTCATAGTAATTGTAATTGCGAAAGGGTATAATAAGATACCAATTTGAGGCTAGGCATGTGGGTTATCCCCTACAGAGTAATCTACATAGGTGTGTTCCTTATAATATGAATGGAGAGTTTCTTTGTTACCAGCGAGGCGTATGTGTTGAGATATAAATTTGAATCTGGTTGAGAAAGTTGAGTTGAGTGTTAAGAGAATGAATGCGAACTTAGCGTATGATTGAGGTATTTTATGGTTGGTGTTGCATGAGCTTGAAAAGAATTTTTGTTGGACCGGCTACAGTATTATGACAGTAATAAAGTATGGGTATTGTGAGTTATGGAGTGTTTAAATCCATGGCTTAAAGCCAAGTGGAGGAGCCTGCTATTGACAATTCAATTTCATGGTTATACGTAAAGGTTTAGTTTTGGGCTGAGGCATACTTGTGGGTTAGTTATGACTTGCAGAGGTTGAGATCGAGAATGACTCGAATAAGAAAATCCCTGGATACAGGTTATATTGCACTTATGAATATATGAAAATCATGGAATGAGTGTGTTGTTATTTGTGAAGGGTATAGTGCGCACAGATTATGAATTTGATTGATGGTTTTAAGGCAGGGGTACTTCTTTGGGTGTTGTTATGCTAATAGGGCATGTGTCTTTTGGCCCTTTTGGGCGGTGCAATTGATATTTGAGCAGAGTGGATGACTCTCGAGAAAGTTCTGTTGGATTCAAGATTAATATGTAGCAATTGAGAATTTTTGGCGGATTTGTTTATGGCTAAAATCTGAGAATTAAGTTGGATAGTGTCGAGACTTGTGGTATTTTTGTATATCATTATGGATTTTATATTTCAGTAACATGAAGGTGAATGAAATGGCCTTAGACTCAAATAAGGTATTTTTAGAGTGGGTATTTCGGTTGTGGTATTTATGGGGGTAATTATAATGTGGTGAGACTCTACAGATGTTTTGGTGATAATATTATTGGGTTTTGGTGACCTACGTGGTTTGGTCGAGTTAGAGGAATTTAGTTCTAATAGCTTGGTTATGTGCAGATAGATTTCAAAGTGTTCTTGATGGTATCTACCATGGTTTGAACCGGATATTTTCTACTGGTGTGGAAAACGTGTTGTGTATTGTGATTTTCTCCTAGAAGGAAGCAAGAGGAAGGTTTCTAACTAACTAGGTATATAATTTGCTGGTGACTCAGAGTTGATAATGGGATTCTTGTGCTTGTCACATGATGGCATAATAGGTGTGGTCTGTTGTGCGGGATTAGGATTTACATGTACAAGGTGGCAGTTCAGTCTTGAAGGGAAGGTCACGAAGTTTGGGCAGAATGGTTAGTTTTAGTTATTTAGTTTTAGTTATTTAGAAGAATGTTATAATTGCACGGTAATTTCGGAGAAGGGTGCGCATTTCAGAAGGGGGGTTGTGTTTTGACTTACGGATGGTCATCGGTATTGCAATACTCACATTGGTTGATAGACTGCTGATATTCAAATTATTGCTATATGACACGAGTGAATTATGGAAGTATTCCTCGTGGGATAATCGTGCATGAAAGATGTGTTAGTCATTCGAATGCTAGAATTGGGATTAATTATGGTGATTCATGTGTTCGATGAATTTGGAGACTGGGAGTTCTCAGAAGTATATTGTTTCGGGTTGCGGCCTGTTTGAGGTGAGTATTTTATTTTAAATCAGTGGAGGCACTAGTTGCGTTAATTATTTGTGATAGCTACACGCTATAAGTGTGCATATATGTGAGGTTTGAGCCAATGTGCGGGCATCGGGGCAAGTATTTATACTTGAAAGAATGCTTAGGCTATGATATGCCTAGTTTTGACTGTTAAGCTTAAAGTTATAATATTTCTCTATAACGACCCGGCCGATCGTTTTGACTATTGCAATCTCGTTCCCCCATTTACTCTGCAGACCGTATAATGGTCACAAGTGGATCAGGAGAGGGGTAAAATTTGAGGGAAATCTGCGGTGCACTATGCAATCGCAAACCTGTTTTACGGTGCATTATACGACCGCAGAACAAGTATGCGGACCACATAATGACCGTAGACCGGGTCAGTAACGCCCAGCTTTGGAGGCCAAATTATGCGGCCGGTATGCGGACCGCATACCTATTATGCGACCGCATAACTGCGTCGGAAATTCCATTCTTTCTAATTTTTGACCCGACCCAACTTCGATTTATAGCCCTTGAAGCTCATTTTTGAGCCAAAATCTGATATTTTAGAGAGAGGTGAGAGCATGTTAGAGAGAGAAAGTGAAGACTAAGTCATTTATCCATTAATTCTTGTTCAAAGTTTGAAGATTTCACAAGGATCTTGCTTGGACTTCAAAAAGGTAAGAATTTCTTTCATCAATCCTTCAATTTCGGGTTTGGAGTAAAAATGGGTGATTTATAGTATGATTCTTGGGTGTAAGAGTATTATGTATACATACCAATAAGGTAGTGGAATGATTGTTAAGTTCAAATGGGTAAGGATTGGGTTGAAAATGGTAAAAATCTTCATAGGCTTTAATTGAAGATTTGAGGGTCGTGTTGGTGTCGGATTTTGGTGAAATTTATATGGTTGGACTCGTGGTTGGAGGAGCGTTCATATTCTATAACTTTTGTCGGGTTCCGATACATGGGCCCCACGGGCAATATTTGAGTTAATTTCGGATTTTATTGGAAAAATTAGTATCTCCTTATGGAATTAATTACAATAAATGGTATTGACTAAATTGAATTAATTGTGGCTAGACACGAGGCTTTCGGAGACCAATTCTCGTGGAAAGGGCATAGCAGAATAAAGAATTACAAGGGTTGAGGTAAGTAACAGTTATAAATCTGGTCCTGAGGGTATGAAACCCCGGATTTTGTGTCATGTGATTATTTTGGAGGTGACGCACATGCTAGGTGACGGGCGTGTGGGCGTGCACCGAAGGGATTGTGACTTGGTCCGTCCCGTGAAACTGTAAAGCTGAATAACCTGTTGTTAGCTATAAGCTCTCTTTGTGTTGAAGAAATTTGACTGTAAATCATGTTTAAAATCATGCTTAGGCTATGTGATAGTACTATTGGGACCCATAGAGGTCACGTACTTGTTGAATTATTTGGTAATTGCTATCTTATGCTCAGTCATGATTTTACTAGCGTATCATACCTCAGTCTTTCTTGATATTTATTGATCCACTATGTTATCTTTGTTTGGGCTGATCTTTGTGATTTTTGAGAGCCCGAGAGACTAGAGAGGTAAAGGACTGAGTAAGGCTGAGGGCCTGTTAGTGAGGTAAGGATATTATGGCACGTGAGTTGTCCGAGCAGGATATTATAGCACTTGAGTTATCCGTGCAGCACGTGAGTTGTCCGTGCAGATTATGTCACTTGGGCTGTAGGAGCCCCTCCGGTGTCTGTACACACCCCCAGTGAGCGCGGGTACCCATTGAGTGTGAGGGATGAGAGCCGAGTGGTTGAGTTGTTGTGATGAGCTGAGTGATTGTTGCCTGAGAGGCTGTACTTGCTTTGCATTTGTTTTTGCACTTGGTTGCTATCTGTCATTGTTGTGAAATCTATGAAAGAATTTATATCCGGATTGCCTGAAATTGAATTGTATAAAATTGATTTGACTTAAATTGCCGGATTTGAAAGCAGGTCTATTCTTTGCTGGAACTACTGACAGTGAACTATGACTGTGTAGCTCGTCATTATCTTCAGTTCCTTAGTTATTATTGTTACTTGCTGAGTTGGTTGTACTCATACTACACCCTGCACTTCGTGTGTAGATCCAGGTGTTCCTGAACATAGCGGGTGTTGATCATTTCGTGTAGTTGATTTTCAAGACATTTTGATGTAGCTGCCGTGTTCCGCAGACCTTGTCTATCCTTCTCTATCTCCTTGTTTACTGTATTTGTTCTCAAATTATTATTGACTATATTTTCCAGACTTGTACTCATATTAGATGCTCATGTACTCAGTGACACCGAATTTTGGGAGAATTGTATCGGAAATTGCTAGATCTTTGGTATTGTATTAAACGTTACGTTTTTAAATTTAAAGGAAATCGTAGGTTATTGATGTTGTCGGCTTGCCTAGTACTGAGATAGGCGCCATCATGACATGTTAGGATTTTGGGTCGTGACATTCTCATATTTGTACCTTTTCGAGAACTATCTGGATTACACTTGAGGTTACAAAGAGGCTAATTCCCTGAATAAACTGGGTAGTTACTATTTCTGGGTTAACTTGCCGATTTGAAGTGTGATGGCAGATTTTGCACATGCTTACACTATAGCATGTTATTTATACCAGTACAAGAGCATGAGAATCTTATTTTATTATCGTATACAAGTGTACTTGTCTAATTGTTCCTGTATCATATGCTGGGACTGGAGGCCTGTGACGATGCCAGGTGATTCATATTATTGGCACGTTAGTTGTCCGTGCCGTGTGTGGGAATTTTATTTCTATAATAATTTATCTGATTCATTAATTTCCTTCCTCTACAATTATGCACATGCACCTATGGTTATCCTCTTCATGAAATTTGAGGAGTTGGTTGTAACATTGTGGTTGTGGTGGTGCTTATTGAACTTGCAATACGGCTCTCTTCCTTGAGACATCTCCCATATTTGGAAACATAGATTGCGCAGTTGTGGCTGGAGTTATATTGATGTGGCGTGTCTTTGGGATTGTTGTATTTAATAATGTAATGTCATTGGACCTAGAATGGGTACTATCAGGTTTGATTACAGTATATTCGGAAGGATAATATTGAAAGTCGGCTTAGCAAGTGATTATGGTTCTGGCTGGGGCGAGAGAGATCCATGACTTGTTGATCTGATAAGGGGTCATGAGATTTCCGTATGTTTATTTCATTATCAGTAGCGTACGAAGTTTTGGAACTAGATTTTGTTTGTTATGGGGTTTTATACTAGTACTTGGTTGGTTTTTGAGTAGTTACTGTAATCGGGAATGGTGCTGCGAGTATGCGAGTTGTGTGGTATGTTATGTGATTATATCTGGGGTTATGGTTATGGCTTGATACAGCTTGTTCAGACTTATACAGTGTGTAACTGTGAGATTCGGGTCATGTAAGAAAATTCCAAATGTTGGGAATTGAATTCCAAGGTTTTTGGACCAAGATTAAATTAATGATTTTTGTTGTATTGTGTTTTTGGGCCTATATGGGATAGGGTGATGTGGGAGCACCCCCGGGTACGTGCGAAGTAAAATGGAATAGTGATTTGATGGCTTGGAAATAACTCTTGGCACGTTCGAGGATGAACGTATGTTTAAGTGGGGGAGAATGTAAAGACCCAGACGGTCATTTTGAGTATTACAGCCCTGTTCCCCCATTTACTGCTCTATTTGTGCTTTACAGCTGTATTATGACCTATCGGATTAGTTAGTTTGGGTCCGGAAAGATTTCGGAATGAATTGAGACACTTAGTCTCATAATGGAAAGCTTAAGTTGGAAAAGTCGATCGGATGTTGATTTATATATAAACGACCTCGTATTTGAATTCTGATGTTTCCAGTAGCTCTGTATGGTGATTTTGGACTTAGGAGCGTGTCCGGAAAATTATTTAGAGGTCCGTAGTGGAATTTGGCTTGAAATGGCGAAAGTTGAATTTTTGTGAAGCTTGACCGGGGGGTTGACTTTTTGATATCGGAGTCAAAATCCAATTCTGGAAATTGGAATAGCTTCGTAATTTCATTTATGACTTGTGTGCAAATTTGAAGTCATTCCGGATTGGTTTGATGTGTTTCGGCAAAAGATATAGAATTTGAAAGATCAAAGTTCATAGATCTTGAATTGGGGTGCAATTCGTGTTTAATGTTGTTCAATATAATTTGAGGCACTGACTAAGTTTGTGTCATATTATGGGACTTGTTGGTATATTTGATTGGGATCCCGAGTGATTCGGTGAGTTTCGGGGTGAGTTTTGAGCTATGTCCGGGCATTTCGGCACTCTGATATTGTTTTGGAACGTTGGAAGTACGGACCATACAATTTCATGTGTTGAGGCACATTTTTGAGTGTTGTAGCAGATGAAAAAGTGCTGCAGAAGATGAAAATGTGCGGACCGCAGAAGAAAAATGTGCACCGCTCAATTTTGTCTGCGGCCGCACTTCAGGGGGTTCTGCAGGTTCGATGGTCCGACTTCGGAGGCTTATATCTTTTAATCTACAACGAATTTGGAAATGATTCAAAATCAAAAGTTGTAGCCCTTTGAATCTAGTGTCTAGAAAGGTATATCACTAATTATTTGGATATTTGTACAGAAAGTTATGGGCATTTTACTAAAGCATGGTAATGCAGAGTGTTGAAGTGCGGCCGCACAATTTGGAATGCGACCGCAGAACCTGGAATGTGCGGACCGCATAAAAATTGTGTGGTCAGCATAATTAGGGGTCAGATTGTGTATTATAAGGCCGAGGGTTTGGGTATTATTTCACATTTGGACTTTGGGAGCTCGGTTTGTGGCGGTGTTTCGGGGATTTTCAAGAAATTCATCGGGGTAAGTGATTCTAACTCAGATTTGGTTAATATACATGAATATATCATCGTTTTCATCATTCAATTAGTAGTTTGAGATGGAAATTTGAAGAAAAATTGTTGAAATTGCATAAAATGAATTTTTGGGATTTGAATGTCGATTCGAAGTCGGATTTGAGTGAAACTAGTCTGGTTGGACTCGTAATTGAATGAGTTATCGGATTTTGTGAGTTTCGTCGTATTCCAAGATCTGGGCCCCACGGGCAATTTTTGGAGTGTAATTTCGGATTTTGTGGGAAAATATTAGTATTTTGATATGGAATTAATTCCTATAATTGTGTGGACTTAATCAAATTAATTGTGACTAGATTCAAGCCATTTGGAAGTTGATACACGCAGAATGGAATTTCTGGAACATTGTTTAGCTTGCTCGATATTGGATTCGGCTTGTTCGAGGTAAGTAACTCTTTTAATCTTGGAGTTGTAGGTATGAAGCCTGAATATACGTATTATAGGAATTGTTTGGAGGTGACTCACATATTAGGTGACGGGCGTGTGGGCGTGCACCATAGAAATTGTGACGTAATTGTTCCATGGAATTTTTGTAGTCAGATAATCTTGGCATGTTCAATGCAGTTTTATGTGTTAAAGAAATTGAGCGAAGAATCATATTAAAAATCATTTTGAGGCTATGTGTCGGTATTATTAGGACCCACAGAGGTCATATTGCTGTGAATTATTTATTTTAAACTGAAAATTCATGCTCAGTCATATTCATGTCATTGCATATCATATCTCAGTCTTTGTTGTTATTTATTGATACATTATATCATTATTTTCGGGCTATTTTCATGATACTGTGAGCCCATGAGAGAGAGACTGGAGAGATTGATGACTGAGTGAGGTCGAGGGCCTGATTATGAGGATAATTATGGGATCGGGCTGCACGCCGCAGTAGACCATATTGGCTTTATATACTTTATTTTTATGGGATCGGGCTGCAAGCCGCAGCAGGCCAGATTGGCTTATTATAGAACATGAGTTGTCCGTGTGGATACAAATATTGATACTATAGCACGTGAGTTGTCCGTGCAGCATGTGAGTTGTCCGTGCAAATTATAGCGCTTGGGCTGAAGGAGCCCCTCCGGAGTCTGTACACACCCCCAGTGAGCGCAGGTGCCTACTGAGTGCGAGTGCCGAGTGCGAGTGCCGAGCGTGAGTGCCGAGTGATTGGGAGGATTGAGTGACTGTGAGACATGAGTAACTGTGAGGACTAAGTGACTGGGAGGATTGAGTGATTGGGAGGACTGAGTGAAATGATACTCTGAGAGTATGCATATGATTTTATCACTGAGTTGCATCGCATTGACATGCACACATGACGTACAGGCATAGAGATGTGTTTGCCTCATGCTATACAATATCACATCATTCATAATTTCTCACACATATTGACAGATGGGCATAGTGATGCATTTGTTTTGCACGGGTTATCTGAAAAGAAATTGCAACATCTCATTTATTATTGAAATGATTTTGGGAAAATTATTGTTTTAATACTTATTCATATTTTTGGCAACTCCGGTAAACGATTTGGGTTTTCATTGATGTACTTGAAAGGAAGAACTATTTTCAGAAATCATATTTTTGCTGAGCATTTGATTGTTGTGTTACTTCTGGTCTTACTTGTTTACGTTGTTATGGACTGTTGTGGACTATTGGTTTTGGACCCGACCTTGGTAAAAGCTCGTTACTTCTTTTAACCTAAGGTTAAGTTTGTTACTTATTGAGTACATGGAGTCGGTTGTACTCATACTATACTTCTGCACCTTGCGTGCAGATGTTGGTTGTTGATGTTGTTGTATTCGTTGGGAGCTGGATCTGAAGATGTACCCGCGACCCGGTTGTAGCTGCCTCTTGTTCATGGTAGCCTTAGATTCATAAAACTCTGTTTATGTAATTTTCAAACAGATGATGTATTTACTTCATACCAACTTTGTAAACTCTATTCTTAGAAGCTCATGATTTGCACTACCAGTCCTTGGGGAATATATAAGATTTGGATAATTGCTTTTGCTTAATTGCTTTATTAATTGTTATTGGAATTGGTTAGTGGTTAACTGGCTTACCTAGCGGGTTGGGTTAGGTGTCATCACGACTAGTTGGATTTTGGATCTTGATAACATAACAACAGTGAAATGCCACCCTTATACCCACATAATATCAACAGTGAAATGTCACCCTTATATCCTCAAAATAATAACTCAAATAACATAACAATTTACACGGAATATTATCCCGACAATATAACAAAATCAATTCATATCACAATTTGCCCAATGGCCATAACCAATTCCAAAGATATAAAAAAAAATCAATTAATTTCACAACAAATATCCCAAGGCTCCACAAAATGTGTATAAAACCTAAAAGCAACAACAGAGATGGAAAATACTCAGTATAGGGCAACGCCTTCATTAATCCAAATTCTTGATAATTATATAACGCATCGGTTTAAAATTATTTCATTAATTATTTTCATATGGAAAATCCATAATATAATTATTTCCAGAAAATATCAAATCACCCAACTCACGGAATTCACATAAATATACAAGCAATAACCATATCAAATTGTCATATAAAAACAAATTCAACAAATGCGAATTGAGGCATGGCAAATAGATAATTTAATAAATGCCAACAATTATTCAATTTACTACAAAACATGACTAAGACTTTAACCCAATCAATTTTGCACATATAAGCCCGAGTACATACTCGTCACCTCGCGTACACGGCTTTTCATATTTCACAAATGGCACATAAGACTCGATGCCTAAGGGGTAATTCCCCCACTCAAGGTTAGGCAAGATACTTACCTCGTTTTACAACCAATTTCAAGATTCCAATAAACCTTTGCCTCGCGAATTCGTATCTGAAAGCTTCAAATCTAGTCACAAATAATTCAATATACTCCACACGAATCATAGGAATTAATTCCTTATGAAAATACTAATTTTCCAGCAAAATTCGAAATTTAACTCAAAAATCGCATGTGGGTCCCACATCTCAAAATCCGACGAAGCTTACAAAATCTGAAAACCCATTCAATTACGAGTCCACCCATACCAGTTTTATCAAATTCCGATATCGGATTGACCTTCAAATCTTCATTTTACATTTTTGGAAGCTTTTACAAAAAATCTAATTTTTCTTCTATAAATTTACGGATTCATGATATAAATGAGTATGGAATCATGAAATATAATCTATATAGGATAAGGAACACTTAACCCAATGTTTACCCGTGAAAATCACCCAAACTGAGCTCCTCAACTCTTTTTTTGTCAAAAATGGTAGAAAATCCCCGTTTATAGGGCCTCAGCTGTTTCGGGCGCCACAAGTGGCGTGGGGCGCTGCCTGTTGCGCTATTTCCAGTACCTTTAAACATCCCAGCGCCTGGGCTAGCTCCTCACGGCGCTGACGGTGACGGAAAATCGTTCCCGACACGAAAATGGGCATAACTTTCTCATACGATGTCCGAATTCAACGATTCTTTTTGCTATAACTCAAAAATTTCAATACGGATCTAATGCTTCAATCAAAACTGAATTTGGAGCTCATTTTCTTAATGTGATACCGCATATTCTTGAAAAATCGATGTCGAAATATAGCAAATCAAGTCCGATTGACCTCAAATTTTGCACACAAGTCATAATACATCATATGAAGCTATTCAAGACTTCAAATAGTAGAAAGGAGAGTAATAACTCAATTCGACAAGTTGGGTCGTTACTTAAGATAACATAATTGATACGTTCGTCCTCGAACATGCCAAGAGTTGTTTTCCAAGCCATCAAATCACTATTCCATCTTACCGCGCACATACCTGGGGTGATCCCACAGCACCCTATTCGACATAAGCTCGAAAACACCATCTCAATTGAGATTATTCCTTCTATCCATATTTGTAAACTTTAAGACTAAATTTCTTACACTCCAAATATTTTCAAAAGGCCTGATTTTCACATCAACGCGCGGTATTAGTCTCAACTGGCTATAACAACTCGTGCCTACGCACACATCAACTTTCTTGATAGTGTTGAGGTACTTCAAAAATTTTTCGGGGTGTTACATTCTCCCCGCTTAGGATCATTCGCCCTTGAATGAGAAGTAGAGTCCGCCCTCAAACACATAACGTAACTTATCTCTTCTTTTGCACGTATCAATCCCCCAAATTTTACTAACTCCCAAATTTTTCAGAAATTTCGGTAGAGTATCCCCTGTAATTGGGTCTATCCACCTTCCAGAGGAACACCTAAACAACTCTTAACAACACATCCACAACCCAACAAAGGACCACAATGTATATATCAATAACACTAATCTCAGCATTACAAGCACTGCATTATCATAATGATATCAGGACATGAAGCACATCATATGTATGCCCATCACCACATCTCTCGTCTTAATAGGTTTTCATAATCGATTAAAACATCGCCAATTAACCTCATGTTAACAAAATCTCATTTCAAACCTCCACTTTACTAACAACGAGACATGAGACATGAAGACCTCATAATTATTTACCCAAATTAACGAGTCATATTTAACGTCACCTGGGCACTCACCTCGTAGGCTAAAACTCAATAATTACAACACGAATATGGCAAATTATGCACAGAGAAATTCATACAAGAATTTTCAAATAATCCGAACAGACATGACTTCCTATAAGTACTATAGTACAATTTAAATTTCAAAAAGGGAGAATTTATACTAATAAATTTTTCACCACAAGGACCTCGTCCTTATATAACGTCCACCACGGCTTGTAGCCCAGTTTAAATATTTCACACCATAAAAAAAATGCAAGGATCTCGTCCTCAACTCCGAATCATAAGTATTTTGCACATTGTGCCAACCGAAATTTTCAACTTCCTCTTTTTCTTCTTTTAAATAAATTTCGTAAACAATTTTCACAACACATAATGAACCCCCATACCAATAGGGTATATAATTCATAAAATTGAAATCAATTATTCAAAAATCACATCAAAAACCACTGTAGATAGTAATAGAAAGTCACTTTTCGACTTATAGTCCTCAACAGTGTACAAAATAAAAATGATAGACACATGCTAACATCATCGAATCTCCTGACAGGGATCAACATATAAGTGGGTCACAAAATTACAATGTTCACCCATAAGCGGAGCATAATAGGAGGACTCGCCTCAATATTCAGAACCGAATCAAATTAAGGAAAAATATTCTTTTATAACAAATAAGGATCATACCTGTAATGACACCATCTGGTGTAGTGGCCTCAGCCATACCATAGCAATTATATCAACGGGCTGGGCCTATCCCTCTAGGGCGCCCTCTAACTACCTGTCCTCCACCTCTA
This sequence comes from Nicotiana tabacum, assembly GCF_000715075.1. Classification (NCBI taxonomy): domain Eukaryota; kingdom Viridiplantae; phylum Streptophyta; class Magnoliopsida; order Solanales; family Solanaceae; genus Nicotiana; species Nicotiana tabacum. Next base: position 110,553,988 of record NC_134092.1, read on the forward strand.
ACTGGTTGTGCACGTGGGGTAGTAACTACATTGGGGCCCATAGCCTGAGTGTTCTGATGAAATCCACCTCTCTTAAGTCTGGGACAATCTCTCATGATATGCCTAGTATCACCACACTCATAACAACCCCTCTGAGATCGCGACTTCTCGTACTGAGTCTGTGCCGGATAACTGGAATAACCACTGTAAGAATTTTATTTCGGTGGTGCACTATAAGAACTTATTGGAGCACCCCGAGTAATCTGATGTGCAGACTGAGCTGGCTGACTGCTCGAGCCTCCGCCATAATGGGTCATAGCTGAAGAGTAAAATCCACTGAACCCTCCAAAGCTTCGAGACCTTTTGGTATCCTTAGACTCCCTTTCCTCACTTAGAACACCCTCAATCCTCCTCGCAATCTCCACTACTTGCTGAAATAGAGTATCAGTTTGCAGCTCTCGAGCCATGCCTATTTTAAGACCATAATCGATCCTCTCAATGAATCTACAGACTCTCTATCTAACTGTAGGAACCAAAATAGGTGCATGACGGGCTAATTCACTGAACCTGATAGAATATTCTAACATTGTCTAGTACCCTGATGCAACCGTTCAAACTCTGTGCGCCACGCATCTCGGAGAGTCTGGGGAACAAACTCTTTCAAAAACATTTTCGAAAATTGAGCCCAAGTTGGTGGTATTGCATCGGATGATCTACCTTCTTCATAAACTTGCCACCAGTGATACGCTGCGCCTGACAGCTGAAATGTAGTAAAGGCAACTCCGCTCACTTCCACAATACCCATGGTGCGGAGAATGCGGTGACACTTTTCTAGAAATCCTTGGGCATCCTCTGAATTTGTGCCACTGAAAGTAGGTGGACTATACCTCTTAAACCTCTCAAGTCTCTTTTGTTCATCTTCTTATGCCCCTGGCCTGACCTCAGGCTGAACCAGAATAACAGGTTGTACCGGTACTACATCTGGAACCTGACCAATATGAACCTTCTCCTCTAGAGTCGTGGTAGGAGTCTGAGATACTCCCCCAATCTGTGAAATATTTGGTACAACAAAGATCAATCCCGCCTGAATTATTGTTCCAAACATACTCAGGAACTGTGCTAAAGTCTCCTGAAGTCTGGGGGTAACAACAGGTGCTTCTGGTACCTGTCCCCTAACTGGAGCTACTGGCGGCTTCTCAACTATTGTTTTGACATGTGCTCTAGTCGCGACACGTGCCCTTCTTCGGCCTTGGCCTCTTGCGGCCATAGAAAAATGTGCGGATGCCTGGTCAGTTGACCCGGTACCACGTGTCCTGACCATCTATGAGAGAATAGAGATACAAAGGCTCAATTTCCAAATTCAACAAATTCCGCACGACAGGAATTAAAGAAGTGGAAATTTACTAACAGTTCTGTAGCCTCTCGAAGATAAGTACAAACGTCTTCATACCGATCCGAAAGACTTTACTAACTCGTTCGTGACTCGTAGAACCTATGAACTTAGAGCTCTGATACCAACTTGTCACAACCCAAAAATCCCACCACAGGTGTCGTGATGGCACTTAGTCTCTAAGAGTAGGTAAGTCGATTACAATTACATTTCGAGCCATTTTTTTTAAACCAAAAGCGGAAACAAAAATAACAACCTCCCAAGACTGGTAATACTGAGTCACGAACTCTAACTGAATACATGAAATGATCGCAAGGATCGAATACTCAATACTGTTTGATTAATAATTAACAGTACAATAAAATGGAAAGACTTCAAGGGACTGTGACGACCAAGCAGCTCTACATTGAATCCTTGCGATCACACTTTAACTCCGTCTCAGTCCGAAAGCTCCAATACCTGGCTCTGCACAAAAATGTGCAGAAGTGTAGTATTAGTACACCACGGTCGGTATCCAGTAAGTATCAAGACTAACCTCAGTGGAATAGTGACGAGGTACAGTCGAGACACTCACCAGTCTAGTAACCCGTGCAATATAGTATACAAAAACAATAAGAAACAAATAACAATGATGGCAACAATAATCAACCAGTGATATACACAGTAGGGTGACAAGAACACCATAAATATTGCGCAACAAATAATGAATACAAGTACAACCAATTAATCAAGTCCTTCCAATATAAATCTTTCGCCTATATATTTTTCAAATAGAAATCTTCAGGATATAATACTTTCAAATAAATCTCTTTCAAATAAATCTCTTTCAATCTCTTTCAAATATAATTGCTTCAAATAAATATTTTTCAAATAAAATTCCTTCAACTAAGTATCTTTCGAATAAAAGTCACCATGTGACACATCATTTTAAAATCATAAAATACGGGTCTCAGCCCACTTTCATATTTCTACAGCACCTCGTGCCAATTTCTCTATCACAACCGCATGGACAACTCACGTGCCAAATATCATCATTCATTTAACCATGGAACCTCATGCCCACATTTCATATCACAACTGCACGGACAATTCACGTGCCAATATCATCATTATTTACTCACGGCACCTCCTGCCCACATTTCATATCACAATTGCACGGACAGTTCACGTGCCAATATCATCATTATTTACTCACGACACTCATGCCCATATTTCATATCACAACTGCACGGACAGTTCACGTGCCAATATCATTATTATTTACTCACGGCACCTCCTGTCCATATTTCATTTCATAATCCGCCTGGCAATAACCACAAGCTCCCAATTTCAACATAGATCTTACAACTATCAATTTACCAACAACAAGGCAAATTGCACAATGTATAAAAATGAACACAAGAAAAATCACAACATCACATGAAAATTACCAACGCAATAACCCCACATCATCACATATCATCCCTGGCAATAGCCACCCTTATCTCTCCTATAGCCACCCTTATCACTCCTATAATAGCCTCAATTATCCCCACGCCCTGATAATATCAATAGCCGCCCGTATCGCTCCTATAGCCAACCTTATCACTCCTATAATAGCTTCCCTTATCCCTTCGCCCTGACAATATCAATAGCCACCCTTAGCACTCCTATAGCTACCCTTATCTCTCCTATAGCCACCCTTATCGCTCCGCCCACACAATATCCCAACAAACATAACAACAGTGAAATGCCACCCTTACACCCACATAATAGCAACAGTGAAATGCCACCCTTATATCCTTAAAATAATAACTCAAATAATATAACAATTTACACATAATATTATCCCGGCAACATAACAAAATCAATTCATATCACAATTTGCCCAATGGCCACAACCAATTTCAAAGATATAATAAAATTAATTAATTTCACAACAAATAGCCCAAGGCTCCACACAATGTGTATAAAACCTAAAAACAACAACAGAGATGGAAAATACTCAGTGTAGGGCAACACCTTCATTAATCTAAATTCTTGATAATTATATAACGCGTCGGTTTAAACTTATTTCATTAATTATTTGCATATGAAAAATCCATAATATAATTATTTCCAGAAAATATCAAATCACCCAACTCACGAAATTCACATAAATATACAAGCAATAACCACATCCTATTGTCATATAAAAATAAATTCAACAAACGCGAATTGAGGCATGGCAAATAGATGATTTAATAAATACCAACAATTATCCAATTTACTACAAAATATGCCTAAGACTTTAACCCAATTAATTTTTCACATATAAGATCGGGTACGTACTCGTCACCTCGCCTACACGGCTTTTCACATTTCACAAATGGCACATAAACATCGATGCCTAAGGGGTAATTCCCCCACTCAAGGTTACGCAAGATACTTACCTTGTTTTGCAACCAATTTCAAGATTTCAATAAACCTTTGCCTCGTGAATTCATGTCTGAAAGCTTCAAATCTAGTCACAAACAATTCAATATACTTCACACGAATCGTAGGAATTAATTCCATATAAAAATACTAATTTTCTAGCAAAATTCAAAATTTAACTCAAATATCGCATGTGGGTCCTACGTCTCGGAATTTGATGAAACTCACAAAATCTGATAACCCATTCAATTACGAGTCCACCCATACCAATTTTATCAAATTTCGATATCGGATTGACCTTCAAATCTTCATTTTATATTTTTGAAAGATTTTACAAAAAAATCTGATTTTTCTTCCATAAATTCATAGATTCGTGATCTAAATGAGTATGGAATCATGAAATATAATCAATATAGGATAAGGAATACTTACCTTAATGTTTACCCGTGAAAATCGCCCAAACCGAGCTCCTCAACTCTATTTTTGTCAAAAATGGTAGAAAACCCCCGTTTATAGGGCCTCAGCTGTTTCGGGCGCCGTGGGGCGCTTCCTGTGGTGCTATTTCCAGTACCTTTAAACATCCCAGCGCCAGGACTAGCGCCCCACGCTACCCTGAGTGCTGACTGCAACAAAAAAATCGTTCCCGACACGGAAATGGACATAACTCTCTCATACGATGTCCGAATTCCACAATTCTTTTTGCTATGACTCCAAAATTTCTATACGGATCTAATGCTTCAATCAAAACTGAATTTGTAACTCATTTTCTTAATGTGATACCACGTATTCTTGAAGAATCGATGTCGAAATATCCTAGGTTCGATGCCGAAACATAGCAAATCAAGTGTGATTGACCTCAACTTTTGCACACAAGTCATAATACATCATATGAAGCTATTCAAGACTTCAAATAGTAGAAAGGAAGAGTAATAACTCAAATCGACAAGTCGGGTCATTACACTAATTTAGCAGTACTAGTAGTTAATAAAATAACTAAAGAAATTTTAAAATATAACAAAACTAGTTAGAAAAAAAAAGGTACGATAATATATTAAGTATAAGTAAAGGTAGTGCTAGAAAATAATAGTAATTAGAAAGAAAGTTAGAATAGTATTGTATGTAAAAGTACTAGTAATATTATATTAAATCTACTACATTAAAGGTAATGATAGAAGTAATAGGAAAAAATACTTATTAGTAGATAGTGAAAATATTAACAGCAATAAAAATAATAATAATAATAATAAATTCTCAAATTAGTAACAAAATATTTAATCTGAAGTAGATTTATGCCAATCCTCGGCAACGGCGCCAAAAATTTGACGAGGCTAATGTGTATTAGAATTTTCTGCTCGTACTCTGTCAAATTCTAATATAGATTAAGATATCGTCCCACAGAGACTGGATAATCTATGCTACAGATTTGTAATATTTTAACTACTATTTGAGAGAATCAAATTGATGAAACGTGAGTGAGGTTTAAAACTTATTAATTACTTAAACAAAACAAATAACTTTTGGAAGATTTATAATTTTAAAAAAAGAGTTGGGAATCATTAAATTCACTTGATAATATTACTATAATAAAATCTCAATTACTACATTTATTTCTCTAAAGAATAATTGCTTATTTCTAATACAATTATATTTTGCTCACTAAGAAATAACCAATTAATAACAATTCGTGAGAATTATGTTAATTAATCAACTTAAGACTAGTGACGTTTAAACCAAAATATTTTTCTTGCTTGACTTGTGCTAAAAGTGTAACGACCCGATCGGTCGTTTTGAGCATTTACGCTCCTTTCAACTATTTGAAGTCTTGAATAACTTCCTATGAGGTATTATCACTTGTGTGAATTGTAGGTTTTGGTTTTAAGGTATTTCGGAGTTAGCTTGGAAAAATGAATTTTCATGTTGGAAGCTTAAGTTGAAATAGTTGATCGGATATTGACTTATGTATAAACGACCTCGAAATTTAATTTTAATGATTCCAATAGCTCCGTATGGTGATTTTGGACTTAGGAGCGTGTCCGAAAACTTATTTGGAGGTCCGTAGTGGAATTAGGCTTGAAATACCGAAAGTTGAATTTTGGGAAGTTTGATCGGGGGTTGACTTTTTGATATCGAGGTCGGAATCCGATTCTGAAAATTTGAATAGCTTTGTTATGTCTTTTATGACTTGTGTGAAAATTTTGAAGTCATTCCGGATTGATTTGATGTATTTCGGCACAAGATATAGAATTTGAAAGTTCAAAGTTCATTAGACTTGAATTGAGGTGTGATTCGTGGTTTTAGCATTGTTTGATGTGATTCGAGGCTTCGACTAAGTTCGTATGATGTCTTAGGACTTGTTAGTATATTTGGTTGAGGTCCCGAGGGGCTCGGGTGAGTTTCGGAGTAGTTTCGGACCATTTCTAGGCCATTTTTAATTGTTGGCTTCTTCCTACAGAGGTGTGCATCACGATCGCAAACATTTGGTCGCGTTCGCGAATAGCAAACAGCAGTTTGGAGCCTTGTGAATCGCGATCGAGGAAGCTCTTCCACGATCGCGTAGAACAAAATCTCTGCTGCACTGACCCGACTTTGGAAGCTTATATCTCGCAATTTATAAGGATTGGATGATGATCTAAAAATAAGAGTTGTAGCCCTTGATGTCTAGTTTTCAGAAAAGTAAACCATTTATCATTTGGAGTTGCGTACAAAATGTTATGGTAGATACACTATACGCTATCTGGGAAGCATTTGGAAATCTCTGTTGCACAGGGCTGACTTTGGAAGCTTATATCTAGCAATCTATACGGAATTGGGATATGAGCAACAAATGAAAGTTATTACCCTTGGTGTATAGTTTTCAGAAAGTTAAATCATTTGCAATTTAGAGTTTTGTACAAAACGTTATGACCATTATACTAGAGGTTGTCTGGAAGAGTTGGGGAGTTTGTTCTTCGCGATCGTGATTGGTTTTCCGCGATCGCGTAGAGAAATTTTGGGGCTGAAAAATTTTGTGCTTCGCGATCGCGAAGAGTAAATACCTGGGCAGTAGCAATATTTCGAGGTTTCGGCCATTTTTAACATATTTGGAGCTATGGAGCTCGGATTGAAGCGATGTTTTAGGTGATTTTCACCATATGGATTGGGGTAAGTGTTCTATATACGAAAATGATTATACTTCATGACTATATGGTTATAATCATCATTTATTTCGGATTTAAATGGTAGAAATCAAGATTTGTGCAAAATCTTCCAAAACGAAAATTTAAGATTTGGAGGTCGAGTTGTTATCGGAATTTGATAAAATTGGTATGGTTGAACTCGTATCGGAATGGGTGTTCGTATTTTATAACTTTTGTCAGATTATGAGACGTGGTCCCCACGGGCGATTTTTGAGCTAAATTTCAGAGTTTTATAGAAAATTAGCATTTTCTTATGGAATTAATTCTAATAAATTTTATTGACTGAATCAAATTATTTATGGATAGATTCGAGGCGTTTGAGGCCAATTCACAAGGAAAAGACATTTTAGAATAAGAATTTCACGGTTTGAGGTAAGTAACAGTTTTAAATCTGGTCCTGAGGGTATGAAACCCTTGATTATTGTATTGTGTGAGTATTTTGGAGGTGACGCACATGCTAGGTGACGGGCGTGTGGGCGTGCACCGTGGGAATTGGGACTTGGTCCATTCCGTGAAACTGGAAAGTTGAATAAGCTTGTCGTTAGCTATGTGCCCTTTCTGTGCTGTAAAATTTGACAGTGAAGCATGCTTAGGCTATGTGATGGTGCTGTAAAGACCACAGAGGTCTTGTACATGTTGAATTATCTGCTAAATTGTTGTTTTGTACTCAGTCACACTTTACTTGTTTATTTTATCTCAGTCTCTATTGTTCATTATTGATGCATCATATTATTGTGATTTGAGTTGAGTATCATGACTATTCAGAGCCCGAGAGATGGAGAGCTTATTACTGAGTGAGGCCGAGGGCCTGATTGTGAGATATTATAATATAGCACGTGAGTGTCCGTGCAACACGTGAGTTGTCTGTGTGGATCCTTATATTATACTATAGCACGTGAGTTGTCCGTGCAACATGTGAGTTGTCCGTGCAGATTATAGCGCTTGGGATGTAGGAGCCCCTCCGGAGTCTGTACACCCCCAGTGAGTGCGGGTACCCATTCAGTGCTGAGGGCTGAGAGCCGAGTGCTTGAGCTATTGTGACGATTAGAGTAACAGTTGCCTTGAGAGGCTGTACTTGCTTTTCATTTGTTGTTGCACTTAGTTGCTATTTGTCATTGTTGTGAAATTCTCTGAAAGATTTTATATCCGTATTACATGAACTTGAACTATATAAAACTGATTTGACTTAAACTTATGGAATTAAAAGTATGTCTACTCTCCGCTAGAATTACTGAAAATGAACTATAACTGTGTAGCTCATCACTATCTTCAGTACCTTATTTATTATTGTTACTTGCTGAGTTGGTTGTACTCATACTACACCCTGCATTTTGTGTGCAGATTCAGGTGTTTCCGGACATAGCGGGTGCTAATTCTCTCGCACAGTTGATTTTTCAGAGATTCAGAGGTAGCTGTCGTGTTTCGCAGATCTTGTCTCTCCTTCCCTATCTCCTTGTTTACTGTATTTGGTCTTACACTATTATAGACTGTCCAGACTTGTATTCATACTAGATGCTCATGTACTCAGTGACATCAGGTTTTGGGAGTATTTATATTTGTACTTGTGAGATTTCTTCCGCTGAATTTAATCATTGTCAAGCCCCAAAACCGAGGAGCACGACTGGCGCTCAACCGAGTGAACCCGACTGAGCAAGCCTATTAGATTTTATTCTACCCAAATTCATTCGTGAATAAAGAGGAGATGTACTTCGTTAATCAAATACTGAAGAGATTTCATTAACCGCTTTCATTTCATTCCCATTAACAGCATCATTCTATATTTCCAAAATTGTACGAGTTTATAGATTTAATGAAAAACATGTTGCCAAATACCAATAGTTCTAATCCAATTCCCAACATCAAATACCACCCACAACTTATCTACGGAGCCTCAAAGTTCAACTGAAGAGTAATATGGAAATGTCGGCAATAAGGCCCCGGCTATACCTTAACCACAAAGTACATGAGAAACAAAAGATACATGACCCCGAAATGAAGTGGGGCTCACCAAATCGGCTGAAAGGAGTGTACTGCTATCACTGATCAATGCCACCTGTTGTAGAACCACCTGCATCCATTAAAGATGTAGCACACCCGGCAAAAGGGGCGTTAGTACTGTCGAATAGCACTAGTATGTATAGCTAGAAATCCTCTTTCAAAATAGAATGCCCATATGATCTATACATGGAACACATAATATAATGTAATTAAAACAACCTATACAAACAAGGACAACAAAAGGGGCACCTATTGTTTGCATTAATAATGTGTCTCATTAGACCATCCTTAGTATTCATATATCATATTATACACTTATGCGTTTAATAGACCGTCCATAGTATTTATTCATACCGTACATCTATACCTCTTATACACAATGCACCTATGTGTTTCATAGACCGTCCACGGGAATTCATATCACAATGGATTTCATAACACAATGTACCTATGCATTCATAGACCGTCCACAGGATTTCATATCACAATGTACCTATGCGTTCATAGACCGTCCACAGGATTTCATAACACAATGTACATATGCGTTTCATAGACCGTCCACAGGATTTCATAACACAATGTACTTCATAACACAATGTACATATGCGTTTCATAGACCGTCCACAGGATTTCATAACACAATATACCTATATGTTTCATAGACCGTCCATAGGGTTTCATAACACAATATACCTATGTATTTCATAGACCGTCCATAGGGTTTCATAACACAATATACCTATGAGTTTCATAGATCGTCCATAGGTTTTCATAACACATTGGAAACAAAAGTACAAATACGTACATCTCATAACCTTTCACACCACATATCACTGAATCCGTACTTTCAACTACTTATAACATTATTATTCCATTGGCTCTCTTGGCCATACATATGATTCTTTATTCATGGTGCAATGGCCGTGTTTCATTTTTCACACTTTCATTTCTTCCCTTTCATAGATCATCATCATAATTATCAACAAGTAGAATATTCCGGAAATCATAACTTTAAATTCATTAGTAATGAAGGCTTTAAACGCAATCGATTTCTTTCCAATAAATAGAGTAAAATGATTGGCAATTGAAGTACAAGTTAAAATTATACACAATTTCCACTCACGAATATGTAAGAACGTAAGACACATTGGAAATTACTTACAAAGCATAGCATTAGCTAAAACAGTCACATATGGACATCACTTGAGTTCATAAACTTTTAGCCGATTATATTTTCGAAGTCAATTTTGGAATAGTTGAGTCAAAGCTCATTTCATAATATTTCTCACATTATTTCATTTCATTGGCACCATTGATCACAAGTATAACTTTCACTATTGGCACGTTGGCCACACTTTATATTTCTAATTTACTGATTTCACTTCCAACCATCTTTATAGATTATCAACAATAAGACATTTCCAAATCAAGACTTTAGGTATACATATGAGCAATTAAGAGTCTTACGAATATTGAGATTTTCTCACTCAATTTGGCATATTATCTTTCATTGAAACACGACTCAAAGCCATAACCTTTTAATACACAACCCATACTTTGAAACTTACGGAAACATTATGGAATTCAATTCCAAGAGAGAAAGTTTAGCCAACATACCTCAATTGAGCTTTCCTTAAATTACTACAACGTTCCGGAAATTCTAGCAATCCCAATCTATTTGAGACATAACAAAATTGAACCATAATTAGGAAGATATTCATGGTCGTAGCTCATTTGAGCATTTTATCAAACACTAAGTGTGGATTAAGGTTCAAGGTCCTTTTATGGAGGATTCCATCATCCCACAACCCAATCTTTACCATTTTAGCTCAATAATCTTTCTACACCCTTTGATAACACATGCATGTAAAATAAACAACCTTCCTGCCCAGAAATTATCTTGCGTATTACCCATTTCTAGATAAAATTCGAAATTGAGGGTTAGGGTGTAGAATCTTACCTCTAGGATGAAGACCTAGTGAGTTTCCCTCCTTAATCTTCCAAAACTTGAGCAAGAATTGAAGAATCAATTATTGAGGAACACCTTCTCACTCTAGGGCACTCTCTCTCATTCTAAAATATCAGGTTATACCTCAAAAATGACCCAAAGAGTGTATTTAACGAAATAGGGTCGGGTTTTAAAAACCCAAAAATGAAGCTCCGGAATAGGTTCTGCGGTCGCATATGCGACCGCATAATGGTTATGTGGACCGCATATCGATCGCATAATTGGTTACAAAATAGCCAAAAGAATTGTATGTGTATGCGGTCACTATGCGGTCCGCATAACTGTTATGCGATCGCATAGTACACCGCATAACAGTTATGCGGTCGCATAGTCGACCGCATAATTGCTTCCAACTGACCCAATTAACGGCCTTACTCTGCGGCCATTATGCGGTCCGCAGAGTGATTCTGCGGTCGCATAATGGACCGCAGAAATGCACTTTTTCGCCAAAAATTTTCCTTTACTTTCCCGTGCATTGTTCAACCCAAAAGGTCTGAGCCGAAGAATTTCTACAATCCTCAAACACGTAATCCTAGTCCGGCACCCTGAAATATTATTTTCTTTGCAAATTTTACCGGGCTTTACACTTAAGTTCTTCAAAAATTTTCGGAGTGTTACAATCATTCTCTTTTCAAATTTAAAAGAATACGTGGTTTATTGAGATTGTTGGATTGCCTAGTATTGAGATAGGCGCCATCATGACGGGTGGGATTTTGGGTCGTTTCAAGTTGGTATCAGTGCTCTAGGTAACATAGGTCTCACGAGTCATGAGCAGGTTTAGTAGAGTCTTGCGGATCGGTACGGTGACGTTTGTACTTATCTTCGAGAGGCTGCTGAACCCTTAAAACAATTTCACTTTCTTGTATTCTATCGTGCGGAATTGATTCAGCTTGAAACATAACTCTTTGAATTCCTTCCACGTATTCGTATGCGCACATGAGCGCTCGGTATGAGTTGTGCATCGCCGGCTTGTGATTCTATGAACGAGGTTCAAGATGTATATTCTGTGTTTTGGTGATGGGCTAGTCTGGAGAACTTGAGGCCAGGTTTAGACCACAGCTTAGGCTCGGTAGCTTTAGTTGTAACCTGTACATTTGGACTCATATGTCTGGTAATGTCCCTACGAGTGGCATTTGTGGCTCGGTGAGCGGTGGAATGGCTTTGTGATGAGTATGATGTAACTGCGGGATGTTTTAAGACGATTTGAATGTGACGAGAAGTGTTTCCTTGAAATGTAAAGGAAGACCATTGGGTGCTTTATTTTCGTTTTGATGTGACGTACAATCTCGAGTGTGAATGTTTTGAAAGATCTTTCACGTTGTTAAATTTTGGAGAAAATTAAATTCTCGTTTCTGGTTAATGAATTTGGACTCAGAAAGATTAAGTGATTTCATAGTAATTGTGGCTGCGAAAGGGTATAACAAGATGCTAATTTAAGACTAAGCAGGTGGGTTATCTCCTGCACAATAATCTATGTAGGTGTGTTCCTTATGATGTGAATAGAGAGTTTCTTTTCTACCAATAGGACGTATGTGTTGAGATTTGAATTTGAATCGGGTTGAGAAAATTTGACTTGATTGTCGCGAGAATAAATGCTAACTTAGCGGATGATTGGGGTATTTTATGGTGGGTGTTGCATAAGCTTGAGAAGAATTTTCGTTGAACTGACTACAGTATTATGGCAGTAATAAAGTATGGGTATTATGAGTTATCGAGTATTTTGTTCTATGGCTTTGAGCCACGTGAGAGAGTCTGCTATTAACAATTCAATTTCATGGATATATGTTAAATTTTAGTTTTGGTTTGAGGCATACTTGTGGGTTAGTTATGATTTACAGAGGTGGAGATCAAGGATGACTCGGGTAAGTAAATTCCTGGATACGGATTACATTCAACTTTATGAAAATATGAAAATTATGGAATGATTAAGTTGTTATTTTGAAAAATGTAGTGCGCACGAAGTACGAATTCGATTGGTCGTGTTAAGGCAGGGTTAATTCTTTGAGTGTTGATCGTGCTAAAGGAGCACTTGTCTTTCGGCCCGATTGGGGTGGAGTAAATTAGATTTGAGCAGGGTGGATGATTCTCGAGAGGGTTCTAATGGATTCAAAATGTATATGTGGAAATTGAAAATTTTTCGAATTTGTATATCATTAGAATCGGTTACTTACATTGGATGGTATCGGGACGTGCGGTAATTTTGTTTGACTATGGATTCTACATTTCAGTATAAGAAAGGAAAGATGAACAATTTTAAATTCGCATAAGGTATTTTCAGAGTGAGTGTTACAGTTGTGGTATTTATAGAGGTACTTAAGAAGAATACAGTGGCTTGTGGACCTTAGGGCGGTGTAATTTTATGTTAGGATGTCTTGTAGTGAGCTTTGGGTAAAGTAGTGGTGTTCTGACAAGGAGAAATGGCAACTTGAGGATAATCTAGAAGAAACTCGTAGAAAATAGGACAAATGGGTAACATGTTGGATCAATATGGTAATGGTATGCTCGGTTCTTTTAGTTCTTATGATGAGATGAGGCTTTACGGGTCTTTTTTGGCAATACTCTCGGATTTGGCAACCTGTGTGGCTTGGTCGAGTTAGAGGAATTCAGTTCTGATAGCTTGGTTATGTGCAAATGGATTTCAAAGTGTTCATGATGATTTCTACCATGGTTTGAACCGGATATATTCTACCAGTGTGGGGAACATGTTGTGTATTGTGATTTCCTCCTGGAAAGAAGCAAGAGAGAGGTTTCTAACTAATAGGGTATGTAATTTGCTGGTGACTCGGAGTTTATAATGAGATTCTCGTGCCTTTCACATAATAGATGTGATGTGTTGTGCCGGATTTAGATTTACATGTACAAGGTGGCAGGTCATTCTTGAAAGGAAGATCACGAATTTTGGACAGAATGGTCAGTTTTAGATATTTAGATGAATGTTATAACTGCTCGATAATCCCTGAGAAGGGTGCGCATTTCAAAAGGCGCATTGTGTTTTGACTTACGGATGTTCATTGGTATTACAGTACTCACCTGGTTGATAGACTGCTGATATTCAAATTATTTCTATGTGGCATGGAAGAATTATGAAAGTATTTCTCATGGGAAGATCGTGAATGGAAGATGAGTTAGTCATTCTAGTGCTGGAGTTGGGATCAGTTACGGTGATTCATGTGTTTGATGAATTTGGAGACTGAGAGTTCTCAGAAGTATATTGTTTCGGGTTGCGGCCTGTTTGAGATGAGTATTTTCTTTAAACTCAGTGGAGGAACTAGTTGCGTTAATTATTTGTGATAGCTACGCGCTATAAGTGTGCATATATGTGAGGTTTGAGCCAATGTGCGAGCATCAGGGCAAGTATTCATACTTGAAAGAATGCTTAGGGTATGATATGCCTAGAGTTGACTATTAAGCGTAAAGTTATAATGTTTATCATGTTCATACCTTTGTTGAAAACTATCTGGGCTACATTTGAGGTTACAAAGAGGCTAATTTCCTTGAATAAACGGGGTAGTTACTATTTCTGCGTTAAATTGCCGATTTGAAGTGTGATAGCAGACTTTGCACATGCTTACACTATAGCGCATTATTTATACTAGTCCAGGAGCATGAGAATCTTATTTCATTATCATATACAAGTGTACTTGTTTAATTGCTCATGTATGATATGCTGGGACAGGAGGCCTGTGACCATGCCGGGCGATTCATATTATTGGCACGTGAGTCGTCCATGCCGTGTGTGGGAATTTTATTTCTATGATAATTTATCTGATTTATTAATTTCCTTCCTCTACAATTGTGCATATGCGCCTACGGTTATCCTCTTCACGAAATTTGAGGAGATGGTTGTAACATTGCGATTGTAGTGGTGCTTGTTAAACTTGCAACACGGTTCTCTTCCTTGAGACATCTCCCATATTTGGGTACATAGATTGCGCAGTTGTGGCTTGAGTTATATTGATGTGGCGTGTCGGTGGGATAGTTATGTTAATTAAAATAAGGTCATTGTACCTAGAATGGGTACTATCAGGTTTGATTACGGTATATTCGGGAGGATAATATTGAAAGTTGGCATAGAAAGTGATTATGGTTCTGGTTGGGACGAGAGAGCTCCATGACTTGTTGCTCTGATAAGGGGTCATGAGATTTCTGCATGTTTCTTTTATTATCAGTAGTGTACGAAGGTTTTTGGAACGAGGTTTGGCTTGATATGAGGTTTTATACTAGTACTTGGTTGGTTTTGAGTAGTTACTATGATCAGAAATGGTGTTACGAATATGCGAGTTGTGTAGTATGTTATGTGATTATATCTGGGATTATGGTTATGGATGGATACAGCTTGTTCAAGCTTATACAGTGTGTAGATGTGAGATTCAGGTCTTGAAAAGAATTCTGGATGTTAGAAATTTGGCTCCAAGGTTTTTGGGCTAAGGTTAAATTAATGATTTTCGGTTAGGTTGTGTGGTCAGGCCTATATAGAATAGGGTGACGTGAGATCACCCCCGGGTATATGCGTGGTAAGGTGGAATAGAGATTTGAAGGTTAAGAACAACTCTTGGCAAGTTCGAGGACAAACGTATGTTTAAGTGGGGGAGATTGTAATGACCCGACCGGTCGTTTTGAGCATTTACACTCCTTTTAACTATTTGAAGTCTTGAATAACTTCCTACGAGGTATTATGACTTATGTGAATTGTCGGTTTTGGTTTTAAGGTATTTCGGAGTTAGATTGGAAAAATGAATTTTCATGTTGGAAGCTTAAGTTGAAATAGTTAATCGGATATTGACTTATGTGTAAACGACCTCAGAATTTAATTTGGATAATTCTAATAGCTCTTTATGGTGATTTTGGACTTAGGAGCGTGTCCGAAAAATTATTTAGAGGTCCGTAGTGGAATTAAGCTTGAAATGCCTAAAGTTGAATTTTGGGAAGTTTAACCAGGGGGTGACTTTTTGATATCGAGGTCAGAATCCGATTATGGAAATTTGAATAGCTTCGTTATGTCATTTATGACTTGTGCGCAAAATTTGAAGTCATTCCGGATTGATTTGATGTATTTCGGCACAAGATATAGAATTTGAAAGTTCAAAGTTCATTTGGCTTGAATTGAGGTGCGATTCGTGGTTTTAGCATTGTTTGATGCGATTCGAGGCTTCGACTAAGTTCGTATGATATTTTAGGACTTGTTGGTATATTTGGTTGAGGTCCCGAGGGGTTCGGGTGAGTTTCGGAGTGGTTTCGGACCATTTCTAGGCCATTTTTAATTGTTGGATTCTGCCTACAGAGGTGTGCATCGCGATCGCGAATATTTGGTCACGTTCGCGAAGAGCAAACAGCAGTTTAGGGCCTTGTGAATCGCGATCGCAGAAGCTCTTTCGCGATCGCGGAAGCTCTTTCGCGATCGCGAAAGCTCTTTCGCGATCGCGTAAAACAAAATCTCTATTGCACTGATCCGACTTTGAAAATTTATATCTCTCAATCTATAAGAAATTTAGATATGATCCAAAAATAAAATTTGTAGCGCTTGATGTCTAGTCTTCATAAAGGTAAACTATTTATCATTTGGAGCTGTGTATAAAATGTTATGGTAGATACACTATAGGCTATCTCGGAAGAGTTTGGAAATATCTATTGCATAGGGTTGAATTTGGAAGCTTATATCTATCCATCTATAAGGAATTGGGAGATGAGCAACAAATAAAGTTATAGCTCTTGGTGTCTAGTTTTCAGAAAGTTAAACTATTTGCAATTTGGAGTTTTGTACAAAACGTTATGACCATTATACTAGAGGTTGTCTGAAAGAGTTGGGGAGTTTGTTCTTCGTGATCGCGATTGGTTTTCCGCGATCCCGAAGAGCAATTTTGGGGCTGAAAAATTTTGTGCTTCGCGATCGCGAAGAGTAAATACCTGGGCAGTAGCTATATTTCGAGGTTTCAGCCATTTTTAACATATTTGGAGCTATAGAGCTCAGATTGAAGCGATTTTTGAGGCGATTTTCACCATATGGATTGGGGTAAGTGTTCTATATCCGAAAGTGATTATACTTCATGATTATATAGTTATATTCATCATTTATTTCGGATTTAAATAGAAGAAATCAAGATTTTTGCAAAATGTTCCAAAAACAAAAATTTAAGATTTGGAGGTCGAGTTGTTATCAGAATTTGATAAAATTGGTATGGTTGAACTCGTATCGGAATGGGTGTTCGGATTTTGTAACCTTTTTCGGGTTCCAAGACTGGACCCCACGAGCAATTTTTGAGCTAAATTTCGAATTTTTATGGAAAATTAGCATTTTTTATGGAATTAATTCCAATAAATTTTATTGACTGAATTGAATTATTTATGGCTAGATTCGAGGCATTTGAAGGACAATTCACGAGGAAAAGATATTGCAGAATAAGAATTTCACGGTTTGAGATAAGTAATAGTTTTAAATTTGGTCCTGGGAGTATGAAACCCCAGATTATTGTATTATATGAGTATTTTGGAGGTGACGCACATGCTAGGTGACGGGCGTGTGGGCGTGTACCGTGGGAATTGGGACTTGGTCCATTCCGTAAAACTGGAAAGTTGAATAAGCTTCTCGTTAGCTATGTGCCCTTTCTGTGCTATAAAAATTTGACAGTGAAGCATGCTTAGGCTATGTGATGGTGCTGTAGATAAGCATGCTTATCTACTAAATTGTTGTTTTGTACTCAGTCATAGTTTACTTGTTTATTTTATCTCAGTCTCTATTGTTCATTAGTGATGCATCATATTATTGTTATTTGGGATGAGTATCATGACTATTGCGAGTCCGAGAGACTGGAGAGATTTATGACTGAGTGAAGTCGAGGGCCTGATTGTGAGATATTATATAATATAGCACGTGAGTTGTCCGTGCAGCACATGAGTTGTCCGTGCGGATCCTTATATTATACTATAGCACGTGAGTTGTCCGTGCGGATCCAGATATTTACACTATGGCACGTGAGTTATCCGTGCAGATTATAGCGCTTGGGATGTAGGAGCCCCTCCGAAGTCTGTACACCCCCAGTGAGCACCGGTACCCATTGAGTGTGAGTGCTGAGGGCTGAGAGCCGAATGGTTGAGTTGTTGTGACGATTTGAGTAACTGTTGCCCTGAGAAGTTGTACTTGCTTTTTATTTGTTGTTGCACTTAGTTGCTATCTGTCATTGTTGTGAAATTCTTTGAAAGATTTTATATCTGTATTACATGAACTTGAACTGTATAAAACTGATTTGACTTAAACTTATGGAATTGAAAGCATGTCTACTCTCCGCTAGAATTACTGAAAATGAGCTATAACTGTGTAGCTCGTCACTATCTTCAGTTCCTTATTTATTATTGTTACTTGCTGAGTTGGTTGTACTCATACTATACCCTGCACTTCGTGTGCAGATCCAGGTATTTTCGGACATAGCGGGTACTAATTCTCTCGTATAATTGATTTTTCGGAGATTCAGAGGTAGCTGTCGTGTTTCGCAGACCTTGTCTCTCCTTCCCTATTCCCTTGTTTACTGTATTTGATCCTAGACTATTATAGACCGTATTTTCCAGACTTGTATTCATACTAGATGCTTATGTACTCAGTGACACTAGGTTTTGGGAGTATTTATATTTGTACTTGTGAGATTTCTTCCGCTGAATTTAATCATTCTCTTTTCAAATTTAAAAAAATACGTGATTTATTGATATTGTCGGCTTGCCTAGTATTGAGATAGGCGACATCACGACGGGTAGGATTTTGGGTCGTGACAAAAAGAAAGTAAAAACTTCGTGAGAACATTTTTACTAGATATCAATAATCTTGCCTACAACAATTCCTCCGTGAGAATTAAAACTGAGGCAAGCAAGATTACTGAATTTATTTAATAGTTTACTAAAAAATTACTTTCACTCTACTATTTTATCCATCAGTTATTACATATTAGTTTTGCTCCGTGAGAATTACAAAATTAATATAAGAATAACTTAAAGATAAAATATATAGACGTGATAATAGAGTAATTAAAAATCATCATTTCAGCATAGTATGAAATGTAAATAAAAAGTTTCAAGCCAAGAATATAAAAATTGAGATAGTATTACAAAATATATCAAGATTCATCAACTATCCCGACGAAAATAGGTTACTCCATTATGGAGTAAGAAAAGCTAAAAAAAAAGATATTTAGAAGGCTAAAAATATTTAAAAGACTAAGAAAATATTTTTACTACAAAGAAAGAAGACCAAGACTAGTTCTTGTCTTTCAAAAGATTGGATATCCTTAAAGAGAGCTTGCTATTTATAGGAAAAGATGAGTAGTTTTGTCATGTTCCACTTTTGCGAATGTAAAATCCATGTATGCGAAATGACCTTTGTGTACGTAGATTCCATATATGCAACTATGGGCTTCACTCTTGACTTCATGAGTTAGTCTTGCAAATGTAGGTTCCATGTATGCGAATGTGACCTTTGAAATATAGATTCCACACATGCATCTATAACTCTTTTGCTTCCATTTAGACTTGCAAATGTAGGTTCCATGTATGCAAATGTGACCTTTACGTGTATAGATTCAACATATGCACCTATAGCTCTTTTGCTTCCACTCTTGACTTCATGGGTTAGACTTGCAAATATAGGTTCCATGTATGCGAATGTAACATTGCGTATATAGATTTCACATATGCAACTATACTCCTTTTCATCTCTAATTATCTCTTTCCATAAGCCCATATGTATATTCCACATTTGCGAATATGAAGATGATGTGCGCAACTGTGGCTTTGCTTCATTCTCTTGTCTTTTAGTCTCTTTTCTTCTTTTTCATAATTTCTTCTTCCTGCAAGATTTGTTAGAAAATATACGAGGATAAGATATCATTATTCATATTTTATTTTAAAAATTTATTTTTTACATATGAAAATACATGAATAATTTGTATCTATCAGACCTTATCAAATTAATCAAGCAATTAATAATAATGATAAAAGAATATCAAATGTCATATATATTTTATGTGAAATAACGTTCACAAAATATGTTCAAATCATCAAATATAAGATTGAATATAGGGCATATCTACTATATCCTTAACACTTCTGCCTTTATCAAAAAAAAAAAGTAGATGCTGAAGTTAGTTTTTGCCTTCATCCTCCGCATGTTAACATACTTTTTTTTGTTACAATAGTAATAAAGATTGTTTTTAGTTTTGAAATGGATATAACTATATAAGTATATTTTTCTCTAGTCAGGAGCCTTACTCAAAGTTTGGCATCGGGATGGAATGGATCAACTTCTAAAAAAACTTTGATTCAACTAGTAATCAATCCTCCATCAGTAAAAAAATCCATAATGTCTGGCATATCATAATAAGTATTTTGATAGTATTGAATGTCTCAAAGAGCACAACAAGTGCAAATCGATCCAATGAATGTCTCAAAGAGCACAACAACAAGAGTACAATAACTACAAGGAATAGTGCTGAATTTGTAACAACACTTTCAGATCTAAGAGTGACTTTGCAAATCGATTGCTGCAATTTCTTTGATCGAAAATACAAAAGTTCCAGAAATGGAACAACCATTTTTCTTTAACTGTGAGTTTTTAAGTTTGAAACTCTTAGGTTCTCTTTATTACCTTTTACATATTTCACAACCATGCCTTCACCCTTCTTGTACGAATACGCTGCAAAGATTATAGAAGTTTGAACCACATATTCTGACTTTTTTTAGTTTGAACTATAAATTTTACAATATAAAATTATGCTTGAACGTGATTTGTGTATCCTACTAGAGTGTGAAATGTGAATAAACTGTAGTGATTGTAATTGTTTTGTGAGGCTAGATTATGAGTTCTCTTTATGTTATAAGTTATATGGATTGAAAGTTTAAATTAGTTTAAATGTCATGCTAATATGTAGTTATTAAAATATTAAGTATTTTTCTCTAACTTGCAATATTTGTCATTTAGTTATTATAAACAATTATTTACTTTTTTCCAATAAACGCGGTTAAAAATTAAATTTAATGGCAATTCAAAACGCTTTAAAAAAATAGAAAAGGTCATATTTTTGCTAAAAATAAAATACAAAAAATAAGTAGGTGGTTCAGAACTGTCATTAGGCGTGCTTAAATTATTTTGTGGCGACTCTGTGCAATAGCTTGAAGCTTGGAACAACCTCCACAATTAGTCCAATTACGATGGTTCTTACTCGCCTCCAATATAGTTAAACTTATTGTCAGACATTTTTGTTTAGCCAAGGTTTAGTTAATTTAGTGGCTATTATTTTAGCATCAATTTAGTATATGCTATTATTTTAGCATCAATTTAGTATATATCAAATGATAGTTTATTTTGCGACAGTTCTTTACCATTTAGCAGTTGCGTTAAAATCTATATATATTATAAATTATAAATATAAAGGAGGGGAAAAGAAAAGTGACGTGCCACCATTCTTAGCCCCGAAATGCCATTTATCTTTTTTGTAATTTTTTTGCCATTTTCTTCTTTCTTCACGGTTAAAACCTTGATTCTCCAACTTTAAAATCCAAGAAGAGATGCAACAGTTGCTATAGTGGCGGATCCCAAAAGGTTGTAGCGCTTCATATCTTAACTTGGGAAATGAATCGCATTTATAAACATTCAATTCAAAATGTCTCTGTAAACATTTTCATACTTGAATCGCAAACACTGGTTCACATAACAATTTCTCTCCTCTTCGACAATCTTTGCCGACATCTCTGTCCAATCAAGTATTCAGTCAAACCGAATACCTTTTCGCAGGTACGAATTTCCGGTCAAACATAAATTCTGACAATGAAAAGAAGTCTCCATGTATTCGTTTTCTTTTTGAGTTTTCTCTTTTGCTATAGAAAATTTTCATCACTTAATTTTGCTCGTGGATTTGGTGATTTATTTTAGCATATATGAGTTGGGAAAGCATTGGGAAAGCATACAAAGGTAAACTGGGTGAAATTTACTTCTCGTACCTGAATTTTTAAATTCAATATGCTTTGGATAAAATGAGTTGGTAGAGGAAATGTATAGTTTATACCAATAACAATGTAATACATTGTGCACTTGAGAATAAAATCGACGTTTGAACTTTGAGAAATGTGCGGAATTGTTAATATAGTTTAATTTTTCTTAATTTTTTGCTTCTTTGTCATTTCGAAGTATTTTCAAGCTTGAGAGTATAACTGATTTTAGAACATTGAGAATTGTATAAAATTATAGTACTATATTAAATCTCTCTCTCTCTCTCTCTCTCTCTCTCTCTCTCTCTCTCTCTATATATATATATATATATATATATATATATATAAAGCTGAGAATTGGAAAGATGATGTGGCACCTTCCTATGCTTTTGTCATTTTTTTGGGTTTTAATTATTTTACTAATAATAATGTAATATATACTCACACATTAATGGAATAAACAGTGGTAACGTAACTCCCATGAAATATACCTGTTACCGTTACAACACTTTGTATTCTGTATTTATATGGCGTTGCAGCCTTTCATGTTTCGTAGTATTTATTGAGGATAAAAAACGCCTATAGTCTTGACTTTTATATATATATATATATATATATATATATATATATATATATATATATATACCACAAATATATTCTCTACCAGTCACTAGCTAGACTCTTACATATATACCACAAATATAGATGTGCAACAGTGCAAAACGTAAAAAAAGCTTGTCTTAGTAAATGTTAAAACGGCAATGGCTTTTCCTGCCAGATTTCTTCCCTTTTTAATCATCATATTGCTTCTCCACTTCTCCTTTTCATTAGGAAGATGTAGAGTTTAAGCTTTGGGTGGGGTTTTGTTTAACGAAACCTTTGCTCCTCTATTTGTGGGAATTACTGAATGTTCACCACCCAAACATTTGTCTTTTCATAACACACAAGTATTCCTCTTTGTTGTTCTACCTATGTTGATTACCTCTTTCCACTCGCCCGATTTTTGCCATTTCACTTGCCATTGTCTTAACTTAAAAAATTACATCTCAATTTCTTCTCCTGATTTTTCTGAAAGGATAACAATATTTCTTCTTGGGCTTTTAGCTTTTGATGGCTACTGTTGCCATCGCTATTGTCATATAATAGCTTTTGTGTGTTTGTGGGGAAGGATAGTAGGGAAAGCAAGGATAGCAGTTTCATCTATTACTTATGGGAGATCAATATAATGTGCCTGTCATTCTAAAACTGTAATCGATGTCCTCTAGGCTCTAGGGATCGGTAAATGTCATTAAATAACATATTAAGTAAATCATTTTCTTAGTAGCCTGCACTCATCTTGAACTTTCTTAGTCCAGACCTTAGGTGGCTGTAGTTGTATGGTAAATGTTTTTGACTTGTATGATTCATCAGCTTCTAAATTTTCTATGTTTTCTTTGTCAAGTTCAGATATGTTAACTTTATTTTATAGTCTCATATTTAAACTGAAGTGGTTTTTATAGACCCGTCAAATAATTTTGTATAGCATGTTAGAAGAAGAATCATGAAGATACTTCTGTTTTTCAACCAATCTGATTAAAATCTGTGTGAACTATTTTAATATTTGATATTTTTAAAAAGGAAATTGATTAGTTTTTACGTCTCTGTATATGGCTAATTGAAAGCACCATAAGTGCTTATTAAATTAAGGTTTTGAGAATGACACTAGAATCAGTAGTGCTACTGTTGCTAGATGTATGAAGTTTGGTAAAATAACTTCAAATTCAATGACTTGCTCAAGAATAACGAGCAATTTTGCGTGGATACACTGTCTTATAAAGATTTTTTGCTGTACACATTAAAATCCAAAAATGAGGTATAATTATTTGAGAAAGGATAATCAACCTTGAGAAAAGGTTTATTTTAAGGCACCATAAAGTCTTTTGTATTATTCAAACGAATTAAATACTTTCATATGCGTGCATAGATTTATATATTTTTGTGCTTTATTGAAGTTTACTTTTAGCAATTTAGATGATCTGAGCAATTAACATATAATATAGTATGAATTTACACCGCGCGAAGCGCGAAAAGTTTTACCAGTCTATATATATATATATATATATATATATATATATATATATATATATATAAGAGGGACAAAAGAAGATGAGGTGGCACCTCTTAGAAACTAGGATTGCTATTTATCTTTTTTCTTAAATTTTTGTCCTTGTCCTTTTTTAAGTGTTCTGTTAAAAAATTGAAACGTCACTTTTTTCCCTTTCTTCCTTCCACGTTAGAGGCCCGGTGTTTTTTTTTTTTTTCCTGGTAACGTTCTCTTCCTGTTATTTCTCCAATTGCTAGAGGTAAATTCCTTCCTTTTGGTTTTGAGATTAATCAGTTCTCTTTCATGTTACGTTGATGTTTAATCTGATCACTTCTATTTTTTTTTATATCAAATTGTTTTTGTTTTTATTTTTCTTATCATTTTTTTGATTTACATCCTTCTAAAATGTCTAACAGCATAAAGTATTTTCTCTTCACTTTCCAAGACTAATAATCTATACCTATATAATGCTGGGGCTTGGCAAGGTGATATGACACTTTCATTGACTAGGAAATGGATTTATCTAATTTCTTATGATTTGGGGGTTTTGCCTAATTTTTATTTAAAAAGAAAAAAATTAAACCATTCGATTACAACTCCAACAGTTCCAACTTTTCATTCGGGAAGGCCATATTAACAATCCGTAACTTCTTATTTCGTAACAGTCACGAACTGATGAGAACTTTTTTCCATCCATTATGAGTATTAGTTTATTCTTTCTCAACCAAGAAATGCTATTTTTTTCTTTTTTCTCATTCTTTTTGCCTTTTCTTTCATTTTGCAATATTAAAAAATTCAAAAAGTACATTATTAATCATCTTAATCACACCTATTCCAAAAGACTCTTTCTTAATCCTTTTAATTGCACCTTCCGCTCTTCCGTTCGGAACTACGTATGTCTTCTGTATTTATTGTGCTTAAATTGATAATTGATATCATTATATTACTCTTTCTCACACATTTTTCTATTCTAAAGTTTAACAGGGTTTCAACGTTAGAAGATTTGGAAGAAGAGGAGGCGGGTAACGACGAGTTTTCATTTTCATTGTCAAGTAGTGAGACTAGATTTATGCCAGTATGTCTTAGTTTGTGCATTAAAGGATTTTCACCACCAATAAAACTTATGCAACGACCAGCAATATTATTATTGGTTAACCATTGCAAAAATTTCTCCTCGAAAGGTTTTCATTGCACCATAAGTATTCTTTTATTTCCCTTTTACACTAAAACAAATTTTAGAGTAACAGCATAATAGTATGAACACAATGGTTTCTTCTTCTTGTAGTACCTTTTTGTGTGTTGGGAAATTAAGATGCTAAATGATATTATTTTTGTTGGTAGTATTACAATTGTTCAGCAGTGAAAATAATTCTTTATAAAGCCATATTAGACTTCAGATATTACAAGTTCATTTTGCATAAGAGTTTTCTGAAGATAACTTTCATTGAAATATAAAAATACTATAGACTACTATTACGTTTTGCAAATTTAAATGTATTCCAACTTGCTCTTGGAGATGCTAGAAATTTCCGGTGATGAATGTAAAAATTAGATTTTGGGGGAGAACATGAAGCAGAAATAACCAAAGATAAAAATCAGGTTTTCTATGAACTTGCCAAGGCTGGCGAAAAGAGTACATGATTTTTGATAAAAAGCATTATTACCATCCCTTTTTTAATTTCTTCATGTTAAAAATTAAATTTTATTGCCTATACATTTCCGGTGATAAATTTAAAAATCTGATTTTGGGGGCATCTACTTCTTGATTGTGGGGAAGAACAAGGAAGCTGAAAATATCGTTGCTGGTGTAACTATTACACTTGGTTGCATACTTCCATATACAGTATACTAGCTCGGTTTATTGCCTAAAAAGACTTTTTGCTGCTAACTAAAAAAGTATATATTTCATTTGTATAACTTTACTCTCAATGTACAAAAGAAAGAAATAAATACTTTTATTTGTATGGTAATTAGTAGTTTAGTGATAAAATTTACCTTTTAAAAATCCTTACAAGTATCAAGGACCCCATGTCAACAATGAAACTTAGCTTCATATGAGCTATTTCTCCTTACGATATCTCAATTAATGAAAAGATCAACTATACTATCTCGGAAAAGCTTCTTTAAGGAATTTATGTAGGATGCATTATATTTGCACTATGATAAATGAAAATACCTACTTATCATGTAAATCACACATTTGTACATATATACGCTCACACCTTCCCCCTCCCCACACAAACACACATAAATATCTTGAAAAGACTTTCTTTTTTTAACATGAAAAAGTTATTTCTTCTATATATATTGACTAAAGTTATGAAAAGTTTATTTCTAAATTTAACAAAATACCGCGCGAAAGCGTGGAAAAATTGCCAAAGGTAAAAATCAAGTTTTCTATGCGCTTGCCAAGGCTGACGAAAAGAATACATGATTTTTAATAAAAAGTATTATTACCATCCCTTTTTACTTACTTCGTGTTAAAAAATAAATTTTATTGCTTACACATGATTTTCTTTATAATATAATTATTAACATAAAAGAAATATGGTAAACTATCCTCAAAGTATTCTCATACTTTGTTGTCCTCGAATATTTTTATTTTAATTATTTTTCTATAATTGAGCAGGTAAATGTGATGATAAATTTAAGCTATCACTACTTACAAGTTAAATCGCAAAATCATGAGTTTTGAAATTATATATTAGAAAATATTTTACTCAACCGATTATGCAAAAGGGAAAAAAATAATGTGAAATATGTTTCTACAATAGAAAAAGAACAAGAAAGAACCTCCCATTTTTATGACAAATGTGTGCATGGAATATTTTTCTCCTACTTTTTTCCGGTCTCTTTGCTTTTAGGATGGTACTTGGATCTGTTTTCTCTTTTGAATGGTTATTTTACTCAATATACAATATGGGTGATGGGAATATTGAAATAGATAGACGATTTATTTGTTATATTTTTTAGGAGAAAAAAATGGAGCATTGCAATTTACAAGCATTAAAAGGAGAGTTAAGTTTTGGATTAGCAGGAAAGTGAGAGAAAAGGGAAAGAAATAACCAAAAAAGAAAAAGAAAAAAGGTTGGAAGTAGCGGTAGGAAAGAAGGTTTTTTAACCTTTTCATTTCATGACTGAAAAGTAAAAGGTAAGAACGAAAATCAAATACCTTGCATGTATTCAATGTATATTGGACTAAGAGATCATGTATTAAAACCCCCTACACACATATTTAAAAGCGTAAAAAATTAAAGTTCTTTTTATTCTTAAATTTTTTTAAAAAAATCTAAATAATAAAAACACAATTCATCTACAGAAAATACAATTTTTTTGTTTCATAAAAAGAACTATCATTAAATCTTTTGATGTCTTATAGTCGCGCGAAGCGCGAAAAATTCACTAGTTATAGTTATAATTATGAAGTAGTTGCTCGTAGTGGCTCTGTAGCTGTGGCGGAAGCAAAACCAAAATATTGAGTATAAATATAAAAATATTCATTTGCTTATTTCTTCAAATGTTGGCATAGCATAGCTTACTTGATTCCCAAACAAATTTATTCCAAGATTACAATGTTCATTAATAATCCCTGAATTATTTAGTATTATTATTCTATTCCATTCATTGGATTAAAAATCAATTATACGGTATATAATCTATAATATATGTTTAGTTCAAACTGAATAAACTTGGATAAATTGTTGTTTCTAATTTTAACCATGGACATATTGCCTCTACCGAAAGTTTTCAGAGTTTATTTTATTATATTATACATTTGTTGTTTCGTGCAACACAATATTATTCAAAGTACCTTCCCCAGTGCCGTGTAAGGCAGCAATCAGAATTCAATTCTTTCAGTTCTACAACAATTTTGTTAAACCATAGGAAATTAAATGAAAATAAAGCCTAAAAACCCGCATATCATCAACAATCATGCACTGAGACAAAAATGTATTATATTTACAATCCCTAAGAAAAGTTATAAATACATGATTAGCATTCGTATTATATTTACCAGTATATTCATCCAAGTTTATGGGCATTAGCTGAGATATCAACAAATAATATTATTAAACCTTTTGAACGTCGTCAATGAGCCAAACATATCATGAAACACATGTCCACACCTTAAAATATCAAGTTTGATACACCTATAAATCTTCTAAAGAATCGGTTTTTAGCATATAATTCAAAACAAACTAAACACCAAACTTTCATTGGATCCCATATATAAAAATATAGTGTTGCTTTTAACAAAATTGTCACACTTCAACCACAAAGAAATCGAAGAGAAGAAATGCTTGAACATCACAAAGCAAAGTGCAATATGGCTAAAGCATAGGTTAAATATCAATTTAAATGACATAATTTTAGGAGTTCGAGTACTCATAAAGTGGATGGAAGTTAATTCTAAAATACAAGTATGGTGAGGCTAAATAACAACGTATTCATATATAAAGACGATAGTTAATTCTAGTTGAACTATGGTACATAAAGATAATAAAAATCCTACTATGTTGCTACAACTCTATCTGCAACGTGAGGATGCACTTACAACTTCTGAGCTACAGAAAGCCAAAATCAATACTATCAAATACTGATGTTAGGCTAAAAATCTATATTTTTCATGTAATTTGTTTTGCATTATACTTTAATCTTGTTAATTTTGGTGTAAATATTTGTGACTCGGGCTTAATAATGATATTTATATGCGTAGGAGTCAATTTGAAGTGATTTGGCAAGCTTGCATGTAAAGTGAAGTAAAAAACAAAAGAATTTGGAGGGAGTATAATTTTGGTACCCAGATTGGCGCCAGGCACCAACCAAAACGCCAATGGCAAAATAGCACAAAAGTGGAAAAATTTCAGTGTCCAGGTTGGCGCCAGGTGCCAAGCGAGACGGCTAAGGGCGAATTTCGTCCTAATTCGACTAGGACTTGGTAGTTTCGACCCTACACGCCCCCAACATGTATATATAAAAGGGGTTCTAAACCTATTTATTAAGAGTGAGATGTTATTGGAGAGAAGATTCGACCTAAGGAGACAAGAACACGCTAGGAGCAAGGCGGAGAATTCTTCTACGAGTTTTTCACTTCCGTCTTCCTATTTCCATTATTGGTTATGAATTCTAGTATTGTACTTTTACATACTATTATGAATAGCTAATTTGTTATATAGGGTTTTGATGGAACCTTTTGTAAGATGAATTCTTGTTATATTTTTATATAATTGAGCAGTTAGATTTCGCTACTTGTTCAACTACGTGTTTGTTGTTGTTGATTGAATGGCCATCAATTGACTGTGCCTATTTAGTATGTACTACTCGAGAGAGACCACGCATTTAGGTAGTTGTTGAACAACATCACTCCTAACATATGTGAGAGATCAATACGGAGGGTTTAAAGGTGGGATTAGAGATATCGAAATATTGGTGCGATCGTAGTGAGCGGTGAGAGCGACAACACCCAAAGTACTCACGATCGGTAGAGAATACTTAGGCAAAATTATAGAAGACGTAGCGAGAAGGATTCCGACAATTGAAAAAATTATAACTCTAAACCTCCTTAATCTTTTCTCCAACCCTTAGTATCTTTAGTTGTTGATTAAAAAAAATAATAGTGTGTTTGGTATGACGGAAAATATTGAAAAATATTTTCCAAAATATTTAAGTCACTAAACATGAAAAAATTAATACTTCATACCAAACACACCCCAAACCCCAATACCAATGCATCTTATGTAAAATAAATAATACAAAAATTTTGATATATAATTTATCCTAGTTTTAGTTAATATTAATAACTAAATACTTGATAAATTTAATCGCAAATTTGATACTGAAATTTTCCCACTACTCCCTATAATATAAGGGGCCCTAACTGTTATAAGTTAAAAAGTTAAATCTCATATTATCTATTTTGGAATGTAATTTAAAAACGAATAAGTAAAGAGAAACGTAGCATGAGAGAGTAGCACAAGAGTTGTTCTCTTCAAATCTGTTTACCGGAAAAATTGGATAACGTTAGATTTTGTGTGTGGTTCTAAGGATATGCGATACAATTCGATATAAATCGTGTAGAGAAATAGAGATACGTATATTCTTGACTGTGAGAATACAAATAGTGAGCAATAAAATAAATAAGATAAAGTAAAGCAAACACAAAGGGATATCTTTCAATCTGGGAAGTGATTTATTTTTTGTCTCCGCCTTTTAGCTTACAAGGATTCCCCCTTTTATAAAAAAGGGTTATTACAAAAAATAATAAAATAAAATATATGGTGGAAGGCCCATGATGATTTATCTCTTCCTTGATTCCCGCCAAGATTCACTCTCTTGGTGCGGTCGCAACGGCTCTTGTCTGTGAGCTCGATACTGGCTCGAGCTCGTTACTGGGTTGGGCCTTTCGGTCTTGGCTCGAGTCCGACCTTCGAGATGGGCGTCGCGCATTTCCGACCTCGAAGTAGTGCCTTGTGTATCGATTCGGCCACGGGCTCGATAAGGTTATTGAGCCGACTCCTCGATCGACCTTCGGGCTCGAGGCTCGTTAGTACCGGCTTCGGAGCTCACTCCCAAAAATCTAATTCCGACTTTTTAACACTCGAACTCAATCGAACGTAGGAAGGACGAAATCTATCCCGATCGTATACAAATAGTCCCCTCGTTTCTCACGAAGGATGCGGTAAGAATCGATGTGATTTTTGGAGGTTCGATCGGGTCATAAGCCGACGTTTTCACATGGATCGATTATGACGTATGTGATAGTTGTCCTATCGATTCAGCCTTTCAAGGTATTTAATGCTTGTCAGATGGCGGTTGGCCACCTGTGATATTGAACCGTCATGATGCGAGCCTATAAATAGCTCTTCCATCTATCATTTTACTTCTTTCACGCGTTCACTCCCCCAAATTTTCTCATCTTTTCTTCCTTTCTTGTTGCTACCAGAGTTTTGGTGCCGTTAATTTTTCACTTTCCTTTGTCTTTCTTCCTCCCATATCAATGGCCAAGACTTCGAAAACTGTGCCTCAGAAGGAGAAAGCTTCTTCTTCACGGCCGTCCGGCAACAAGGCGCCGGTGGAGCTGTCCACCTATGACTATATCCCCGGCCCGTGTACTCTAAAGACCAATTTTAAGGTTGAGAATCCTCCATCCGTCCCGGGTTGATGCGAGCACGTGTCGATGTATATGTTCTCTATAATAGAGGGTCATCTCAAGGCCGTTAGAAAAGACTGTAACTGGGGTCCCGAGGTTGTATTGAAAATTCCATCCCCCGAAGAGAGTGTCGTCACCCATGTTGAGGGGTTTTTAAGTGTTTGCACTTATCCCTTCATATTGGGTCCGGTCTGACCCGGTGATCATCGATTTTTGCAAGAGATATCAGTTCACCCTTGGTCAGATTCATCCCTCTGTGAGGCATATAGTAATCCTACTTCGCTTCTTCTCCACCAAAGTCGGGGGGCTGGATTTTACCCTGAATCACCTCATATGATTGTATCGGCCTCAAATCTTTCTAGGATTAATCAGACTTCATTGTTGGGCATCGAAGGATTTGATGTCGAGCATCGACGAAGACAAGGATCGGGGTTGGATGGGGCGTTACATCCGGGTGAGGACCCGTGACCTTATTCCGGAAGAGAAGATGTCGTTCCCTGAGGAATAGAATTTCGATCGTAAGTTGTTTTCATAAATAAGAATCATTTTTTTTAATGTTTTTTCCCAATATACAGCTGCCCCTTGGATGCCACAAGCGGTACCCGACCTCGAGGAATCTTGTTACTTTGCTGCCAACGAATTATTTTCCATTGTAACATACTATTTCGGCGGGTATCCCGAATCGGCATATGATATGATCCCAAATAAAGTCTATAACTTCTTTCTCTCTTATTTTCTCGAACGCCTGCGCTTAACCCATTTAGAAAAATAGTCAGTCATAAATAAAATGAATTTGGCTTTATCTGGGGTCGATGGCAGAGGGCCGACGATATCCATTCCCCATTTCATGAACGGCCATGGGGATAGGACTGAGTGGAGCTGCTCTCCAGGCTGATGGATCATTGGTGCAAACCTTTAACATTTGTCACATTTACGAACAAATTTCTTCGCATCTTTGCCCATATCGATCCAATAATACCCTGCTCTGATTATTTTTCGAACTAATGTATCGATTCCAGAGTGATTCCCGCAAGTACCCTCGTGCACTTCCCATAGGATGTAATCAGTATCTCCCGGACCCAAGCATACTGCCAACAGTCCATCGAATGTTCTTCGGTACAGCGTTCCATCCGAAGCCAACGTGAATCGAGCAGCTTTAGTCCGTAGGGTTCTAGAATCTTTAGGGTCCGATGGGAGTTTTTCGCTCTTTAAGTATTCAATATACTTGTTTCTCCAATCCCAGGTTAAGCTTGTAGAATTTATCTCGGCGTGACCTTCTTCGATTACTGATCTCGAAAGTTGAACAACATTCCCCGAGCCCAAGTCATCTACCTCGACCGATGACCCCAAATTTGCAAGCGCATCGGCCTCATTATTCTGTTCTCGTGGAACATGTCGTAAAGTCCATTGTTTGAAATGGTGCAAAGTAACAAGCAGTTTATCTAAATACCTTTGCATTCTACCTTCTCGAACTTCGAAGGTTTTGTTTACTTGACTCACCACCAGCAAAGAGTCGCAATTGGCTTCAATGACTTCTGCTCCCAAGTTTCTAGCTAGCTCGAGACCTGCAATCATGGCTTCATACTCGGCCTCGTTGTTAGTCAACCTGATAGTTTTAATAGATTGCCTAATAGTGTTACCCGTGGGTGGTTTCAAAATTATGCCCAGCCCGGACCCTTTCACGTTCGAAGCCCCGTCAGTAAAAAGGATCCATACCCCCGATGATGTACCTGATTTCAATAGGAGTTCCTTTTCGACTTCGGGTACGAGGGTTGGCGTAAAATCGGCCACGAAGTCTGCTAAAATTTGAGACTTGATGGACGTACGGGGTTGATATTCGATATCGTACCCACTGAGTTCGACGGCCCATTTGGCCAGTTGGCCTGATAACTCGGGTTTGTGCAAAATATTACGAAGCGGGTAAGTGGTTAACACGCATATGGGATGACATTGAAAGTACGACCTTAACTTTCTAGAGGCACTTATCAGTGCAAGTGCCAATTTTTCTAGGAGCGGATATCTAGTTTCCACTTCTCCTAAGGTTCGACTCATATAATAAACGGGGAATTGCGTACCTTGCTCTTTTCGAACTAAGACACCGCTTATGGCGACTTCCGATACTACCAAGTACAAACAAAGTTTTTCGTCTGTTTTTGGAGTGTGAAGTAGTGGTGGGCTTGATAGATATCGCTTTAGTTCCTCTAATGCTTGTTGGCACTCCGGGGTCCAAGCAAAATCGTTCTTCTTTTTTAGTAGATAGAAAAATTTGTGACTTCGATCAGATGATCTTGAAATGAACCGGCCTAAGGTTGCAATCCAACCCGTTAGCCTTTGTACGGCCTTCACGCTGTCCACAACGACAATGTCTTCGATGGCCTTGATTTTATCGGGGTTAACCTCTATTCTCCGATGTGACACCATGAAGCCGAGGAACTTACCCGAACCGACCCCGAAAGCACATTTTTCGGGATTGAGCTTCATGTTGTATTTCCTCAAAATTTCGAACGTTTCCTACAAATGGGTCAAATGGTCCTCTGCGCGCAGGGATTTAACTAGCATGTCATCAATATAAACTTCCATTAATTTTCCTATTTGTTCTTCGAACATTTTATTTACTAGGCGTTGGTAAGTAGCCCCTGCATTCTTTAGCCCGAAGGGCATCACATTATAACAATACGTTCCATATTTGGTGACAAATGAAGTCTTTTCCTGGTCCTCCGGATTCATCTGGATTTGATTATACCCGGAATAGGCATCGAGAAAAGTGAGGATCTCTTGACCGGCTGTGGCATCGATCATGCGATCGATGTTGGGCAACAGAAAGGAATCTTTGGGGCATGCTTTGTTCAAATCTTTATAGTCCACACACATTCTAAGTTTGTTCCCTTTTTTAGGCACTACAACTACGTTGGCTAACCATTCATGATATTTCACCTCCCGAATGGACCCTACTTTAAGAAGCTTGGTTACCTCGTCCTTTATGAATGCATGCTTTCCCTCGGACTGGGGTCTTCTCTTTTGCTTCACCGATCTGAACCTAGGGTCCAAACTTAGCCGATGCGTCGTTATGTCCGGCGGGATCCCTATTATATCTAAATGGGACCAGGCAAAATAATTGATGTTATCGATAAGAAATTGAACGAGTTTCTTCCTGAGTTCGGGGCTCAACCCCGTTCCTAAGTATACTTTTCGCTCGGGTCAGTGCTCTATTAATGTGACTTGCTCCAGTTTCTCGATTGTTGATTTGGTGGCGTCGGAGTCATCGGGAATCATGAAAGATCGAGGGACCCTTTGATCATCATCCTCTTTGATTTTCTGGTTATCTGGCTGGGTCGAAGCCGATATCTGTGATTGCTATTTGGTGTCTCGCTCTCCTTCCGAGCCTGATCCTTTTATCGGTGAAGGTGAGGACATTGGTTTAGCTTGCGGGATGGCGAACATTTCCTTTGCGGCTGGTTGTTCTCCGTACACCATTTTGACACGACACGATGTCGGTAATTTGAGGGCCACGTGTAGGGTCGAAGGTACATCTCTCATGTTGTGGATCCATGGCCTTCCGAAAAGGGAGATGTATCTCATATCGCCTTCGATCACGTGAAACTTTGTTTCCTGGAAGGTTCCGGCCACGTTTATTGGTAGGATTATCTCGCCTTTGGTAGTTTCACATGCCATATTGAACCCGTTTAGAACCAGAGTTGCGGGTACGATCTGATCCTGTAGATCGATCTGCTCTACTATCTTATATTTGGGAATTTCGGGCATACGAAATTTTTTGGGGATTAGTTTCGGCGCCGCACTCGACGAAAAAGGCTTTTGTATGAATTTTTTTGAATCAAGCCCCTTTATCATTGGTGGAGCCCCCGGGATTTGATTGACCCTGCATTGTATGTTTTCACTCTCTTGTCGTTGGCTTCGACTCATTTTGTGAGTTCCTCGAGCAATTTAGTAATTCCGGGAGTAGTCCCCGATTCTTGCTCGTTTGATTTCACTATAGCGGGCTCTGTTCTGGGGGTGACTTCTCGAAGTGGATTGGAATCTATCCTGCTTTGTGCGCGAGTTTGGCTCTATAACTGAACTATCGCTACTTGTTGGGCTTGTAGCATCTCGAAGATCATACGTAAGCTGGCCCCGATTTTTCCCGCATTTTGGGTGTCTCGGGCTACGGATCGAGTACCGCCCTGAATGCTTCTTTCCGGTTCGGAACGCTGATTCGCCTCCAAAGCTATTTGTGAATTGACATCCAATGGTATTTCGGCTCGAATTTCGGGTACTTCGATTCGAGCCTCGGTGCCATCGTTAATTGGCCTTCCGGCCCCGGGTGCCAAGTTGTTGGTTTCATCTTGAAGGCCGGCTTCGTGGTCGATAAGTAAAGCCATTGCTGATTTGAAGTTGTAAGCTGGTGTGTACTTTAGATTTGTATCAAACGATCATTGTTACCCTTAGCCCCACGGTGGGCGCCAAATTGTTTACCGGAAAAATCGAATAACGTTAGATTTTGTGTGTGGTTTTAAGGATATGCGATACAATTCGATATAAATCGTGTAGAGAAATAGAGATACGTATATTCTTGACTATGAGAATGCAAATAGTGGGCAATAAAATAAATGAGATAAAGTAAAGCAAACACAAAGGGATATCTTTCAATCTGGGAAGTGATTTATTTTTTGTCTCCGCCTTTTAGCTTACAAGGATTCCCCCTTTTATAGAAGAGGGTTATTACAAAAAATAATAAAATAAAACATATAGTAGAAGGCCCATGATGACTTGTCTCTTCCTTGATTCCCGCCAAGATTCTCTCTTGGTGCAGTCGCAATGGCTCTTCTCTGTGAGCTCGATACTGGCTCGAGCTCGTTACTGGGTTGGGCCTTTCGGTCTTGGCTCGAGTCCGACCTTCGAGATGGGCGTCGCACATTTCCGACCTCGAAGCAGTGCCTTGCGGATCGATTCGGCCGCGAGCTCGATAGGGTTATCGAGCCGACTCCTCGATCGACCTTCGGGCTCGAGGCTCGTTAGTACCGACTTCGGAGCTCACTCCCAAAAATCTAATTTCGACTTTTTAACACTCGAACTCGATCGGACGTAAGAAGGCCGAAATCTATTTCGACCGTATATAAAATCAAATATTGAAAAAGAGAAAAAGAAAAGAAAAAAAAGAAAAGAGAAACGCCCCTAATAATAGAAGAAAACGAAGAGTAAAAAAAGAAACAAGAAAAAATATATACATTATATTATATGATAAAGAATGGAAAAGAAAACTAGAGAATTAAAAAAGGCAAGATAAAAAAAGCCACCAACCATCATTAAATCCACCGCATTTGAACCACAGACCGCCATTTTAACCCCAATTTGTCTGCAAAAAAGTTGGAAAAGGCCAAAAAAGGAAAAAGTAAAAAATAAAATAAAATAAAATGAAAGCAAACAATTTCTACTACTTGTGTACTCTTCTTGTTGTTGCTTTAGCAAAGTGACAAAGAATCACTCTTTCATGGCCATGCCTAAGCGCGTGTACCAATCTTGGAAGGCCAACAACGTAAGCCATATATATTTAGCTCTAGATTATGCACACTTAAATATTAGTATATATTTTTTCATATATTTCTCTGCTTTTTTTCTTTTTATTTTGGTTGAGTTAATGGTTTCTTTTGAAGTATATTGACAATTGGGTGTACTTATTGTGTTAAAGCTTGATGGGTTTGTGTTACTTTACTGGAATTTGATGTGGGGTTTGTTGTTTCACTTAGCTTGTATTGAAGGGAAAAAAGTGAAAGCTTTGGTCTTTTTGGAGTGTTGGAGGTGGTTTTTTTTGTTTTGTTGAATTCTTTGTCTTGAGTTTCAAGTTTGGGTTATTCATATTCTTGAATTTGTTGTGAAGTAGTAAAATTTGATGGCTAGTGGAAGTGGTGGAGCCATAAATTCTAACTAGGGGATTCAAAAAACACTACACTAAAATTTTTATTTATATAAAGGGATTCAACAAGTTATATATATACATAGTTTTTAAAGTGCTATTATCCGGTGAAGGGAATTCAGTTGAACCCCGTCACCATACATAGCTCCTCCACTGGCCAGTGATCTCAAATGGTTTCTTATGGTCCAATGAGAGGTTTATCATTAGATGAAATGTTGTTGGTTAGTTCTAATTAATAAAGTATCAGCATTAATAATCTTTACAATGCTGTGTTTTTTTTTTAATTGGTTGGTCATTGTTGTGGCAAAAGTTGTCATTTGCACAATGCTTGTCGAGTTTAAAGTATTGAAATGCTTAATATTTGCTTATGGAAACTTGTAATTTCGTCATTTAAGAGCTTTCTTCTAACTGATAGTTATCTGTTATGACCTCGACATACTGTTTTGGTGTAAAGTGGGCATACTTTATGACCTGAATTCGTGATATTTCGAGTGGGATTGTCATTCAAGTCCTAGAATAGTAAAGACTTGAATTAACGGCATTGCATTTATTGCAGTGCCTCGTTGTATTAATTATCTAATATGTTAACATGACCCCTCGAGCTTCAGGTGATGAAGCAACTTGAGTTCATGAATTATTTGTGGTACTGATAACCGAAAAATGGCGTGTCTCTGACGACATTGTGGTGCTAACGTGGGCTCGATTAAAAACATGTTATTGGAGTCCGATGTATAGTTGGACGGCAACATGCCACTAGCTGAGTGTTGCGTGAGTGCTGATGAGAAATGTGTTGGTCAATGGAAAGGTGTTGTTGGGCAGCGGCGTGCCGTTGGTTGAGCATTGACTGGAGACATGTTACCAGACAACATGACACTAAGTATGCGTTGACCAAAAGGTGCTGTCATACGGTAACTTAGTGTTGACTACAAATTGTCAGTCGATGGCGACAGACTTGTCAGCTGACTTATGCTGACAATTAACATGGCAAGTGCTGCTGGAACAATGGCCGGAAAAGACGAGGAATAGCGGTTGCAATGGTACATTTGTTAGAAAAAGATAAATAGACATCACCAATGAGATGCAGTGCCGTCGAATCATCACCAGCATCGAACTGGCAGGAAGAGATGAGAAAGACCACTGGAAAGGGATGAATTGTCACTTGAAAGAGTGGGATGTTTTCCTCATGCACGTATTCTTCTATTTGTATCCATTCACGAGCTATTTTTTGGACATATTGCTTTAGGCAATAACTATTAGCAGGGCTTTTCCTATTGCAAGAGAAATGCTGAATAACACTTGCAAAATATGTGGCCATGGCTATACTATTTCTTCCCAAAGGAAAGAATGCTTTGTTAAGTTTTTGTTCTCTGTACTATGTATAGATAGTGCATTCCATAGATGGAGGTCTGCTGTAGTTCCTACAGAGAAAGAAGTAGTTCCTATTGGTAGAGTAGGGTCAGCTGATAGAAATAGAAACACCACTACTGGATCTCTCCTAAGTCACATTATATGTGAGTACGGTTGTGATATT
This sequence comes from Nicotiana tabacum, assembly GCF_000715075.1. Taxonomy (NCBI): domain Eukaryota; kingdom Viridiplantae; phylum Streptophyta; class Magnoliopsida; order Solanales; family Solanaceae; genus Nicotiana; species Nicotiana tabacum. Next base: position 110,592,570 of record NC_134092.1, read on the forward strand.
GGTACTGACAGAGAGCAGCTAACATTCATATCTTTGCGAAACTCTGGATTTTAAGTTTAAAATTTATTGCAAAATCTAGAATTGCAATTTCGTTTATGTTGGAGTCAAGCTCGTGAAAGGCTGTGGTGGCTTGAACATTGAGATGCACTATCAGGGATTCACTTATCAAACTTGCAAGTTCCTATTATTGACTCATTTTTTGTTGGAACGTCATAAGTTGATGCTTCTTTTGTTTCAAAGTGGTAATATAAAATACACCTTGGTGGTTTTAAGGGTATTACCAATGATGTGATTCAGATAGAGCACCAATTGGTGAAATGAATCTAGGGCGGTGTTTCTGTAATACAAGGGATTTCCTACATCTGCTACAAACTCTTTGGAAACTGTAATGTAGCTGGGGATCTTAGCCTTCTTTGATCAATAAAAGGATCTTTTGGTGCCTCCTGACAATGTGGAGGGAAAAATCTCACCTCTTCTCAAACATGAGTACACTTTATAGTTTATATTTGCAACCTCAGAGTAAAAGTCTGTGGTTTCTCCTAAAGAAACTGCCCCATCAAAAGAAGAAGAAAAAAAGAAGTGGCTACAACGCCAGAAAGCACCTTCAGTGCCCAAGGGAACCAGAAAGATGTGGACTTGATTTGCCGTCTGTAAAGTAGATTACTAATTGTGATCAATTGTTTGTTTCGTAAAACAAAAACCTATCTATTGATTTCTCAACTTTGAGTATGACTATGCTGCTGTTCTCTTGGACACATGCCCTTGTACTTGACTTTTTTTTGTTTTTATTTTTTTGCTGATTATGTATAATGTGCAGAAATTCTTGCTTGGCGGGAGGCTGATATTTGGACCAGATGCTAAGTCATTGATTATTACCTTCACGCTCATCCTTGTCCCTGTTGTTCTATTTTGTGTGTTTGTGGCAAGAAATCTCGTGCATGAACTCCAGCCGGGAAGTGCAGGATATACAATTTTGGTGATAGCTATTGTCTTCACAATTTATGTTAGTTTCTTAGATCTTCCTTTTAGTGGTCTTTAGTGATCCATCATACTTGGCATACGTTTCAAGAAAAATTCCTTGTGTTCCTTCCTCAATTTCTTTGAACGGAAATCTATGAATTTCTGCATTCCCGTTTCTTCTCTCCCAGAAAGGATGTAAAAAAAAAATTTTTTTTTTTTTGGTTGCAAAAATACCCCATTGTCTATCGTTTTGTTTACATTGTTTTCAGTTGCCTTTAATGTGGTTTTGGTTGCCGTAGGTCTTCTTACTTCTACTCTCAACATCAGCAAAGGATCCTGGCATTGTCCCCCGTAATTCTCATCCTCCAGAGGAAGTACTAGGGTATGAATCTTCAGCTTCTGTTGAAGCTAGCACTAGACCTTTGCCTCGCACCAAAGAAGTGCTTGTGAATGGTTTGCCAGTGCGAGTTAAATATTGCGAAACATGCATGTTGTACCGTCCGCCAAGATGCTCTCACTGTTCAGTATGTGATAATTGTGTGGAACGATTTGATCACCATTGCCCTTGGGTGGGTCAATGCATTGGGAAGGTAAGTACATCCATTGTCATTACCATTTCTTTTCGGTGTTAATGGAGAATCTGCTATTTGTTGCATGTCTTACGCCTCCTAATCTCTTTGGTTCATCTAAAGATGAAACTTGGCAACTGTATCCTGGCTCCGAATTGTTTATATAGGTTTCTTATGTGTATATGTGTAAGATTTCTAGGAGAAGAGAAGCTTATCTTCTACTTTAATTGCTGTTTACTGTTTGGATATCCTTTGAGATACTTATTCCTTTTTTCTCTTCTTTTTTGGTGTACAGCGGAACTATCGTTGCTTCTTTCTCTTTGTTTCGTCAACAGCCCTCCTTTGTGTTTTCGTCTTTTCGATATCAGCTTTGTATCTGAAACTTCTTATGGATGATTCTGGAACTATTTGGAAAGCTATCAAAGAATCACCAGCAGCTGTGGCATTAATGGCCTATTGTTTTATTGCACTGTGGTTTGTTGGAGGTCTAACTGGCTTCCATTTGTATCTCATGGGTACAAATCAGGTTAGTTTGGTTTTATACTTCTTACTGTCAATAATTTAATTCTTATCTGCTGTTGTGCATCTGAGTACTATCATAGTAATATTTTTAATTCCTATATGATGGCTCTGTTATTGTCATGGTGTTATTGGAAAGTCGAATACAATCTCGTGTTTAGGAAATGATTAGGAGATGCCTAGAACATGGTGACATAGTTGTTTCCTATTTGTCCTCTATTTGCTATCGTGGGAGGGAATTCTTTATTTACTTTTCTTCTTTACATTTTTTGGCTATTTTTTTAAGTGTCGTTTCCAAAAAATGTGACATATGTTTAGATGATTCCGTTAATAGTATATATTGGAGGAAGTGGAATATTCTTGTTCAAGAATATGATCTATAGTTAAGACTTATTATTACCCAATAAAGGGCAGCCCGGTGCACTAAGCTCCCGCTATGCGCGGGGTCCGGGGAAGGGCCGGACCATAAGGGTCTATTGTACGCAGCCTTACCCTACAATTGACCTTATGGTCCGGCCCAATTTAAAATGTAAAACACGTATTTCCTTGAATAATTCTTTTTAATGTTTTTTATTTGCCTTGCGAATCGTCAGTATGTTGTTTTCATGTCCATGTTGATGGTTCTTAAATTCCTCATAAAGAGCCTCTATAAGGGCTAGCTTGTCGGTGTAGTTATAAAGAACAAATGCAGGAGCTTGTTCCATCTCATGTGCCGTTTCGTTTGCTTATATTTTATAAGATTCCTGAACAAGGAAGTTTTTCTCCTTTTTTTTTGGGGGGGGGGGGGGGGTTAAGACAACTATTAGCAGTCAATTCAACAATGATCTGTGTAGCAAATTTTACATCTATTTAGGAGCAAATGCTGTTGAAAATAGAATTGGATGAGTGCCTTCTGTGATCTTATCACACTTTCAAGAAACTAATTGACAGATAAGCAGCTTTTAGTGGCTGTATGTCAATTGTTGTTCGAGAATGATTCTGTTTTTATTTGGAACATCTTTTGTTTCTTTTTGAATATCGACCATTACCTTTTTATCTTTTTCTCCTCGTGCTTAATTTTGACATGTTTTAGTTACAAATGATCTCTGCAGACCACATATGAGAACTTTCGTTATAGGGGAGATAACAGGAACAGTGTGTATAACCGGGGATGCATCAGCAATTTTCTTGAAGTATTCTGCTCAAGGATAGAACCTTCAAAAATCAATTTCCGTGGATATGTACAGGAAGAGGCATCAAAGCCTCCTAGGAGTAACGTTCAAGAAACAGAAATAGATATCTCTGATGGGGATACACGAATTAAGGTGGAAGACGATCTTGATATTGGAGATGATATCATGAAGATATCCCAACGACGTAATTCTGAGGAAGTTGGTGATGTTAGAGGTAGAGGAAGTGACAGGTCGCCCATTGGTCGTTCTGAGGTTGACTTTGGATTTGGTCTGGAGTCTCATTTTACCTCCAGACCCTCTTACTAGCCGGGGCAGAACAAGTGAAAAGAAACTAAATTCAATATCACCAATTTTTTCAACGACTCCTACTTCCTTCTGCTGGCATTATTTGGAGCACTCAGAAGGACATTCAACCGATCATTTATTGAGATTTAAAAATGTAACACGATACTTATCGCTAGCCATGAACGTGCACTTACGTGCTCTTTCTCAGGCTTCTCTGGCTCTTCTTGTTCTCGTAAGGTATTGATATGACATCTTTGTTGGAGGGAATGGATGGTCGCTTTTACAATCGTTTGCTGGTTATAAGCGATTCTTGGAAAAACTATAGCTATAGATGAAAGGCTGGTTAAATTCTTTAGTTTGTATCTATCTCCTCAGGAATTTGAACAATGTGTACATCTTTTCTTGTGGTTTAAGGTGCTTTTCTGCAAATTAAGCTAAGTCTTTGTATTGTAACACAAGAGCAGCAGTTTGAGTTCGTTTATCAAGGTGGATAGGGATTGTTTATCTCTACTCTTTGAACATCTTCATATTAGGTTAATCGGTTTGACCTTTCAAATAAAGATAATGAGTGAATAAAGCATAAGCAGTTCTTAAGATATTGGGCATGAATATGGCTTTGTCCCTTAAAAACTAGATTAGAAAATTTTGGGAGTGTTCTTTTCAAAATTTAAATCAATAAAATCTCATCTTAAATCAATGATTGAAAAAGTCATTAAATGAAATTTAATATAAAATTAATTAAAAACTTTGCATCTCAAAATTTTAAAAAAATAAAATTTCAAATAAATATATTTGAAATTTTATAAAACCTTAAGTTACTAGTATTAGTTTAGCCGCATCTCGTCTTTTTGGAGGAAAAAATACTAAATAAACCTTTGTAGCACTATCAAAAGGTAATATGCAAGCTTTCTAGAAGCACAAATGGGTTGTCTAGAATGATAACGATAATAATAATCTCGAGATTGTTTACCAGTAAAACGGTACAATTGAATTTATACGTGGTTTATAGACAAATGAATTGATTTGATCCAAAAATAATAGATGGATCAGATAAAAATGTAAGACTTAGCCTTGAAATTGAAGTAAAACGGCAGACATCTTAGTCCGGGGCGCAAAGCTTCCGGAGGCAGTAAAGACAATATAAATAAGCAAGAAAGTAAAATATTACTGAGCTTTTGATAGAATATGATGTATGCTTGTCAGAAAATTTGTCCCTTTACAATGATAATAGAGCTCACTATTTATAGTTACATCTAGGGAGCAAGGTCCTCGGATCAAGCCCTTCATAAATGACAATTATGAGGGCCATTGAAGAATATGTAATGGTGGACAGTGAATGCCATATTCTCTGTAACAGATCATGCACTTAATGCTATAAAATATTCTTCATTAAATGTTATCGGATGGCAGACATTTATTTTACCTTTATGAGTATCATTCTCTTTGATGACAAGCGAGATCACTGCCTTCGGGTCCGACTGCCTTTTGTCTTCGACTCCACGTGTCGCTTTCTCATGCGATCATTAAATATGAATATATTTTACTCCATACATAGATTAGATGTGGAATTATTTTATCCAACATTTGGTTGAATTTTTACATAGAAAATTAGCAAATTCGTGATTAATTAATTTTATAATAGAGTACTATTCTATTCCGCATTGAATAATTAATCCCACAAAGAGTTTGAAAATTAAAGTTGTGTTTGGACACGAATACAATTTGGAATTGTTTTTGAATCTTTGTGAGTGATTTAAAGTGATTTTTTTTTAAAAATAACCTTTTGGAGTTTTTTTTTTTTTTTAAAAAAAAATTTGAAATTTAATTTCAACTAAAATTTAAAATTTTCATTGCTAAATACTGATTCCCAAAAAAAAAAAAAAAAATCTGAAAAAAAGTAAAAAAAAAAATTATGGCAAAACGGGCCCTTAGTACTAGTACTATTTTTATATTTTTTCAATAACGCAGCAAAGTAATGTAACAGGATGAAAGTGTATTTTCGAGAATCATAAGGCCTACAATGTTTGGACCCGTTTGGCCATAGATTTTACCAAAATAAATTTAGGTTTTATTTGGCAAATACATATTTGACCATAGATCCAAAATATCACTATTGCATTTTTCTAAAATTGCCCCAAACTTTTATATTTTATAAAAGAGCCCACCATTTATTGTTTTGTAACAATGTTGCTTCGTCTTCTCGGTCACCTAATAGTGTATCATGTAGTTCATTATAAAAATGATAATTTTGTATCAAATTTATTTATGTTCAGGACTATGGTTTGCGATAATATAATGAATATTATTGATAATGGTACTGTTAGGTATTTGTGATAGTTTTTAGAATTTATGAGTATAAGTCATATTTTTTTAAAATAAATTTGAGAAATATATTTTGAAAACTGATATCCAAATATATTTTCATTTTCAAACCAAACTTCACCAAATTTAGGAATATAGGACCAAAAGCATACGAAATCTCTTTGTTCCTTTTTCTTTAAAAGATCGCCCCTTTTCGGCAGAGAATAACTATTCCCACAAGAAAACTGGAATAAAGAAGGAAAAAAAAAACAGAAAACAGAAAATAAGTGTAAAAAGACTCAAAAAGTAAAAATTAGAAGTCTTCAAACACTCCTCTCTCTATTTCGTTCTGTCTCTCTCTTCTAGGGTTTCAGAATCGATCTCAATCGAACTCCAAAAAACTCAAAAATTCAATATGGTAAATGTTCGATTATCTTTAGATTTCTATATTTCGTGCTTAATTTTCGATCTATTCCTCTGTTTATTCATTTGAATTTTTGTTTTTGCGTTTACAGGAAGGTGATGGGAAATTGGAGGCCCAAATAGAAGCGCTTTTGAACGTAGAGAAGCAGATGAGGCAAGCTGGAGATGTTGCCGGAACTAGAAAAGCGGCTACCGATATTCTTCATCTTTGCTTCGAAGCTCGTGCTTGGAATACTTTAAATGAACAGATTGTTCTCTTGTCTAAGCGCCGTGGTCAATTGAAACAGGCATGCTTATCTATCTCATTATATTTATTTATTTATCAGTTTATTCTATAAGTTTGTTTAAACAAAATTGTTTTATTTTGTTTGTCTATGAATTTGGATTTGAAATTCAAGGTTTTATTTGCTAAATTATGTGAACTTGTGAAGTAAAAAGGTAGAAAGTCTTAGAAATTGGTAGTTTGTGTGCGCGTAATCTGTTGATGTGATTGTAGCTAAAGATCTTGACTTTTTCGCGCAAATGAAGTTTGATTTGATCTTTTGTCTTACTATATAAGCCCTTAGTCCCTATTTATTTGGCTCTATTTGATTGGACACGGATTTCAAGAAAGAATGAAAGACATTTGAAATTTGTGGTCTAAAACAAGTCATAAACATTTTTGTGGTTGTGAATTAATCTTATTAAGTGTAAAATGAGAAGTTTAAAGTGAAATTGTTTCTATTATAAGGAGGTATCGTTCATTTTGGGCAGTCTTAGAAGGAAAGTGCATCACTTAAATTGGGACTGATGGAGTAGTACTTTACTAAGTAAATAAGCAAGGTTGATTTGATGAACCCAACTGTGATGCTGATGCTAGGAATGGTTAGAACTTACAGGAAAATGTATTAGTAATCTTTGTTTGCAAGAGTTGAGAAAAACAGTTTAAATTAGTATTTAGACTTGCCAAAATTGGATTTACTTTCCAACTTTTCCTTTTTTGCTTCTCTCACACTTGTTTTTCTGATCATACTACTAAAGTGGTTTGAGTTATTTTTTTTCGATAAGCAAATTTAGACCTTTTTTGATTTGTGCATGTCGTCCTTGTGCATGAGTATAATTGTTTTTGCAATATGTATTATATGGCGGAGATATAATATGCTGACTAGGTTCTTCGTTGATCCTGCTGTAAATTTAATGACAAGAGCATGGAGGACATGCTGAATCCATAGTGTGTAAGTCAAAACTTTATGTGTTTTTGCAACTTAGCGTGTAACCTTTGTTTAGCGAAGGAGGAGGTGAAGAGAAGGAGAAGAGGTGAGGTCATTGGACTAATGTTCTTCTCTATGGATAAGATTATCTCTATGCTTTGCTTGGTAGAAAGGGAATGGAAGTGAGATTCTTGCCCTTATTTGGACATCAAAGAAGCAATAGGGCAGAGTAGTGCTTGACATTTTAGTTCGCTTGATTTAAAAGGTCATCTGTATGTTAGTGTCTATGAATGCTTCCTTGAACATAGTGAAATTTGGTAGGCTGGAGATCCACTTCGAAAAGGTGAAAGGCTCTCCTCATTTATTTTCCCAAAAGGATACCGGAAAACTAGCTTTCCTTCCATCCACTTTAATGCTGCTCACAATCATAACTAGTAGTCTAGTACTATTAGATAAGGGTTTTGGATGGATTTTGCCCCTTGTTTGATAAGTAAAGAGTAAATTTTATATTGATGTGTTCTAGCAATAAAAAAGTGTTGGTAAGGAAAATACTTCCAAGATGTTCATTGTAAAACATGTAATGAGCTGACAAAACCTATAAAGACATCTACATCATTTGCAATTGCCATGTTGCACCAGCATTTTTCCTGTTTTACCGATGAACTACCTTAGAGATGGCTTCTTTTGTGATTCCCTTTTTTTTTTTAATTTTCTTGATGACGATTCTTTATTAGGATGATTATTAGCCTGTTTGGACAAGCTTTTTCTTGGGCCAAAAGTGCTTTTTTGTCAAAAGTACTTTTTAAAAAAAAATTGAGGTGTTTGGCCAAGCTTTTAGAAGCAAAAAAGTGCTTTTGAGGAGAAGCAGAAGCAGTTTTTGGGAAGCAGAAAAATGTAGCTTCTCTCCAAAAGCACTTTTCTGAGAAGCACTTTTAAGAAAAATACACTTAGAAGCAGTTTTTAAAAGCTTGGCCAAACACTAATTAATGCTCAAAAGGGCTTTTCAAATTAATTAGCCAAACACAAACTGCTTATCACCAAAACCAGTTTTTTGATAAGTACTTTTGAGAAAAGCACTTCTTAAAATAAGCTGATTTTAGAAGCTTGGCTAAACATGCTATATTTCAGTGTGATATTTGGTTGATGGACTTCTAGAAGTAGTATTCAAATTTATGGTTGGGGAAGATAAATGACCAAAATTGAATTATTAGGATTTAATTGAAAAGTGGGTTGGATAAAGACACTTTGAGCTTTCTTGGAAAGGTATTTGGAGAGGGTTAACAAAGGGCCAAAGTTCTTGATTAGTGACATTAAGCGGAGAGGTCCAAAGGAAGAGCTTGGGATTAAGAACCAAACAAATGAAATCTGTCAACTACGACCAAGATACAAATATAGAATCCTATATTGGCAACCAAATTGTGGATCAATAGCTCTATTTGTGTAACTTTTGAGCCATCTTTCCTGTGCCCCCAAATATTTGTCTTGGAGAGGGTAGGAGTTGCGGTAATAAATGATCATGGATGGTCTATTGGTCTTGGATGTGTTTGCCTTAGGAACTTAGGAACAACAATTTCTACCTGGGTACTACTTCTGTATACAACTTACCGGAACAAGAAACACAAAGTACCTATAGATGCAATGGGCTAGGATGCAAGGAAGTATATGAACCATTTAATTGCATAGCATGCGAGGCCTAGGCACTTGGTGTTTAATTAGAGGGAGCCTTGACACAACGGTAAAAGCTGTCTCCATGTGACCAGGCGGTCACGAGTTCAAGTATGGAAACAACCTCTTGCTGAAATGCAAGGTATGGCTATGTACATAAGACCCAATGTGGTCTAGTCCTTACCCCGAACCCCGCACATATCGTGAGCTTAGTGCACTGGACTGTCCTTTTTTAACATGACTGGGAACGTGCATATTGTGTCTACATCTACGAATGCTTGGGCAATTGGCCACCGATGTGCTTGTGTTATAGGAAAATCAGGCCATCATACTCGAGTTTCTTGTAAGCTCCCGAGTCCTGTTCATCCCATATTTGAAGTGGCTTTTTGGATGTGCTCTTCCTTTTTGCCCTATACACACACACACACACACTCACACACAGAGTAATGAATTTAATTTACAGATATAAAGCTTTTAATATGCAAGAAATAATAACTCTTGATATTATATACAAACTAGGGAGTAGTACAGAAACACAATTTGAAATATAAAGACTTACATGACTACAGAGGGAGAGAGGTTTCCTTTCGGGAAAACCCCAAAAGACTCTTAAAGCAGTAAACTTATTTTTCAAATTTTTGCTATTTTACAAAGGGGTTTATATTACAAGGGTTGAAAGGTGGAAAGTGGTTTTTGTCATTGGTGAAAGAGAGGGAATATGTTATTTTTCTTCGGTTATTGTAGTGTCTTCCGTCTTCATAGAACACTCAATTTATAGGCGTTTTGCGGACTTCACTTCCGGACTTCATATTGCTTGAAGAATCTTTCTTTTCTCTTATTCACGTGAAGTTTTCAGAATATGTCTTGCATTATTATCCTCGAGTTACTGTAGGTCTTGTATTATTGTCCTTGAGTTACTGTAGGAGATGCCTTTCCATATAAAATGTCTTCTCATTCCTGTAGATGTCTTTTCATTGCATTATTGTGCCGAGCCTTTCTTTTGATTCCCAACTACTTTTCGTCCTTTTCTTTCTATTTTTTGATCTTCTTTTCTTTTTGGTTATTATGACTGGGGTTTGCTTTTATGTGTCAAGATTGTGTAAGGCTATTGAGTCGAAACTCATTCCTGAATCATCATTTGGGTCTTAAGAATCTTGATAATTTAGATTATCGTCTTCTCCTGAGCTTTGTCTTGGAGATATTTCTGGACTGGGATTTTTGATCATATATTTGCGTTCGTTCTCCCTATCTTGGAAGAATTTTTCTTATGTTTGTTTAACTATATCTTCGATTTTCTCATTTTTTTTTCTTTTTAGAGATTATGTTTTTCTTTTTCAATACTTCTCCTTGTACTAATGTTCTAGGTAGTCTTCGTCTTGTTTGGCTTGATGAACCTTCATCTTCACTTTTTGGCAAAGTGACAGCCATAAACGGATTTGATAAGTCTTTACCGGCTACCGTTTGAATTGGACTAGCTGTATCTCCATCCGATAAAGTGGATTTTATTGCATTCATTGGGGAATGCACACCCTTCACATCCATTTTACTTTGAGATGGAGAACTCAATTGTTGTGGATTACTCACCTCCTGGATTTGTTGAGAGAATTTGAGTTTGGGATTGTGCTAACTCAAACTTTACTGCTTGGAGTCTGTGTTATAATACTTTCACCTGCTCCACAAGTCTTACCTTTTCTTGTACCAAAATCTCGTTCTTTTGATTTAGTGTCTTGAAGGCTTCAGTCATTGATGAGCAATGATCACAAAAAATTATTTTATCTGTATCTTTTTGAATATTATATTGAGGGATTTTTTCTGGGTTTTGTCAGACTGCTGGAGAAATATAATAATTTGGTCCTAATATACCCCTTGAATAATCTAATGCTTCAGTAAAATCATTAAAACCTTTAAAAAGAGTTTTTTCTAAATCTTTTATAGAGTCTTAACACTTCTAGCCAAGTTTGAAAAACACCATTTGTCTTACCACATAATATTTAAACCTTTTTTCTTGGCTTTTGTCTGTAAAATATTGGCATAGAGCATTTAGAGCAGCTATAGAATATTTAGTGTTTTTTTATTATATGCTATTCATAAATTATCTATCAAGCATCTATGTGGTCTATCTATTATACATCATGCTAGAACTCTGAATGACATATTTGACGGCGGAAAAAATATTAAATTATGTTTCCCAAACCATATTTTGTCCATACTAGTCTGTTCTACTAAGGCTTGTGGCTTAAATTGAAAATTACCTAACATTGTCTGAAAATATATGTCCGAGGGTGAAGCTTGGACGCCCTTTCCCTTATCTTCAATCTTGGGGGCTTAGTGATAATACTAAAATAGATGGATATAAGTTACATGATAAAACAGAGTTAATAAATAGAATACAAGGAAAGAAGATATTGGCAAGTAAAAATGCATGAAAGAGTATAGAATGGACAACATTTACTTGCCCGGAAGGACATTTTGGGTGGTTAGTAATGCCATTTGGATTAAAAACAGCTCCACCTATTTTTCAAAGAAAAATGGACAGTATATTTGGAGAATATAAAGATTTGTTTTGTATATGTAGATGACATATTAGTATTTAGTAAAGATATTAAAGAACATTTAGGACGCCTACAAACAGTTTTCAGACTATTCGTGGATAACGGAATAATAATTAGTAAAAAGATGGAATTATGTAAAAATTATACAAATTTCTTAGGAGTACTTTTAGGAAATGGAAAAATTAAATTACAACCCCATATAGCTAAGAAAGCCTTAGAAATGCCAGACAAACTAGATAATATTAAAGAATTACAAAGGTTTTTAGGAATAGTAAATTATGCAAGAAATTTCATAAAAGATGTAGGCAAAATAGTTGGACCTTTATACGCTAAGACAAGTTCTATGGGACAAAAACACTTTAATAGATATTAAACTAGTACAAAAAATTAAAGACAAAATAAAAAATATTCCTGATTTAAACTTGCCATTAGAAACAGACTATTTAATTATAGAAACATATGGAAATTTTGAAGGATGGAGAGCAGTTCTAAAAGCCAAACCCAATAAATATAGTGATAAGAGTGAAGAAAAAATATTTGCTTACCAAGCGGTAAATATAAAGAAAAAGGGAATATGAGCAGTATAGATGTGGAAATATTAGCTGTAATCTATGGACTATATAGTTTCAGACTATATATTAAATAAACCAGAAATTTTAATTATAACTGATTGTGAAGCTATAGTTAAGTTCCACCAAAAAATAAATGAAAAGAATAGCAGTAGAAGAAGATGGTTGAACTTCATTGATACTATATCAATCTATAACTTAACATTTGAACATATTAAAGGATTTCACAGACCAGTTAAGTAGGTTAAAAATTATTGTCAACTAATAGATATGATTCTACATTTACGAATCCCAGTCTAGAAATATCTCTGAGACAAAGCTCAGGAGAAGACAATAATCCAAATTATCAAGATGCTCAAAACCCAAATGATGATTCAGGAATGAGTTTCGACTAAATAGCATTACACAATCTTAACACATAAAAGCAGACTCCAGTCATAATAGCCAAAAAGAAAAGAAGATCGAAAAAGACAAAGAAATTTTTTAGTTTTTATTGTTTGTACTAGTGTATGAGTAATGTTTTCAAAAAATATTACTCCATCTCTAGTGAGTAAACAACTGCTATTGTTATGTAATATGAAACTTAATCAATACATCTTACTTTAGAAAAAATTAAAAATACAAAAAAATTTCGAGCAACACTTAAAGAATATTTGAATAATATAGAGATAAATCATCAAAGAGAACAAGAAACTGATTTGGACGACAAATTTTAAGAATTACCTCATTTTGGGAAATACAGAATTCTAATAACGAGATAACACAAGGAAGAAATTATATAAGATTTATCAAAAGACAGATAAAACATATCCCATTAGGATAACATATGTTAGAAACGGACTCCTATCAAGAAGTAAAAAAACGAATTAAATAGATTATACCCAGAATATATTAGACTAAGTAGAACAAACAAGAATCCTTAGAGGTTAAACCAACTGATATATACAATATCAAGTTTAGAATCTAGACTATTAGGATACATAAAAGCTCTAGTCTCTTAAAAGAAGATAACAACTTGTTTTAAACCATATTAAATACACATTTATGAGGCAACACCCTTTGACTAGATAAATAGCTATCAATTATTGGTATTTAAATAGAGAAATAGAAAGAAGAAGAGAATTAAAGAAAGTTGAAAAACTCTTAACAACAATCTTAGAATTAGTTACACAAGAATTATCATCGTTAATAATAAATACAGTAGTGCAACATATTATAAGTAAAGAAACAATATTTGCCATAAATTGGGAATTAAAAGGAATAAAAACTGATATAGAGACCTTAGAACATAGAATACAATTTATAAAAAGGAACAAAGTGTAGATACCGTTGGGATAGATAAAATCAAGCATGATAGATAAATTAAAGAATCTAGAATATCTAGACTTAAGAATATATCCGGAAAAGAAATATAGAATATTAAAAGAAAATTCAGTCATAAAGTGTAACTTTAGTAGTGGAGAACATATATTACATACTGAAGACAAACAATATAATACTCTAGTAGATTTTATAATTAAATTTAGTGAAAAATCTCAAGAAAATAATAAGAACATTAGATATAATAGAATTCTTACAAAATAAACAAAGAAAGATTTTAGAAAAATTAGAGCAAAATTTAGATTTTTTAAAGTTACAAGCAGTGTTTTAAAAGGTGTGGGCGTAAGGCGAGGCGTTTTACATATGCTTCAGCAAGGCGTAAGCCCCGAGGCATGAGGCGTAAGCCCCATATGTATTTAATTTTTAATATTTGATAAAATAATATAATGACAGTAAATATTTATAAACAGGTAAAATTGCATAAAAATTGAAGAAAATTATAAATATGTGATATATATATATATATAAAATGAGCTCCATCCCCATAAAAAACTAATCAAAACAATCTATTATACGCTACTTACAAGTACAAGTAACTTGAGTCTAAAAGAATAAAGTTTTTTATATGGAGGAACAAAAAGGATGATTAACCTGCAATTTGAACTTTGAACTTGCTGCTATGAAGGAGAATGGAGTTCTCTTTGTATTTGTAAAAAAAATTAAATATTCGTTGCTTTTGGGAGATATTAGCAGACTAGCGGACAAGATAAAAAATTGGGAAAGACAATGAATTAGGGCTTCAATCAATAAAAAAAGTCTTGACTTTTAAATTTAATACTTTTGAGTTCCTTTTTAAACCTTTTGAGTAATTTCCAAACTCACTTTTGAGAATTTGGGTATTATATGAAGGACTTATTCAACAAATTTTGTTTTAATTTGAAAAAGTCTCTGGGGCTTACTCCTCACTAAAAAAACGCGCTCCGAAATAGAGATGGAGTTGTTTACTCACTAGAGATGGAGTTTAGAAATATCTCCAAGACGAAGCTCAGGAGAAGACGATAATCTAAATTATCAAGATGCTCAAGACCCAAATGATGATTCAGGAATGAGTTTCGTCTCAATAGCCTTACACAATCTTGACACATAAAAGCAGACCCCAGTCATAATAGCCAAAAAGAAAAGAAGATCGAAAAAGACAAAGAATAAGACGAAAAGTAGTTGGGAATCAAAAGAAAGGCTCAACGCAATAATGCAATGAAAAGACATCTAAATGAATGAGAAGACATTTTATATGGAAAGGCATCTCCTACAGTAACTCAAGGACAATAATGCAAGACCTATAGTAAGTCGAGCACAATAATGCAAGACATATTCTGAAACTTCACGTGAATAAGAGAAAGGAAAGATTCTTCAAGCAAAATGAAGTCCGGAAGTGAAGTCCGCAAACGCCTATAAATTGAGTGTTCTAACAACCGAAGAAAAATAACATATTCCCTTCTCTTTCCCCAATGACAAAAACCACTTTCCACCTTTCAAACCTTGTAATATAACCCCTTTGTAAAATAGCAAAAATTTGAAGAATAAGTTTCCTGCTTTAAGAAGTCTTTTGGGGTTTTCCCGAAAGGGAAACCTCTCTCCGTCTGTAGTCATGTAAGTCTTTATATTTCAAATTATGTTTCTCTACCACTCCCTTGTTTGTATGTAATATTAAGAGTTATTATTTCTTGCATATTAAATGCTGCTTTCTATCTGCATTACTCTTGGTATATGGTTAGTCCCCTAACTCCTTAATAACAACGATGGATTAACCTGTAAATTCCTAGGTATTGAGGTCTGTATATACATAGTGAGCCATTCCCGTGAAAAATATACACATGGGGCAATGCAGTACTTTGTCTAGTTTTGATGAATGATTTTATGCGTTCATTTGTCCTCTTTATACTTTAGTAACATGCTTGATGTTTTTCTTGTACTTGTGCAGGCTGTACAGGCCATGGTCCAACAAGCAATGCAGTATATTGACCAGACACCAGATCTTGACACTAAGATAGAGCTCATCAAGACGCTTAACAATGTGTCTGCCGGAAAGGTTAGCGTGTTTTCATTTTCATAAAAACATTGCTGCAATCTGTTTCTCTCTCTTACTGAGCAACCGTGATCTGGCATGTAGATATATGTCGAAATTGAGAGAGCTCGCTTGATTAAGAAACTCGCCAAGATTAACGAAGAACAAGGAAAAATAGCCGAGGCTGCTGATTTGATGCAAGAAGTTGCGGTCAGTATTTGGTGACTTTCGCTTTGGTGTCTTCTAGGTCTTTTTTGCTTTGCTCAATCGATGTCAAGCTGCAACAGTGGGGTTCCTTTTCTTTCTAGAAAAATCTTTCTCGATGGTTTTCACTTACAATGCGCCCATGGCTTAACTAACAGGTTGAAACTTTTGGGGCGATGGCAAAAACTGAGAAGATAGCCTTCATTCTTGAACAAGTATGTGATAGATACTCTTTCTTTTCTTTCTACTCAAACATAAATGAGAGCATGCCTTTGGACTAACTGTATGATGCTGAATACTGCAGGTTCGTCTATGCTTAGATCGTCAAGATTATGTTCGTGCTCAAATACTCTCAAGAAAGATCAATCCCAAAGTGTTTGAAGCTGATCCCTCTAAGGAAAAGAAGAAACCAAAGGAGGGTGAAAATGTGGTTGAGGAGCCTGCTGCAGATATTCCATCACTATTAGAGTTGAAGCAAATCTACTATCAATTAATGATTAGGTACATCTGATTATGTTTTAAATGTGGGTTTTGTGTCAAGTTGTTTTCTCTAGATTTGATGATAGTGTTACACCCTTTGCGCTATCAAGCATTCAGCTCATTTATGCAAACTCAAATAGGATTTTAATATAGTATTAATTATTTCTGTAGAAAAACTTGGAATAGTTAACTGCAGTCATGGTTAAAGCTTGCATCTTCTGCCCTTATTTTTGGTGATTTCTGTAGCATCTGGACTGGACATATTAGTGTTTAAGAGAACTTTTTTATGTGCTCATTTTCAATGTTTGCTGACAGTTGCTCTACATAATTCACCTTTACGTTTGAGTTTGGATAAGACATGCTTCCTGAATAAAAATAATGATTATCCTCGTTGTGTATATGTTTTAGTTGTCTATGAGAATTTTAGTGTTTTACCCTTATCCAAGGGACTAAGGGGTCGTTTGGTAGGATGCATTAGATAAAATAATGCATGCATTAGCTTTGTGTATTAATAATACCTTGTTTGGTACACTTTTTGAACCTATGCATTAGTTATGCAAGCATTACTTATACACACCCTATTTGGTATTATCCTATGCATAACTAATGCATAGGAATCCATGGTATTAACAATGCAATGGGTTTTAATGCATGCATTAGTTTAGTTAAAGACAAAATTGTCCTTCAAAATTTATGCTTGATTAAAATATACTATTAATGCAAGTTTGAAATAATCCAAGAAAGTGGGAAATAAAATTGTATCCCTAGTAAATAAATAAATACTTAGCATATTTTTTTTTATAAATAAATATTCAGTTCGATACTACAATATAGGTAGACAAATCAAATAAATTTTTTTTAAACCTTTTTCGTATAAAAACATTCCTCAACATATGTTTCTTTTAAAAAGATAAAAGTGATGGACTGGTTATGAGGGTATTTTTGTAAACAAATAATTCTTTTAGAAATTGT
Source organism: Nicotiana tabacum (assembly GCF_000715075.1). Lineage (NCBI taxonomy): Eukaryota > Viridiplantae > Streptophyta > Magnoliopsida > Solanales > Solanaceae > Nicotiana > Nicotiana tabacum. The sequence continues at coordinate 110,609,816 of NC_134092.1, forward strand.
GCAATGCTTTAATACATCAAACCAAACAATGGATAAGAAATATGTCAGCATAACTAATGCCAGCATAACTAATGCAAGCATAACTAATACCAGCATTACTAATACACCCTATTCAGCATTATTCTTATACACTCTACCAAACGACCCCTAAAGGGAATGTTATCCATATTTTCTCAGTAACAATTCATTTTAGCAGAATGGTTCATATTTTCATCCAAAGAGATAATACACATCTGTGCATTCATTACAGTTGAGAAATAGAGAGATGCAAATTCCGCATAGCTGCATGTTTGAGGCAGTTTCGTATTTGCTCTCTCTGTTTTGGTTTATATGATGAATGGATTTCCATCCATAAAATTTCACTGGGAGCAGGAGACTAAACTTTAGGAGGTCAATTATAGTTCTGTTATACTCTGCTCTTCCTTTCAAGAGGTGTCTCTGTTTTCTTGAGAATACATGATAATTAAATTATGTGGTTGTGATCATCTAAACTCTATAAATTTTAGGCACCTAAGTTGAACAAAGTAGTCAAAAACGAAAAGTGCAAAAAAGCTCCAAAGCCTGTTGGAACTTTAAGCGCAAACGCAATTAAAGGCTGGGCTTTAGGGAAGAAAGCACAAAAGGGAAAAAGTAAAAAATAGAAATGTAATGCAAGCAAATGTAATAGTTATTTGGAGAAAAAAATGGATGAACTATAATTATGCTATATATATGATGTTGTGCCCTTAACTTCTTCGAGAATTTTAGGTTGGAACAGGACTGCTGATTTAGCAGATCACCAATCCTAGGGCCTAAAAGAGCCTGCTTAGTAATTTTGAATGATGTAGCTCTAGATGAACAAGTTGTTGCAGTTGGATATCGTTCTTTGCATTTGAATATCTTAAACTGGTGAGTCATTTGCTCTCTTTCTGGTGCAGGTATTACTCACATAGCAACGATTACCTTGAAATATGTCGTTGTTATAAGGCTATATATGAGATCCCTTCTGTGAAAGAAGACCCAGCACAGTGGATACCGGTAATTGGTCCTTTTCATGCATACTCGCGTTCTACTTCATTATAATTTCGAGATGTTGCTTGTCGTATTATCCAATGCTTATTCAGTTTTGAATTCTTAAAGTAGTACATCTGTGAAATGTACTGTTGGTGAATGAGCAATTGCATAACTTCAAAATAAAGTGACATCAAATTCATTTACCAATGTCAGATACCAACTTTGACAAAACTAAAATGGTTTGGAAATTATTAATCTATTGAAACAGAGACCTTATTGTTGCATAACTTTAAAAGAGAGGATGATTAAATTAATTTCCCACTATGAAATTCCAATTGCTACGTCAAGTAAAGATGCTGTGGAATTACCAATATATATCAAATTCATAGAGGCATACTCTCTCCTTCTCTTTTTCTGGGAAATGCATGGTTAAAGAAGAGAAGGAATATCATTAGTTTTCTTTGGTATCATATGGTAATTGTGAGCTGAGACTGGCGTTGTAGTCTTATGCAGCTAGTCAGGCCTCTCTTCATCTTAGGGGAGAAGGGCATCCTTATCATCTTTTAGATAAGAGGGTAGGCATCCTTTTCATTTGTCAGAAATTTGATTACATGTGGGAATAAAAGAAGAAAGCTTTATCACTTGCAAGTTCACCCTTGTTGATCAAGGTCTTAGCTTCTTCTCGGCCTTCAAGCACATGTTGGAGCACCACAGCTATCTATGCCAATGTTTGTGTGTAAAAACAACTGTAACACAGCTTTAAAAAGGAAAGAAATTTGAAACTGGTATATTAGGAGAAAAATCTGTGGATGGATAGCTTTTTTTATTTTGGTAAATGGTAACTTGAATCTTAATAAGAGGCTATTTTCTTAATGGAGCTGGCATGTTTTTTATTTTAAAAGCATTTCCAACTCGTAGGGGTAGATAGATGTAGGTAGAGGAGCTCATCAGTTGTATTTGAGATTCCAAATCTTGAAGATGACTTATTGCAGATAATACTTGATCAACCAGCATGCTGAACTCTGTTATTTTATGCAGGTTCTGAGGAAAATTTGCTGGTATTTGGTATTATCTCCCCATGATCCTATGCAATCAAGTCTTCATAACTCAACTTTGGAGGACAAGAATCTTTCAGAAATCCCTCATTTCAGGTTTTCGTGTGAAAATTCTCTTACAGTATGTTTATTGATGCTACTTATAGAAAAAGGAAAAAAGGAATTACTATGTGGAGATATTATCTTTGCATTTGCTTATTGGGGTTTGTGGAGTTAAGATTTCTCAAAATTTTGGCAACCGTAGTCAACTCGTGTGGTTATGGACTATTTGATAATAAATATATTGTACTCCTTCTGGATAATTTTGTATGGCAATTTCTATTCAGCATGTCGAGGATGTTGCCACCATCCATCAACAATCTCATTCTTTGCATGCTTCAAAGACTTCAGGATTTTGAATTTATTTAACTATTCACAAATTTATCCTATGTTTCGTAAACTAATGAAGTTTCAGCAACTATTTTAATATTTCTTGATTACTATTTATAGTACAAGTGTCAAATTAGCATGTTAAACTCCCTCCCTAGTCAAATCGTATCACATGTAATACATTGGTTGGAAAAATAGAATTCAGAATCTTGGCTCACTGGATTTTGCATTTTTGCAATGTTTGCTTACTTGATACTCCCACCGTCCCATTTTATGTGACGGTGGTTGACTGTGCACAGAGTTTTAAGAAAGAAATAAAGACTTTTGAAACTTGTGGTCTAAAACGAGCCATAAACATTCTTGTGGCTTTAAATCATCCCACTAAGGATAACATGAGAAGTTTAATTCTAAATATAAAAAGGTAATCATTCTTTGCTCGGGACAGACCAAAGAGGAAAGTATGCACATAAAATGTAACCGAGGCAGTATGCTTTTTGCATGTTGAGGCTGAAGGAGATCGGAGTCATTCAATGATTAGGTGATCTTTGAAGTCCGTATTTTTTGAAAGGCAGAATACCCAATTACCTTGCCCTTGGATCAGAATTTATAGTCGGCCCCAACTCTCTTTTTCCACGTTTTAACACCCCTACTTTGTCAAGACACATTTTTTAAACACCTCCATCAGAGTGTGATCCTCAATTGCGTTGACAAGGATAGCACGTCATGCGCTAAGGCCTTTTATTGTTTGACACGTGTAATTTGCTTGTCCTACTTGTAAAAACCAGTGTATAAAATTTCTGATTTTTGCACTCTCTTCTTCTTCACCCTCCATCATTTTCGTCTCCTCCTGGACAACCTCTTGACACCTCTTCTGTCATCAACACCAAAATTTTTTCTTTTCTTGCATTGATTTTCCACTAAAATTTCTTAGCCCATTCCTAACTTCATATTCCAACTCACCATCACAGTGGCTCCTTATTCCCCCACCAGAATATTTTTAACCTAATCTTCCCTCATCTCATTCGTCCTCTCTTTACCGAAACAGATCTGGTAAAAAGAGAGATGTGGAAGATGGTGGTGGTTCCATCAGTAGATATACTGCCAAAGACCTCTAGCACTACCGTCCTTACCACCTTCAATTCACATCTTACCATCTATACACAAAACGCCCCACTGACCGCCCTGTCAAAACCACCTTTAAATACCGTCTTCTTCATTATTCTAAAGATCAGCCATGCCACCGCACCGGTACCAACCTCACTTCTCCACTTCATTCCTTCATCACCTTCTTCCCTCTACCAACCACAGTAGCTCCTCGTGCTTCATCATTCTTTTAAAAACAAACGTGTCTTTAAAATCCATTTCCATCACCAACAATTCATCGTCATGATCAACAATTCTTCATCTAATTTTACCATTGATGACTCTCAGAGAAGTAGAAAGCCCCATCTTTTTCAGCACTGCCAAAGAAATCTCTGATATTCCCTAATTTTGCCTCAAATTCGGCAATGTAAAGGTGGTTGTGGACGGAGCTCCCTCGAGTCCATTTTCCTTGAAGTTAGCGGAGGTGGGGGACATGAATAAAGAGGAGAAGGAGGGTAAAGGAACAAGAGTAAGCTGGAGGTGTGTGGGTGGGTTGGGGGGGGGGGGCAGGAATAAAGGAGGATAGGAAAAAGAAAGAAAGGCGTCAGCTTTTTGGGAGTTCAGGTGAATGGAATTCACGGTGGAAGAGGGTTTAAGGAGGGAAGCAGGAAGAAGGGGAAGGGGGAAAAAGAAAAGAAGGGGAGACGGGGGAAAGGAGTGACAGAAGGGGTTGTTTTCTTTTTCTTTTCTTTTTTATATTTTATCTTCCTTTTTATTGTAAATTTTTAATGATTTAGTACTTTTTTTAGCTAAATAAATCATATTCATGCACTTATCAGTGTGTTTGGCACGCACTATTGCCACATAAGCTGCGCCACCACCACATAAGCATGGTCAGAAGTGTTTGTTAATAGCTTATTCCGTCGAGTAGGGGTAAAAAAATGAAAAAACCGGGAGTTGGGGGCCAACTTTTAGATCCGGTACCAGTGCATATCAGAATGATTCAATGATTGGGGATCTTTGAAGTCCATACTTTTTGAAACTGACGTTTCAAAATTGAAACTCTAAACAAAAAAGTCAAGTTATGGCTTTTATTAACCTTCTGTTTTTGCTTCAGGCTGCTTTTGAAGCAATTGATTACCATGGAGGTCATTCAATGGACTGCTTTATGGAATACTTTCAAGGATGAGTTTGAAAATGAAAAGAATATGCCTGGTGGCACTTTGGGTGACAAGGCTGCCGAAGATCTCAGACTGAGAGTTATAGAGCATGTAATATCCGAAGGCTTAAAGTTTCTATTGGTTGATTCTGTTATAATGGCACCTGTCAACTTGGTCTATGCTGCAGTCCTCCACTTTGCTCTTGAATTTGATGTTTCACTTTTCAAATACTCTTCCCTTGCAGAACATCCTTGTCGTCTCAAAATACTACTCGAGAATAACTTTGAAGAGACTGGCAGATTTATTGTGCCTCAGTATCCAGGTGCATGTTTAATTTATTGCTACTCATTCAAATTTTATTCATGTGTTGTGTACAACAGCTACATGTTTTACTTCAACTTTTGTGGGATGTGGGTGCCTGCTATTACAAAGCCAATGTGATCTAACCTAAGTGCAAGGGCTGAGGCTCCAAGAGTCTACAAGTCTTGGGTCTCTCTGTGCCTTACAGCGATGTAATTTTGATTTTGTAAATCCATAGGCTGCTGGCTTTGTTAATTCAGAACCTGTTCGTGATAGTTTAGATCACTGTTGTAGCGCTCTGATGGAGGGAAATTTGTGCTACATTTTTGTGTTAAAATAGTAAAGGTGATTCTCTGTGTGAGTATAAAATAAAATTCTGTTAACATTGATCACTGGTGAGCTGCTAGATGTTTCCAATATTTTATTATTTCATATTTTACCTTCTGTGGTGTTAACTTTCAAATGATGGAACTGAACCAATCTCTGGGTGCCCGCGTTCTATTTTCTCTTCATTGTTACTGACTACTGAGCATAGCCTGTCTAGACACTGCAGCCGTTCACAGAAACTTATATACCTCTCTTAGCATAAATTCTTCTGGTGACCCTCGTGTTCTTTCTTTTTTTATCTCAGGAAACCGAGAAGCATCTATCTGAAATGGTTGTATCAAAAGCATTGGTTGCTAAGATTGACAGACCTATGGGTGTAGTCTGTTTCCAACCGGCAAAAGACAGCAATGACATCTTGAATTCATGGGCTTTTAATTTGGAGAAGCTGCTTGACCTTGTAGAGAAGAGTTGCCACCAAATCCACAAAGAAACAATGGTACACAAAGCTGCATTAAAGGCTTGAAAGACTAATCAGACTCTACAGGTAGAGCCTCACATCAATTATAGCAATTCGGGGTAAGGAAGTTGATTATGTGACAAAATTGAAATCCTTTTGCAGTCTGGGTTGCTCTATTTTAAGGACTAGCAGCAGGAACAAAAACTTGCAATCAACCTTGCTCCCTGCTATCATGATCTGCCTGCTTGCTTTTCTCGGTGTCAGGGCTTCGACTTTCTTCCCCCATTTACCCTTTTGTATCTTTAGCAATGTTTTCTCTGCATGATTTATTCATTGAGATCAACAAAATTCAGGTTTGATGCTAAAAGATCTCAAGTTCTTTAATGTTTATTTACTCTGTTATTTATCACATTCAGAGGACCGGAGAAAGAGAGCCATGGTTTTATTTGAAAATGCTGCTTTCCCTGGGTGTGATTTTAATGGTGTGCCTCCTTGTTTTGGAATCCGCTTTTAGAACTTGAGATGATGGTAAGGGATGCGTAAAAAGAGTCTTAAGACTATATCCTTGCCTTGGCATAGTGGCAGGGGAAGGAGTTTTTTTGCGTGTGTTTGGAATAGATAACTGCATCCTGCTTCCTGAGGTTGTTTTCTTATTCAAATAATCTGAAATGAAAAATAGAAGGCGTAAAAAGGGACACATGTGACTAACGATAGAAACTTATCCACGATATTTAGACCAATTCATTTAGTAAATTATGATTAAGTGATATGTGAAGGAAAAAGTTGAGGTAAAAGTTTACATTAATTAATCATAGTCGAGCTAGAAGTGCGCATAAAGAGCGAGAATCAATTATGCTATGGCTTTTATTTATTTTTAATTTCTCTATGGTGTCCAGCTAAATGACAAATTCAATTTGTGATTAGCTCTTCCAGCATGGTTTTTTTAAAATTATATACGCTGACGTTATAAATGCCGGTAACGAAAGGGGATAGGAAAATATAAATTTATACCAGTAAATCTATATTTGTTCACATTATTTTTTAACGTAGTCGAGGTTAAACTGTTAGGTCGATATCGTTTTCTCTACATTTCAATTTCTAGATTGATATTTACCTTACATTTTCCGAATAAAGAGAGTAATGGTAAAAACAAAGCCAAAGTACATTCATCGCAAAAATGGAAACATATTAGTGATTATTTATCTAGCTGATCTCAATTTATTTGAAATTGAGACGCACATTTTGCTCTTGCAACCATATTTAGCTGTTTTAATTTTATGAAAGCCTCACGCCCATCAAGTTACATTTCTATTTTCGTCACTTCTCAAAAGAAAATAAATGAGCAAATAACCGACCGTATTCATTGTTTATTTAGCCATATACATAGATTATACATTCATTATCTATATACATATAATACATAAATTATGCATATATTATACCTCCCTTGACTATTTTTAGTTTAAATAGTTGGGTGAACGGCTACTTGAGTTAATTCTTCTTTTAATTAATGTGATACCTAATTTGACATTGTCTGAATTTGAAATGCACACCACCCACCATCAAAGAATTCTTCGTCTGTAATAATTTGAATTTTAGATGACATAAACTTAACATTATCTTGGTAGAATTCAAGAATGTAAACACTCATTTGGGAAACCCAAAGATTGTATTGCTTAAATATTATCGTATTTGTCGATGAAATATTACAATGGTTATCCCTAAACTTGTCTAATAATATATAAGAGCATTTAGTTTATTATTCTTGATAAGAATTAACATAAGAGCGATCCGGATTACTATTTACTTTTTTAGTCGGTATGCATAAATTATAAATTGAATAATACTATCATACACATTGTATGTTTGTCGTCTATTTTTATGTTAAATGATTGAGTGTACGGCTATTTAGGTTAGCCTTTTAAGAAGTTATCCTACTGCAGATAATTTTATTCTAATAATTAAGTTGTTGACCCCACTAATAGAATCTCTGGTGCTATGGCCCTACTAATACTCCAAAATTGAAATTGAATAAACTTCAGGGGAAAGGTTCTTGAAGTTCTGGAAGACTGGAAGTTGTATGATGATTTTTATATATGATTTGGATTTTGGTTGACATTTTCATTCTTCTACATACTTCTAAAATGTTATTAATTGGTATTTAGTTGACTTGGGCATGTGCTTGTAACTGGAAATAATGAGTCCTACAATCAGTCAATGAATAAAATGACATCGTTATTGGATCTGGTACCACATTCGTATGACGAATACTTCTAAATCTTAAATCTGGTTAAGAATTACTCAAATCTTGTTATCAGGATATTCAAATCTGAGACTTTTACAAACTTTAAGGTTCACAGAATGTTATCAAAAGGCAGTTAAATTATAACTCTTGCTCCAGATAAAATTTATATGTACAAACTCAAATTTGATATTTATGTACTTTTAGATATTATAACTCTTGAGCCAATTTCAGTTAAAAAAGGACGGAAAAAAAAAATCTAATAACGTATGAGATAGAGCTCAAATAATTCACATAGTACGCGATGTTTAGGCTCAACGTTGGGTAACAAATGAACAAATTAATCCATGAAATCGGTTGGACCAAAAGTACGTGTCCTAAGCTTGGACAATAACGAATATACGTATATAATGTCAGATTCAAACTGATATAGTACAATTACAACTTTAGAGAATTGCAGTTGAGTCCTGGGGGTTGTATATAATGCCTATGACGGAGGACATGTCAAGAGGAATTAGCTTCTAAGCTGGCAAGCTTTCGGGGTGAGTATATATGATGGAGTCCGGAAACAAAGTGTGGTTCTTTGCCGTTAAGGTATACACGATGAAATACCGCACTTTATTTGAACTTAAATGGGCGGGAAGGTATATCGCCCTTATCTACCACGCTATAGTATAGTGCAGTAAATAAGGGTGCTATACCTACATAAATAAATGGGCCCTTCTCCTTCCCCACCACCAAAACCAGAACCCTCCCCCCATTAAAAAACCCAAAAAACCAGCGCCCCCCCTCCCCATTTTTAACGGGAAAAAAACTCAGTTGGAGCCCACCGGTCCCACAAAAGTGTAGATTCTCGATCCCACATCGTATCTAAGGCGTTATCTCGTAGTGGGTTGCTCGTTTCGGCTCCATATCACCAAATCTCCAACTTTTCAAAAAATTAAAAACGAGGTATTCTGACTTATTTTTTGTTAAAACTCATGTATAAAAAATGCCTATTAGTTATTTTTACTGTGTTCTATGTTATTTCGTGATTGTTTTGCGATTTAATTAATTTGTTATTTTTTATCCGGATTATATTATTAGTGTGATAAAAAAATTAGTAAAATAGAGAAATTGTTATTAGTTGTTAAACAAATATTAATTAGTTAATTTTTACTTTGTTATATATTTTTTCGTGATTATTTTGTGATTAAATTAATTTATTATTTTATCCGATTTAGATTAGTTATTTGCTAAAAGATTAATAAAATAGATAAATTATTATTTTAGGAATAATTAATCTTATTTAGATGTTATTGTTGTACATATATGAATATGTGACTTTAGTTCCCTATAGTGGTATGTTATGCCCGTAATTTTAGTGTAGTGCTCGTATTTGTAATGTAGTGCCTTTTAGCGTAGTAAAATGTAATGCTCTTTAGCGTAGTATCTTTGTAGTTATTGAAATCAATCATTTAATTATCTGTTAAACCCAAAAATATTTGAGAAAAATTGATAGTTCAAATACAAACTCTCTCGAATTCTAGTCAACAAACGTCAGAAAATAACATTAGAAAACAACAATATTTGTCAAACTAAGTATTGTTATATGAATATTTAATAATTAAATCTTGTATAGTTATGAAAACTAATTATTTAATTTTATTATAGTCAAAAATAGGTGAGTAACAAATAAACATATAAAATAATAAACTAACATATAAAATAAGACACAAACATATTAAATAATAAACAAACATATAAAATAATAAAGTAACATATAAAATAATAAACTAACATATAAAATATAAAATTATAATATAGAAAATGTATCAACCTAATTAACAATATAGTAAAAATATCGAATAAATTTTAATATTAAAGATATTGTAATATATTTAAAGATGTTAAGCAATGAAAAAGAAAAATACTTTAATTAATATTGTTTAATTTACAGTAGTCGTCATGGAGGTTTCGCCTGTGCATTCCGAACCTGCATCGCTAGAGCTACTGTTGCTACACGCCGAGCATAGGTCTTCGTACATATGGGAGGGGCAGTGTTTGGCCAAGACATTCCGTGCTAGACGGGTAGACGATATGTGGGACTTTCTTAAAGCCCACCCACTCCATCCCCGTATAGTTAGACGCCTTCAGGATGCGGGTTTCTATAAGATCATAGAGATCGGCCGGTTGCAGTTGGACTGGTCGTTGATCACGGCTATGATAAAGCGGTGGCAACCGGAGACGCACACATTTCATTTACCCATTGGCGAGGCTACCTTCACGCTTCAGGACGTGGAGGTTCTTCTGGAGTCCTCAAAAAATCTATTAGAGTTTCATCGTTTTCGATGTTAAACTCAGCATAACAAGCAACCCCTTGCGGAGTAACATAATACAGATATCTTCCGGTTACTTTAATATTCACCGAACGTTTGATCACACTCATTTTTTTTTACATAACAACGATACCAATGTATCGTACTCCATTGTAATGTGGCAACTTAACATGACACTGTGGAGAACAACTATAGCGTACTGAGTTATTCTCTACCACAACCACCACCCCCAATATAATGAAACTCTAATTCTTCGCTCTTCAGACATTATGAAAAAGTGCAAAATAACTTAACAAACAAATATTTCGGAAGACTTGAAGGATCTTGAATGGATTTTTACAAAATCCTGAAACTTTTTAAATAAGGAAAAAATCAATCCGGGGGTATAATTATTTGATGTATAACGTCTTAAATATGCGCGCTATACCCCTATGAATTATGGTGTGTCCGTTAAGTCCAGAAAAATTATTGGTGGGCTCAACTTTTATGTATAGCACGGTTATTTGCCGCGCTATACCTTAACGGACAAACGTGCCGTTAAGGTATGAATAACCGCGCTAGTGCCCAGTTTTTTTTCCACGTGTATACTTGTTGAAAGCAGTACTTACTAGTTACTAGAATAAAAAATTTGACAATATAATTATTCACGATCATATTATGCATGAATATAATATCACAATTGTACTATAATTTGGCATCACAAACAAAAAGGATACGTGGATTTTGTTTCGAGGATTATTACGTACATTATTGATGTACTTCTAACAAAACAATATATCACCAAAACTAACAAAAAAGAAAAGAAGACCTTAATCCACGTACTCCTATGAATTTTGACAATGCTGGCCAATTCTTGTTCACTAATACATTAAAAAAAATCACCTCGTGTGATGGATATAATTAATGTACTAGCTAGCTAGCTAGTCAAATCTTCTAAGAAGATGAAATATTCAAGTACAATACATAATATTATCCAGAAGAAGAAGAAGGGTGATCATAAGCTGAATTTGACCAATTAGAAGCAGCAGTTTGAAAATCGCTCCCGAGTCAGAGCTCCCACTATTCTGACTCGGGGGCGGAGCTAGAGTTTCAGTTACGAGTTCGCTCTGACTAGCATCTGGCTGAACAGGAGATAAAAACATATTCGGAAAATAAGGCACATGCAGCCTAAGAAACTCATCATCATTGGTAAAAATTTGAGCATTTAAATCAGTACTACTACTATTCAAAGCTTGATGATGAGTAGTGTGAAGTATTGGCTCGTCCGTTCGGGGACGTTCAATAAAATTGGAACGATACTGAGAAGTGTGAAGTATTGGCTCATCGTCCCTTAGGGGATATCCAATAAAATTGGGACGATACAGAGAAGTATGAACTATTGGATCGGGCGATGAAGAAACGGAATAAAGTGTATTTGGAGAATCAGATAATACTGGAGATGGCAAGAGTTTAACATTTTCTGGGAAATTGAGTTTGGCTTTGCTACCTCTGAATTTAAGAGCAGCTTCATCATAAGCTCTAGCAGCTGCTTCAGCTGTATCAAAAGTTCCAAGCCAAACTCTTGTTGCTTTATATGGATCTCTTATTTCAGCTGCCCATTTACCCCATGGCCTTTGTCTAACTCCTCTGTATCTTCTTTTTGGTTGACTATTATTATTATTATTATTATTATTATTATTATCTCCTCCACTAGATTGATCACTGCTACTGTTCTGATTATCATTTGTGGAAGTGTATATAAATGTTGCTTCTGTTGTTGGTGTGCTGCTGGTAATTGTCCTAATGCTTGTACCTTCGCCACCTATATACCATAAAGAGTTTAAGTTATATATACTATCCGCAAAGAATTTTTTACACTATTAGGTCACCCAAATGATATATATCTACAAATATATATGATATCTACACATAAATGTAGATATCAGGTCACATACATGCCATCTAAATGATAAACTAAAAGAAATAACAACTCATATATTAAATTGAACTAGTTATATATGTGTACCTCAAAATCCATATGCCAAATTATGAAAGAGACTGAGTTGTAAGATTTGTACGAGCCATTATTATATGTGGAATTAAGGACAAAGATTTGACCAAAATAGTGTGTAAAAGATATGCAGAGAAAACATGTGTACAACCTGTACACATTCACCTAACAATATTGTAGTACCTTTCATTAATACTGTACTAAAAATCAATATAGTGAATAGTCACATACTTGATACTATATATTGTCAGTTTCAAATGCAATTTTTGATGAAGATAATGACAAGAATCAAAACAAAAAACAAAGGCATCTACATCAATAAAACTACTGCAGAATACGTCATATAGAGAAGATCAAGCAATTTCTTAATTCATTTATGTTCTCATATTCTACATTTAGCTTTTAATTAGTATGAACTATAGATTTGTGTGTCAATCTCATCTAAATACGTCTAAGTTTTAATTTGAGAACTTTCGACCACTCTAGTATCTATGTCAATGTGTAATCTATATCAACTAAAAGTTAAGAAAAAACATACTTTTATTTACTTAATTAAGTAAGAACACAACATTAAAAAAAGGGACATGTAGTATGGTGCACTACGCTCCTGCTGTGTACGAGTTCGGACAAGGATGAAACCACATTGGGTCTTATGTTTCAGACGCTTGAACACAAACATAAAATAAAAGAAAATCCAAACTATTAATATAAAAAAGAAGAGAAAGGAAAAATACCTGATGATCTAATATCAGAACTTCCAAAATGTAAGAAATGATGGCCACTTTGCTCTTCATTACGTCCTCTTTTCTCTCCAACACCCCAAGAAACTGCAGAGAAACCTGAACCAAGATTATTCTCAGCTGCACCATTTTCATCAGTCAAGATTTGGTGATTCAATCTATCTTCACCAGCAACAACATGGGTTAGTGCAGAAACCATGACAGACATCTCCTCTTCTCTATTAATATTACCCGAAAACATCGATTCCAACACATTATAATTATCATCTCTATCCCAATCTTCATGTCTTCTCCTGTTAGATATTTTGTCTCTTGAATTCGCCACCTTGTAGATACACATGCAATAATCAAAAAGAAAACTCAACCAAAACCTCCAATACAGAAACGCAAAAGTTTACAATATATACTTTTCAACAAGGTTGACAAGAACAAACTAGTACCAATGCAAGTTTCTTAAACAGACCGTTATATATATATAGACATTTAGACAACACACACAAGTAGGGAGTTGAAGATTATAAAAAGAGAAAACAAAAAGAACTTTTCTTTTGAAGTAATAAATCAAATAAGCGCCGCCAAATAAAGAGTCGGTCAGCTTATGAAAGAAACTACAGCTCCAATATATACTCTTCTTTATTGTATGAAGTATATACTTTTCGTTAACTTTTTCTTAGTTTGATATATATATATATATATAGTAGAGTATATTTTTGGGGACAAGTGGAGTAGTGAAGTCAAGAAGATAATAAAGCTAAGGCGGTTCCTGTTTTGATTTGATTTGATTGAGACTAAGTGTGAAGTGAAGAAAAAAATGGTGTGAAATGAGAAAACAAAGATATGGGGTACTTTAGTTTATGTTTATAATAATAATTCTGAGGATAAGAAACTGTGAAAGAGCAGCCGGCGGTGTTGGAGCTCCTTTTTGTCTGTCGGCGGTTATCTTAAGAGTTCCAAAGGCCGACATGGAAGACGCGGAATCGGTCTTCTTTCTTAATAGATTAACCTTACACTAGTAGTTTGGTTTGAACTTTATTTAATATTTGTGTACACGTGGTACATCTAATAAGTCTAACTTCTTAATTAGCCGATTTTGTTGTTAACATCCTATCTAAATTTCTTATTAACAAAATCAAGAGAAATGTCCTGATATACCAAACAAATGTTAGTTAACTTTAATAACTCATTTTAAAGTCGAAACCAGAAAATTCAATAAGAATTGCCAATTTATTATGCAAAAGTATTCAAAATCTATTTTTTTTTATTAACAACAAGTAAGAAATTTATCCTATATACAGTATAATTTTTCGACAAAGAATGTTCAGTTAACCATCCTTGACCACACATAGTTTCACCCAACATCTAGTGAACAATATATATTAGTACAAGTTACTAGTGAATTTCTATTATAATTAGTATTAGATCTGATCATGTTGAAATTAGAAGGATGTTGAGTAAAGTAGAGTCTAAAATTTCATATTAATAAAGGACGAGAGATATTGGATATATAATATAATGAAATAACAAGGACACTCACACTATAGTGATGCATCTTAATTCGTGTGTGCTAAGATTTATATTTTTATTTATTTATTTTATTGTGTCATACTAGTGAATGGATGGCAGATATATTTTTATAATTCATCTTTCACGTGTTTAGCAATTTTTGAACATTTCGAGTCAAAGCAATTCGGATTATGTCGACCATTTATTATTAATGTATAGAAGGAGAGGCCTTTTATGATTAAAATTTTGGATGTTTCTCTATATATGAAGAAATGATTTGGAGTGATATAGATATAATTCTTATATTCTTATTTTCAGACATAAAAATAAAATTATTTTCTGTAGGATAATGTTATTTACACGTACATGGGCGAATCTATATGGGAGGGGTGGGTGCACGTGAACCCATATTCTTTTCCCTAGACTATGTATATCACTTATATTTGAATGTTATGTATATCACTTTCTCACTTATTTACTTCTTAAAAAGCATGTGTGAACCCATGCTCTAGTGAGCACTTTGGCTTAGTGGTAAATGAGTGCACCTTCTCCCCCAAGGTCAGGTGGTTGATCCTCGCTTGCTCCCTTAAACTTTTAATTTAAAAATATTTCTATTTTTTTATTATTTTTTTTTTCTTTCTTGGTTACTCAGCCTTAAGTTATTCTTTAAAACGAAAATTTTCACTAAAATTTTTCATGAAATGTGATCCTATCTTTTTCTCTTGAAGATTATCAATCTTGAAGATAATAAAATTAATCTTAAACTCCCACTATAATAAAAAACTAATAATGCAATTCACGTATATATATAAGGAAATAGAAGTACTGATCATGCCTAACTATGTCTCCTAAGAGGTCAGCGATCGTTACAAATATAATCCGATATATAAGTTCGGAGTCGAATCTCAAAGGGAATTAACCCAATAATCACGATCACTAGTTTTGCAAGAATTCAAGAAATCAATCTTCAAAAATATTAAATAACGATTTGAGTGTTTCCTACTAACTAAGAGTAAAGTAATTAAAATGCTATACTTTATAACTAACAAAGCAAATATTGTAGACAAGATTGGAGAAGTCTAGGGGTTATGATTTCCTCTTGTATACGGTAAAAATCGGTTAGTCCTTCGTACGAACTGGTCGAAATGGTAATGCATTGGATCGAAGATCACGTTGAGGTCCGAAGTCAGGCCATCAAGCTTCGAGCCCTAGGGACCGATCAATGTCGAGCTCGATACCATTATTGAGCTCGAATCCAAATCGAACTATGATGAAGTTACCGAGCTTGCGAGGCAGAGACCGACCAACACTGTCCCCGAATCAATACAAGGCTCCGAATCAGAATCGAGCTCGAGTCAAGATCGAGAGCTCGAGACGATATCGAGCTCGAGACAATATGTAGCTCATAGACAAGAGCCGTTGCAACCGCACTAGGAGAGAGAATCTTGGCAGGAATTATGAAAAAACTGATTTATCATGGGTCTCCCACTATATATTTTTAATTGTATCTAAAGTAGGATCCCTTCACTATAAATGGGTTGGTTATTATTTCTGTAAGGAATCAAGTTTTGCATACACTGTAACTCAGATATCATACACTCATATATTGAAGAATTATCCTATTTTAGCTTCATAGATTGACTCATCTTGCTCAATCCTTAAATCATCCTCCTTTCAACTTTGTTTATTTTTTACTCTTTACAGTCAATATTTGATATTTTTATTCATCTTTACTATTTGTGTCAAGTTATATCACATATCCTTAGAACTACATACAAATTCAACTCTATCCATTTTTCGGGTAAACACCCCTATTGTTGGAATCCTCCCCACTACGTTTTCTACAAATTCGCCTAAGTATTCTCTACCGATCTTGAGTACTTTGGGTGTCGTAATTCTCTTCCGAGTTACCACATTTTACTAGGTGTATTCTTCTAAACTACGCTAGCTGTCACTAATTTACCGCTCACTATTATCGCACCAAGGTTTCATTATTCCTAATCCTACCTTTAAACCCTCCGTATTGATTACTCATATACATTAGGAGTGATATTGTTCAACAACTACCTAAATGTGTACTATTTTCAAGCAATATACACTATATAGACACAATCAATTGAGAGCTCTTCAATCAACAACAATAAAAACGTAGTTGAACAAGTAGAGAAAAGTCAAAGACAAATTTATATTAAACGCAATAGAAAATCATCCTCCAATAGGTTACATCAAACCCTAGATGAGAAAGTTTAGCCACTCATAAATGTATAAACAATCACGATGATATTCAAAGACATTAAACTACAAATGAAAGAGAAACAGAGGGAAAACTCGTTTGATTCCTTGCTCCACGGTGCTCTGTAACCTTTTTCTTTTCCAAAATAATGTCCGCCCCTTCCTCAACTTGTTTAGGGAGTATTTATATATTAGGGTAGAGGTACTTGAGTCCAAATTCAGGTCGGAGTATTTTAATTCGCGAACTTTTGACCACCGGGTGCCTGACCTCGCGAGGCCAGGCTTGTAGCGCGCCTGAGACCTCGCGAGGCCAGGCCTATAGTACGGCCAAGCTGGCTACAGAGCTGGCTACGCCTGGCCTATAGCGTGGTCAAGCTGGCTACGCCTAGCATGTAGCTAGGTCTGGGTAGTTTTATTTTTGTGCTCTTTCTTGCATTTTCGTCCTCTTTTTGTGCAACTTTCATTTGATTATTTCTTCCGATACTCCTACACATAAAATAACATAATTCAGCTAATTTATCGCATAATTAATCACTAAAACAACAAAGTATAAGGCGAGTAATGTAATAGAAATATAGAATTCTGGCCAAACATCAAGTACGTAAAAATATCTACATAATAAGATGGATGAATTTTTTTAAATAATTTTTAGCTTGCTATATATAGCATATATTTAAAGTGTAAATATTCGAAGTATGAAAACTCATCGAGGACATAAATAATACTAATGATATTAATTCATGAAAAAGTAATTAACCGCAAATTAGGGAATAACGAATTCAAAAAAGTGCTGCCACAAAAAAGTTGAAACTCATAATGTGCATTTCACGACCTCCAAGTTGGATCATGACAATATTTTTTAGATTTTTATTTTCCTACGACTCTTATTTTCAAGGAAAAAAAGTTGTCATCTTCTATTGTATGGAAAATTGGCCAAATTATTTATATATGTTGGACATATTTCTAAGAAAAATACTAGAAGTTGAACGTTCCCTTTTCCTTTTCCTTTTCTTTTTAGTACTATTCGTACAATTTTACATACCAGTACTCCATCTCCTTCTCTCAAGAAAGGAAAGGAAATCGAAATTCCCTCCTAACGTCGTATTCCTTCAACCCCCCACCCCCCAAACATAGGCTAATTTAGGTGATAACAAAAGTCTCTACAATTAATTAATGGCATAAAACTAGCAAAACAAATGTCATGAAAACTATGATGGTAGAAAAAATTACAAATTATCTTTTATGGATACATAGGTTTATATAATCGACTCCGATTAAATTGAAATTGATCAAAATTGTAATTTGCCTAAAGGCTCCTTATTTAATTTTAAAGTGATGTTAACCTTTCGAGTTCCTCAAGTCAAGGACTCAAGGGTGCGTAAAAAATGTCATGTTTCCTCCACACACTATCCTGTTTAAAAAAGCTATTGATTCCAATCCCTTCATTCTATTTACAACCATTTCATATTGTTTATGGGGAAGTATCTATTGAGAGTGGATTTCAAGCATAAGTAATAATAGTACAGAATTGACTGCTGGCGAAAAACATTTCTTCACCTTCTGGATGAAGGAACAGCTGACCTAGTCTTATGAGTGATGTTGCCAAAAAGGTGAAGAAATTAGTCTTTCAGAATATTGTCTCCGTCCCATTATTTCCATATTTAGCTCGCAATGTCAACTTAGATTTTAGTCAAAGTCGTTTTATGAATAAATTTCATAAATACTTATGATGAAATGACAAATATGATATATTACCTGAAAGTACCACTCAATAAGCAGTTGAGAATTTGAAAATTATATTAATATGCCAAATGCGTTGGACATAATATTATATTTATAAGATCATTTAATAGACTCTTTTATTGAAAAAATAATTATTCTTGAGAAGTTAAAAAAAATGATAAAACCTTGAGATAGAAAAGGTTGGTTTTATTTGTTAGAAGCAAATAATGGCGAAGTACTTGTAAGTTACCATTGGTTTAACACAACTAAAGTGGGATTGGCCTCTATTCTGAAATGAAAAAGGACCTCCTGCCTAAATATAAATTAGTGGAAATCAATATTCTTTTGTACTAAAGTAGTGGGAAATAAACTAAAAAGTAGTTGGATATAGTCATGTTCTTATCGAGTTCCAATCTTAAGAACATTAAGATCTTATTGGTAGTGTGATAAGGGAGTAATATGCACATTTTGGACATCAGAGGCAATAGGTGCTTTACACAAAAATGCGTACATCATATATAGAGATAGTAACTAGTTAATGGCAATTAAGAGTTTAGTTAAATAAAAAGGTTCAAGATTTAGTAGTATGTACTATTAAAAGCAATATTCGAATTATATACAAGGTATACTTTTTGACAAAAGATGTTTAACTGATTACTCCTAAGTTTATGTAGCTCCGTCATTGTGCCTACTGTCTAGCATTTATTGAAATAGAGGGATATTCAATAATTTTAGCCAAATTCTTCTATCCTTTTAAATCTCGTATAAAGTAGAGTAGTATCTAATTCTATAAGACACAATCCTATATAGC
The DNA here is from genome assembly GCF_000715075.1 of Nicotiana tabacum. Lineage (NCBI taxonomy): Eukaryota > Viridiplantae > Streptophyta > Magnoliopsida > Solanales > Solanaceae > Nicotiana > Nicotiana tabacum. Next base: position 110,629,118 of record NC_134092.1, read on the forward strand.
GAATCAAATATTTTTATATTAGTTTACGATTTTTTAAAATAATTAAACATATTAGATTATTTAAAGGATTGTTGTGTCTCTTTTAGATATGAAATTTTTTTTCTCCTAAAAGAATATTACTACTAGTACTGTATATTTAACAGTAAGAGTTTGTTGAAAATTGAAATGGATACCTAGGAATTTGGTTGAAACCGACATTAGGTGTTTGAATTGATCAACGCTGACTTCAGTCAAAGTCTGTGACGTAAAAACGCGGTTATATAACAGATACAGCCTCGAGGGAAGAGTCCGGCAATCAAAATGTGGTACTTTTGGACTCAAAGAACTAAAATGTGTGGAAAAAAATATAGTGACCAAAATATATATAACGCCCTTTTAAAGGGCGTTATACCTTAACGGCCGTTTGCCCGTTAATGTATAGCGCACTTTAAAAGGGAGTTATATTTGAACCAGAAATGAGCGGGAAGATATAACGCTCTTACTATAGCGCCTTAATAAAGGGCGCTATACCCACATAAAAGGGAGTCCAGTCCCATTCCCCACCAAACCAGTGTCGTCCCCACCCCCCCACCCCCCAATTAAAGAATACAAACAGCGGTCCCCCCATTTTTAATTAAAAGCTCGAGTGGAGCCAATCGATCCCACAAAAAGTGTAGATTTTCGGTCCCACGTCCTAGCTAAGGCGTTATCTCGGAGTGAGTTGCTTGTTTCGGCTCCAAATCACCAAATCTTCAATTTTTCAAAAACTTAAAATCGAGGTATTCCGACTTAGTTTTTGTTAAAACTCGTATAAAAAATGCATATTAGTTGTTTTTAATGTATTCTATGTTGTTTTGTGATTGTTTTGTGATTTAACTAATTTGTTATTTTTATCCGGACTATAGTATTAGTGTACTAAAAAAATAGTAAAAATAGAGAAATTATTATTAGTTGTTAAAAAAATGTTAATTAGTTACTTTTTACTGTTGTATATGTATTTTCATGAATGTTTTGTGATTAAATTTATTTATTATTTTTATCCGGTTTAGATTATTTATTTGCTTAAAGACTAGTAAAATATATAAATTGTTACTTTAGTTCCCTCTAGTGGTATCTTGTGGCCTAATGTAGTGCTTGTATTTGTAATGTAGTACCCTTTTAGCGTAGTAAAATGTAGTGCCTTTTAGCGTAGTATCCTTGTAGTTATTAAAATTAATCATTTAAGTATCTCTTATACCCAAAATTACGTCAAAAAAGCTGATAGTTCAAACACAAACTCTATCCAATTCTAGTCAACGATCGTAAGAAAATAACATGAGAAAACAACAATATTTTCCTGACTAAGTATTGTTATATGAATATTTAATAATTAAATCCTGTATAGTTATAAAAATTAATTATTTAATTTTATTATAGTAAAAAATAAGTGAGTCATAAACAAAAATATATAATAATAAAACTAACATATAAAATAATAAAACTAACATATAAATTAATAAAACTAACATATACAATATTAAATTAACATATAAATAATAAACTAACATTAAAAATAACAGACCTATTAAGTGATAAATCGGAAAAAATTTCTCATCATGAACACAAGAATTCAAGATACCTTGGTACTATTGGGCCTCAAATATCGAGTCCGGAACCTATATGTGAATATTTAATAATTAAATCTTGTATAATTATGAAAATTAATTATTTAATTTTATTATAGTAAAAAATAGATGAGTAACAAACAAACATATAAAATAATAAAATTAATATGTAAAATAATAAAACTAACATATTAAAGGAAAATAATGTAATTAATATTGTTCAATTTACAGTAGCCGACATGAAGGGTCCGCCTTTGCATCACGGACCTGCCACGCTAGAGCTACTGTTGCTACAGGGCGAGCATAGGTCGTCCTACATATGGGAGGGACAGTTACTGGCCAAGACGTTCCGCGCCAGGAGAGTAGACAATATGTGAGACTTTCTTAGGGCCCACCCTCTCCATCCCCGTATAGTTAGACGCCTCCAGGATACGAGTTTTTATAGGATTGTGGAGATCGGCCGGCTGCAGCTGGATTGGTCGTTGATCACGGCCCTGATAGAGCGGTGGCGACCGGAGACGCACATATTCCATTTGTCCATTGGCGAGGCCACTATCACGCTTCAGGACGTGGAGGTCCTGTATGGGCTGTCCGTTGATGCACACCTTGTTGCTTTGCCGAATGCCATAAGAGAGCATACGGGTTTGCAGTACCTGGAGATGCTACAACGTCTCACCGGTTTCCAGCCACCGGATGAGATTGCATTGATTGGGGCCAGTCGTCTGCAGTTGACGCCCGTTCGGCATCATTTGGAGGCAATGCACGCTGACATCACAGATGATACACCGGAGCTTCATATTCACCGGTACACGAGGTTGTTGCTGTTCTCGGTTACGTGTACAGGCAGATGTGCCGGGCGAGCATGGGAACCCAGCGAGACGTTGCTGGATTTTTGCCGCTGCTACAGGTGAAAACATAGTCAAATACTCTATTCATTATAACATACCTAGTAAAAATATACCTTAAATTTTACGTCCACTTTGTATATTAGGTTTGGGCCTGGGAGCGGTTCCTGCAGTTGCAGCCACCTCTACCACTATTAGCTCCGGGTGCACCACCTCTGTTTCTCCCTTTAGCTAGGAGGTGGGTTGATAGGCGAGGATATGGACGGGAGTACGAGGCTCGACATAATCTCCCCTATTGCAGGGATTTGTTGGATTTGCTGGAGGGCGCACAGGTAAATGTATACCTAAGTTTACTTGGCCTGGATTCATATGTGTTGCGTATACTCACGTTTTTTGTTGTTACTTAATAGTTCATTTGGAGGCCATACAACGATGAGCTAATAGCTGGTTTGCCCGATTATTGCTCGACCGGCCGAATTATGTGGAGCTCTTCCCTCCCGTTGATGTGCCTTGATATTGTCGAGCATCATGCCACCGAGCGAGTACTTCTCCAGTTTGGCCGCCCGCAGCTTGTACCGCCACCACCCGCTTGGCATATGACATATTACTAGCGGGATGATCGTTCCAGGGTGGACCAGAGATATATGACATGGCTAGAGGCGGAGATCGATACTTGGGACCAGCGACATGACCTGATTCCGCCCCCTCCACCTGTGCGGCTGGATGGTGAGCATGAGTATATGGCCTAGTACCGCAGCATTACCCGACTTTTCGTCGGGAATCCCATTTATCGCGTTGGCGTTCGGTACGTTCCATATGCCGGGAGGCACGAGGCACTGATATGTTATTTGGTATACTTATAACGTTAACCTAGCATTCCATAATTTATATTTTACATGTTGTGCAGGATATTGGCCTACATCTGTTCCACCAGTTGGGACTGCAGATGCAGCAGTATACCGGCAAGGGAGCAGCCACTTTGCACGAGTATGGCCGACATGTTAAGATTTGGCTTCCCAGACATTGAGGCAAGCCCGAGATGATGAGCTCTTAGGATACCAGGCTGATTATGTGGCGCCAGAGCAGTACCGTCGTGGGTCGACGTGGCAGGCGTGCCGCACGAGGTAGGGATGCCCCACGAGGTAGGGATGTCCCAGGAGGTAGGGGTGTCCCACGAGGTAGGGGTGTCCCACGAGGTCGTAGGGGTCGGCGAGGAGGTGGTCCCCAGCAAGGGGGCGTTGAGGCACCTGCTGAGGATGTTGGAGTTGATCAGCCGGGTGACCTCCATGAGCCAGACCATGCTCATAGTGATATGCCGTCATTCAACCTTCAGCTTACTCCAGGGACTTCGCAAGTGACCCCGTCAGCTCCATTGTTGATCGCGGGAACGACCATTACGCGAAAGTATTGGGATCGGTATTTTCCTTATCCTCCAGACCCATCGACCATTGCTGATGATCATCCGACACGAGATGTGGATAATGGGCGCCGACTGAGTTATGGCTCATCATCGAGGGATGCTGAGGATCTTTCGCAGGTGCAGGTTTGTTTGTATTATTATTATTATTATTTATATTTATTTTTATCTCATTGATTAGCCATAAATATCTTTATATTTTTTTAAGACTTCATCCTCGCCTGTCACAGAGGCCACTTTGTGCGATACTGACCTGGCTGCGACAGATGATTATATTCAGGAGCCCGACGAGACCATGGTAAGACAATTTAAATTTTTGTGACTTAACGCGTACATTACTAATATATAAATATATCATATACTAAAATATCTTATTAATCTGTAGGTTACTGCTGGACCGACGACCCCTTCTACCGAGCCTGCCAGCCCCTACTAACGATCATGCTACAGCGCATCCTCCGATAAAGAGGCGACGTAATGAGGATGATCCTGATAGTATAGCCGGGCAGGATGGGATGCGCCTCAGGCCAACGGCTGCATTAAAGCATACAGGATGTGGGACATATTGATTTGTTTTGTATTTTATATACATATGACATTCAGTAAATAATAACAACAATTTTGATTGTTTATATTATATGCGCATTATGTTTTTATTTCTACGATTCTTCGTTATTGTAATACTACAACACAAACACAAACATAGCAACTTAATATAATTTAAATTCAGTACAACTAATGAAAATACATGACACGGAAAACATGAAGATAAAATATTACACTCAACACATACATGTATTTGTTTAGTCACTATCACCTATTATTCTCTGCTCCAACCACTTAAATTTCTCTTCCAGCCTATTTTTTTCTTCTTCTGCCTCTTTTAGTTTCTCCTGCACTGCCGTAATTTCTCATTGCATTTCAGAGATCTGGCGTTGGTATTCACCGTTCATATTCCAAACATACTGCAAACATGATTTGTAGTATTCCTGGTTAATGTGTTCATCATACCATTCCTCAAACATACATTGATTTCCGTCATTGCGTCTAAACAATTCTTGACATATCCAGTATCTGCGCCCAACCTTACCATCTGACCAACATGCCTTCAAAATCGCACGTTTGCCACAATAGCACCTTGGTTGGTCATTGCGTCCAGACATTTGTTAATGCAAGAAAAATGAAAAATTTATGGAAAGTTTTGCTATTTGTTTTGGTTAAGCGTAGATAATAACTAAAATGTGCTAGTTTTTTATAGGCAAGACAACACACATAACGTAGTATTTAACCGCGCTATGCTTCGCGTGTTAAAGATTCTTTCGGGTACAATACAACTTTTCCAGAAGATAGCTTTTGCAGGCGAGCAGCTTTTCAGGTCGACAAGACAATTATTATTTTTAAAATGGGTTTGTGTTAGATTGTTGTACTGACGTATTAATGTTAAATATCAATAAGATTTAACAGCAATGGAGACATAATTTTATTTCATACATTCTGCAAGATAAACAAGTACATATACTTATTACAACCACATTACGGAAATAAAACACTACGTGTATCCTTGATAGTTGGGCACATTAGATAAACTTCCACCGGGAGCTGGATTACCACCGCCACCCAAACCAGCTGAAGGACATTTACGACGGTCGTATCCTGTTTGCGAGCATATGCCACATTTGCACACATAAACGGTATCACCAACATCCATTTGGTTCCGTATACACGTTCTTTTTTCCACTTATCGTTGACGTACATAGTCCTTGTTACACACCATTTTAAATTATTCTGGTGGCCAATAATGCTCAGCACCCACTGGCTGCAACTGCCCACTATAGTTGTTTAAGTATGCAGCAACACTATATTCTTTATCAACATAGTTGGTTGCCCCTAAACCTGTATGTTGAAAGCACTTGATGTCATGTGAGCACGACATGTGGTAGATGGACCATTTCCCACAAGAGCATAACCTTCTAGCTTCATTTACAGTGTGTGTATTATTCCCCCGGTTTTGATGGATAGCAGTGCAAACTTCAAAAATATTTCGCTCGTTGCAATACTATAAATATGAATGCCAATGTGCTCGCCGCCTGTATTTCTCAAATCTTTTTATTGGTATTGGCATAAATTCAACACCTCTTTCCATCAACGACGATGCACCTCTAGCCCTTTCAACAAACCTCTCTGCCATCTGCTTGAATGACATCCGCACCATGGCAGTGACAGTCAATCCATGTGCAGACTTCAATAACCCGTTGAAAGACTCTGACACATTTGTAGTCAGAATTCTCCATCTTCTGCCACCATCCGCATGCAAAGTCCACTTGTCAAGCTCATGTCGCATTAACCAATGATAGGCTCCCTCGTCTTCCTTCCTGATAGATTCCATGCGCCTTCTGAATTTACACTCTTGGTGATCTGTTGCAGCCATCCACATTAAATCATGCAAATCCTTGTTGGGATATGCTTTCTGGAAATTGGCCTTTAGGTGTCTCACACAGTAATGGTGATAGGCATATGGTTCCTGCCATGCATGCAAATTCTGTACAGAACTTAAAATACCACCATGCCGATCAGATATTATACAAATACCTAAACGCTATTTGATAACGTGCTCTTTCAAGTGGTTCAAACATAGTGTCCACGTCTCTTAGCTTTCATTAACACAAATAGCAAAAGCTAAGGAAAATATACTTCCATTAGCATCTACTGCAACGACGATCAACAGCTTAATATCATATTTTTCATAGACATGAGTGCCGTCTATGGATATTACCGGCCTGCAATGCAGAAAACCATCAATTGCTGGTTTAAATGCCCGAACACATATTTGAATATATGTTCTGGTATTCCCGGACTCTGCTCAAGCTTTCATTCAACAATAGTCTCGGGGTTAAAGTGTTGCAATGCAGCCATGTACCTGGGTAGAGAGGCAAATGACTTATTCCAGTTACCATAAACAATTTCAAACTCACGTTTGCGCCCGAGAAATGCCTTTCTTTTGGTAATGGTACACCCATATTTCTGGTGGACGGATGTTATACACTCTTTGATCTTGTACCTTATGGACGCTTCAATGTGTGTAATTAAGACGAGAGAAATCAAGTCAATATTCAAGTTAAAATGATTCCCACTGAATGTGTCCATTTCACAATTGTGGGTCCCAATGTATTTACCCACAACCCACATATTTGTTTTCTTATTCCTCGCACGCAGCATCCAATTACAACCCATAAACATTCTACGGCAGACTACCTTGTATAAATTTGGAGATGACTCGCGTACCGTGATCTCACGGCACTCTTTTACGCTATACATTAGCACCGCCTTGGTTAGGCGCACTTTATCGGGAAAAAGCATGCCCTTTGATAGCACAGTTGCTCCAGATTCATCCCACATTGCTGTCCGAATTTCCAGTTGCTCTAGATTCATCCCACATTGCTGTCCGAATTTTCGTCAATATCCCTTGTAAGGGCATCCACATCCGGCATACTTGGCAAATGATCAAGGTAGGGAATCTTCCTTGAATGAAACGGCACGTGGGACTCGTACACTCTTGGTCTAATGGGGGGGGGGAGCATGCTCCCTCGTCAAATTAGGTCCAACATTCTCTTCCTCTTCTTCATCGAAGGGTGTGTCATCTCTATACTCATCGGCATTGTTGTCATAATCACTATTCTTTTTCTGACTCTGTGCATCTGCCAGATCCCGATTAAATATGTCGTCTTCGGGCAATTGAGTAAGGACAGGACCTTCAGGATGCTCGTTTTCACTGCACAACCAACAAAATAATGAGTTACTCAAATTGATAAATACTTTACATATAGCTATATCACTTCACTTGCAAATCGTAATGTGTTGACATCCCATGATGGACATTATCCTATTGGTGATAACTCCCGGATGCACCATCATGATCCAACACACCAGAACTAGGCATATTCTAACTGGGTATTGGTTCATAACTTGTAAAATTCATATCTGGCAGGTACCCTTTGTAGAATATATGAGTGTTAATACAAATTCAATACAACAAAAATAAATATCGTAACACAAAGAAAAATTGAAGTTTACCACTCGTCTAGTGGATTATGTAAACTAGGTCCTCATTCGCCCGTGGAGATAAGTTTAGATCAGATCAAACTCTTTCAGCCGGAACCTGTTCGGCTAAAACTGCTCCAAAATAACCACCCGATGACTGAGGGATATTCTTGCTTTGCGCAACCTCATTATTGCGAACGTCTTCAACCTTGACGTACATTTCTAACATTTTTATCATAAGAAATTCTCGGTATTCATCTGGAGTCCTCAAAAAATCTCTCAGAGTTTCATCGTCCTCGATGTTAAACTCAGCATAACAAGCAACCCCTTGCGGAGTGATAGAATTCAGATATCTTCCGATTACTTTAAGGTTCACCGAACGTTTGCTCACACTCATTTTTTTATATAACAACGATACCAATGTATCGTACTCTATTGTAAGTGGCAACTTAATATGACACTGTGGAGATAAACTATAGGTTATTGAGTTATTCCCACCACAACCTCACCACCCCAATATAATGAAACCCTTATTCTTCGCTCTTCAGACATTATGACAAAATGCAAAACAACTTAACGAAGAAATATTTTAGAAGACTTGGGAATATTTGTGAATGGATTTTTAGAAAATCCTTAACCTCTTTAAATAAGGGAAAAACCAATTCGGGGTACAATTTCTTTAGGTATGGAGCTTTAAATAAGGGCGCTATACCCAGTTGAATTATTGTTATATCAGTTAAGCCCAGAAGAATTATTGGTGGGCCCACATAATATATATAGCGCGGTAAGGAAAGGCGTTATATATATAGCGCCTTTTAAAAGGCGTGCTATACTTAACTGGGCAAACGGCCGTTAAGGTATAGCGCCCTTGACGTTATATATATTTTGGTCACTATATTTTTTTTCCATACATTTTGGTTCTTTGAGTCCAAAAGAACCACATTTTGGTTCCGGACTCCTCGAGGGAAGCACTTTGCAAATGTATTCTTTTGCTTCCACTACGGTAAAATTGTTTTCATGTTATCTATAGGTTACGGATTTTAAGTCGTGGAATCAATCACTATTACTTGTATCAGGGATGGTTGCCTACATTATATCTGCTGAGTGACGGACTCTACGTGAGTGCGAGATGATTCGTGCACCAAGCTGCCCTTTGACCACTAACTTTTCCTTGTTTAAATGTTTTAAATGCGACAAAACAAATTATACGGGGGAAAATTATTTGAAATTAGTTCATATGAATCTATCAAAGATCAAGACACAATTAATGTAAATATTAAAATATATAGGCGATGCTAGTTGAGATCAAAATTTAATCATACTTCGTTCACTTACATGATGTCCAATGTTTGTCAAAAGACAGTATTATTTGGTTAGAAATTTGTATGTTAGTGTGTGTGTGAAAAAGGGTCGTCTGACTTAAGCATCTAAATTATTTATAAACTCAAGCAACCCCATGATCTATGAAAATGGCCTCACAGAAGATCTTTAATTAATTTTGTTATATTTTGTTAGTCGACCATTAAAAGTGAATAAAAAATTCGCAATTTTCTCAAGTTTTGCGGAAAATCTTTCACCTTTTAGTGGATTGAAACTTGAAAACATTTTGAATACCGAAAATAACAACCACTTCTAAAAACTCTAATGGGGTCAATTATTTTTTTGGCCTTTTATAATTTTTTTTTTTAAGCAACTATATCACTCGGCAGCACTTGCCTAGTGGCTAATATATAAATAAAATCCCAAAATGGGTCCAAAGCTTACAAGATATCCAAACCAAAATAGAAGTTGAATGAAGCTACTAGCTATTAAAAAGATAGAAACGCTAAAATCTAATGAACTAGCTATTACAACATGATAAGTTGAATGCTTCCTTCTCCTATTAAGGTATGTGAATCCAATTGTCATTGGCAAATACCAAGTAACACCTATCAAGTTCTCACCAGGCGCCAGGGTATACTGTCCATAGGCTAAAATGAATTCCAAACATCTCCACCACAGAGTTGAAGCCAGCATAGTCTTCCAAGTGTAGCTACTATATGATCTCCATATACAATGGACTGATTTTGTCCAAGTATTAATCATGTGCTCACTCATCAAAATTAATGTGTAGAAGAGGAGCCTGGCTTTAGGCAGGCTTTGCAAGGCAAAAGCCAGGGTTGAGCTGGCTTTAGGCAGGCTTTGCAAGGCAAAAGCTAGGCATGAGCTGGTTTTAGGCAGGCTTTGCAAGGCAAAAGCCATGCTTGAGCTGGCTTTAGACAGGCTTTTCAGGGCAAAAGCCAGGCGTGAGCTGGCTTTAGGAAGGTTTTACAAGGCAAAAGCCAGGCATGAGCTGGCTTTAGCCAGGCTTTGCAAGGCAAAAGACAGGCATGAGTTGGCTTTAGGTTGGCTTTAGCCAGGCTTTGCAAGGCAAAAGACAGGCATGAGTTGGCTTTAGGTTGGCTTTGCAAGGCAAAAGCCAGGAATGAGCTGGCTTTAAGCAGGTTTTGCAAGGCAAAGGCCAGGCTTTGAAATTGTGCCTTTTTGTGATCTTGTAAGCTCAAATCCTTCCATGCTAGAACCTTTAATGTAGACATCATTCTAAATATTGCTAAACCATCCTCAGATTGAGCATGAAAGCATGCTAATACCACTGAGAAATGATTCAACAATCTCCAAAAATACCATATGATGGGTTCATCATTTTCCTTAGCATTTGGACATATCAGAAGTAGGATAAATTGTACCATCCCACACCTGCTTATCGCATTTTTTCTGTACACTATCAAAGCACCCCAGAATGAGCATGGGACCATGCTAATACTATTGGAAAGTACCTTAATAGCATACCGAATGAGACAAAGAAACATGCAGGTTTGTACAGAGTCCAATTCTGTGAAGCCATCAGTCTGGGGTTCTTCTCTTTGCTATCCTAACCCTAAGGTTAGGTGATTGAGATTTGTCTAGATTGATCAACCTCCTCCCTGCACTAGGCAGTTCAGAGAATGAATGAAACTCAGATGTACCTGCAAAAGAGAACACAATGTTAGCTATAAAATCCGCCACTGAGTTGCCTTCTCTGAACACATGTTGAAAGATCACATTGAAGTTGTCCTTCATCTCTATAATTTTCTTCACATCCTGTGCAATTACCCAAGGAGGATCCCATTCCCCTTCTATCGCCTTCTTCATCACCAATGAATCAGTCTCCAGTATGAGAGGGTGAAGATCATGCTCCACACAATATTCCAACCCTTGAAGAATAGCCTTAGCTTCAGCTACCACATTAGTTGTCACTCCCAGGTCTATTGCCCTAGCGTACACCACATCACCTTCATCATCCCTCACACAAAGCCTAGGGAGCTAGGTCCAGGATTTCCCTTTGAAGCTCCATCAGTATTACATTTGTACCAACCAAGAAAAGGAAGCTGCCATGTTACTCTTGTAGTGATCAATATAGGTTTATATCCTTCAAAGTATTGAATCATGTCTGGCCATAACAATAGAATATTAGGGATCCAAGCATACCTCACCCTTGCCAGTTGATGCAATGTCCTATTTATCTCATGAATCACCCTATTTGTGGACACTGAACCACCATGTTTACCTGCATTTCTTCTCTTCCAAAGCTCCCAAGTGATGATAGCTAGTACTGCTTGAAATAGTGGATTTAATTTTGGACAACACTGAGCATACCACCAATGCCTTATAATCTGCTTCAATTGAATCAATTGCACAGAAATTCCAGCAGCCCCCATGAACAAGTTTCATACCTTAGAGGCAGTAGGACTTGTGACAAATATATGCTCAATGGATTCCTCTTGGGGCTGCTGACAACACCAATACCTAGACATTACCATTTTCCCTTGCCTCCTCCACATGTCATTGGTGGCTATTTTCTGCCTCCACAATCTCCACATGAAGAAGGATATCTTGAATGGCAAACCTTTAATCCACATTAACTTGCATTCCTGATTAGGATCAACCCTATGCCTTAATATTTGCCAAGCACTGCTAACACTGAACTTGCCTGAAGGAGTTGGCATCCAGTATGGCCTATCCCAATATCCCTCACTGCCTTCATAATGCATATTTAGCCTTATATGTTCTGTAATTTCCTCATTGAAAATTTGATCTAGCAGCTGATCATCCCATGCTTTCCCTTGCCGCAGTTCTGCCACCTCCTAAAGATCTTCATTGATTGGAAAGTCTTCAGTTAATATGTGATAAAGTGCACCCAATCCAGTCCAATTTTCATGCCAAATATTAGTTGTTCCACTCTTCAATTCCCATACGATCTCATGTTCTACTTCTTCCCTAGCATTCAGCATTTGTCTCCAAACATGAGACCCTTCCCTAAAATGCACCATTGTTGATAGCTCCTTCTTGCAATACTTATTCCACATGAAATTAGACCACAAAGATTTTGTAGTCCTAAACCTCCACCATAGTTTAGCAAACAATGCCCTTGAGACATCATTTAAGGACCTAAAACCTAGGGCCCCTTCCTCTTTAGGAAGGCAAAGATTTTGCCATGAAGCCCAGTGTCTGCTTCTCCCTTCTTCCTTTGTGCTCCAAAAGAACCTAGCAAAAGTCTTATGTAGATGCCCCAGGATGCTGTTTGGTGGATCAAGGACTGATAACATGTGAACTGGCATACTTTGTAACACACTAAAGATGAGTGTTGCCTTTCCTCCAAATGACAGCAGCTTTCCTTTCCATGAATGCAATTTAGCCTTCACCTTCTTGATAAGATCCTCATAATAGTCCCTCCTCCTTCTAGTGTAAAAAATAGGACACCCTAGATATGTGAAGGGAAATTTACCTCTTGCAAATCCTATAATAGCTCCAACTGCCTGAAATAATCCATTAGCAACCTTTGAATGCATGTAGTATGAACTCTTATCTTTGTTGATTATCTGACCTGATATCTTCTCATAGTTCCCAAACACTGCCATAATCTTGCTCAAAGAGGGAGGATGAGCAGATGTAAAGATTATCGTATCATCAGCATATGCCAAGTGGTTTAAAGGATCAGACCACTTAGGCATTCCAAATCCCACAAATGACTTGTCTTCAAAGAGCTTATTCAAAGACCTGGAAAGTACCTCAGCTGACAGAATGAATAATGCTGGAGATAGGGGATCCCCTTATTTCACACCCCTTATCGACTTAAAGAACCCTGAGGACTGCCCATTTACCAATACTGAATACTAGTTATTTGACATCAAGTTCCACACCATGTTGATGAAATATTCAGAAAATCCCATCTTCCTTAGCACATGCAATAAGTACTTCCATGAAACCCTATCATAGGCCTTAGCCATATCAAGCTTGATCACTACATTAGTTGGCTTTCCCCTTAACCTTAAGTCAGTGACAATTTCTTGAGTCAATAAGATATTCTCAAATATACTCCTACCCTTTACAAATCCGGATTGATTAGGAGTTATTAGAGATGGCAAAAAACTCTCCAATCTGTCATGTAACACCCTAGACAAGACCTTGTTAATAAAGTTGCTCACACTAATAGGTCTTAAGTCAGAGAAGGTCTCAACTCTAGGTTTCTTGGGCAGCAACACTAGATTGGTGTGAGTGATGGATTTAGGCAATGCAACTCCTCCATAGAAGTGTAGCACCATATTGTGTATATCAGCACCAATAACATCCCAGCATGTTTGATAAAACAGGCCAGTGAATCCATCAGGACCACTAGCACTCTCCCCACTAAGCTCAAAAATTGCTGCTCTTACTTCTTCAATTGTTGGCAATCTGCTAAGTTCCAAATTCTGATCCGTAGTGACCATTGAAGGTACATTATTGAGCAAGAAAAATTCAGAAGCATCACCTTCATTTGTGAACTGTTTTTGATAGAAGTCCACTGCAGCTGTAGCCAATTGCTCCTGGTCTTCAATCCATACCCCATTGCCACTTTTAATCCTCTTCAGTTGCAATTTCTTTCTTTTGCCATTGACATGATTATGAAAGAAACTTGTATTCCTATCTCCTTCAGCAAACCAAGTCATCCCAGCTTTTTGCTTCCAATACAGCTCCTCAATACTTAAGTATTTCTTCAATTCAGATTGAGCCTTTTGAAGAACAATCCTATTCTCAGTTGTAGGCTCTTCTTCAAACAACATCTCTTTCACCCTAACAATGTTCTCCAAAATAGCCAATTGCTTGAAGATATCACCAAATGTTTCCCTACTCCATTTTGAGAGTGCTGCCTTCACCCTCTTGATATTCTGCTTGAACATCAAAAACGGATCCCCTATAAAATCAGCTTTCCAATTCTGCCTCACCACATCCATAAATATAGCATGCTTTGTCCAAAAGTTCAAGAATCTGAAAGGCTTGACAAAATTGGTTGTTTGTATCCCACATGTCATTAGCAATGGTGCATGATCTGATCCAGTTCTGATTAGATGCTCAACTTCAATAGTTGGCAACATGTTCTGAAATGGCAAATTCACAAAAATCCTATCCAATCTCTTGAATATACACTCAGCATTGGATTTCCCATTCCACCATGTGAATGGACTTCCTTTGTACCCCTGCTCAAACAAACCACAAGAGTTTACACAAAATGCAAAATCCTCATATTCAGGAGGGAGTATTGGAAGTCCCCCTATTTTCTCATCTTCATGCAATATCACATTGAAATCCCCTCCTACCAACCATGGTAATTCCATATCACTTGCTAAGTAATACAAGTGATCCCACAAATCCAACCTCTCCATTGCTGAACATTTTGCATAAACAAATGTCATCATCATGTGCTGCCCCAGGTCATGGTGAAACACTCTCACAGTCACATGTTGCTCAGTATCCTCCACTAATTCCCATTCCACCACTGCATCGAAGAACAACCATATTTTCCCATTAATATTTGCATAAGCAGTCTCCATATTCAACCTCTTTTTATATCTATCAATGAGTCCCTTCTTTTGAAAAGGCTCCATCAATGCAACTACACAAACATTATGCTCCCTATTCATGTTGATCAATCTAGGAAAGGCCTGTTGTGTATTCACAGACCTTATGTTCCATATTAATGTTTTGATCATCATCATTTAGATAGAGAAGTTGCCCTCTTGGGCATTATTCTTGAAGGTTGTGGTGGATATTTACTCTGATTCTTCTTAGTTTTTTTTACCTCCTTTAGCACTAGTTGTGGGTGATAAATCCCCTTCCCTAGCCACTTGTTTGAAGTTTTTTGCAGTTGATTCATCATCTCCTTCATCCTTCATTGGATTTTGTCTCAATAAGTCTTCATCAATTGGTGTCACATTGTGTGTAACTAAATCATGTAAATGTTGTAGAGGAGTCTTAAGTGGAACATTAAGATGTAGCTGCATAATTTGATCAGTGCCAGATTCCATAGGCACTTCCTTTATTTCCCTCGATGCTCTTGGAACAATTTCCCACTCATCAGCTTGTTCATACTCTTTGAATTGTAGCTCATAGATACTGCCTAGCCTAGGAGTTACTGTAGCAGTCTGCTCTGAAAGCACTGTTCTAGTGAGATCACCACCCTTCCCATTACTTGAAATTTGGTCTGAACCCACTATATCATCCCTAATCTTCACATCAACATCTCCATCAAGTTTGTTCTCTGATGCATACACCAGATCACCATCTACGTAGGCCAAAATCTCTCCAATTGCACTAAGGTTGGGGTTTACTGTAGCTGCCTCATCAGGTGAGCCCGGCTTTAGCCTGGCGTCGCCAGCCTAACTCCTGGGGAGCCTAGATTTAGGCCTGGCGTCGCCAGCCTAACGCCTGGGGAACCTAGCTTTAGCCTTGGCGTCGCCAGCCTAATGCCTGATGAGCCTGGCTTTAGGCCTGGCGTTGCCAGCCTATCGCCAGGTGAGCTTTGCTTGTTATCCTTCTTCACCTTGTCTTCTGTTGTCTTAGTTTTGCCCAGCTGATCATCCTTAACCTCAACTGCATCGCTCCATAAGACCTTTGAAGAGTTTACCTCATCAAGATCCTCAATCGGCCTAGAATCTTTAAATGTTTGAGATGGAATCTCATGACAAGATTGGTTTGTGGTCACATTGAGTTGTTTTAGCTCCTCTTTGCTAGTCCCAAACCTTCTATGAACCCAGTCGATTGTGGACTGAATCCCAGAAGTAGTAGGACCATCTTTAGAACTGAAGACTGGTTTTCCCCCACCAAAACCAGTTGGTTGTTCTCGTTTATATCACTTTGTTCCTCCTCTAATACTGCAAATTTATTCCTTGCTTGAACCTTGTTTGTCTGATCTTCTTCGACCTCCACCAGTGCAAAGTTATTAGTAGTGTGTACCTGCTGTACACCAGCATTCACTGGCCGATTGCATTGCCAGTTTGCCCTTGTACCTGGGTTTTGTTATTTTTGTTGGTTCCCCGATTATCCTGAACTTCCTTCCACTGTTCACCTACGTTCCCGACTACTTTTCCCCTCGTGAGAATTATTAAAGGGGTAGTGTGATTTTTGGTTTTTCCTTATTCATCAGCAGCAATATTCCAGTTGTTTGACTCAGCAAGATCATTCCTTTTCTCGCTGCTTCGATTCTCATTAAACTCGGGGTGCAAACGCCAACATTCAATTTTATCATGTCCTTGTAGTTTACACACCTTACAATATTTTGGTAGCATGTCATACTAAATTCTCACCCATTCTGTTTGAACACCACCAGTAGCTTCATCATCAATATCCAATCGCACATTTTTAGGTAGTTCGGCCAACAAATCGACAAGAACTTTTACTCGTGCGCAACTCGGCCTAGTTTTGTTTGTAGTTGCCGCGTCAAGACACACTGGCCTTCCCACAGCTGTAGCCAAAGAAAACAGAGTTTCCTTTACAAAAAAAGGTAGGCAGCAGTCCAGGAAAAGAAATTCACGCCTTCGCCATCGGAGTTTCTTCACCCGCCTTAAATTTTGCATCGTAGATAAGAGTACACAATTGGTATTCATACCCATCTTTGGCTTTGATGTAGTACGTACTCTTCGATGTGAAATCGAGGAAGTCTTGCCATAGAGTTAATCTAATTAACACATGATGATCTCTAAGGAATCCGATATTACACTCACCTTTGATACCACATTGAGTTGGAATTATTCGGCGAAGCTCGTGAATCTCCGGAGATCCATATGAAAGCTTGCCAACGATAGCATATTGGAGGCCTTCAATCACATTCATTCAATCTACTTCTGCCTCTATGAATTTAACCACTGGTTGGCCATTCAAATACACTGCTCATCGCAGTGGAATGGGTTGAATTGAAGCTGCAGCAGTAGCCATCGCTGGAGGATTTAAAGAATTTGGTTTCAAACTCTTAGAGTAATCTAGAGGAGCTGGGTTGGAGTTAGTTGTTGTATGTTGTTGTGCAGCACTGGGAGAGGGCAGTCCTGCCGGTAAAGATGGCTGGTCACTGGCCATTGTGGCCATTGAAGCCTAAAACTCCAGCTTGTCCGCGATGAATATTAACGAAGTCACTGTTCACGGTACTGTTTGGTCTTGTTCACTACTACAGTGACGGCGGAAATTTGAGAGAAGAATTCTAGAGAGAGAATTTTCTAGCAACCACATGCGCCCTCTCACATTTTACAAACTTATTTTTAGTTTTATATCCCTACCTTTTTTTTACACATGGGAGATTAACTTTTACACATAAGAGATCTTTCATTTACATATAAGAGGTTTAAAAAAGATATTTTCTTAAATTCAACATTATAAAAGGCCAAGAAGGCCTAAAACCTCTAATGTGGGCGTGTTTGGATATGTGTTTCCCTAAAAATCGAATAACACTTAAATTTGTAAGTGGTTTTAAGAATATGCGGATTAATTTGATACAAAATAATAAATCGGGTTAGAATGGATAAATAGAAATACAGTAAATTCAAACCGTGCGAGGAGGATGATGGCAGCCTTATTGAAACATTCATCCTCGATCCGGGCTCACGATGGACAATAATGATGAATGAAAGAAAAAGCTTACAATAACAGTAGAAATAGTAGTATATTGCTTTGGAATGCGTGTTACAATGTGTTTAATGAATTATCAGACCCCCCTTTATATAGTAGGGGAATCCTACTTTAAGTACAACTCTATAAAAGGTAAAAACATCTTCTGTTTAACTGATTGCTGGTTCTACATCGATACGTGCCGAGATCCACGCCGTGATATCCGGCCGGTCACGGATATTACGGCCTCCTGTTGGCCTTGCTTGATTTCTCGACAATGTTCTCTGAAGTCTCCCACGACTGGGATCGATCTCAAATCATGACCCCGATATTTTCGAGGACAGACAATCGGCCCCCGGACTCTGACTCGATGGGACCCTTGCTTCGATTTCGATCCTTCGCAATCATATCGCGAGCTCGTTTTACCCTGTCGGAGGCGGGAGTGTATCATGTGCTAAGTTTTTACCCGTATACAGATAGCCTCCTCATTTCTCGGAAAGCAAGCTGACGAGAAACGACATGAGCATTCTGATTCCTTCTTTAATACACCGTGACATAAACGACAAAAAGCTCGAAACGTCTCGTCAGTCATGTCATAATGGCATTAAATGTACGTCAGCTGCCGGTCGGCTGTCCCTGGAGGCGAAACATCGCGGAACCACTATAAATAACCCCTTTTTTGTTCATTTTTTACTTTACATCAAACCGTCTACCCTCGTACCCTCAGGATTTCACCACTCTTTTTCATATTCTAGCATTTTTACCTCCGTTATTCGAGATTCCTTTGAAATTTTTACTCATCACCACTCAAGCCAACACATCTGAGCTTCCAACTTTCAACATTTTTCTATCTCCTTCAAGCTTTCCCTTATAACAGTGGCAAAAATCTCAAAATCTGTTCCCCAAAAGGTTGCTTCTACCTCCCAAACGACTGCCGAAACCAATGAAATCACTTCCGATGTGGTCGACCTCGGGAGATCCGCTGCTAATGTGGTCATCAATGAACCGGCTCCTGAACCTCCCTTGAAGATGTTCATTCCCGGGGGTTGTTCGGTTGCTGATGATTTCAAGGTCGAGAAACCCTCCTCAGTGCAGGGTCAGTGTGAGCCATCCTCAGTGCTGGGCCGAAAAAGGCATAATGGCCCCCGAATATGAGGAGGCCATTACACGTAGAGGTACGAGGTATGTCTCGGCCAAATCCACCCTTCACTATGGAGGATCGTGATCCTCCTCCGATGTTTTGTGAATAAAATTGATTCGTGCACCTTCACCATCGATCATCTGCTCCGTTTATACAGTCCTCGAATCTTCCAGGGGGGAGGGGACTGATAAAGCTTATTCACCGAGCCAGCAAAGCCCCATTTTCGAGTATCAGCGAAAACTAGGATCGAGGCTGACAAGGTCATTTTGTCCGGGTAAGGACCTCGGATTTGATTACGGCTAAATTCAGGCCATTCCCCGAGAAGTGGAATGGATCACGTAAGTAAAACTTTCCCTCAAATGTTGATTTCGTGTTCATCTCTCTTTTTCTCATAGGTATTTGTGGTGGCGCAACTGTCGCTCAAGTTCCAAATGTTGTCCCTCGACTCAAGGAGTGGGTCGAAGTTATTATCTCATAGATGCCCTACTCTGAGCACTCGTGGAGAAAAATCTCGAAGGGCCGTTGGGAGGCCCGTTCCCATAGTAATACTCCTTTCCTGAGTAGGTTGTCTTAGGCTTTTTCTCTTAACATTATATTCTAATTACTTTTTCTTTACTTCTCTTTTGAAGGTTTGTCTAAGACCGTCGAGCTTAGGCCCTCGGTTGGAGACGAGGACTTACCTGCCGATTCTTCTGCTTCGGGACAGCCCGGAGCCACAACAGGGGAGAAGAAAAGAAATAAGGCCCCAAGTTCACCGAGCTCGGAGAAAAAGAAAACGAGAAGGAGGCTAGTTCGTAAGTCAAAGGAAACCTCCAGCTCCCGAGTGCTTGACTCGGAATTACTCCTACAGCTCAGAGATAAGCCAGAGGAGGATGAAATCTTCGTGGCCCATGAGCCATCTGTCCCCGAGGAATGAGTGGCAGCCGAGGGGGAATGATGGAAGCGAATCCCCCTCGGGTTCGCAAGGCTGATGCCGAAGTAAGGACCGAGGACTCGCGAGACGCTGGCCCTTCCCCGCCCGACGTTATAAATATTTTGGGGTCGCCTTCGTTCAAAGAATCAATGATCGATGAAGCCCGAACGACAAAGGAGCGATCCCATGAAGTGGCCCATGGAGCGGATGATCCCCTCCGAGGATTTTCCTGAAGGTGTGGACTCATTCGCCCCGGAGGATTTTACCGGATTGGGTGACTTAGAGGTGCCGAGGAAAAGTCCACCCTCGAAGGCTAGCGGGTCTAGCTTGAGCCCGAGATTGACCAATCGGTTCCCCGCTCCAAGCACGGATCCTGGTCGAAAGCAGACTATCGTTATCAACGTTCTGGAGGATGTCCGGATCCTTTCCGCCCCCATAGGGATAGCTAGCTACCTTCGGTCTCTAGTAACCAAAGAAGACCAGGCAAAAATGAACAAGGTAGACGCGTCATACCTGTTCAACGCAGCACAACAGGCACTGAACTGGGTAATTCTTGATAATTCTCGATAATTCTAATATTTCTTTTAATATTTGAATTAGTTCTTGATAATTTTAATATCTTTTCTCGTATTTGCAGACCTCGGTGCTCCCCCATGAAATCTTCCTTCGGTACCGGGATATGCTGAGCCAACTCGAGGCTGAAGTCAAAGAGCTTATTGAGAAGAGAAGCATGCATAAACTTCTCAATGAGCACCGTGAAGGAGAAGTCAAGAGCCTCCGAGCCGAGTTGGACGCAGCTCAGAAAGAACATGCCGACCTGTTGGAACAGGTAAAAATATTTGAAGTTAGTGATGATGAGCTAGACACGGTGTCTAATGGTAAAAGTCCACAGGTTCAGCAGAAGATTGATCGGGTCGACCAGCTCCGGGCTGAGATGGATGAAGTCAAGGCCATGGCCGAGGAGTGGAAGGGCAAGATGGACCGACTGGCTTCGGAAAAAGAGACTGCCTGGGAGTAGCTGGCCTCGGCGGAGGCCCAACTTCGATCGGTGAAGGAGAAAGCCGAGAGCTGGTCTCGAAAAATCGAAGACCTCCAGTCTCAACTGGGCTCGGCTGTTGCTGCACGGGATACCCTTGTCAGGGAGCTTGAAGCAGCCAAGTCAGCGGTGGAAACAACTAGGGCCGACGCTGAAGAGATGGTGGCCCAGTACAAAGCCGATGTTGAGGCAGCTTAGGAACGCCTAAAGGCCACAAATATGTGAAGTGGCAGTCCCGAAGGGAGGCTCTCGAGGAGGTTCATTCCCGGGGGTTCGATTTATCGTCCGAGCTCAAAAATATTAAGAGTCTCGAGGATGAGGCCAAGAAGTTAGCGTACCCCGAGAATGAGGAAGATTCCGAGGGTTCGGGCAGATCCGAGGACGGGGAATACCCCGATGGCCCCGGTGACGAGGCAGGCTTTGGCGAAGATCAGGCTTTTTAGGTGCCTTGTAGATTTTTCTTCGCTTTTGTACTTTCGCATTTTGTTGAGGCCGTTTGGCCTTTGTAAAAATTTATGTATATATATACAAGGATTTTTCCCTTCGGCAAATTTCAAGCCTGTTTCTTTTTGATTTTTTCTTTATGATTACAAAGATTTCGAATGCCTTAGCACATAATAATTAGGTGTTGTTCGGAGATTCGAACAATGTTCGTTCTCGAAATTATTTTGCTTAATACTCGTGGGGGCTTGGTATGACCGGAAGATTTCCCCGAAGTGTTTACTTACAATTTTTTATAATTTTACCGAGGGTAGCCTTCGAACCGGTTTAGAAAATTTGAAGGCCTTATATTTTGGTTACAGATCTCGGACATCTCCGAGCCATTCTAGGATAGTCGTAGCCTTTTAAGTTTGGGTGCTGCCCAATGAGCTTATTACCCCGAGCCACCCAGGCTTTCCCGGGACGACAGTCCCCAAATAGGGATGTCCAAAGCCTTTGAAGTTTGGGCACTGCCTAATAGGTTTTGTGCCCCCGGGCTTCATAGCCCGAGCTGTCCGGGCTTGCCCATGACGATAGTCCCCCAACGGGGGTGATCTTTTGGATTCGGACAAAGGTGGCCCTTGGGCCCGATGCCCTTAAGGTACACTATACAGTAGTTTTTAAGAGAAAAATATGTATCTGCAAGGTAGAAACCTTCTTTCATTTCTGTGCAACATACACGATTGCGAATGTGTACAAGTTTCATGTTATGGCTTAAGTGGTCTATGTGGGCATTAGCCGCCAGTATTCGAGGCCGATCTTAGAGAGGGCTCGGATACTATTGATGCAAACCTTGAATCTGATTCATAGTCGGTCTTCACTTCTAAGTTAGCATGATCCACTATTTCCTCGTTTAAAACCTTACTGGAAAACCCATTTGGGACAAAACCTGTTCAAGGGAAAAAGAGTGCAATGCGTGCTTTTAGGCCTAATAGTTGCTTCATTCCTTGGTCGTCACCTGCAAATGTTAGTCCAATCCGTAATATATTTAAAGAAAGGTAATGAATGGGGTCGTACCTTAGCAGTAATATCATTTTAAGTGGGTTATATTCCAGTTGTTCGGTAGCCGCTCACCATTCGCCAATGCAAGTTTATACGATCCTTTGTCGGTGATCTCAATAATTCGATATGGGCCTTCCCAATTCGGTCTCAGCTTCCCTTCATTCGGGTTACGGGTGTTCAGTGTCATATTTCTTAACACTAAGTCCCCGACATTGAAGTGTCGAAGGTTGGCTCTCCGATTGTAATATCTTTCGATCTGTTGCTTTTGGGCGACTAACCGGACGAGGGAAGCCTCGCGCCTTTCGTCTAACAGTTCCAGGTTCGTATTCATGGCCTCGTCATTTGACTCTTCGATCGCATATCGGAATCTAAGACTCGGCTCTCCTACTTCGACCTGTATAAGAGCTTCGGCAACTTAGACCAACGAGAACGGGGTGGTCTCGGTACTGGATTTTGAGGTCGTACGATATGCCCATAGGACTTCGGGCAAGATTTCCTTCGATTTCCCTTTGGCGTTAGTCAACCTCCTTTTGAGGTTTTGGAGTATGGTTTTGTTTGTGGACTCTGCCTGCCCGTTTTCACTAGGGTGATAGGGCATTGATAGGATCCTTTTGATCTTATGGTCCTCAAAAAACTTGCTCACCTTACTGCCGATGAACTGCTTCCCATTATCGCACACGAACTCGGCCGGCATACCAAATCAACATATTATATGGTCCCAAATGAAATCAATAACCTCCTTCTCCCTGATTTCTCAAACATCTGGGCTTCCACCCACTTGAAAAATAATCAGTCATAAATAAGATAAATTGAGCCTTACCGGGCGCCCAAGGCAGGGGACCAACGATGCCCATTGCCCATTTCATGAATGGCCAGGGTGACAAGACCGAATGCAGCGGTTCTCCGGGCTGATGGATCATCGGAGCATGCCTCTGACATTTGTCGCATTTTCGCATGAACTCCTTTGTGTCTTTTTCCATGTCGATCTAGTAGTAGCCGGCTCTAATTATCTTCCAAACCAATGACTCGGCGCCTGAATGGTTGCCGCAGGTGTCCTCATGGACTTCCCTCAAAACATACTCGTTGTCTTCCGGTCCCAGACATATGGCGAGTGGGCCATCAAATGCTCTTTTGAATAGGGTACTTTCTTCGAACAAGCTAAACCGGGCCGCCTTCGTACGCAGAGCTCTCGATTCCTTAGGATCCGAGGGAAGTTTTTCGGTCTTCAGGTAATCTATGTATTTGTTTCTCCAGTCCCAGGTTAAGCTTGTCGAATTTATCTTTACATGGCCTTCCTCCACTATCGATTTCATCAGTTGTACGACCATTCCCGAGTTGAATTCATCATCGTCGACCGACGATCCCAAGTTAGCAAGAGCATCGACCTCGCTGTTTTGATCCCGAGGTACATGTTGTAAAGTTCATTCCATGAACCGATGTAATGTTACCTATAGCTTATCTAGATATCTTCGCATTCGTTCCTCTTTGACTTTGAACATTCCACTGACTTGGTTCACCACAAGGAGGGAATCACACTTAGCTTCGACCACCTCGGCCCCAGGCTTTTAGCCAGTTCAAGACCTATAATCATCGCCTCATACTCGGCCTCATTGTTAGTCAATTTTACAGTTATAATAGATTGCCTAACTATATTACCCGTCGATGGTTTCAACACGATGCCAAGTCTGGACTTGTTTGCATTCTAAGCACCGTCCGTAAAGAGGGTCCAGATTCCAGAAGAGGTCCCCATGTTCAACAACAACTCCCTCTCGTCCTCAGGAATCCAAAATTTGAGATTTGATGGCGGTTCGGGGTCGATATACGATGTCGTACCCGCTGATTTCCACAGCATATTTGGCCAATCGTCCCCAAAGCTCAGGCTTATGCATTATGTTTCTTAAGGGGTAGATAGTCACAACACATACGAGATGACATTGGAAATACGATTTTAGCTTCCTAGAGGCGCTTAGCAAAGCGAGCGCCAATTTTTCTAGGGGAGGATACCTAGTTTTGGCCTCGCCTAGAGTTCTGCTAACATAATAGATAGGAAATTGTGTACCTCCCTCTTCCCAAACTAGGACTTCACTTACTGCTACCTCGGATACGGCTAAGTACAGGTATAACTATTCATCTGCCTTCGGAGTATGAAGAAAAAGTAGGCTTAAGAGGTACCGCTTGAGTTCCTCCAGGGCTTGTTGGCACTCCGGGGGTTCATGAAAAGTTATTCTTCTTCTTCAAAAGTAAAAAGAACTGATGGCTCTTGTCGGAGGATCTTGAGATGAATCGACCCAAAGTGGCTATGCGCCCGGTTAACCTTTGAACGACCTTTACATTATCCACAACGGTGATGTCCTAGATGGCCTTGATCTTATCGGGATTAATCTTGATTCCCTGGTTGGACACCATGAATTCAAGTAATTTCCCGGACCAGACTCCGAATGCGCATTTCTCCAGGTTCAGTTTCATATTGTATTTCTTCAATATGTTGAAGGTTTCTTCAAATATTTCAAATGGTCCTCTGCTCGCAGGGACGTAACCAACATATCATCAATGTAAACCTCCATTGATCTTTCTATTTGCTCTTCGAACATCCGATTTACTAGGTGTTGGTAGGTGGCACCGGCATTTTTTTAGTCTGAATAGCATTACATTATAGCAGTAGGTACCGTATTTAGTGATGAAGGACGTTTTTTTCCCGGTTGTCTGGGTCCATCCGAATTTGGTTGTACCCGGAGTAGGCGTCGAGAAAACTGAGGATCTATTGGCCAGCCGTTGCATCGATTATGCGATCGATGTTTGGCATAGGGAAAGAGTCCATGGGGCATGCCTTCTTCAAGTCTTTATAATCTACACACATTCTTAATTTATTCCCCTTTTTAGGGACTACTACTACGTTTGCTAACCAATCCGGGTACTTAACCTCCCGGACAAACCCTATTTTTAGGAGTTTAGATACCTCGTCCTTGATGAATGCATGCTTGACTTCGGACTGAGGTCTCATTTTCTGCTTGACCGGATGGAGCTTCGGATCCAGGCTTAGCTTGTGAGTAGTTATCTCCGGCGGGATCCCTATCATATCGAGATGGGATCAAGCGAAACAATTTATGTTAGATATAAGGAATTGAATGAGTTTTTTCCTGAGCTCGGGACTTAACCCCGTGCCCAGGTGTACCTTACGATCGGGCAGATGTTCGATCAATATGACTTGCTCGAGTTCTTCGATTGTTGATTTGGTGGTGTCGGAATCATCTAGGACTATGAAAGACCTAGGAACTCAGTAGTTATCGTCCTCATCCATCCCCTGCTTCTCCGGTTCCATCGAGGCTGGTATCGGTAATTGCTATTTGGTTTCTTCTGGTACGTAATCTCGAGTCCGTTTTCCCTCGTGATGGATACTTTGGTGCGCTTTAACATCGGACCCTGGGAACGTCGATCCCACTGATAATCATGTTAATGACATGCTAAGGTTCCTCCTGCTCGATCTGCTTACTAGAATCTCTAATCCTGAAATGATTTTGTGGCTCGATCGTTCAGGAACTCCCGGAGATGTCCATTTTTGAATAATCGGGCCACTTCCTCTCTCAACTATCGGCAATCCTCTGTTTTGTGGCCGTGTGTGACATGATATTTAATATTAAGCTGGGATCCCTTTGGTCTGGATAGGACTGTAGAGGTCGAGGCCACTTGGTGTCTTTGATGCTTCCGACGGCGGATACGATAGCAGCAGCATCGACGTTGGAGTTGTACTCCGATAACCTAGGTGCTGCCTTAGGCCCAATGGGCCTGTCGAAACCACTTTTTCTCATCAGTCCCCGGTTATTTTGACTCCGATTGCTTCTCCTTTCATTTCTCACAAGGTTTCGTCCAGACCTGTTACCCCTACGATCACCGTTGTATGGTTGATACCAATCCATACTTGACCTTGGTTCTCGATCAATGTCTCTTTTGGATCTGTCACTAGCTCGGACGGGATAAACATACCCGGAAGGGGCCCCAAACTGATCATCTTCGACCCTAATTTTTGGTTGATATTGGTTATGCACATCGGCTAAAGTTATAGCCGGATATTCTACTAGATTTTCCTTCAACTGTTGTGAAGCCAACGAGCTTTAAGTATTGAGTCCTTGGGTGAAGGCCTAAACGGACCAATCATCCGCCACCGGCGGCAGGTTCATCCGTTCCATTTGAAACCTTGACACGAACTCCCTGAGCATCTCATTATCTATTTGCTTTACCTTGAAAAGGTCTGACTTCCTGGCCTCGACCTTGATGGCTCCGGCGTGTGCTTTTACAAAAGCATCTGCAAGCATAGCAAATGAGTCAATAGAATTTGGGAGGGGGGGGGGTAAGTTGTGATATCATATCATAGCTCCCTTTGACAAGGTCTCCCCGAACTTTTTCAGCAGGAAAAATTTGATCTCATCATCTTCTAAGTCGTTCCCCTTAATGGCACACGTGTATGAGGTCACGTGTTCATTTGGATTAGTTGTTCCGTTGTACTTAGGAATTTCAGAGATGCGAAACCTTTTTGGGATCGGCTGCGCTCGGAGGAAAAGGTTTCTGAACAAACTTTTTGGAGTCTAGGCCCTTTAATATCGGTGGTGCTCCGGGGATTTAGTCAACCCTGGATTTGTAGGTCTCCACCTTCTTGTCGTTGGCTTCGATTTTCTTTTCTCCCATTTTTACCCATTTTTTCAATTCCTCGAGCATCTTCATTATCTTAGGGTTCGTCCCGGGTTCAGCTTCATTTGGCCTATCTCCGGCTGTTTCATTTATGCAAGTATTTTCCCGGGATAATTCAGGCTCAACTCTACTGGTAGCGCCACTTTGGTTCTACAGTTGGGCTATCGCTGCCTGCTGACCTTGCAGCATTTCGAAGATCACCCATAAGTTGATCCCATCTCCTTCACTGTCACGAGTATTTTGGCTACCGATCGGACTCCCCCGTGGACGTTGTTCTCAGGATTGGTAGGCAAGTTCGTGTTGACGGCCACATATGAGTTGGCGTTGATCGGGTCCGCGGCCGGAATTCCGTTGGGATTGGGAAGGGGCACCTCGTTATCGAGCATCGTGTTGTTGTTCTCGCCATGGTGGCCAGACCCAGCATCCGTGTTTAGAGGGACAGATTGGGAGTTCGACATTTTAAACGTTGACCTGAAATCAAAGACACTTCAAAGAATATGTGTGAAGTGGGGTGCGTTATGGAAATTTGTATCAAATTGCCACTATTATCCTTAGCCCCACGGTGGACGCCAAACTATTTACCCACAAAATCGGATAACAATAAAATTTGTAAGTGGTTTTAAGGATGTCACGACCCCAAAATCCATTAAAGGTCGTGATGGCGCCGGACACCACTTTTAGGCAAGCCAACAATAAATACTTAATTTGAATCTCATTTTTTAAATATTTTTGAAATCATATTTCCTTCAATTAAATAGTAAAAAGTAGAATTTACAGAGTAAATAATAATATTTTTACCAATTTCACTACAGAACAACCCATAGTCACCCTAAAATCCGGTGTTATAAGTGCATAAGCATCAACTAGGAATGTAAAATAAAATACAACATCTGTCTGGAATACAAATTGGACAGGAAAAATATAAATACTCTGAAGGAGACTATTGGTTGCGGGTCGACATATGGAATGCAGCTCAACTAATTCCCCGCGTGTATACACGCCTCTGCTCTCACAAGGCCTCCAGACATATATGTACCTACACAAAAATGTGCAGGAAGTGTAGTATGAGTACGTAA
Source organism: Nicotiana tabacum (assembly GCF_000715075.1). Taxonomy (NCBI): domain Eukaryota; kingdom Viridiplantae; phylum Streptophyta; class Magnoliopsida; order Solanales; family Solanaceae; genus Nicotiana; species Nicotiana tabacum. The sequence continues at coordinate 110,657,262 of NC_134092.1, forward strand.
ATTTACGTGTACCCAGTAAGTATCTAGCCTAACCCCGGAGGAGAAGTGATGAGGGGTCGACATCGACACTCACTAGTGGTCCAATAATATCATGTACAGTAAAGAGGTAAATAAATATGAGGCAGAGTAAATAAATGAAATAAACAAGTATAAAACACGTGGTACAAATTCTCCTATTTACGATGAACTCAAGCTCTCCATTAGAAATTCCCTCCTTAATCGGAGCCTATATATAGATATAGCGGATCTCATCAAATAGATTGTCATAATTCAAATCAGGAAAAACTCATAGATACACTGGCTTCTTGATAAATATTACACACGATTCCATAAGGATGTGTTATAGGAAATGCCGAGGCGTACGGCCTGATCCAACATAAATATTTAAACTGTGCACTGCAGAGGGTCGAACGGTACGAACCAAAGATGCATCTATTAACCTGCCGAGACGAACGTCCCGCTCCCATGAGAGTATGGTACATAAATCCTGCCGAGGCGAACGGCCCGATCACATAAGAGTGTGGTACATAAATCATGCCAAGGCGAACGGCCTGATCCCATTAGAATAAGAGGACTTGACGGGTCCTAAGCCCCACTCACGAATAAACGTGTGAGTTGTATTTTCTTTAACAAAAACCTTTCTATGAAACATATATATCACGGAAACAAGGCGTAACAGGAGTGAAATTATTCGATAACTAGTCATGAACTCGTGAAGTCTCTACAATAGCAAGTCTAGTCTCAAGTAGAAATGTAAAATAGAGGAATTTAATAAGCGAGAGACTGCTCAAATAGTACAGCTATAGCATGATGTGAACGTAAGCCTACCCGGACAGTAACATGAATGTAGCTACGTACGGGCTCTCGTCACCTCACGCGTACGTTGCCCCAACAACAAGTAGCACACACCAACATACAACACCTAGGGGTAATTTTCCTCACACAGAGTTAGATAGGAGACTTACCTCGCTCCGAAGTTCCATACCCGGCTCCAACGCCACTCTAACACCTCAAATCGATGCCCGTAGCTCCAAAACTAGTCAAACAATGTGAAAACCAATAAAAATATACTCTTACCAATAAAAATATACTCTAATACTCATAATAAATCAATTTATAACAATTCTCAACTCCGCTCGAAAAGTCAATAAAGTCGACCCTCGGGCTCACGTGTCCGGATTCCAAATATTTTCGAAAAATAAATATTACCCATAACTCATATGATCTATATCCAGAAAATCATCCAATTTCATCCATGAATCGACCCTCAAATCAAGGATTTACCATTTCTCAACTTTGGGGCTCAAAATCTCAATTTCTACAATCCAAACACGGATAAAAGTAATAACCAACGGAAATAATCATTGAGAAACATCAAAATAAAGGTCATATATTTACTCCCTTGTTGAGACGAGAACAACGCCGCAATAATCACTTCAAACGGAGCTCTACAACTCAAGATATGCCCAAAATACTAAAATTCTCGGTTTAAAACACTGTCGAGGCGATATTTTTCTTCGCGTTCGTGGGAAAACCTTCGCGTTCACGAAGAGCAATTCTTCGCGTTGACTGGTCAACACAAATTTCCTTCTTCGCGTTCGCGGGACCTCCCTTGCGTTAGCGAAGAACAAAGTCCGCACCAGAAACCATCAATCTTTCCCGACACAGAAATGGGCATAACTCTCTCATACGATATCGGAATTCGACAATTCTTGTTGCTATGGCTCCGTAATTATGATACAGATCTAATGGTTCAGTCTAATCACAAATCGAAGGTCATTTTCTCAATATGGTACCCTTTATGCCCAAAGAAACGACGTTGAAACATCAAATAAGAGCACGATACAACCCAAACACATCCGAAACACACCCGAGGCCCGCGGGACCCCGTCCAATCACACCGACCCGCTCTATAACATAAAACGGACATGCTAGAGGCCTAAAATCATACCAAATAATATCAAAACTACGAATTGCGCATTGATTCAAGCCTACTAAACTATTGAACTTCTAACTTCCACATCCGATGCCGAAACCTATCAAATCACGTCCGATTGACCTCAAATTTTGCACACAAGTCACATTTGAAATTACGAACCTACTCCAAATTCTGGAATCGGAATCCAACCCTGATATCAAAAAGTCTACTCCTGGTCAAACTTCCAAAAGCCTCCAACTTCCAACTTTTGCCAAATGACTCCAAAATAATCTACGGACCTCCAAATCCACATCTGAACATACTCCTAAGACCAGAATCACCATACGGAGCTATTTCCAGGCTTGGAATTCCAAACGGACACCAATAATATTAAAATACACTTCAATATAAATTTATATAATTCTTCCAAAATGCCAACTTTCCACAATAGGCGCTAAAATGCTACCGGGTCATCCAAAACCCGATCCGGACATATGCCCAAGTCCAAAATCATCATTCGAACCTATTGGAACTTTCTAATACCGATTCCGAGGTCGTTTACTCAAATGTCAAACCTTAGTCAATTCCTCCAATTTAGAGCTTTCGAAATTAGAATTTTCTTTCCAAATTAACTTCCCGAAATTCAATTCCGATCACATGTACAAGTTATAATACCTGAAGTGAAGTTACGCAAGGCCTCAAACCGTCGAATGACGTGCTAGAGCTCAAACATTCGGTCGGGTCGTTACATTCTCTCCCACTTAAACATATGTTCGTCTTCGAACGTACTAAGAGTTGCTCCGGAGTTGTCCAAAATCATTGTTTAACACCTTGTGCACCTACCCGTGCCACCATAACCCAGTTGAGCAGATTAGCTCGAGCCAGACTGCAGATCCTTCCTGCTACCTTAGCTAGCAAGCTTTAGAGCCAAATTCCAGCATCCGGAGTTTCTCCACGATACCAGATTCTAACACACAAACACCGTATTAATCACCAGACACTGTACCAACACATGATTGTATGCCCTTACTGAATTCTTACCATGCACCGCATAACTCATTTGCCCTATAATAACATCTCCTGACCACAATAGCCAAAATTCTACGAATCTGATGCCCACAACATACCTCATGACACATATAAGTCATGTTCCAACTCTTGCAATACTTCCACGACGAAAGAGATGTGTAGAATTTCATAACCAACTGTCGAGTTGACAAATCATTGAGTTCCTCCTCCTGACAAGGACCATTACCCCATTATGAACCAAATAACGATATTTGATTTTTAATATGCCTCATATAATCCGATCGCACTGATCCCAGGTCCAATAATCTCATCTCACCCAGTATAAGGTGTTCAGGCAATAAGCCATCTCAGGCACTGCCAAAGGTCTCATATGATGCCACAATGTGCCAACATGCCACAAACTCGAATGTGATACATAAGGAAAATGAACTATGGAAAGAACTACTCAACCCACGTAACTAATTAAACAACCGAAAAGATGTTATGAATCTTCCTCAGAAAATGAGAAACAAAACACACAAGAATAGATATAGGGAACTGTACTCAGCATCACACTATTGCGGCATGTAACCCGATCCACATATGATACCGTTGTGGCGTGCAACCCGATCCAACCATGATACTCGTGGTGGCGTGCCACCCGATCCAAATAATATACTCGTGGCGGCGTGCCAGCCGATCCTAACATAATAATCTATAAGGAAATACCTACCGAGCCAGAATGCTTATACCTACGAAATACCCGAATGTCGACCATAAGCATGCCAAGTGTATAATATCATCCCTGGGGAGACAATAGTGCCATACGTTACAAAACTCAAGCACGACTAAGGTGCAATAAATGACCTGCATCACGAGAGTCATCCTGCTCTCACAACACAACAAACTACATGGGATCTCGATATGAGTGCGAATAATCATACCGTCTCACAACCTACATGGCACAATAGAGATTACACGGAGCTGACAACAGAAATAACATCAAGGGCCAAAGATTCCTCCGTAAACAATGCTAAGCTGAAATGAACACATCTGGCCTGATATAGAGCCCGCATTCATATTTAGATCCACCCATGGACCTCAAACCGATTTTGACCGTACCGCACTGGGCTAATAACCTTTCAAGGATCCACACTAACCCTTTCTCCCATGACACACAAGAACAACTGTCCAATCCGGAACAAACATCAATAGTTCGTAGGCAAATGAATAGAGCGCCCTTCAGGCATAAATTCTCACATTAGCGACAATACCACAATCTCCATACTTGGCTTCAATTTTTAATCAATCAAGTGACTACATGTCACACTTATACAATCTTCCCGTGGGATAGGCTCCCACGACCCTCCGCACCAGGTAGCAAAGTCTGCACATCCATACCACCGGCCATACTAATGCTGTAAAGCAAATCGAAAATCAGTACACAAAGCCTCTTACACAGGACACCGTTCTCAGACGACGCTAAAGAAAATACCAGCTTACTCTAAACATCTGAATTCTTTCCTGCTCATTCGAGCTAGTGACATTCTTGCCAACACCAAACCGCAACTTTGATCCTTAACTTCCAATTCCCATGTCGCTCACTGCACCTAACATGTCACTACGCGAGAGCACAAGAATTTCATCATAACTCCAGATCCACTAATAGAATAAATACTTCATCATATAGAAACCTTTCACTTAACTCATTTCAGGAGAACCATTGCAACACGCGACTGAATTCCCATAACCGCAGAAAATACAAACCTCAAGTTGTGGTCTAAACCACCATAACTCTTCCGGGATCCATCTACCCATAACAAGCCATAATAATCAAATGCCTCCAAATAAATCAAATTACGGCGACCGTCAAGCCTCACACGTACCGCCACAAATCACCTGTATAACTTAACACGCTGAAGGAACTGATCATTGCCACCATCATGCCAATTCAACCATTGCTACCCAAACCAAGCTCTTCTAATTTACTCTAGCCTTGCCTCACAAATAATAATAGCTCCATTCAAAATATAACGAACTCAATTTGCACTCATCTTGAGTGACCCAATTCACGAGACTACGTTGTCTCAAAACCACGAACCATCTCATACCCTCCTTGTGTGCATATTCGCATCTTCAACTGGTACACCCATTATGATAATTCCTCTACGAATACAAAGTTATTTTCTCCCATTCCTCCAATGCTACACTGCAGACCGACGATAACTTAGAACACTCCAAACCCCTTTCATAATCCACTGCAAAAGCTCGATACTTAACTATACCACGAACTTGAAATCCTTAAGCACCACACTTTAATTTGAGCCTACTAGGACCATTGTTGAGAGTCACCCACTCTGACTTGTTCCCGAATATAATCAAACTCCAAGGCCCTGCTAGCACATGAACACCCTTTCAAAGAAGCAACCGGCTGAATTCCTTTCCTTATACATCACATCCACACAAAGCATTGACTTTAAGTCTTCCCAAAACCTGAACATGAACCGATAAGGCCAAAGATAGCACACATGCCCCAAATACTTTGCTCAAATTACCACTGATGTTTTCTTTCCTTAGTCGTAATAACCCACCAATACACCGATAACCAGAAACCGCACAAGTAGACAATCACGCAGTCCAATCGTAGACAGTGGGGCTGCTCCACTTAGCTTGAAGCTATAATTACATAACCCTGGAACCCACCAAGATTCCTTCTTCCCCATTGACATCCGCTAAAAGACCAACAATGCATTCCAAACTCGAAGTCATGTTGCATCCAAATAAAATTCGTGGACCTTGTCACTGTCCACCATGAATTCCCAAATGGCTCTAAAATTTTCTCAAGGCGTGTGGCCATCCTACCATAGAACCCATATGTTACTCTGCCACTCTCCCACTTTGGTTAAACCATCTCCTTTAAGTAACTGCTCCACTTCTGCTTTTCATACTTGACCTACTATTAATTCAACCACCGTGAGACTCCTTCTACCACGTCCTTCCTTATCCTTCGCCGTCCCAAATACTGCCTCAAAGCATAATCCATCCCAGCGGCACCTGATCTGACCAATTGCCACCAACTCTAAGCCTCCTTGAAGATCATCTTTCTCGATCCATCAACGTTAGAAACACTGATTCGATCCCGAAATTGCTACATACTGCTATCTCCGACAACCGCTTCTCAGGCACCATTTCACAGCACCCTGCCCTATAGGCGAATCAACGAGGCCATAACACTGTTGAACAGTAATACTTTAAATAAGGACAACGACACTACATCATAGATGAAAATTCCACCACGTTTGAAAATACCAAGTCTCGTTATTCCATCGACCCAAACCTGAACATTCATACTCCAATTGCCTTTCCTTTGCTGGAAATAAACGTTGAACCTCTAAATCATGTGCTGAGAAATCCTCCTTTCAAGTCATTCACTGCCGCGATCCATAAATAAGCACCCTACCATTACACCAACACTTTGTGATAGCAACACACGAATCATCATAACAATCAGTGCCCAACTTCAAAACCATAGGCAATACTGATACTGAGCTGAAATGACAGAACATTCTTCCGCAAGGCAACGACAATAGCCCAATCGAATATGCAGGGAGAAACATCATGCACCACATCTGCAGTACCATTACAATTCCTCGATTCCTAATTGATAACAAGCGTTTCACGTTGCGTAAGATTGAGTAGGAAGGAAATAAAGGCATAAGTCTCAAAGGAATCAAATCGCAAGATGAGGAATCAAGAAGGGAAGTGATACTAACAGTCTTGTAGCCTCTCGAAGATAAGTACAAATGTCTCCGTACCGATCCGCAAGACTCTGCTAGACTTGCTCATGACTCGTGAGACCTAAATGAACCTAATGCTATGATACCATGCTGTCACGACACAAAACTCCATTAAAGGTCGTGATGGCGCCGGACACCGCTGTCAGGCAAGCCAACAATAAATACTTAATTTGAATCTCATTTTTTAAATATTTTAAAATCATATTTCCTTCAATTAAATAGTAAAAGGTAGAATTTACAGAGTAAATAATAATATTTTTACCAATTTCACTACAGAACAGCCCATAGTCACCCAAACCCCGGTATCACAAGTGCATGAGCATCAACTAGGAATGTAAAATAAAATACAGCATCTGTCCGGAATACAAATTGGACAGGAAAAATATAAATACTCTGAAGGAGACTCTGCTGGCTACGGGTCGACATATGGAATGCATCTCACCTAAGTCCCCGCGTGTATACACTCCTTTGCTCTCACAAGGCCTTCAGACATATATTTACCTGCACAAAAATGTGCAGCAAGTGTAGTATGAGTACATAAATCCACATGTACCCAGTAAGTATCTAGCCTAACCCCGAAGGAGTAATGACGAGGGGTCGACATCGACACTCACTAGTGATCTAATAATATCAGGTACAGTAAAGAGGTAAATAAATATGAGGCAAAGTAAATAAATGAAATAAACAAGTATAAAACACGTGGTACAAATTCTCCTCTTTACGATGAACTCAAGCTCTCCATTAGAAATTCCCTCCATAATCGGAGCCTATATCAAATCAGGAAAAACTCACAGATACAATGGCTTCTTGCCAAATACTACGCATGATTCCATAAGGATGTGTTATAGGAAATGCCGAAGCGTATGACACGATCCAACATAAATATTTAAATTGTGCACTGCTGAGGGTCTAACGGCACAAACCATAGATGTATTCATTAACCTGCCGAGGAGAACGACCCGCTACCATGAGAGTATGGTACATAAATTCTGCCGAGGAGAACGGCCCGATCCCATAAGAGTGTGGTACATAACTCCTGCCGAGGCGAACGGCCCGATCCCATTAGAATAAGAGGCCTTGACGGGTCCTTGGCCTCACTCATGAATAAACGTGTGAGTTGTATTTTTTTTAACAAAAACCTTTCTATGAAACATATATATCACGGAAACATGCTGTAAGAAGAGTGAAATTATTCGATGACTAGTCATGAACTCGTTAAGTCTCTTCAATAGCAAGTCTACTCTCAAGTAGAAATGTAAAACAGAGAAATTTAATAAGCGAGAGACTGCTCAAATAGTACAGCTATAGCATGATGTGAACCTAAGCCTACCTGGACAGTAACATGAATGTAGCTACGTACGGGCTCTCATCACCTCGCGCGTACGTAGCCCCCACAACAAGTAGAACACATCAACAGACAACACCTAGGGGTAATTTTCCCCTCACAAAGTTAGACATGAGACTTACCTCACTTCGAACTTCCATACCCGGCTCCAACGCCACTCTAACACCTCAAATCGATATCCGTCACTCCAAAACTAGTCAAACAATTTGCAAACCAATAAAAATATACTCTAATACTCATAATAAATCAATTTATAACAATTCCCAACTCCACTCGAAAAGTCAATAAAGTCGACCCTCAGGCCCACATGCCCGAATTTCGAAAATTTTTAAAAATAAATTTTACCCATAACTCATATGGTCTATATCCAGAAAATCATCCAATTTCATCCATGAATCGACCCTCAAATCAAGGATTTACCATTTCTCAACTTTGGGGCTCAAAATCTCAATTTCTACAATCCAAAACACGGATAAAAATAATAACCAACGGAAATAATCATGGATAAACATCAAAATAAAGGTCATATATTTACCCTCTTGTTAAAAATGAGATTTTAACCATGAAAATGGTTATGGAATTGGATAGAAATTATATATTTGAGTTCTGGAGATTATAAGTAACGTTTTCATCCGAAATATTTTTGGAAGACGGGCACGTGGGCCCGGGGTGAATTTTAGGAATTTTATCATTTTTGGATAAGGTAATTTATTTAATAGATAAATTTTGAATTATATAACATGTAATAATTATTTTATATAACTTTTGGACAGTTTCGGATTTTTCGGCACCGAATTGAGGTTTTTACGCTATATTTTGACCGGAAAGCGAACTTTGAGACAAGGTAAGTCTCTTGTCTAATCTTGTGAGGGAGAAATTACCCCATAGGTGATTAAACTAATAATTATTGCTAATTGTGGGGGCTACGTACGCACGAGGTGATGAGAGTCCGTACGTAGCTACTATCTATGCTAAATTCAGGGTAGTTTAGGACTCAAAGCATGAATTATGTGTGTAAATTATATCTTTTATTTAATTAAATTATTTGAACAATATTGTGAATTGTTAGGGAAAGATAGTAAAAGATGAAAATCTTATATACTTAATTTTCTGCTTTAATTAATTAATTGTTAAAAGAATTGTTCATCCTCTCGAATTAATCTATAATAAATATACTCTCCTTGCGGAGGTACATAAGAAAATGTCCTCCTTTCTTGTGAAGCGGGCCGAATGCCTCGGCAGTATAGATGCATCTATGGATCACGCCGCACGTCCCTCAGCAGTGTACACGACACTCTGGATCGGGCCGTACGACATCGGCAGAAATCGTGCCTAATAATAATAATAATTACACGATACCTTGGCATTTTAATTGCAGCTTGTGAATTTAATTAATAGATTGGGAATTGTTACATTTGAAGGAATTTAATTATTTCTGTTTGTTAAATAAAAATTATTGTTAACTCTGTGAATCATGTTGATTTAAATATTTCTATTTTTATTTTATTTATTATTATTATTGACCCTTAGTGAGTGTCAAAGTCGACCATCTCGTCTCTACCTCTTCGAGATTAGGCTTGATACTTACTGGGTACACGTTGTTTACGTACTCATGCTACACTTGCTGCACTTTTTGTGCAAAACCTGAGACATGTGCTATTGTTGGACCTATCGGCACGTACTCTCGATATCCAGAGGCTTAGTGGTGAGCTCCCCTAGACAGTATTTGAATTTTTGTATAATCTACTAGATGCTCATACACTTGTGATACTAGGTCTTGGCACACACACTAGTAAAATGTTTGGATTTGAATTTTTTTCTTGGTTGTTTTAATTTACTAAATTCCTGCAAGTAAGAAGAGTTTAATTACTCGGTTAATTTTAAAAGAATTGAATATGGGTTTAAATTACTAGTTGGCTTGTCTAGCTGTAGTGTTGGGCGCCATCACGACCTATAGGTAAAATTGGGTCGTGACACTAAGTACAACTCTATAAAAGGTATAAACTCTTCTATGTAACTGATTGTTGGTTCTACATCGATACGTACCGAGATCTACGCCGTGATATCCGGTCGGTCGCGGATATTACGGCCTTCTATTGGTCGTGCTTGATTACCCGACAATATTCTCTGAAGTCTCCCAGTATTTGGATCGATCTTGAATCATGACCCCGATATTCTCGAGGGCAGACAATCGGCCCCCGGACTCTGACTCGATGGGACTCTTGCTTCGATTCCGATCCTTCGCAATCATATCTCGAGCTCGTTTTACCCGGTCGGAGGTCGGAGTGTATCATGAGCTCGGTTTTTACCTTTATACAATATGCTTCAATTATTAAAATAAACTTTGGCAAAAGACAATATGAGTTAGTTTGTTATTAAATACAGATACGTAGGGTCTTGTATTAACTTTGTACCGTTGCAAATAAGTAGATAAAAAACTGCACATAGAATTGTAAAGTACGTTTAGTTGAACTTTTATGTTATCTGAAACACATTAACTTTTTGGTCAAACATTAAAAACAACGTGATTTAAAACGAAGTGTTCATACGAAAAGTGTCTAATCATGGGTGAATTGGTCAAAACGTCATTTCGCCCGACAATCTATACGAGGTGGTCTACCAGATTTTATATTAGCAAAAGGTTCACAATAATAATTAACTCCCTCCGTCGACATATTATTTATCTTTTTATACCTTTTTATAAGAAAAATTATGAGTGTTTTGCAAGTGGAACAAATATTTCATAATGAGAAAGTGTTTCATTGCTCTTCAACGAAAGTACATTTTGAAGAATTTTTTAAACCTCATCTATAGCTTAAAAAAGCGTTTAAATTATATTTAAAAAAGTTAAGATAAACTTTTACAACAAAAAAAAAAAACAAATGCCCCTTAATTATTGGAAAAGATTTAAAAATACCCTTCATCCATCTATTGGGCTAAAAATACTCATTCATTCATCTTTTTGGTTCACTTATGCAATTTGACCGTTAGGTCAATGCTAAATTAAAAATAATAATTATTTAAATTCCACGTGGCAACTTCTTATTAGCCAAAATTAAAACATTTAACCCATTACAAAGATCTACCCATATCTACTAGTTCTTCGTATTAACCCGCTTCAAACACTAACCTGACCCGAATAAAAAGTTCAACTAAAAAAAGGCCATACTTCAATCAAACTCCATGGAACAAAAGCTCCATGGAAGTTGCGGCGAACATATAGACGCGAATTTACTGTGTGCTTTTCTTTTTCTTGTTATGCATTACGACCCAAAATCCAAAAAGGTCGTGATGGCGTCAGACACCACTGTCAGGCAAGCCAATCATAATCAATTAACTTAATTACCCATTTTAGTATTTTTAAAATAAAAATTTCTTCAATGAAATAGTAAAGATAAAACTCATAGAGTAATAATAAATATTTTTAGCAACTGAATTTCTAAACAATTCACAACTATTCCCAAAATCCGGTGTCACAAGTGCATGAGCATTTACTAGGGAATTAAAAATAAAATACAGCATCTGTCCAGAATATAAATTAGACAGGAAAATATAATAACTCTGAAGGAGACTCTGTTAGCTGCGGATCGTAATATAGAATGTAGCTCACCTATGTCCCCACAATTATTAACCACATATCTGCGCCCACAAGGCCGCTATACATATATATACCTGCACAATAAAATGTGCAGCAAGTGCAGTATGAGTACGAAAATAACGTGTACCCAGTAAGTATCAAGCCTAATCTCGAAGTGGTAGAGACGAGATAGCCGAATTTGACACTCACTATGGGTCAATAATAATAATTGAAATAAAACTAGAATATCTAAATCAGCATGATTCACAAAATTTACGATAATTTATTTAACCAGCAGAAATAATCAAATTTCTTCAAATACAATAATTCTCAATATATTAATTAAATTCCTTCAATTTAAATAATTTCCAATTCATCAATTAATCTCATTTACAGGAATAATAATTAATTCTTTAACAAGCAGGAATAATAATTCATTAAATTCCAAGGATTCTCCAATTTATCAATTAGTTTCGCAAGTTGAAATAAACTATTAAGGTATCGTGTAATTATTATTATTAAGCACCATTTCTGCCAAGGTCGTTCGGCCCGATCCAGAGTGTCGTGTACACTACCGAGGGACGTGCGGCATGATCCATAGATGCATCTATCCTGGCGAGGCGTTCGGCCCGCTCCACAAGAAAGGGGGATATTTTTCTTATGTACCTCCGGGAATGAGAGTATGTTTATTATAAGATAAATTCGAGAGGTTGAACAATTTCTTTTAACAATTTATTTAATCTAAACAAAAATTAAGCATATGAAAATTTTATCTTTTACTACCTTTCATAACAATTCACAATATACACATCAAATAATTTAATTAATAAAGAATACAATTTACACAAGTAATTCATGCTTTGAGTCCTAAACTACCCGTACTTTAGCATTAATAGTAGCTACGCACGGACTCTCGTCACCTCGTGCGTACGTAGCCCCCGCAATTAGCAATAATTATTTAATTTAATCTCTATGGGGTAATTTTCCCCTCACAAGATTAGATAAGAGACTTACCTCGTCTCAAAGTCCACTTTCCGATTACCACGTCGCGTTGAATTCTCGATTCGACGCCAAAAAATCCGAAACTATCCAAATATTATACAAAATAATTAATATATGCTAAGTGATTCAAAATTTATCTATTAAATAAATTACCTTATCCAAAATGGTAAAATTCTTAAAATTCATCCCGGGCCCACATGCCCGGATTTCGAAAATTTTTGAAGGAAATCGTTACCCATAATCTGAAGAACTCAAATATATAATTTCCATCCAATTCCATAACCATTTCCGTGGTGAAAAATCAAAAATACCAATTTGTAGGTTTTTGTTCAAAAATTTAAATTTCTATAAATTTTCATGTCTAAATCCATATATAAACCATGTATTTAACTTGCAATAGGTGTAAATTAACCTACCTCCAAGTTGCTAGGTGAATGCTCCTCTCAAGAAGCTCCCAAGATCGTCCAAGAATGAAGAAATGAGCAAAAATACTCAAATCCCCGCTTTAAACACTCACTGCCCAGCGATCATCGCGCCCGCGGCAAAACTTTTCGCACCTGCGGCTTCGCACCCGCGATGGATTTTTCGCACCTGCGGCTTCGCACCTGCGATGGATTATTCGCACCCGCGGCTTCGAACCCGCGATGAATTTTTCGCACCCGCGATGGATTTTTCGCATCCGCAATCATGCCAGATATCAGCTGCCTCAACTCTTCTTCAAATTCCAAATTCGATCCGTTAACCACCCGGAATCTACCCGAGACCCTCGGGACCTCAACCAAATATACCAACAAGTCCTACAACATCAAACGAACTTATTTAAAACCTCAAATCACATAAAACAACGCTAAAACCACGAATTATGTTCCAATTCAAGCTTAATGAAACTTAAAATTTCCAACTTCTACATTCGATGTCGAAAAATCAACTCCGATTGACCTCAAATTTTGCACACAAGTCATAAATGATATAACAAAACTATAAAAAATTTTGGAATTGTATTCCGACTCCGGTATCAAAAAGTCAACTCCCCGGTCAAACTTCCAAACTTAAATTCTTGTTTTAGCCATTTCAAGCTTAATTTCACTACGAACTTCCAAATAAAATTCTGATCATGCTCCTAAGTCCAAAATCACTATACGGAGCTGTTGGAATTATCAAAATTATATTCCGGGGTCGTTTGCATATAATTCGACATCCGGTCACTATTTGAACTTAAACTTTTTAATTATTTCATCAAAATTCCATATATCGGGCTAGGGACCTCAGAATTTGATTTCGGGTATACGCCCAAGTCCCAAATCACGGTGTGGACCTACCAAAACTATCAAAATACTAATCCGAGTCCGTTTACTCAAAATGTTGACCAAAGTCAAACTTAACCTTTTAAAGCCAACTTAAAAAACTAAGTGTTTCGATTTCAACCCAAACACTTCCAAATCCCGAACCAACTATCCCCACAAGTCATAAATCATTAAAGCACATACGAAAAGTTTTATTTAGGGAAACGAGGTTCTAAAAGTTAAAACGACTGGTTGAGTCGTTACATTATGGCATCCAGTTCAATTTACATGATAGACACAAAGTGCATTATATTCAAGATGAGTTTAATTTAATGGAAAGATCTCAAAGTGATTGTTTGAAGATATCATAAACCGTTGGACTACCACTAATTTTCCGTTTCATATTATTATCAAGAAAATCATTGGCTCATTCATGCTAGGCTTTTCTTGTTTGTTTAATTCGTTCATAAACCTTTATTCGATGATAATACTATACATGAGATTAATCAAGAAAATGAACACATGTAAATCCATGGGTTAGATGAAAGTGGGGCATCTTTTTTTTTATTTGAACTTTTTATTCGGGTTAGGTTAGTGTTTGGGGCGGATTAGTCCGAAAAACGGGTAGATATAGGTGGGTCTTTCTAATATGTTAGATATTTTAATTTCGATCAATAAGAAGTTGCCACGTAGAATTTAAATATTTATTTTTTAAATTCAGCATTGACCTAATGGTCAAAAGGCATAAGTGAACTAAAAAGGTGGATTGAGGGGTATTTTTAGCCCAATATATGGATGAAGAGTATTTTTAGACCTTTTTCAATAGTTCAGGTCATTTTTGACCCTTCTCCGATTATTTTATACTTAGCAAAGTGGTGTTATAAAAATAGTTTTTAGTGACTTTCGTGAATTTTAGATACAGTTGAATAATATTTTTCATTACAAAAACTGTTCGGTGACTCTAGTCGCAATAAACTGAAAGTTGAGTAATCATCTATGAAACGGTATGTATACCTATTAACCGGGGAGAATATAGAGAGTAATATATACGTTCACATGAACCTAGTAGTTTTCGTTCAAATCCGCTATATATGTTAAAAGTTTCACTAAATAAGAATAAATAAATAATTTTGAACTAAGTAAATTAAATGAGTTGTTATAGAATTATCTAGGGTTTTGTTAGATTGAAATAAAATTGTTGAAATTTGATTTTATCTAGTTTTGAATATATTCAGATATACATAATTATTTTAAGGGATAATACATCAAAAACATGTTACGAAGACATACCCGAAGTAGAGATATTACAAATTAGTGGAAGTCAAAGTCAGAGGTCATATTGAGTAGATTTGGGGTATTAATGGGATAAAAGCAAATAATTCTGTTTTTTATTTTATGAAGACACCAAATAAGTGAATAACTAACAAGTTGAAGAATTTGACTTATTTACTGATTACGCCACGGGTATCATTTGTTTTTTTTAGTTGACTTGAGTTTTTATTAATACTAATCTAATGACTCGCGCATTGAGCGGATAGTATTAAAACCAATAACAAAAATCACAACAAAAATATGATTTTGCTCGTTAAGCATATCAAGTATAGTAGTTATATTCACTTGTTAAATTCATATTGATTTTTTATGTATTATTTTAAATAACTATATTTTTTAAATTAAAATAAAAACCATATAGTCATCAACGACTTTTTGATGATACTTAGTACTTAAATAGGACACAATTTGCTTGCATGTATGTATATACTTACAGAGAAGTGACTCAAAGAAATGTTATATAAATAGCATCCAAATACTAATGATAGCTTTCATTTCCTCAACATATGTGTAAAAAAATATATTATTCTATCTTTCTCTCCTACTTTTTGATAATATATGAAAGACCATATAAAAAGTACTTATTCATATAACCTATAAACTAAAAATAATAAGAGATTGTAATGATATCATATAATATATTCTAAAATTAAACTTTTGAGTTGATTTGGTTAAAAATGCTAGCACATAACCTAGCAGATTTAAGTTTGCTGGAGTTTTTTTTCCTCCTAAAGTCTAGGAAGCTAAAAATATGCGATTTATGTAAGAGAAAAAATAGGAGTCTTTCATTAACAGATTTCTATTATTCATATTCTTCTATTTGTCTAAATTTATAAATAATATTTCTGTATATTATTTAATAATTTTAATTTTCTTAAATATCAAGCATATTTGTAGGATCATTTTATTATATTCAAATTATAAAAGAGTTATGTATGGTGGTAAGGTACTTTTCTTCTGATTTAATGTTATGTTGTGTCAAATTTAAGTTTAGTTGTCCATCTTGCAAAAATAATAATAAAAAGAAAACTAATTATAATGTTGCATAAAATTAATTTTACATTGATGTCTAACATATATAAATTGAGTTGAACTTATATTTTATTTTTAATTAAAAAAAATTTATCTTTAAATCAAAATTCAAAATTTACCATATTAGGAAGAAAATACTCCCCAGTTTGAATTGGTAATTTTTTAGTTTTTATTTTACAATAATTTTGAAATTCCAACTTTGTTGGAGCTCTATCCTAAAAATTTACACATGTCATCATATGGTTTTGCCACTTGGCATCATAAAATTATTTTGCCTCTCTTTATATATATACTAGTAGTCGTACCCGCGCGATGCGCGATCAATATTAAAAAATATTAATTTATTTAAATTATGATCGGGCTTGTTTGAACATATTAGATCGTATTGCTTTAATAAATTTTAATTGTCATCTTATTTGTCAATACGATATACCTAATAATAAAATCTCTATTAAATGAAAGGAGATTTATATAGTCATGAAATAACTTTTATGTTATGTATTTTTCTTTATTATATTATCCGATGTTTAGTATTACCACATTGTTAATAGAAATTTTTATTAGCATACTATTTTGTTTAATATTTTGTGTGCTACTCTCCTTTTGATATAATAGAAAATATATATTTTATTACTGCTGAAATATTTTTTATTTTAAATTTTATTCTATTAATAATATTGTCTGAATTTTGATGAATATATACACTTTTTATTTTAAAAAGAAAAAAGAAAATGATTTTTAAAAAAAGTAAACAAAGAAATTAACTAACCTAAACCAACCCTCACCCACGTCTGAATAGTTAATTTTAGGTAACCTAATTATTTTTTCTCTTTTTTTTTTATTTTTCTTATATTTTTTAAATAAAAAGTGTACTTATCCTTTTAAATCCTAGTTCCACGTGAAAACTACCCACAAATTGCGTTGAATTGATATGCTCGAGTTACTAATAAGATGAAAGGAGGACCAAACAACAATAAAATGAACATAATTTTTATTTGAAATATTTTCTAAGTTACTAAATATGTATCAATTGCTAAAATTTTAGGAGATATAATAAATTTTTAATTTTTGTGGCATTAAAAATCCATTAAAAAGATAGCCAAAAGCTACAAAAAATAAGTTAATCCATACGTATCAATTACCAAAATTTTAGGAGACTAGTATTAGAGTACGCGCTTTGCGCGTCAACTTTCAATACTATATTGTAGTTAATGTTGCTCTAATTTTTTATCTCTTTCATATTCAATGTTCTTCTTATGGAAATAAAATTATGTACACTAAAAGTTTTGCAATTACTTATATGATGAATTTGTAAAAGAATTGAATTTTATACTTTAACAAATTAGTTGATTCAAAGAGTTATTTTGTTAAATCAGTTAAAACATTAATTACCTTTTCTCAAAATTAGAGGAAATAACTTTTCTAGATTAAAATTCTTAATATTTAGCTCATTCCAAGTTTTTAGCGTTTAACTATAACAATATTTATATAAAATAAAACTTATATCTTCAAAGGATAACAAAAACTTGATCTGACATTACACTTTTAAAAATAGTTAATTTTTAAGTCTTAAATATTAAAAAGATAATTAAATTACAAATTTTTTTCTATATCAAAATTATTTTTAACGGATAAAAGATTGACCAACATGTCATTATAATAAATTCAAAATTTTAATTATTTTTAAGCACTGTATTAGAGTGTAAATTTTCAAATCCTTGATATATTTAAGAAAAATACCAAACATAAAATTATTAGTACTCTGTAATATTTAAGATTCATATTCCATTAAGGTTGTGATGGCACCGGACACCACTGCCAGGCAAGCCAACAATAAATACTAAATTGTGTTCTCATTTTTATTACTTTTGAAATCATATTTTCCTTTAATATACATAGTAAAGAATGGGGATTTACAGAGTAAATAATAATACTTTTAACAAATTTAATATAGAACAGCCAATAATCCTCCCAAAATCCGGTGTCACAAGTGCATGAGCATTTACTCGGAAAAAAAATAAAATACAGCAACTGTTCGGAATACAAATTAGACAGGAAAAATATAAATAACTCTGAAGGAGACTCTACTGGTTGCGGATCGTAATATAGAATGCAACTCACCTAAGTCTTCGCATTAACCACACCTCTGCACCCACAAGGCCGCTAGACATATACGTACTTGCACAAAAATGTACAGCAAATGTAGCATGAGTACGTAAACAATGTGTACCCATTAAGTATCAAGCCTAATCTCGAAGAAGTAGTGACGAGAGGTCGACTTTGACACTCACTAAGGGTCAATAATATTAAAAATAGAAATATTAAATCAACATGATTTATAGGATTAACAATAATTTTCTTTAACCAGCAGAAATAATTAAATTCCTTCAAATGCGACCATTTTGAATTTATTAATTCATTCACAAGCTGTAATAAATAGCAAAGTATCGTGTAATTATTATTATTAGGCACAATATCTGCCGAGATCGTTCGGCCCGATCTAGAGTGTCGTGTACACTGCCGAGGGACGTGCGGCGCGATCCATATATGCATCTATACTGCCGAGGCGTTCGGCCCACTTCACAAAAAAAGGGGGACATTTTCTTTTGTACCTCCGGAATGAGAATAAATTTATATTTATTAAGATTTACACACCAGGATGTACAGTTTATAGCAACTGTTAAATAATTTGAGCAAAAATTCAAGTATGTGAAATTCCAGTCTCTAATTATTTCCTCTAACAATTTACAACAAAAATTTCAATATTTCAATTAACTAAAAGATGCAATTATCACAAGTAATACTTGATTTGAGTCCTAAACTAACCGGACTTAACAATATTAGTAGCTACGCACGGACTCTCATCACCTCGTGCATACCTAACTCCCACAATTAGCAACAATTATTAATTTAAATCACCTAGGGGTAAATTTCCTCTTACAAGGTTAGACGAGAGACTTACCTTGCTCCGAAGTTCCATAGCCGGCTCCCAAGCCTTTCAAATAACTCGACCGATGCCCAACGCTCCAAAACTCGCTTTCGCTTTATTAACGTTCACAAGCTTTTAATCCTCCTCCGACATCGTAACATTGAGTAAAATGCTCATACGCCACCAACAAATTGATATCTACAATTACAATCAAAATATGACTCAAAAATATTTATCAATATCTATTTATGGCTCACAAGTTGGCTACAAGCCTCCAGCTCAAATCGTCTAATAGGTTCACTTACTAGCACATTCAACTCAACTCTTATCATTTCATACTCATTTGAAGTCATTAATGATACTACATTAATTCTACAACACCGCCAAATTACTATTCATCGTCTTCCTTAACCAACATTTCCACAACATTCAATTTGGTCATTACTTAGTTGAACACTTCCAACTAAGCTAGAAAATAACTCCATAGGTTTATTGCATCCTTTAATTTCATTTCTAAGAACACTATTTATCTTTCCCTCATTTTCTCAAGAACACTATTCATGCCATGAACTAGGGTTTATGAAATCAATTATTCAACCATAACAACTTGAAACAAATATTAGAATTACTCTCACTCACTCATAAGAAATGAACTTGAAGCATTAGTATTACTTTATTGAAGCTTTTCCTTAAAATTTTAATATTTGAAAAAATTTGGTGTTCTTGAACAACTTGAAAGTTTTCTAGAGATTTCAAAGATTGAAGGATGTTAATACTATAGGATGTTATTAACTTAAAATATCCAAAACAAAACTTACCTTGTATTCTTAAGTAGTCCCCAAGGTCGAATCCACCATGAAAGAACCAATCCCTAGCTCAAGAAAATCCCCAAATATGGCTGCTGCTCGTGACTGCCTTATATAGGCACAGGTGCTTCAGCGAGTTGTACCTTGCGCTGTGCAGGTTGTACCTCGTATTACAAGTTTTCCCCTGCTGGACACCTTTTACTAAAACGTCCATAACTCCTGTATCCAAATGACGAACGGTTTAAAGCGTTAGAAACTAGACTCAAAAATCTTTCATTTAATAGATTGTCCACCACATATCTACCATATAACTCCTTATATATATATAGGCATGCTCGTCCAAAGTTAGGTTTTATGTGTACTCATTTGGAACTTTAGTCTATTATGTAATTTCCAACTTGACTTAGACTTAGGGCTCTCCTTAGACCCCACATCACTTATAATATGAATCGTACACTTATTAACATACGAACCTGCTGGAACCTTCAAATCCCGATTCTGAGGTCGTTTACTCAAAAATTCAACCTTAGTCAATTCTTCCCACTTAAAGCTTTCGAAATGAGAATTTTATTTCTAAATCAACTCCGAACTTCCCAAAATTAAATTCCGACCACACGTACAAGTCATAATACCTGAAGTGAAGCTGCTCAGGGTCTCAAACCGCCGAACGATACACTAAGGCTCAAAACGACGGTCGGATCGTTACATTCTCTCCCACTTAAACATACGTTCATCCTCGAACGTGCTAAGAACTGCTTTGGATTTGTCTGAAATCATTGTTTAACACATCGTGCACCTACCCATGCTACCATAACTTAGTTGAGCTCACTAGCTCGAGCCAATCTGAAGATTCTCCTTTTTGTTTTTTAGTCAAATAAGCTTTAGAGCCCAATTCCAACATCCGAAATTCTCCGCCAGGCCTGTTTCCATCATCCGAACACCGTATCAATCATTACACGATGCACCAATATATGGTTGCATTCCTTTGTTAAATCCACACCATACACCACATAATTCACATAACTATAATAACATCTTCTGATAACAAAGGCCGAAATTTCACAAATCCGATGCCCACAACACATCTCATGACATATAAGTCATGCTTCAACTCTTGAAATGCTGCCACGACGGAAGAGATGTGTAGAAATTCATAACCAACTGCCGAATTAACAAATCATGGAGTCTCTCCTCCTGACAAGGATCATCACCTCATTTTGAACTGAATAGCGATATTGGTTCTTTAATATACCTTATATAAATCTGATTACACTTATTTCAGGTCCAGTAGTCTCCTCTCACCCAGTATAAGTTACACAGGCAATAAGCCACCTCAAACACTGAGCAAGATCTCGTATGATGCCAACAATGCGCCAACATGCTACAATGTCAAATGTGATACACAAGGAAAAATGAACTCTCGAAAGAACTACTCAACCCGTGTAACTAATTTAACAACTGAAAAGTTGTCATGAATCTTTCTCAGAAAATGCGGACAAAAGACACAAGAATAGATATAGGGAACTGTGCTCAATATCACGCTACTTTGGCGTGCAACCCAATTCACATATGATACCGTTGCGGCGTGCAACACGATCCACGCTTAATAATCTAAGGAAAACACACATCGAACTGTAATTCTTATACTCACTAATGTCTGAATATCAACCATAAGCACGCCAAGTGCATAATGCAAATCCTGGGAAGACGGGTAGCGTCATGCGCTATAAAACTCGAGCCCAACTAAGGTGCGATATATGATCTGCATCTCGAGATCCATCCTGCTCACATAACACCACCATTGTGCAGGACCTCAACACATTGTACAAATAATCAAGCTGTCTCACAACCCACACGGCACTATAAAGTATCACATGAAATAGCTGGCGACGAAATTAATATCCCACGCCCGAATATTCTTCCATAAGGAATACTATACCGAATGAACACACCCAGGATGGTATAGAGTACACATCCATATTTGGACCCATCAACGGACCTCAAACCGATTCTGATCATACTATGCTTGGGTAAATAATCTCTCAAGGATCCACAATGACCATTTTTCCATGACACGTAAGAACAACCATAGAATCCGGAAAAAACTTCCACAACTCACAACCAAATGAACCGAGCTCCCTTCAGGCATAAATTCTCACATGAACAATAGTACCACAATATCCATACTTGGTTTTAAATCTTTATTCAATCAGGTGACTACATGTCACACTTATACAATCTTCTGGTGGGATATGCTCCCACGACCTTCTGTACCAGGCAACAAGTCTGCACATCCATACCGCCAGCCACACAAATGTTGTAGAGCAAAATCGAAAATCCGCAAATCAATACACAAAGCCTCTCGCACAGGTCACTGATCTCAGGTGACGCTAAAAACAATACCAGCTTACTCTAAACATTTGAATCCTTCCCTGCTCGTCCGAGCTCGTGACATCCCTGTCAACACCGAACTGCAACCTTGATCCTAAACTTTCAAAATTTCGTGCCGCTCACCGCACCCATCTTACCAACACGCGAAAACCCAAGAATTTCATCATAACTCCCGAACCACTAATAGGATACACAACTTCATCATATAGAAACCTTTCACTTTACTCGTTGCAGGAGAACTATTGCAACACGTAACTGATTCTCAAACCGCAGAAAATACAAACCTCAAGTCATGATCTAAGCCGCCATAACTCTTCAAGGATCCATTTACACAATAAAGCCATTCGAATCAAACACCTCCCAAATCAACCAAGTGGTGGTGGCGCTCAAACCCAAGTGTATAACAATAAACTACATGTATAACTTCATGCTAAAGAAACTAATCACTGCCACAACCATGATGCTTCAACCATTACTAACCGACCCCGCTTCTTCCAATTTATTCTCTACTTGCCTTAGAAATAGTAACAATAGCTCCATTCCAACGTAACGAACCAAATCCGCACTCGTCCTAAGTGACCCCATTTCACGAGAACACATTGTCTTAAAACCCACAAACAATCTCATACCCTCCTTGTGCGCACATTCGCATCTTTAACTGATACGCTCATTCTGATATTTCCTTTATGAATCCGAAGTCATTTTCTCCCATTCCTCCAATGCTACACCACACACCGAAGATAACATAGAACACCCCAAACCCATTTCATAATCTACTGCAAAAGCTCGATACTTAACCATACTACAGGCTCGAAATCCTTAGGTACCGCACTTTAACATTTTGAATCCACTAGGACCATTGTTGAGAGTCACCCATTCCGACCTGGTCCCGAATATAATCAACTCCAAGGCTCTACTAGCAATTGAACACTATCTCAAAGAAGCACCTGACCGAATCACCCTCCTTGTACATCACATCAACATGAAGCATAGACTTTGAGTCTTCCTAAAGCCTGAACATGAATCGATAAGGCCAAATATGGCACACATTCCCCAAATCTTTTGCTCAAATTACCACTGATATTTTCTTTCCTTAGTTGTAATGACCCACCAATATACCGATAACCAGAAACCTCACAAATAGACAACCATGCAATACAATTATAGACAGTGGGGCTCTCCCACTTAGCTTGAAGCTACAATTACATAACTCTGGAACCCACCAAGACTCCTTATCCCCCATTGACACAATCTCACATAATCGACCCACCAAATTCCTCGAAATCCTTATGTTAAACATTTCATAAACATTATGAATCATTAGCCACATTTACATACTTGACCTCTTACTGGATAGACAGTAAAATTCTTCGTAGAAGCTCCATCAACACCCCACAAACCGCTAATCTGCTTATGGGAGATATCCCACATGTGGAAATTCTATGCCGACATCCTCCAACAATGTTGCACCGAGTACTATTACCACGAAACCAATAAACCATCCTGAGCTCATGCTTGTTCACCAGTTATACAAGTCTGTTCACTCCTTGTTGACATCAACTACAGGTGCGGCGATACATCCCAACCCGAAGTCATGTTGCATTCCACTTCATATCAGGCAAACTCATTTCTGTCGCATCCAATCTTCCCCCAGCATAACAGCCAACATTCCAAATTAAGTCTGTAGACCTAGTCACTGTCCACCATGAATCCCAAATCAATCCAAACTTTCCTCAAGACGTGTAGTTATCCTACCCCGTAACCCATATGCTACCTTGCTACTCTCCCACTTTGGTCAAACCCTCTCCTTTAAGCAACTACTCGACTTCTGTTGTTTCCTTTAATAATTTCCTTTAATAATTTACGACAAAAATTCCAATATTTCAATTAACTAAAAGATGCAATTATCACAAGTAATACTTGATTTAAGTCCTAAACTACCCGGACTGAGCAATATTAGTAGCTACGCACAGACTTTCGTCACCTCGTGCATACCTAGCCCCCACAATTAGCAACAATTATTAATTTAAATCATCTAGGGGTAAATTCTCTCTTACAAGGTTAGACAAGAGACTTACCTCGCTCCAAAGTTCCATAGCCGGCTCCTAGAGGCGGATCCAGGATTTAAATCCTATGGGTTCAATTTTAAGATTTTTAACATTGAACCTATTATATTTTTAAATTTATGGGTTCATATATACTATTTTTGCAATTTTAATGAATTTGTACATATAAATTTTTGCTCCGCGTCAAAAGTTATGGGTTCAGTTAAACCCGTAGCTAGTACGCTACATCCGTCTCCGCTGGCTCCCAAGCCTTTCAAATAACTCGACTGATGCCCAACGCTCCAAAACTCGCTTTCGCTTTATTAACATTCACAAGCTTTTAATCCTCCTCCGACATCGTAACATTGATTAAAATGCTCATACGCCACCAACAAATTGATATCTACAATTACAATCAAAATATGACTCAAAAATATTTATCAATATCCATTTATGGCTCACAAGTTGGCTACAAGCCTCCATGTCAAATCGTCTAATAGGTTCACTTACTAGCACATTCAACTCAACTCTTATCATTTCATACCCATTTGAAGTCATCAATGATACTACATTAATTCTCCAACACCGCCAAATTACTATTCATCGTCTTCCTTAACCAACATTTCTACAACATTCAATTTGGTCATTACTTAGTTGAACACTTCCAACTAAGATAGAAAATAACTCCATAGGTTCATTGCATCTTTTAATTTTATTTCTAAGAACACTATTTATCTTTCCCTCATTTTCTTAAGAACACTATTCATGCCATGAACTAGGATTTATGAAGTCAATTATCCAACCATAACAACTTAAAATAAATACTAGAATTACTCTCACCGACTCATAAGAAATGAACTTGAAGCATTAGTATTACCTTCTTGAAGCTTTTCCTTAAAATTCCAATATTTGAAAAAATTTGGTGTTCTTGAACAACTTGAAAGTTTTCTAGGGATTTCAAAGATTGAAGGAAGTTAATACTATAGGATGTTATTAACTTAAAATATACAAAAAAAAAAAACTTACCTTGTATTCTTAAGTAGTCCCCAAGGTCAAATTCATCATGAAAGAACCAATCCCTAGCTCAAGAAAATCCCCAAAAATAGATGCTGCCTGTGACTGCCTTATATAGGCACATGTGCTTCAGCAAGTTGTACCTTGCACTGTGCAGGTTGTACCTCGTATTACAAGTTTTTCCCTGCTAGACACCTTTTACTAAAACGTCCATAACTTCTTGTAGAAATATTCAAATGACGAACGGTTTAATACGTTAGAAACTAGACTCAAAAATCTTTCATTTAATAGATTGTCTACCATATAACTCCTTATATATATATAGGCATGCTCGTCCAAAGTTAGGTTTTATGTGTACTCATTTGGAACTTTAGTCTATTATGTAATTTCCAACTTGACTTAGACTTAGGGCTCTCCTTAGACCCCACATCACTTATAATATGAATCGTACACTTATTAACATACGAACCTGCTGGAACCTTCAAATCCTGATTCCGAGGTCGTTTACTCAAAAATTCAACTTTAGTCAATTCGTCCAACTTAAAGCTTTCGAAATGAGAATTTTCTTTCTAAATCAACTCCGTACTTCCCGAAATTAAATTCCGACCACGCGTACAAGTCATAATACCTAAAGTGAAGCTGCTCAAGTCTCAAACCGACGAACGATGCACTAGGTCTCAAAACGACGGTCGGGTCGTTACATTCTCTCCCACTTAAACATACGTTCATCCTCGAACGTGCTAAGAACTGCTTTGGATTTGTCTAAAATCATTGTTTAACACATCGTGCACCTACCCGTGCCACCATAACTTAGTTGAGCTCACTAGCTTGAGCCAATCTGAAGATTCTCCTTTTTGTTTTTTAGTCAAATAAGCTTTAGAGCCCAATTCCAACATCTGAAATTCTCCACCAGGCCTGTTTCCATCATCCGAACACCGTATCAATCACTACACGATGCACCAATATATGGTTGTATTCCTTTGCTAAATCCACACCATGCACCGTATAATTCACATAATCATAATAATATCCTCTTATAACAATAGCCAAAATTTCACAAATCAGATTCCCACAACACACCTCATGACACATATAAGTCATGCTCTAACTCTTGAAATGCTGCCACGACGGAAGAGATGTGTAGAAATTCATAACCAACTGCCGAATTAACAAATCATGGAGTCTCTCCTCCTGACAAGGACCATCACCTCATTTTGAACTGAATAGCGATATTTGTTCTTTAATATACCTTATATAAATTTGATTACACTTATTTCAGGTCCAGTAGTCTCCTCTCACCCAGTATAAGTTACACAGGCAATAAGCCACCTCAAACACTGACCAAGATCTCGTATGACGCCAACAATGCGCCAACATGCTACAATCTCAAATGTGATACATAAGGAAAAATAAACTCTCGAAAGAACTACTCAACCCGCGTAACTAATTTAACAACTGAAAAGATGTCATGAATCTTTCTCAGAAAATGCGGACAAAAGACACAACAATAGATATAGGGAACCGTGCTCAATATCACGCTACTTTGGCGTGCAACCCAATTCACATATGATACCGTTGCGGCGTGCAACACGATCCACACTTAATAATCTAAGGAAAACACACATCGAACCGTAATTCTTATACTCACTAATGTCTAAATATCAACCATAAGCACGCCAAGTGCATAATGCAAATCCTGGGAAGACGGGTAGCGTCATGGCTATAAAACTCGAGCCCAACTAAGGTGCGATATATGATCTGCATCTCGAGATCCATCCTGCTCACATAACACCACCATTGTGCAGGACCTCAACACATTGTACAAATAATCAAGCTGTCTCGCAACCCACACGGCACTATAAAGTATCACATGAAATAGCTGGCGACGAAATTAACATCCCACGCCCGAATATTCTTCCATAAGGAATACTATACCGAATGAACACACCCAGGCTGGTATAGAGTACACATCCATATTTGGACCCATCAACGTACCTCAAACAGATTTTGATCATACCATGCTTGGGTAAATAATCTCTCAAAGATCCACAATGACCTTTTTTTCATGACACGTAAGAACAACCATCGAATCTGGAAAAAACTTCCACAACTCACAACCAAATGAACCGAGCATCCTTCATGCATAAATTCTCACATGAACGATAGTACCACAATCTCAATACTTGGTTTTAAATCTTTATGCAATCAGGTGACTACATGTCACACTTATACAATCTTCCGGTGGGATATGCTCCCACGACCTTCTGTACCAGGCAACAAGTCTGCACATCCATACCGCCGGCCACACAAATGTTGTAGAGCAAAATCAAAAATCCGCAAATCAATATACAAAGCCTCTCACACAGGACACTGATCTCAGGTGACGCTAAAAATAATACCATCTTACTCTAAACATTTGAATCCTTCCCTGCTCATCCGAGCTCGTGACATCCCTGTCAACACTGAACTGCAACCTTGATCCTAAATTTTCAAATTTCGTGCCGCTCAACACACCCACCTTACCAATATGTGAAAACCCAAGAATTTCATCATAACTCCTGAACCACTAATAGGATACACAACTTCATCATATAGAAACCTTTCACTTTACTCGTTGCAGGAGAACTATTGCAACACGTAACCGAATTCTCAAACCGCAGAAAATACAAACCTCAAGTCATGATCTAAGCCGCCATAACTCTTCCGGGATCCATTTACACAATAAAGCCATTCGAATCAAATACCTCCCAAATCAACCAAGTGGTGGTGGCGCTAAAGCCCAAGTGTATAACAATAAACTACATGTATAACTTCACACTAAAGAAACTGATTACTGCCACAACCATGCTGCTTCAACCATTACTAACCGACCCCGCTTCTTCCAATTTATTATCTACTTGCCTTAGAAATAGTAACAATAGCTCCATTCCAACGTAACGAACCAAATCTGCACTTGTCCTTAGTGACCCCATTTCACGAGACCACATTGTCTTAAAACCCACAAACCATCTCATACCCTCCTTGTGCGCACATTCGCATCTTCAACTGATACGCTCATTCTGATATTTCCTTTATGAATCCGAAGTCATTTTCTCCCATTCTTCTAATGCTACACCGCAGACCGAAGATAACATAGAACACCCCAAACCCTTTTCATAATCTGCTGCAAATCAACTCTGTACTTCCCGAAATTAAATTTCGACCACGCGTACAAGTCATAATACCTGAAGTGAAGCTGCTCAGGGCCTCAAACCGTTGAACGACGCACTAAGGCTCAAAAAGACCGGTCGGGTCGTTACATTTAGGATTCATATTGGATGTCTACAAAGATTTATATCATTCTATTAAAATTAATAAATCTTAAAAAATTATATAAATATTATCTTATCCATACCAATTTACTTTTCGACTTGAACTTTGAATAATTTTGATTTAGGGTTTTAACTTTGTGAGTTAGGCAATTATCCTTTATAATAATGACATGCTTAATGGTCTAAATCATGAAGTAAAAAAAGAGCTAATTCTTTTTTTTGCTTTTCTCTTTTATGTCAAATAAAATTTAGTGCCTTCAAATATTAAAAAATAAAATTTCACCAACCAAATTTAGACAGTTGAAACCAGATTATTTTGTAAGTAAACTTTGTGAATTTGTTGATTAGTGCAATTTTAATTCTAATAAATTTGTAGTTGTAGTCGTCCATCATTATTTACCAATGATGTAATTTCTAATATTGAGCAATTTGTTTGCTTGGAATTTTTGTTGTTAAAATAAATATTTCATATCACTAATGAATTCAGTCTTTCTACCAATTAGAAGGCTCTTGATTATTAATAAATAAAAATTAATTCTCTTATATTTATCCTATATTGGCTTACTATAACTCTTATTCCTCGTCTAGCTTCACATTTAGAATAATCAATAGTATTGGATCCAAAAATAAAAAAGAAGAAGAAATAGTAGTAGTACTTCAATTTTAAGGGTTCATAATAAAATAACTATTTTATTCAATGTGAACTCTAATTAAAAGGGGTAATAGCATGTGTATCTCATATTTACACAACTTTAAAAATTATGTAAATATTATTAAATTATATATTTGAGTTATAAATAATTTAAAAAATATAAATTCATAAAAATTAGGAATGTTAATCTAATTTAGCTAGCTTAATAACACAAATATCAGATGTCTTATTATGATTTCATGCCTTGCCTCCAATTACTAAAGCTATTCAATTCTCTTCTTTTATGTGGGATCAATTAGCAGAATATACTTGATATAAAAAAATTAATGATAAAATTATTATAATAATTTATTCATCGTCGCTAAAATTATATTTTGAACTTGGCATGAAATTGCTATGTGTCCTTTTGTAGGCATTCCTATAAGTTTTGTTTTTTGTTTAAAAAAGAAATTAATTCCGGTAATCATATCAAGTTGGCATATGTTTATGTACGAATTCAATGGTTGAATTATAATTTATTTAGCTATATTTACTTGAACTTGTTTCTTGTGCAAACATTAATAAAAAATACTATCCGTAAAAGAAAATAAACAGTACGCGTGGAAAAATAGAATTCAAAAGCATATACCTTTTAGTCATTTATAATAATTCTAGTAAGGCAAACTTCATAATTAAAAATCTTATCATCTTAAAAAACAAATCTTCATAATTCAATCATGTTGCAATAGTCTAGCATCCTGTCACTTCTATCTCGTTAAAGAAAGCTTCAAAAACAAAGTCTAGGAAGGAAGAGATTTATTTTACCTAAAAAGGAAGGAAAAGATTCTATATGGTTTTAAAGTCTTAAATATTGAGATTTTTTATATAATTAAAATAAGAAAAGATTTAATAAATAATATTTTAGTTGGTTTTAAATTAAAATCCTAAATATTAAAAAAATAATTAAATTATAATTTTATTTAATGTTAAATCTATTTTTAAAGGGCAAAAAAGGCAAACGACATTTCGCTAAGGGCATTCGTACTTTTAATATATACTCGTGCGTTGCACGAATATTTCATGTCAAATATCACATAATTCGTACAAAAGATAGTAGTAATATTTTAATTGCATAGGTGTTCTAATAGTAACATTTGTTAGAGCAATAAAATAGAACTAATTCATGTATATAATAAATTACCATTGTTACTAAACTAATATTTGAAATTCAAAATGTAATTGGACATTGCTTGTCCCTCCAAAGGATCACAATTAAAATAATTTACATATTTGTAATTGCATTGCCATTATTTATAAGGTACAAAAACATGTTATTTGACCGTATCATTCTTAGAATATTTATTAATTTTCTTATGTATATTTTGTATCACTAAGGTGGTGTAACTCGTAAGCTATGTTCTGCTTTGGCTAGCTACCTTATATGATTTATACTATTATCAACGATTCTTTTAATTTCTTCAAAATACTACAAATGTCTGTTTATGTATAAAATAATAGTGGAGACAAAATTTTCACATTCTTCATTCCTCATATCTTTAATCTACCTATTACACATTTAATTTTTAAGACTGCTAATGCAATCAATATTAAGACTCTTACTGTACACTGAACAAATACAAGTATTATCCTAACACCATCAATTCCAATCCATTGATACAAGATATACACATCTGAGAATTGAGATCGTCCATCTTTAATTGGTTGACTAAATATTCTCATAAGCAAATTAAAGAAGAAACGGAAAGATGGCAAAAACATTGGAGTTCAAATTTGAAGTTGATTCTTGTCACAGTAAGCCTGAACAATAATCAAAAAATTAAAATTAGCATTAGATTCAGGTGGCAAAAAATAAATTAATAATTAAAAGGGGAAGCAGAAAATCCAAACAATTCAACCCCAACTAATTATGGCCTTTATGGCGGTATCAACAGAGCTAGAGGCAGCGGACCATTTACTTGAAAGTCCAAAGTCACGTAGACGACTAAAAGAAAATTCTTATCAAGAATTTAGTACGAATTTACATCACCAAAACCTTCTCAGCCTTTATTAATATGTTGGTGACTGGCCTCACCTCTAATGCTATTTTTTAGCATCCTACTCCACTTTTAACTTTGCTTTCTCGTCTATATTTTCTCGTAACTAAGAACCAACTTTGAAGAATGTTACCAAATAAACTATTAACTGCATCAATCATCCATATAAAGTTGAGAATCGAACTTGAAAACTTATATATTAGAAATCACTTCCTGCCTGCAACCACATGCAAGTAAAATATATTGAACAATTGATAAGAATTCTCAAAAGGTGAATAACAAAATCTGCAAGCAAAATCTATGTGCCCAAACTGCTCTAAAAATTTAAAGATTACAATTAAATTTAAAAATGGCCAAATACATAGACGGCCCATTAAACTTGGCCCAATTTTTTTTTTGGCACTCTAACTCAATCTTGTTCCAATTTGGCCCTCCAACCCCATTTTTTATGTTTTACTTTAACACAAAAGCTGACTAGATTCAGAGTGTGAATTGCCTCACCCTGTAGGCGCGTGAGGGAGATTTTTTTGGGCAAATTTCCTTCTTCAACGGTAATAACATAAAGGCCAAATACATATACAGCCCATTGAACTTGGCTCTATTTTTTTATTTTGGCACTCTATCTCAACCTTGTTCCATTTTGGCCCTCCAACTCTATTTCTTATATTTTATTTTTACGTCGGATAAATTTTTTTGTGTTAAAATGAAACATAAGAAATAGAGTTGGAGGGCCAAAATGGAACAAGGTTGAGATAAAGTGCCAAAATAAAAAAATGGAGCCAAGTTCAATGGGTTGTCTATGTATTTAGCCTTTAAAAATCAAATCTACAAGTTATATTGCACTTTATAAGTATATGAAAATCATGGGATGATCGAGTTGTTATTGTTGAACGTAGTGCGCACGAAGTATGAACTTGATTGGTCGTATTAAGGCAGGGTTACTTCTTTGAGTGTTGATTGTACTAAATGAGCACATGTCTTTCGGCCTGTTTGGGGCGGAGCAAATTAGATTTGAGCAGAGTAGATGACTCTCGAGAGGGGTCTAATGGATTCAAAATATATATGTGGCAATTGAAAAAATTTTAAATTTGTATATTACTAGAATCGGTTACTTACATTGGATGGTATCGGGACGTGCGGTAATTCTGTTTGACTATGGATTCTACATTTCAGTATAATAAAGGAAAGAGTAACAATTTTAAATTCACATAAGGTATTTTCAGAGTGAGTGTTACGGTTGTGGTATTTATGGATGTGCTTAAGAAGAATACAATGGCTTATGGGCCTTAGGACGGTGTGATTTTATGTTAGGATGTTTTGTAGTGAGCTTTGGGTAAGGATTGTAGTGTTCTGACAAGGAGAAGTGTCAACTTGAGGGTAATTTAGAAGAAACTCGGAGAAAAAAAAGGACAACTTGGTAGTAGGCTGGACCAGTTTGGTAATGGCATGATCAGATCTTTGGGCACCTATGATGTGGTGAGGCTTTACAGACGTTTTGGTGGCAATATTACTGGATTTGGTGACCTGCATGGCTTGGTCGAGTTCGAGGAATTCAGTCTGATATCTTGGTTGTGTGCAAATAGATTTCAAAGTGTCCTTGGTGGTTTCTACCATGGTTTGAGCCGGATATGTCCTACCTGCGTGAGGAACATATTGTGTATTGTGATTTTCTCCTATATGAAAGCAAGGGGAAGGTTTTTAATTAACCGGGTATGTAAATTGTTGGTGACTCAAAGTTGATAATGAGATTATCGCGCTTGTCACATGATGGCATGATAGATGTGGTGTAGTGTGCAGGATTTAGATTTGCATGTACAAGGTGGCAGTTCAATCTTAAAAGGAAGATCACGAATTATGGACATGATGGTCAATTTCAAATGTTTAGACGAATGTTATAACTGTTCGGTAATCTTTGAGAAGGGTGCGCATTTCAAAAGGTGCATTATGTTTTGACTTACGGATGTTCATTGGTATTACAATACTCACTTGGTTGATAGACTACTGATATTCAAACTATTGATATGTGACACGAAAGAATTATGAAAGTATTCTTCGTGGGATGATCGTGCATGAAAGATAGTGTTAGTCATTCCAGTGCTGGAGTAGTGATCAGTTACGGTGGCTCATATATTCTATGAATTTGGAGACTGGGAGTTCTCAGAAGCATATTATTATAGGGTTGCGGCCTATTTGAGGTGAGTGTTTTATTTAAACTCAATGGAGGCACTAGTTGCATTAATTATTTATGATAGCTACGCGCTATGAGTGTGCATATATGTATCGTTTGAACCCATGTGCGGGGGTCGGAGCAAGTATTCATACTTAGAAGAATTTTTAGGATATGATATGCCTAGAGTTGATTGTTAAGCGTAAAGTCATAGCGTTTCTCATATCCGTACCTTGTTGAGAACTACCTGGGGTATACTTGAGGTTTCAGATAGTCTAATTCCCTTAATAAACTTGGTAATTGCTATTTCTACATTAACTTGCCGAATTGAGTTGTGATAGCACACTTTTCACATGCCTACTCTGTAGCGTGTTATTTATACCAGTACAGGAGCATAATAGTCTTATTTTATTTATCATATACATGTGTACTTATTTGATTGCTCTTGTATGGTATGCTCGGACCGGAGGCCTGTGACCATGCTAGGCGGATTATGTTATTAGCACGTGAGTTGTCCGTGCGGGTCCATGTATTGATACTATAGCATGTGAGTTGTCAGTGCAGTTGATGTTAATGTGAGCTCTAGGGGAGCTGGTTACTGTTATTAGATTCGTGTGTCTTGATTTTACTATATATAATGAGCTCGTGGCATTGCGGTTGTGGTGGTGCTTATTGAACTTGCAATAAGGTTCTCTTCTTTGAGACATTTCCCATTTTTGGGTACACGGGTTATGCAGTTTTAGCTTGAGTTATACTGGTATGGCATGTCTGTGGGATAGTTGTGTTTAAAAGTATAAAGTCATTGGGCCTAGAATGTCTGTTATCGGATTTGATTACGGTATATTTGGAAGAATGACATCGAAAGTCGACTTAGAAAGTGATTATGGTTCGGGTTGGGGCGAGAGAGCTCCATGACTTTTTGATCTAATAATTGGTTATGAGATTCCGCTTGTTTCTTTAAATATCAGCAATGTACGAAGGTTTTGGAACGAGTTTTGGCTTGATATGGGGTTTAATACTATTATCGGGTTAGTTTGGAGTAGTTACTGTGATCGGAAATG
The DNA here is from genome assembly GCF_000715075.1 of Nicotiana tabacum. Lineage (NCBI taxonomy): Eukaryota > Viridiplantae > Streptophyta > Magnoliopsida > Solanales > Solanaceae > Nicotiana > Nicotiana tabacum. Next base: position 110,691,965 of record NC_134092.1, read on the forward strand.
GTGTTGCGAGCATGCGAGTTGTGTAGTATGTTATGTGATTATATCTGGGGTTATGATTATGGCTTGATACATTTTGTTCAGACTAGTACAATGTGTAGATGTGAGATTCGGGTCTTGAAAAGAAATTCTGAATGTTGGAAATTGAATTCCAAGATTTTTGGGTTAAGGTTAAATTAATGATTTTCAGTTATGTTGTGTTGTCAGGCCTATATAAAATAGGGGGACGTGGGATCACCTAGGTATGTGCATGGTAAGGTGGCACAGTGATTTGTTGGCTTAGAAACAACTCTTGGCACGTTCGAGGACGAACGTATGTTTAAGTGGGGGAGAATGTAACGAAGTCGTTTTGGGCATTTATGCTCCTTTCAACTATTTGAACTCTTGAATAGCTTCATACGATATATTATGACTCGTGTGAATTGTCGGTTTTGGTTTTCAGATATTTCGGAGTTAGTTTGTAAGAATGAAATTCAAGGTTTAAACCTTAAGTTGAAAAGGTTGATTGTATGTTGACTTATGTGAAAATGACCCCGGAATGGAGTTTTGATGATTCCAATAGCACTATATGGTGATTTTGGACTTGGAAGCGTGTCCGAAAAATTATTTGAAAGTCAGTAGTTAAATTAGGCTTGAAGTGGCTAAAATAGAAATTTAAGTTTGAAAATTTGACCAAGGAGTTGAATTTTTTATATCGGGATCGGAATCCGATTCTGCAAATTGAAATATCTCTGTTATGTCATTTATGACTTGTGTGCAAAATTTGAGGTCAATCGGACTTGATTTGATAGGTTTCGGCATTGAATATGGAAGTTGAAAATTGTTAGTTTTCATTAAGCTTGAATTGGAGTGTGATTTATGTTTTTTATGTTGTTTAATGTGATTTGAGGGCTCGCCTAAGTTCGTATCGTATTATAGGACTTGTTGGTACATTCGAACGGGATCCCGAGTGGCTCAAATGAGTTCCGGGTGAGTTTTGAGCGAGTCTGGACATTTCGGCACTCTGACAATATTATGGAACAGTTGAAGTGCGGAGGGCACATTTTAGAGTGCAGAAGTGCGGCCGCAAACTCCTAAAGTGCTGGGGCAGTAGGAATTGTGCGGACCATACTTGAAGATGTGTGGACCGTAGTTGAAATTGTGCGGTCCGTAGAATTCTTCTCGCGGCCGCAGAAAGGTAATTTTGCAGGTTCGCTGGTACGACTTCGGAAGCTTATATATTTTAATATACAAGAAATTTGGAGATGATTCAAAAACAAAAGTTGTAGTCCTTTGAATCTAGTTTCCAGAAAGGTAGAGCATTAATCATTTGAATATTTGTATAGAACGTTATGGTCATTTTATTGAAACCTGGTAGTGCAGTCACTAAGAAGTGCGGCCGCACAATTTGGATTGCGGCCGCAAAACTTGAAAATGTGCGGACAACACTTGAAAATGTGCGGACCGCACATTGCGAGATCAGACGTGGTACTATATAACCGAGGGTTAGGGTATTATTTAACATTTGGATGTTGGGAGCTCGGTTTGTGACTATTTTTCGTGGGTTTTTCAAGAAATTTATCGGGGTAAGTGGTTCTAACTCAGATTTGGTTAATATACATGAATATATAATTGTTTTCATCATTCAATTAGTATTTTGAGATGGAAATTTGAGGAAAATTGTAGAAATTTCATCAAATGATTTTTGGGGATTTGAATGTCGATTCGAAGTCGGATTTGAGTGAAACTAGTATGGTTGGATTCGTAATTGAATGTGTTGTGGGATTTTGCGAGTTTCGTCAGATTCTGAGACATGGTCCCCACGGGCATTTTTGAGCTAAATTTCAGATTTTTGTTAGAAAATTTATATTTTCATATAGAATAAATTTTAATAAATTGTATTGACTGAATCGAATTATTTATGACTAGATTTGAGGCTTTCAGAGACCAATCCGCGAGGCAAGGGCATAGCGGAGTAAGAAATTATACGGTTTGAAGTAAGTAACACTTCTAAATTTGGTTCTGAGGGAATGAATCCCCGAATTGGTGTTATATAAATTGTTTGGAGGTGACGCACACGATAGTTGACAAGCGTGTGGACGTGCACCATAAAAATTGTGATTTGAATAAATTCTGTGAAGTTGTAAAAATTAAAGAATCATGTTATTATCCAAATGTTCTCCACGTGTTAGGAAATTGAGCTGAGACTCTTATCAAAGATCATGATTAGGCTACGTGTCGATATTTTGAGGCCCACAGGGTCGTGTTGTTGTTGAATTTAATTGTTTTAAAATGGATATTTTATACTTAGTCATGTTCATCCATTGTGAGGATATTTCATACTCAGTCATGTTCATCCATTGTGAGGATATTTATGGGATCGGGGCTGCCCGCCTGCAGCAGGCCATATCGACTTTATATATATTATTATTATGAGATCGGGTTGCACGCCGCAGCAGGCCTTATAGGCTTTATTATTATGGGATCGGGTTACACGCCGCAGCAGGCCTTATAGGCTTTATTGTTCTGGATTGGGGCTGCACGCCGCACCAGGCCTTATTGGCTTTATTATTATATGGATCGGGGTTGCTCGCCTGCAGCAGGCCTTATAGGCTTATTTATTATACGGATCGGGACTGCCCGCCTGCAGTAGGCTATATCGGCTTTATATCATGCTTGGGCTGAAGGAGCTCCTCCGGAGTTTGTACACACCCACAGTGAGCGTAGATGATTATATAAATTCGGGATGGACTTTCCCTGGCCATGGATCTTGCGCGGAGCATTTATATTGAGGGATTGATCTTCCCTGGGCATGGATCTTGCCCGAAGTATTTATATTGAGGGATGGATCTTCCCTGGGCATGGATCTTACCCGAAACATTTATATTGAGGGATCGATTTTCCCCGGACATAAATCTTGGTTGAATCATTGATATTCGGGGATGGATCTTCCCCTGGACTGAATTGGCCTTATACAGTACTGAGTGACTGACTGTCAGTTGATAGATATACATATATATTTGGGATGGATCTTCCCTGGGCTGGATTGGCCATATACAGTACTGAATGATTGAGTATTTCAAATCGTGAGTACACGGAGTTTTCACTAAGGTGTATCACATACAATATGTACATTGGCATGTAGATACAGATATGTCATATTCCTCTCATTGTTCAGAATTGATCTATTTTATTTGTACTGAGAGTAACTGTTGAACTTGAAAGCATGCCTACATTTCTGTATTGTTATTTCTATATTGGACTGTACCTGCTGAGCTCGTCACTACTTTCAGCTCAAAGGTTAGTCTTATTACTTATTGAGTTGGTTGTACTCATACTACAATCTGCACCTCGTGTGCAGATTCAAGTGCTCCCGGATACGGCGGTTGCTAGATTTCGGAGTTTATTCTGTGGAGATTATCAAGGTAGCTGCTTGGTGTCCGCAGACTTTGACTCCCTTCCTTTTTAGTTATTGTACTGTTCTATATTTTCGTACAGTGATTTTATCAGTCAGACCTTGTATTCATTTAGATGCTCATGTACTCAATGACACCGAGTTTTGGGAGTGTTTATATATGTATTTGTGAGATTTCTTCCGCTGAATTTAAATATTATGTTTTCAAACTTAAAAGATATGGTGGTTTATTGAGATTGTCGGCTTGCCTAGTATTGAGATAGACACCACGACAGGTGAATTTTTGGGTCATGACAATTACATTAAGATCCAAATTATTATTACATCCGTATTTCACAAATTAGAGGTAATGTCTGCGTACAAACTAACCTCTCCAAACCCCACGGTGTAGATAATACTAGATATATTGTTTATCTGGTGGGGGGTTTCGTTGAGCAATTCGTTACCCTATAGGGTTGTATTTTGAGTTTGACGAGTAGTAAAAGCATATGCCATTGATTATTCAGAGAGTTTCAGCGATGATATTGTTTAGTAATTTAACGAAATAAATAGCGGTCTATGTTATTTGGTGAATAAACAAATGCAAATTCATTGCTGATACACCATTTACCAATACAAGAGAATTACACGTTTCCTTGTCTAATTTATACTAGAATTAGATACTATATATTAATATTACTATATACAGCGTTGGTTTTTATCAAATGAACATCAGCACATGCCACTTCCACAAAGCCAAGGCCTGTTTAGCTTATCCATTTAGAGTTTTCCCAGCAGGCAGAGAAGAAACCCACTTCAAAAGCCAATAGCTTAAAATGTAATGATATCCAACTTAGCACTAACTTCCGCACGATAAACAGTCCTCACGGTTTGTCAAAGAGCATACCATCTGGGCCATTTTAGTGTCATCATCAACTGCAGTTTTTGGTTTTTCCTGCAAATTGAAATCCCCATGGTACAGTTTGTAAGAATGAATAAACATAATAATATGATAACGGGTACACAAAATTTTGATGGTTACTACCTTCAGCATAGCAGTGTCGACTGTGAACTTGATAGCATCAGCTGCAGCACGGGATCGCAGATAGTACATTCCAGTTTTCAATCCCTACAGTAACAAGATGAAAGGTCAGAATCTCTGTGAAAGCATAACCAGAAAAGGTCACTGTGTGCTCCTTTAGGCTGACAACTAGGTTCTTTAATTATTAAATCTCTTAACCGTATATTTTGAAACAAAAGCTACTAAACTATAGAGCAAATTCCATCGCACACAATTTCTAAGTTCTTATGCACTGCATTTCAGAAGAACAATACACTAATGTAAATTTGAAGCATACCCTGGACCAAGTATGAAAATGCAGGGAAGTAAGTTTTCCAAAATTTGGTTGGTCCATATGGATGTTGAGGCTTTGACTCTGATCTATGTAGCATCCACGGTCTACAGCCATATCAACCAAGGTCCGTTGCTTGATCTCCCAAACATTCCTGAGGTCAATAAACAGTATAAGAATGCAAGTGGAAATAAAATGAACATAATAATAGAAAAAGCAATTAAATTAGTGCAACTTCATACTTATAAATTTCTTTAAGCTCATCCGGAATTTCAGGGATTTTCTGCACAGAACCATCCTCATATATTATCCGATTTTTAAGAGCAGGAGACCAGAGTCCCATCTCAGTTAAGTCATACAGCAGGTGTTTGTTCACCACGACAAATTCACCACTGGAGAAGAAAAACAACCATGTGTAAATCACAAGCAACAACATTAAAAATCACCAGGAATAGAAGGATCCGGCAGCAGTGTTACCTCAGAACTCTTCGACTGTATATATTGGATGTATATGGCTCAAAGCATTCGTTGTTTCCAAGAATTTGGCTGGTTGAAGCAGTTGGCATTGGAGCCACAAGAAGTGAATTTCTTACACCATTCTTTGTGATCATTTCACGAAGAGCAACCCAATCCCATTTATCTGATGGTGTTACTCCCCACATGTCTGGCTGGATAATACCCTGAACAACATAATATTGTCTTAAGTGGAAATACAATGTGAATTGATAATACTGAATCAAAATAAAACCTGGCGGTCATTTTGTGTTCTACAATACTTAAACTTGTATGACATATTCAAAGTTGAACTAGTAAGGAGATGCCATTTTTTGGTTAGGACACTTAATAGTCCAGCAAATATTTTGACTAACTCTGGATGACCATCTACACACACTGGAAGACCAAGCAAGTCATCCGCACAGTACCCATCAGTTAAATCTGGGAGCAGAAGGATATATACCTTGCTTACAGGACTTCCTGCATATGTCTCATATGGGCCTTCTTTGGCAGCTAATTCAGAAGAAGCTTTTAATGCATGGTAGTATATTGTCTCAAATATGTCCTTGTTTAGCTGCTGAGCCTATACATAGGCAAAGTATAAGATCAGAACCATCGGAACAAATGTACAACTTGGAAAGATGATCGACAGCACTTACCTCCCGAGAATCAAATGCCATGCCAAGCAACATGAATGTGTCTGCAAGACCCTGAACTCCAATTCCAATAGGCCTATGTCGTAAGTTGGATCTTTTTGCAGTTTCAACAGGGTAGTAATTGACATCAATAATTTTGTTCAGGTTTGTAGTGACTAATGCAGTAACCTGTCCCACATGGCAAACAGAACAAAATCAAGAACAATCTCCAAGAAAAACATGTCAGAAGAGTTGGTAGTCAGAATAAATCAAACCTCTGCCAATTTGTCAAAATCGAAGTATCGATTTTTAGAACCCCTGCTCCCAACAAGCTTAGATGGTTGTGATTCACTTGGCACTCCCTGAAATATATAGAGGCAATGCAACTCTAAGAGGCAAGGTGAAAGTAGGACAAGTAATGTTGTAAAGCATATATATAAATTTTAACTACCTTTTCTCTAACATATCTTGGCAGAGCAATTGAGGCAAGATTGCATACAGCAGTTTCAGCTGGACTTGTGTATTCAATAATCTCAGTACACAAGTTAGACGACTTGATAGTGCCAAGATTCTGCTGGTTACTTTTTCTATTGCACGTATCCTACAATAACAAACAGAATAGTGGTTCAGTAAAATTTTAAGTGCATCCAGAAAACAATGAGATTAAGAACAGAACCACATGAAAGCCACCTTGTACAACATGTAAGGGGTCCCAGTTTCTATCTGGGACTTTAAGATCTCAAACCAGAGATTTTGTGCCTGAACCACCTTCTTTGCCTTACCCTGAATTGACAAAAGGACATTGTTTAAGATCAATGCTCAAAGGATCATTTAATCCACCCTATAAATGGTATGCAATTAACCTCTGTGGAAGACTTGGTTTACCTCTTTTTCATAATTTATGTACAGCTTCTCAAAATCTTCACCCCAGCAATCTGCCAGTCCAGGAGCCTCATTTGGACAAAACAAAGACCATTGCCCATTGCTTTGGACTCTTTGCATAAAAAGATCTGGCACCCAAAGAGCATAGAAAAGATCTCGTGCCCGATGTTCTTCCTGCAGAAATGGAAACATCACCCATGTCTTGTCAAATTGCTGTGTATAGACAAGCTTTGTTGTATGAAAGGGGTAAATGAATATTCTATGCAGTAGCAGAGAACATGTGCAGGCCCACAAGACAGATATATTTAAACAATTGATAACATGACAAGTACTAACTATACCTTCCCATGGTTCTTCCTTAAATCCAGAAATTCAAATATATCAGCATGCCAAGGCTCAAGGTAGACAGCAAAAGCACCTATATGCAGCATAACACAGTGAGAAAAAGTGAAAGTAGTCCCAACATCTTACACTTTTAGGATTCTAAATCAAGCACAGGAATGAGGCCATACCCTTTCTTTTGCCACCTCCTTGGTCAACATATCTAGCAGTGTCATTGAATACACGCAGCATAGGAACAATTCCATTTGATGTCCCATTTGTTCCACGAATGTAACTCCCAGTAGCACGTATGTTGTGCACAGAAACTCCAATTCCCCCAGCTGATTTGCTAATAACAGCACACTCCTTAAGAGTATCATATATACCCTCAATACTGTCCTCTTTCATGCATATCAGGAAGCAGCTACTTAACTGCAAATCACAAAAGAATACAATGTAAAACAATGAGGGAACTTTTTACTAAGGATGTCACTAAACAGAAAAGGGCAATGCTGGATTCTTTTTACAACATAGTGGAACAAATTCATGATGACTTGGTTAATCATCAAATCAAGAAAAGAAAACACAGGTTTCAAAAAACAAAGGTGACGTACTTGAGGTCTTGGAGTTCCAGCATTAAATAATGTTGGAGATGCATGAGTGAACCATCGTTGAGACATCAAATGATATGTCTTGATGACAGATTCAATATCATCCTTGTGGATCCCAACAGATACTCTCATCAGCATGTGTTGTGGCCTTTCTACAACTTTACCCTGAATCTTTAAGAGGTAAGACCTCTCAAGGGTTTTGAAACCAAAGTAATCATAATCAAAGTCTCTGTCATATATGATCTCACTGTCCAGACGAGCAGCATTCTGAGAGAAAAAGGCAAGTTGTTAATGGGCAGTCTCTGAAGGCAATTATAAACAAGCTCTTGATCCACCTAAAAGCCTTATCTGCAATTCATTAGCTAAACATACAAGGAAATTTTCAAATGGCGGTGATACCTTCATGATTATCTCATACACTTCATCAGAAACCAGTGGTGCCTTCAATCCAGATCTCTCACTGACATGGTAGTACATGTCCTTAATCCTGTGATATTCCAATATTACAACCAGCACTTTGTTATTGTTAAATACTTCACCAATATTTCTTTTATATGAATAATAAAAGAAAATGGAAGGCCGATGACAAACATTGATTCAAATCACTTACGTCTCAGAAAATGATTTTTTGGTGTTCTTGTGCAGATTGGACACAGCAATCCTTGCAGCCAGCTGCAATTTCAAGAGTTTTGAACAAATTAGAGATTTATTAATATATTTATCAAAGAAAAAGTACTTTGTCCTGTCTGCATTATATAAGCTTCAACCTATCTATCCTACAACAGGAAAGGAGTTGTAGAAACTCCTTTGCTCTCCCCACTCCCTCATTTGAAGCCCAACATCTTGTATTCTTAGTTTCCTTTTTTGAGAAATTTCTCCTTTGAAATTATTTTAATGAACATAAAAGCAAGCAAAGAGTACATTACTGTTTTTCTATTGCTTCATTTTCATAACTCAAAAATTCAGTCTAGCTCAAATGATCAAACATTATCTACTCCAAGACCATTACTGTTTTATGCATACAGAAGCAGGAAGAAGCAGGGTTGAGCAATATAAAACTAGGGGAACAGACTTCCTTTTCCAAAAGCTATCAATTTATTAAAGGAACTTCCAATTATGTCAGGAAAGGATTAATATAAAGCTGTTCAAATCCAGCAAATCATGACTGAAAATGAAAACCAGTATCTGAATTTGAAAAATACCAATTTACGAACAACAAAATTACAAAGAGCTGTCAATAAAATGTTCAACTTCGGCAAATCACAAACGAACACTAATCCCATATTTCAATATTCCAAACCAACCTATCATTTCCAAATATATACATAACCAATAAATCAGTAGAGTCCCTACGTTGTTTAAACTTATCAGATATTTGAGGAAACATACATTTGGAACTAAACCCCAAAGCAATTAAAAGAAAGTAAACACACACATAAAATAAACAAATCAAGAGGCATAATGAGTCCAAATTTGAACAAATGCTTAAAATTCAACAGCATTTCTATAGATCAACATAATCAAAACAAACACAGAAGCAATTACAAAACACAAAAACAATAAACACACATATAAAAATATCAGAAGCACAGATCATATCGAGGGACTCACGCAGGCGTAGTCAGGGTGGTTAGCCGTCATAGCAGCAGCAGTTTCAGCGGCCAATTCATCAAGCTGACTAGTGGTAACACCCTTATAAACACCAGCACAAACCTTCTGAGCAACGAGCACTGGATCACAATGATCAGGACTGAGCCCATAACTCAACTTCTTAAGCCTAGCAGTGATCTTATCAAAATGAACAGCTTCTTGTCGACCGTCTCTCTTTACCACGTACATTTTTAACTCTCTTTGAGGAATTTCGTCGAACACCTAGAGGAGAGGAATATGGTGTGGCCCTTGATGTTAGTGAGATGTGATTGACTGAGTGACTCTGTTGTATATATAGGATAATTAGGGATTTGAATAACTTTTGCGCGAATTAGGGTTTTTGATTTTTGGGGATTTTTGAAAAACTCCCGCCAATTGGGAAGAGCGGGTCATGATATAATATGGAGGGAGGAACCCCAAGAGTGTAGGAGAAGCTGTACGCGGGACCCACCTTGCTACGCTTTTGAAATTACCAATTTGAATTTGACGGCCATGCTATGGGATGTAAATATTCTTCCTCTAATAATTAGTACTTTGTGTAATAATTATTTTTCTAATTTTATGTTTTTGGCAACAGAATTTTTATAACGTTTGCCGCCAAACTATGACTTATAATCAGAAATATATAATTAACATTTTTAAAAATTACATTTTCAAATGGAAAATTATTTTATTACTAAACAAGGGTAAATCTCCATAAAAGAAGGGACAACTTTAATGTATTTTTTTATTAGATGTAACTATTAAGATTTTCTCTTAAATAAAATTTTCTCTTAATAGAAACCAAACAAAATTTAGGCAGATCTGATGCTCATGTAAATTTTATTTAGCACCGCTAGTTTTTTTTTACTTAATTTCTAGTGTTGCAACCAATGTAAAAGGGGTTTTGGTGTTGGTAGGTATGAGTTAAGACCGGTTAAATTTTATGAACAATGGCTTTCATTACAAGCTTTTAGAGTTTGGACCATCTGCATTTATTTATGCTAATTTCAAAATTTTGAATTTCAAACTCTATCTTCCTTCACAAGATTCTTATGATTTTGGTTTTTGTGTTCTTGTCCTTTTTATTTGGATATTTTTCTTAAATAAATTCCATAATGGAAGTGTTAGAAAAAAAAAAAAAAACGGAACAATTGCAACTCTTGATAAATGGTGAATTGCTCAAGTATATTCGCTCAATTTTAAGAGTAAATAAATTGACCAAGATACTTCTTTTATGCAATAGTTTATAATCACTATTTTTAAAATTTAAATGTTAGAGAAATAATAATAATAATAATAATAATAATAAATTAATTAAAAGGAAACTGGACTAGTGCAAAGAAGTTGTGGCCCAATTGGATCCACCCAATTTGCACAAATGGCCTTTTCCGAGTCGAACCAAGTATAGGCCCAAACCGTACAAGGAAACAGCTCAAACGTGCGTGTTATTTTGGATGATTTTGACAAATGTCCACTTTCAGTGCTGCTAATCAAGATTATACCAGTGTTTACAAACTAATTATAGCTTAATGAAGCGCCATACACCCTCTTATTCTTTTTCTTCACTTTTTCTGTGTTTGTTTGCAAACACTGGTTATATCCCAATTAGCAGCCCTAAAAGTCACTACTTGGTATCATTTTAATGGGATTTTAACTTATCTATACTACATAGGAAATTTATTTACCCTCCCTCGTCAAGTTTTAACTTAATTACTCTCGCCTCACCCGTTTGGGCTCTCGCTCGAATCGGAACCTTTATGGGCATGATCATATACAATTTATCAATTATATACAAATTAGTTTAAAATATTTTCCCTTTATATTAGAAATTGAATAAGGAATAATTCACCATCCCTTTTATATGCTCTCTCTCTCTCCGTCTCTCTCTCTGTCTCTCTCTCTCTCTCTGTCTCTCTCTCTGTCTCTCTCTCTCTTTCTCTCTTCTTTCCCCAATTTTTCTTCCTTTGATGTTCTCTGTTTTTTATCCTTTCATGTTGTATATATTTTTAATGAAATTCATCAATGGATTTCAATTGTTTTACTATAGAGTTTTAACTTAGCGATTTTCTTTCATGTTGCACAATTGGTGTTCTAATTGAAATTGTCAATCAATAAATTTTGAAGGTGTTTGACTCTCCTATATAGGGTAAAATTAGTTTGTAATAAATGATCAAATGATAACATGCTACGTGGAATCGAAGACAGGTAAAAGGCGAATCACGTGACAACCAGCACTGGGAACAACAGGTGCAGTTGGTATCGGATAAACCCTAAAAAAAGCCTGGTCAACGAGAGCAGTTCGGATGTTTGCCATCGGATAACATTCAATGAAGAATACTATCTAACATTAAATGGACAGCCGTTGCAGAGGATATTTGCATTCATGGCCTACCATTACATATTCATCAATGGCCCATTTATTATCATTAAAGAGGGCTTGATCCTAGGATCTTGTTTCCCTAGGTATAGCTATAAATAGCAGGCTTAGTAGCCATTGTAAGACAAGAAATTCCTGGCAAAACTTATGTCGTATTCCACTTTAATTCTCAATTAAATAACTTTATTTGCTCTTTTATATTGTTCTTATTTCTGTCATCGTAGACGCTATTTTCGGAGCCAGGCTTGTCATTCTCTTCAATTTTAATCGCTAAGTCTTATTTATAATCTTGTTTATTTACCATTTTTGGATCAAATCAGCTTCGCTTGTTTATAAAAATACGTAACAAAATTCAACTATACTGTTTTACATGTAAATAGTTTGGCGCCCACTGTGGGGCTTAGACAGTTGCGTGATTGAGTTGATCATTGCGTTTATTACTAACTTGTTTGATTTTTTCCTTAGCAAGAAATCGAAGATGACAGCTAATGATGTCAACATCGCTCACAACGTTGAGGGACACAAAAATCTGCCTCAACATAAGGATTCAATCAGTGACACCCGAAACGAAGGGGCGAGGCAACCCCGATTCGTGAAAGGCAGTACCCCCGGCATGTACATGAGCCAACTCCGATGACACGGAAGAGAAACACGTGGCAGAAACAGTAAGAATCTTAATAGAGCAACAGAAAGCCATCATGGACCATCTCTCAAGGCAGGATCAGGTGATGACAGAGTTGAAGCAAGCATTATCAGGCGCTACCAACAACGCAAATGGAAGGGGGATGAGGTCGGTTTCGATAGTGCAGGGGGAGCCAGTAGTGGATATGGTAACGATAACGGTAATGATCTCTTCAAAGTCAAGCTCATGAGGTTTATGAGGGAAACAAATAAATGTATGGATCAAAGCGCGAAGGAATTTCACACCCAAATGGATCAGATTCCGGGCGCACCATCAGTTTTGAAGGGCCCAGATTCAAAGAAATACACCCAGTTGCCGTTTAAGCCGAATGCAGCACCAGAGTTAATTTCGAAGAGGTTTAAGATGCCGAATATACCGAAATACGATGGGATTTCGAACCCGCAGGAGCACATCATAACTTATACCACAGATGTGAAAGGAAACGATTTGGCTCAACATGAGATTGAATTAGTTCTAATGAAGAAGTTCGGAGAAACCCGCACAAAGGGGGCCCTAACATGGTATTCAATCTTACCCGAACATTCAATTGACTCTCTTGAGATGCTTGCAGATTCCTTCAAAAAGGCCCATGCCAGGGCCAGAAAGGTCTAGGCTAGGAAGGCGGACATATTAAGGATCACACAAAGTGAGTCGTAATTATTTGTGGGGGTTCATGATCAGGTTCCAGAAAGAAAGGATGTTGCTACTAGCCATACCAGATGAGTGTGCAACGGTGGCATTCACAAAGGGTTTGAATCTGGGGAGCTCCGACGCCTTCCGAAAAATGAAGGAAAGCCTGCTCGAATTCCAAGCGACTACACGGGCGGATGTTCATAACCATTATGAGTCAAAAATAAGGATAGAAGGTGATCACCTCAGGTTCCTGGCATCAACTAAAGGATGGGACCGAGACAAGAACCAGGATAAGTTCAAAAGCGATTACGATGCTGATCGACGATATTTTAATAGTCGTTTCTTGCCCTACGAGAGAGCTGAGGGACGCGGTAGCAAAGGGTTCTGGTCCTTGGATAGGGTCTCTCTCGATAGAAGGACCGATTGCGGTTGAAGCAATAGATCATTACAAGAAAAAAAAGTATCGGGGGCCCGGGATTCCACATATCCCAGGTTGCCGGATTACAATTTCAATATCAGCATAGTGGAATTGGTATCATCAATGAGGAATATCAAAGGTGCGCGATTCCCGAAGCCAATCAGATCTGATCCTAGCCAGAAGGATCCTAATTTATGGTGTGAGTATCATGGGACTCCCGGCAGCAGAACTGGGGAATGCCGGCATTTGCACCAGAAGATGGCGACGTTGTTGAAAAATGGCCATCTGAGGGAGTTCCTGAGCGACTGAGCCAAGAACAATTACGGGCGTAGCTGGGACAATACGGAGCCTTCGAAGATAACAAAAGACCCTCATCGGTTGACTATCAACATGATTTTCAGAGGGAACAAAATCAATGGTGTAACATTCTCAACGGCCAAGAAAACAAAGATATCAGTGACCCAAAACAAGAGACTCCGGGAAGTCACAGAAGATGATATCACCTTCACGGAGGAAGACGTCGACGTACTTCTTCTGCCACATAATGATGCTCTAGTAATTTCTCTCAATTTTAAGATTAGGCGTGTTTTGGTTGACCTGGGAAGCTCAACCAACATCATTCAATGGAGAGTTCTGGAGCAAGCAAAGTTAATCGAAAGCATCATTCTGGCAACCAAGCTCGTCGTCGGGTTCAACTTGGCAAGTGTGACAACCCGATGAGAGATCCTGCTACCCACGAATGCCGAAGTGGTAACCAAGACCACCTTATTTGAAGTGGTAGAGGGCGACATGGGTTACAACATAATCCTCGGAAGGCCATGGATACATGAGATGAAGGTTGTGTTGTTGAAATTCCCGACCCCGGAAGGAATCAAACAAATAAGAAGAGATCAACCGGCAGCAAAATAGATGAACGCAATGTTAGTTTCCAGTAGCAAAGGGAAGGATCCCAGTAAATAGCAATTACCAGTGATACGTTGGTATTTTTTCCAACTTCTCTTATGCATTTTAATAGAGTTATGCCCCAGTTGATGTGATTAATGGACTAATTATATTTGAATGATATAATTGCAGGTCATGGAGTTAGGTGAGAATAAAAAGATTGAAAATCATCAATACCTACAAGAAAACCATCAAATTCAGGCCATAACTGAAGAAGAAAGCTAAAGAAACAAAAGTCCATCCTACATGGGCCACGCAAGTCACCCATGCATTTGGAGAACTAGGAGGCTGAAATTTTATGTTCTGGAAGTGGCCACGCATCCTGCGTGGGCCACGCATCTTGGCCACACTGTGAGAGCTGAAGAAATAGAATATAGGGCCACGCATCCTGCGTGGGTCACGGAACTTGGCCACGCAAGACCCAAAGAGGATAATTTTGTCAGCCTTTTAGAAGAGTATAAAGAGTACTTTTTAGGTCTTTTTTTTATAATTGGTGACAGAGAGGAATATTGTAGAGAGACTGTGAGTTTTCCTAAGGGTTAATAAGTGATATCACGGTTTCTCAATCTTCTTCTTCTCTATTAGTATCAATGACAGGATTAAAGGATAATTTGATTGTTTCTTCTATTGTCATGTCTAGCTAAACTCATTAGCTAGGATTGTGAATCCTGGAGTGGTGTTATGACTATGGGTTATTAATATAGATTCGTATTTGTTTAAATATTATGTTATCTAATTGCTCCATACTTTTTTGTATAATTTGGTGGTTGCAATCACTAGATTAATGCCTATCACGCTTAGTTCTAACTTAGAAAAGTAGAATCGAGTTTAGGTATAAAGCAATTAGCAAGGAATTGGGTAGATTAAGGAATTAATCTCATCTCTATTAGTGGATTCAAACTAGGAATATGAAGATTCTTACTTGGTCATGAACAATTGTATTGCATAGAGCTCTAAATAGCTTGGAAAGGCATTTGTGAGTAAAAACCCCTTAGTGTTGGAAAATACTAAGTTTGTATTATTGATATTGTTGTCATAACACGTGTTTGATTGGCTAGAATCGAATACATCTATACTCATAGCATAGCATACACGAAGGATGAGCAACCCTAGTGCTTTCTCTCATTGATTACTACTCTCTAATTATTTTCGCATTCTAAGTGTTTGATTAAATTTCGTAGTTATAATTTTAAAAGTAATTGCAGAAAATCAATCTTTTATTTGAAGATTACTTTAAGTCCATTAAATTCACACACCTTTTGACATTCTAGCACACACCATACTCCTCGTGGGATCAACCCCAACCTTGTTGGATTTATTATTGCAATCGACCGTACTGCTTTCAATTTGGGAGTAGGATTGAGCGTGACCAATTTTTGGCGTCATTGCCAGGGAGTACGGTATTCTTGTATTACCATGTTATTGTGTATTTATTCGAGTTCTTATCTTTTCTTCGTTGTTACATTGTTTCGTTTGCTTTTGGTGTAGACTGTGATAACGGAAGATGATCTTGGTGCTATGCCTTTAGGTACTATCGGGGAAGCAACCCGTGCACGCCGAGCAGCGAATCGAAACCAACAGAATGAACAAGTTCCACCACTTCAACAACAAGTTCCACAAGCACCTAGAGCTCAACAAGATCCACCAGAAGCGGTGCAAAATCGAGGATATGCTAGTGCTATTGTACCACCAAGGATAAGGGGGTACCTTCACAATTACTAGTGTGATGATTAACATGCTTCAGGATAGAGGATATTTCACAGGAGACCCGAGTCAAAATGCCAACAAACATCTCAAGCACTTCATCGATGTGTGCCAAATGAACAAGCAACCAAATGTCTCGGATGAAGCAGTACAATTGAGGTTATTTCCATTCTCATTGAGAGAGAAAGCTTTAGATTGGTTGGAGAAATTGCCAAATCACTCAATTCACTCATGAGACAAACTTCTGAAGAAGTTCTTGGGCAAATATTTTCCACCTGGGAGAATAGCCATATTGAGAGATGAAATTTTGGGGTTTAGACAACATCCCGCAGAGGCATTACATGAAATACGGGAGAGATATCGTGGAATAGTTAAGGAATGTCCAAACAACGACATGACTGACAACATGCTTTTGTAATCATTCTACCGAGGTCTTAATACCACCAATCATACCTATGTAAAACAATTGGCTGGGGGAAATATAATGAACAAGACGATCAAGAAGCTGAAAGACATATTGGATGAAATGGCCGACACATCAGCCGCTTGGCAATCTAGAGCCAATGTGCCCTAAGGGGATCCTTCTATAGTAAACTTGACTAAGCAAATGGAAGCTCAAGGAGAACAAATTGCAGAATTGACAACAAACTTGAAGTTGCTAGCCAAGAACCAATTTCCAAGGCAAGTTAATGCTATGGACAATGTTCAAGGTTCGGGATTTAATCAAACAGCAATGGGTAACAAATTTCAGGGTCAAGAGGGCATTTATTTTGCCTAGGGATCAAATCAAGATGGTGACCTCCACGAACAGTGTTACCAAATGCAAAATGAGGGAGCTCAATATGTGGGTAACTATCAAGAAGGTCAACAAAGGTCTAACAACCAAGGATAATGGAGACATGGCAACTAATGGCAAGGGGGCATTCAAATTGGTCCAACCAAGGCAATCAAGTTAATCAAGGAAATCGCAACTCAGATCCACAACCAACAAAGGCCCTACAACAATCAAGGGCAATCATCTGGTGATCCCAAGCTAAGATGTATGATGGAGAGAATGATTAAAAATCAGGAGTAGTCCGACAAAGAAAGGAGAAAAATGAATCAAGTGGTCAGTTCTCATACCACGTCAATCAAGCAGATTGAGACTCAATTGGGACAGATTTCATTTCAACTAAATGTGAGGCCACGTGGAGCATTACCAAGTGATATTGTTGCAAATACAAAGAGAATTGAGGGTATATGCCACATCTTTGTAATTACCACGAGAAGTGGTAAAGTCCTTAAAGGAAGAACCATTTTGATTGAAAATGATGATGAAGAGGAGATTACACCTCCTTGAGTTGTTGTCCCTCTTAAAGTCGATGTACTGATAGTAGAACCGAATATGGATGAAGAGATGAAACAAGCACCAAGTTCTCTTCAATAGGTGATTGATATACCTCCCAAAGGAAATGAAGTTATCAAAGAAGCAACTAAGGAGGCTCCTAAGTCCTACAATCAGCTACCTAGTCTACCTCCTCCTTATCCGCAGAAGTTTTTCAAACAACAGAAAGAGGGACAGTTGCAGAAATTCTATGACATGCTGAACCAGATCACTATTACTATGCCTTTTGTGGAGGCACTTGAGAAAATGCCAGCGTATGCCAAATTCATAAAAAACTTGGTCACCAAGAAGATAAATGTCAACTTTGAGATAGTCAAAGTGACACATCAATGCAGTGCAATCATTTCACAGGCCGAAGCGAAAAAGATTGAGGATCTAGGGGCATTCACTATCCCTTGTACTATTGGTATGACAAGTTTTGCTAAGGTATTGTGTGACTTGGGGGCAAGTATTAATCTAATTCCTTATGATGTGTTCAAGAAATTAGGTTTGGGTGATCCAAGGCCTACTTCTATGAAGCTTCTTATGGCGAATCTAACTCTGACAAAACCGTTGGGGGTCATTGATTACATTCATGTCAAGGTGGGTCGTTTCTACTTTCCAACCGACTTGTGATATTGGATTGTGAAGTGGATAGAGAGGTACCCATCATATTTGGTAGACCATTTTTGGCTATGGGGGGGGGGGGTATTTGTGATGTTGAAGCAGGAGAATTGAAATTCCCCTTGAATGATGAAGAAGAAATCTTCCATATCCAGAAGTCAATGAAGCAATCACATGAGTATGGAGTGATTTCTGTGATTGATACAGTAGATGAAATGGTAGATGAGAATATGCAAGAAATTTGTCATGATGAATCCTTGAGGACGATTTTCCTAAATTCAAATAATTACTCCATGGACAAGCTGTGGTTCCAATCCTATGAGAAGGCATCATTGTACAAGTGAATGAATAAATACCTCTACCACAAGAAAACCAAGAAGAAAGAGTTTTACCCGGGGGATATGGTTCTTTACAATTCAAGGTTCAAATTGTTGCGGGGAAAGCTTAAATCGAAATGGTGCGGACCATTCAGAGTTGCTAATATATGCCCATTTGGTATCGTGGATTTGGAATCCGAAAATTGTATGAGAATATTCAAGGTGAATGGGCAAAGACTTCGACACTATTTTGGTGAAATTGACAGAGAAAAGGTGGTCTCAAGAGCTGAGTTGGGGGAAACCCCAATGGAATTGTGAAGTTAGTTGTTGTTGCGTCGTATCCCGACATTAAATAAGGCGCTTCTTGGGAGGTAACCCAAGTTCTTTGCATTAATTCGTTTATCTTATTTATTTTTTAATTTATTAAATTAGCATTACTTTTATCTGTCACTTTAGTGTATTTTAGTGTTACAATTTGAGCAGGTTAGGTGTTTGAAAAGGAGAGTTGAATTTGTTGGTGATAAATGGAGGGGGGGGGAGTATGAGTACCCACCAGAATTGTTGGTGACACCACCACTCTTGGATCGGGGGAGTTCTCTTTACCTTTCCCCTTGCTCTTATTTTGATTGCATTGAGGGCAATGCAAATTTTGTGTTTGGCTGAGGGCATTCATGATTGCAGGTGTTGATTTTAGTTCATATTTTTTTTCTTTCTAGTAATTATCAATAACCTCTTTGGGTTTTCTTTGCCATGGTTCTTTCCCAAAGTTATTACTTTTGAATCGGGTATCTTTCTAATTTTTTTAGTAGTAGCTGGTAGTTAGTAAATTAGTGTTGGTGGTAGTCTTCTTGTCCCCTAGCCAACTTATGGCTTGTTTGGTACCAATACAACTTAAACCTTAGCATATGTATTGTTGGGAGTTAAGAAAAAGAAAAAAGAGAGAGATTGAAGTAATGGTCTTTGTTGTAACTTTTAGGTTCGATCTTTGGCTCTTTAATTCACTAAATAGTCTTTTAGGCTATGTATGACTTCTTGAGTTCATTTACTTTAATTGGACCTTGAATACATACTTCTTAAGTGTTGCATGTGCCATGAGTGGAAAGGTTTTTGTTGAGTTCTCTTGCTCCTTTTGTGGTCTAGAACTTGCCTTTAGTGTGTATCAAGGCGAAATCTTAGGTTGCACTTAGTTTGAAAAGTGATTTCAGGCTTTCATTGGATCGCTTGTACCTTAAATTATCCACCCTTTGCAGGTTTACCCTAGTCAACCCCTTGAGCCTTTAGCTTTTTATTCGGCAACCACATTACAAACCTTTTTCCTTTTGTATTGACCTCTTTTGATGCCCCGACCTTCTTGAGCACTTGAAGCTACAATTTAGGCTTTTACCCTAAGTTTGGGGGAGTTGATGAGAAAAGTTTGTTGTGGAAGCTAAATGATTGAAGGCGATGACTTTACCATATTGACAAAAGTGTATATATTTCTCCAAAAAAAAGGAAGAAAAGAAAATAAAAAAAGTATTTGTGAAATAAAAAAGGTTGACATGGTGTTAAAGTTGATAAAGGAGCAAAAGGATGGAATTTTGATTTGAAAGTATTTTGAAGTATTAAATTGTAGTGCTTAGGAAGATCGTAGTCACTTCTTATCTATATTGATATCCTACCTCTAACTAAAAGCCTACATTATATTCCCACAAATCCTAAATAATTTTGAACTAGGTGCACTTATATTAGTGGAGATTTATACGAAGGGCAAGCCTATGGTACCACTTTTGAGCAGTTGAATATCTTTGTGAGAGGGAGTGCTTAATTCTTTCTACTTGTTATTCCACTCTTGTTTTGAAAGACATAGTATGTGTGTGAGATTCTCTGTTGATTGTGCGGGCGCATGGAAACTCGAGTTGAGAATTTGTTGCTTTTTCCAATTGGGATAAATGAGCAAAAGAAAGTTATTTTTTGATAAAGAGGAACATTTAGAGGCTTTGATGTCATGACTTTGATTGTTGCTTTGATTAGTAGTATTTAAGTACTTGAATTAAAATTGATTTGGAAAGATGTGATAATTCATATGCTTTGGATTAATTATTAGTACCAACCGAAGTTGTGAGTTTTGTGCTTGGAATTGGGTTGTGGCTGAGTGCTGAATTTTGTTGCTAGCTTGATTGTCTAGTTGTTCTTATAAGTCTGGCTTGTGTTTTGATTTTCTTGAGGGCAAGTAAAGAGTAAGTTTGGGGGAGTTGATAAGTTCGTATTTTTTCCAACTTCTCTTATGCCTTTTAATAGAGTTATGCCCCAGTTGATGTGATTAATGGACTAATTATGTTTTGAATGATATAATTGCAGGCCATGGAGTTGGGTGAGAATTAAGATATTGAAAGTCATCAAATACTTGCAAGATAACCATCAAATTCAGGCCAAAACTGAAGAAGAAAGCTAAAGGAATAAAAGTCCATCCAACGTGGGCCACGCAAGTCACCCACGCATTTGGAGAACTAGGAGGCTGAAAGTTTATGTTCTGTAAGTGGCCACACATCCTGCGTGGGCCACACATCTTGGCCACGCCCTGAGAGCTGAAGAAAAAGAGTATTGGGCCACGCATCCTGTGTGGGCCACACAACTTGGCCATGCAAGACCCGAAGAGGATAATTTTGTCAGGTTTTTAGAAGAGTATAAAGAGTACTTTTTAGGTTTTTTTATAACTGGTGACAAAAAGGAATATTGTAGAGCGGCTGTGAGTTTTCCTAAGGGTTAACAAGTGACATCACGGGTTCTCAATCTTCTTCTTCTTCTCTATTAGTACCAATGACAGAATTAAAGGATAATTTGATTGTTTCTTATATTGTCATGTCTAGCTAAATTCATTAGCTAGGGTTATGAATCTGGAGTGGTGTTATGACTATGGGTTATTAATACATATTCGTCTTTGATTAATTATTGTGTTATCTAATGACTCCAAACTTTTTTGTATAATTTGGTTGTTGCAAACACTAGATTAACGCCTATCACACTTAGTTCTAACTTGGAAATGTGGAACCGAGTTTAGGTATAAAGCAATTAGCATAGAATTGGGTAGATTAAGGAATTAATCTCATCTCAATTAATGGAATCAAACTAGGATCGACGCCTTCTCCCCTAACCAATGAAGATGATAAAGGTGAGGAGTCGTCGGAATCCTACTAGGTGCCAAGATACTTTCAGGTACCAAAGGAGAATGATACAACCAAGTCTACTACAGAAGAACTCAAGCAAGTGGCTTTGTTCGAAGAATTCTTGGAAAGAAAGTTTCACTTGGGAACATGACTCAATCCCGAACTCAGGTAAGGATTTATTAATTTCCTTAAAGCTAACGTTGATTGTTTTACATGGTCGCACTCGGATATGACAGGTATCCCATTAGAGGTGGTCGTGCACAAGCTAAGCATGGATCTGAGCTTCTTTCCAGCAAGGCAAAAGAAATGCCGAATAGTCGAGGTCAGAAACAGGTTTGTTAAAGAGGAGGTAACTCGACGTCAGTTCAATCCGGGAGGTAAAATATCCAGAATGATTAGCTAATGTAGTTGTGGTTCCAAAGAGGAATAACAAGTTTAGAATATGCGTCAATTATAAGGACTTAAATAAGGCATGCCCTAAAGACTCATTCCCTGACGAGCGCAAAACACAACACGAAATTGATACTCGCTAGTCAAAGATAGTATAGTTAAATTATCATCTCCACAGGGATTTGATTTAAATAATGCTCTAGTAATTTCTGGTTTAACTGCTATTCAGGATGATCAAAACTTGGTTTGGATTAATTACAAACTACGATTAACTACTAAAGTAAAGCAATTGACAATTGACTGCAAATAACTAGAGATTAGCAGAGTTGGTTTCTTATCAATGTGAGGAATAAGGGTCATGACAGGATAGGTACAAGATAGTTATTTGTGATCTAATTCTAGTTTAATTCACTCTAATGTTCTAATGATTCTCACGAATTCACTCGATGATTAGTTCAAACGTGTAGTCAAGACTCCTCTCTCGATTAAATCTTAACTCTATGAGGTGAACTAATATAAGCACTGTGAAAATATGCAAGCATGTGTTAATGGATTAGTCGTGAAAATATGCAAGCATGCGTTAATGGATTAGTCTTCAGGAAACGTCTCTCGAATATTTTCCTAATTTGAGTTAATCAATAGTTCAACGAGCTCTTTCGATTACTTGAGAGAATCACTAAATTAAAACCAAACAAAATAATACAAAGATGATCACCAAAATATTTCTCTTTCGATTAAATAAACCGGTGAATAAAGTTGCAACAATTCAAAGCTCCATAAACAAATTCAAGCAAAGAACTAGAGTTAAAATTCATAAATATTTATCAAATCACCATATCCGTCAAACCCTAAGGGAAGCTACTCCATAATCATAGAAGAAGTCATCACAAATATAAATAAAGAGTAAGAAAACTTCTATCTAACGTTACAATCCAAACTCCCATATTGAATTGATGAAAAGATGATGAAATCTTGTATCCTCCAATGCTCTCCAAAAGCTTCCAAGGTCAAAAGTTCTCTCAAAAACATTTTTTGGTGTATTTATATCATGTAGGAACGGGGCCGGACGAAACTACCCTTTCCAAGCCGAAACAGGAAAAATACTCTAAGAATTTTGTACACACGCGCCACGCCGCCCCATGCGGGGCGCTGGTGGGGAAGTTCAGAGAGCCGTTTATGACGGACAGCAGCATAAAGCACTGCCGCGCTGCCCCATGCATCGCCCCCTGCGGCGCGACTGTGTATTTTTTACAAAGTAAAATTGCTTCTTCGATTTTTGATATCAAGACTTGGTCCTCGACCCCCAAACGCGATCTTGGTTTAATCCCTTGGGCTTTTAATCAGACTTCAAAGCTCCAACTTATTTGATTTAGCTCCCGATTATATTTTTAACTCGGAATCACTTCCTGCAAGGCATAAAAACACAACACAGTAATTAGAGTGCAAAATATGACTAAAATACAGGTTTCTAGCCTACCATCAACACCCCACACTTAAACCATTGCTTTTTCTCGAGCAATCAAACTGCACTTCACATAAAGACGACCTTCTTATCAGACAACTTCCCTAACGCATCATGCGAAGAATATTTAAAGCAGACTAAGCAACATACCATAACATCCTAGCCTCAAGACTCGACTCACATGCGCCACGTATTTCTAAACCTACTCACTTACTCTAACTCACAGGCCAAAGAAATCACCTTTCCTTCGCAAATCATGTGCCCTCACACCAAAGGTAGAGAGTAGTTCCACACACAATAAAATTCAAGAATACATAGGAACTCAAGATAGAAATAATTCACTCACTCTCAGAATTAAAATTCATGTGCCACAGAAGACACACCATATGCTTGCCTACAGTGTAATACTCTACTAATTGAGCTCATTCTATCAAGGATCAAGTAGGACTTTAATTGGTTGTAATGTAGGCTGTGGGACGGGTAGGATACATTTAGATATAGTGACTACACCTCCCTGAGTACTTTAATACATATACATTCGCAATTTAAACCTATACTTGTGTTGAACCAAACCCCTACCTCCACACACAATAGCATCAAGCTCCCAATATCTTTAAGCATAACAAGATGAGAACTACCACTAGCAAGGAATCCATTTTTTTCTTTTCTAAGTTTTGATTTTTTTTTGGTTTTCAAGCAAACTCACTTTTTTGTTCCTTCAATTCCCCTACAAGTGGCTCTCACAATGTTTTTCAAACAATGCACCTTTTTTCTTTTTCAATAGTTCCACTCAAAAAGCCGATCATACCTCACTTAACTTTTACAAGCTCATAACAAAATCAAGTACTCAAAAGAGGTAGCATAATGCCCCGTAAAGTTCACCTAAAAAATTAGGACTTCGTGGTGTCGGGGTAGACTTACGTATTCATGATTGTGCGTGGGGGAGTAAAGGAAATATTTTTCGCACTGGGATGTCACTACCGCACTGCGCGCCGCACGCCCTGCTGTCCCATGCGGTGTGCTTGTGGCGATTTCTAGAACACTTCGCAAAATCAATTCTGGGCATATTTTTCACTGCCGCGATGCCCCATGCGGCGCGACTGTGCTAATTTTGGGTTTTTATAACCCGGACCCCATTTCATTTATCTAGCCTAATGGTCACTTTTGGGGGATTTCCTGGTGTTTTTGTCAAGACCCAAACTAACGTCTGTCGTGAGGGCGTCTATCGTGGAACTAGGCAAGCCGACTCATTTCCATAACAAATCGATATTTTTATTTCAAAGATAATTTCAAGGTTATTTAACATAAAACCTCCATTTAAAGAGTTCAAATCAAAGAAAAACAGAAGTGCAGAAAAGAAAAGCCCGACATCGGGGTGTCACTAGTCATGAGCATATTCTACAATCTGTCTAACAATATCAAGGCTAACTCAGCCCGAAAAATAGCTAAATACAACTAGAGGAAGATAAGAGGGAGAAGAGCAGGGGCTGCGATCGCCAAACAACTACCTTGCTATCTTCAAGAAAATCTGCAACCAGAATACTCAGTAACCGCTACCGTGTCCAGCTATACCTGAATCTGCACACAAGGTGCAGGGAGTAACGTGAGTACGCCAACTCAGTAAGTAACAACAATAAATAAAGACTGAGCAGTAGTGACGAGCAATAAAGTATATAACGCTCATATAAGGAAATCTCAGTAAAATACCACATGCTTTTAAAATCAGGATTTGAATCAAACATCTCGTTTAAACCCAGTTTCAGTAAAAATCATTTAAAGATATTTTTCCAACAATTTTTCAAATAAAGGCTCAATGCAAAGGTGAGCAAAAATGATGAAATCAGAAACAGCCCCTCGGGCAAAACATCACTCATATGCAGCCCCTCGGGCAAACCTCACAGTCACTCGTGCCACTCGGGCATACCTCACAATCACTCTTTCCACTCGGGCATACCTCACAATCACTCTTGCCTCCCAGTCACCCAACACTCGGCACTCGCACTCAGTAGGTACCTACGCTCACTGGGGGTGTGTACAGACTCCAGAGGGGCTCCTTCATCCCAAGCGCTATAATCTGCACGGACAACTCACGTGCGATAATAATAAAGTATGCTACATGCGGGCAGCCCCGATCCACACTCATCCTAACCAATTAGGCCCTCGGCCTCACTCAGTCATAAGTATGCTGCAGGCGGGCAGTCCCGATCCACACTCATCCTCACCAATCAAGCCCTCGGCCTCACTCAGACATAAATATCTCAAGCCACTCGGGCATTTCAGTAAGACAGGGCATTCGGCCCAAAAACATTTATATGCATCAAAATAGAGTCATAAAAACTGAGTTATGCAGTAAACAAGTATAAACATGACTGAGTATAGATTTTCAATTGAAAACAATGAGAGGATGGTAAGAAACATCCCCTAAGGGTCCAAACAGCATTGGCGCAAGGCCCAAACATGGCATTCAGCCCAAATTTACAGAAATTCTTACTAAAACATATAAGTATCAAATGGTTTCAACAAAGTATACAACTTTACAGTTGCTACGGGACAAACCAAGTCACAAATCCCCAACAGTGCACGCTCACACGTCCGTCACCTAGCATGTGTGTCACTTCAAAAAAGTAGAATGATACGAAATCCGGGGTTTCATACCCTCAGGACTAGATTTACAATCATTACTTACCTCAAACCGGTCAAATCTCTATCCCGCAATGATCTTGCCTCTGGACTCGTCCTCCAAATGCTCCGAATCTATTCACAATCAGTACAATACCATCAATACGCGCTAATGGAATGAATTCCACAAGAAAAACTACAAAATTAGACCAAAACCCGAAATTGGCTCAAAAATCGCCTGTGGGGCCCATGTCTCGGAACCCGACAAAAGTTACAAAAATCCGAAAGCCCATTCAACCACGAGTCTACCCATACCAATTTTACCAAAATCCGACCTCAACTCGACCCTCAAATCTATAAATCTTATTTCTAAATTTCTAAGTTCCAATCTCTGATTGACACCTCAAAATCATGTAATCTAGTTGAATTATTCGATGATAATTCAATATTATGGAGTAGAAATGATCACAAGGGACTTACCTCAAGTTTTCCTTGAAAATATATCAAAAATCGCCTCTCCTCAAGCTCCAATTTGTCAAAAATGGCAAATGGGACGAAGTCCCTATTTTTATAATTCTGCCCAGACATCCTCGGTTCTGCCTCGATCTTGGCCTTCGATCGAGTTACTCGATCCCGGTCCTCGGTCCTGCCCCTCGATCCTGGTTCTCGATCCTGGCCCTCGATTAGGTCTTCGACCCGGCCTACGACCGTGACCCTCGACCCTGGGCTCGATCATGCCTTCGATCGTGGCCCTCGACTCCGGGCTCGATCATGGCTTCGATCGTATCCCTCGACCCTGAGCTCGGTCTGGGCTCGATTTCTGGGAAGAAGCAATTTCCAACAGAAGGAAATTGCAGCAGTTGTTCTAGTTCAATTGTTTTTGATCCGTTAACCATCCTAAACTCACCCGAGGCCCTCGGGACCTCAACCAAATATACCAACAAGTCCTAAAACATCATACGAACTTTGTCGAATCCTCAAATCACCTCAAACAACGCTAAAACCATGAATTACACCCCAATTCAAGCCTAATGAACTTTGAAATTTCTAATTTCTACAAACAACTCCGGAACCTATCAAATCACGTCCGATTGACCTCAAATTTTGCACACAAGTCCTAAGTGACATAACAGAGGTATTCCAATATTCAGAATCGGATTCCAACCCCGATATCAAAAAGTCAACCCCCGATCAAACTTCTCAAAAATAAAACTTTTGGCATTTCAAGCCTAATTTCTCTACGGACTTCCAAATAATATTTCGGACACGCTCCTAAGCCCAAAATCACTATACAGAGCTATTGGAATCATCAATATTTAAATCCGAGGTCGTTTACATGTAGGTCCATATCCGGTCAACTTTTCTAACTTAAAATTTTTAATTATGAGACTAAGTGTCTCATTTCACTCCGAGTTCCTTCCGGACTCGAACCAACTAACCCGATATAACACAATATAGCTGAATAACACAAAAAGAAGTAGGAATGGGGAAAATGGGGTTATAACTCTCAAAACGACTGATCGGGTCGTTACAGTTTTAGAGAGAGGGGAGAGCGATTATAGAGAGAGGAAAGGGAGGACCAAAGATTTCACTACTCTACCTTGAATCAAACCTTGAAATTTCATCAAAGGGTTGCTAGGTCTTCAAAGAAGTAAGAATTTCTTTTCCCGATTCTTCAATTTCGAAATTTAGCTAGAAATGGGTAATTAGTAAGATAATGTTTTGGCATGCGAGTTGTCCATCTTGCATGCATGTGTTATCAAAAGGGTGTAAGGAGATTGTTGAGCTAAAAATGGTAGATAATGGGTTTGGGATGATGGAATCCTCCATAAAAGGACCTTGGAATCTTAATGCACACCTAGTGTTTGATAAAATTCTCAAATGAGCTAGAACCATGATCATCTTCCTAATTTTGGTTCAATTTGTTACATTTCTAAAATAGATTGAAGTTGCTAAGATTTACGGAATATTTTAGAGTGTAAGGAAGCTCAAGTGAGGTATGTTGGCTAAACTCCTCTCTTAGAAGTGAATCCCACGGTATTCACATAACTTATATAAGTTCCAAGTGGTTCACTATAAAAATTGGCTATTTCGAATGAGTTGTGTTGAAAGATATATGTTCAATATGTATACCAAATGCTTTTATCATGTTATGTTATAATTTGAGAATATGTTCAAAGTATGAGTTGTGCATTAAAAATGTTTCGACTTCAAGTCAAGTCTAAACGAAGGCTATTATGCCAAATTTTGTGAAAATTCTCTATGTGCCTAAGACTCTTAAGTACTCACATGTGTACTAAAAACATTGATTTGAAATGCCTTGTTGTGGATGATGATGATGATGTTTGAAAGTGAAAAAGGTGAGCATGAAATATTAAATACGGCCGACGTGCCAAGAATGATTTTATAATTGTAGCCACTAGTGCCAATGAATTAAAAAGATATGAAAGAAGTATGAAATGAGATGATTGGTATAAAAAGGATGATGTCTCGAATGAGATGACCTAGCCGATCGGGTCGTTATTGGATGCCATATCGCACACATGGTGGTGATTGTGCTGGAAATTATGATTTTGGTTGATGTCTCGAATGAGATAGCCTAGCTGATCTGGTCGTGATCGGACTCCATGCTAAAAGTACGGTGGTATTGGTATTGTGAAAGGTGGCATTATTTGCACTAAAAATATCTCAACTTAAGATATGAAAATTAATTTGAACATTGTCTTAATCCTAATTTGAGGTTTGATGTTGTTTGACGCTTCCACTGAAATTATGATTAATCTTACTCGTAGTATTTATCATTCTATTGAGAGGGCATTTTGTCATTCATACTAGTAGTATTCCATATGTATTAACGTCCATTTTTCCGGGGGCGCTGCATCTTCAATGGATGCAGGTGGTTCTACAGCAAAAGACATTGATCAATGATAGCAGTACACCCACTTCCCAGCTGACTTGGTGAGCCCTACTTCATTTATGGGTCATGTATCTTTTGTTCTTGTGTATTGTGTTTGAGGTATAGCCGGGGCCTTATTGCCGGCATTATCATAGTACTCTTCTGTATCTATTAGATGCTCCATAGACATAGTGTGGGTTGTATATTGGTGCTGGGTAAGTCAAATAAGTTATGTTATGTTTGAATTACTTATTCCACTTAGACTATGAAAAATGTGTGTGTAATTTGAGACTTTAAATGAAGTAACTAATGGTATTGAATTTGTATTGTATACACGATCTCCTTATCGTATAAAAATATGTATTCTCTGTATTCATAAGTGATATGGGTAGAAAGTATCTAACATGCTTGCCTGACCGGGTTCTCTCGGTTGAGCGTCGGTCACGCTCCCCGAGTTCGGGCGTGACAGGTAGAAAGTTCAAACAGATGGTCAAATCAAACACATGGGGCAGGCTTGTAGTGTGGTTGCCAAATAAAATAGGATTACAGGCTCAAAGAGATTAAACTAAGATACACAACAATCAGGCGGGTCGTAACATATAATTGGCTCAACAAAGAAATGCCTATATCATTTCCTAGGCTGAACAAGACTACTATTTCGCTTTACAAACACCCCGGGCAAGTTCTAGACATCAACTGACATGCACAGAATATCGACAATAACCTAAAAAACACATTGGCACATAACTCACTCAGGATCAGATCTATCCTAACTCTCTAGTCAAAGCAGTTAAGCAACATCAAAATCAAACATTTTATGGCACTTATACATGAGTCAAAAACTGAGCCTAAGCGTCATAACTAAGGCACTCAATACTCTCAAGGCATAACAAAGTCAAGAAAAGCCATCTCTATTTAATATCATAACACAAGACTTTACTATTCCTAATAAAAGAAAAACTAACTACACCTAGTTTAAACAGAACTCTTGAAAAAGAACAGCGATACAAAGAAAACCAAGGGGGAATTGTTACACTACCTAAGAAAATCAAAATATTTTTTCTTCGACTTTGATCCCTTAAGAAGACAGTCGAGAAAATCCATCGTCGGGAAAAGTAAAAAAAAAATATTATTTTTTCAATCAAAAGAAACGAACAAACATACATGTACACATTTACATCCCCCACCCTACACTTTAAATATTGGCATGTCCCCTTGACACACAAATAAAAAGTAAGAGGTAAAGGAAACTTTCTTGATTAATTTAGTCGGGGTCTGAATCGAAATCGGGATCTCCTTTGCACGCCTGGCCCAGTGCACACATCCATGCTAAGAGCTTCTTTTTGACCTTCTTTGGGTACACCACATACTTATCAGTTTTACTCTCTCCACGTTGCTCCTTTAGCCCCCCCCCCCTGCTCTTTCCCTCTTATAGATCACCCTTTATTCTCCCACTCTGAGCATGATTTACCTTTCCTGAATGTCCATATTGCTCTGCCGGTAGTCAAGAAGGGTCTTCCTAAAATTAGAGGGACCTCCCTATTCTCCTCCATATTCACCACAATGAAGACCACATGGAACACAAATTTCTCCACCCGAACTAGCACATCTTCCACTATTCCTTCAGGTATGATGGTGGTCTGATCCTCCAGCTATAAGGACACATGTATCGACCTGATTTCTCCAATATCTCCCTCTAATTTTCTAGAAAATAGACAAAGGCATAAGATTAATAGAAGCACATGAATTACACAAAGATTTTTCAAACCTAGTACTTCCTAAAGAGCAATGTATAGTAAAACTCCCTGGATCTCTACACTTTTGCGGGAGCTTATATTGCAGAATGGCACTACAATGCTTTGTCAGCTTGACAACCGATGTCTCTTCCACTTTTCGCTTTTTGGACAACATGTCCTTCAAAAATTTAGCATAAAGCTGGCATCTGTGAAAGCACCTTTGTGAAAGGTATATTTACATGCACCTCATTGATCAATTCTAGAAAGCGCCCGAATTGTTTGTCCAACTTCTTTCTTCTTTGCTTCTGCGGGAAAGGTAGAGCAGGCATATATTTACTTTCTTCAGCCACCTCATTTATTGCATTCTCATCTTTCTTATTCCTTTGAGCTCTAGTGTTCCCCTTCTTCTTCAGACCATCATCCACCATCTATGCACCTTCTTGAATGTTGTCATTTTTCTGATCCTTCACAATCTCCATATGTCTTTCAATTAGCTCATCCTTTTGTTTTACCCTGGGATCCTCCAATACGTGCCCACTTCGCAAAGACACTGCATTTATTGTCTCTTTTGGATTTCTTTCAGTATCAGCAGGGAGAGTTCTTGGAACCCTCCCAGACAATAGATTAGATAGTTTCCCCACTTGTCTTTCCAAGTTTCGAATGGCTGTGCCCTGTTCCCTGATAGATGTGCCATGGGTTTCAAGCCTCTCATCTGTCTTAATAATGAAGGCCTTCATAAGATCTTCCAAGCTAGACTGATTAGACTGGGGAGGATGATATTACTACCTCTGCTTATTTTGAAAACATGGAGTTCCCTGTCCCTGGGGTCTGGAGTTATTTTGCTGCCATGCATTTGCACTACCACCTGGTGAACTCCAAGAGAAACATGGGTGCATATGTCCCATAGATTTAAAATTGTTGCCACTTTGGTAGTTGCCTCTTTAAATCTCCCTACAACATTTACTACTTCAGCTGAAGCTTGACATTCATGTGTAGAGTGTCCCATTCCATAAAAAAAATATGCTGCTTGCGGCTCACTTTGTACCTTGGTCATTGTTAACTTTCTTATTTCTCTGACTATGGTGTCTAGTTGGGCTTGCACTGATGGGTCAGAGTCTACCTAGTGAACCCCAACTGATTTTCTTCTATCATTACTCTCAACAGGCTATTGATTAGCATCGTCAGAGAGCTCATCAAGAATTGTAACAATCTCCTCCGGAGTCTTCTTCATTAAAGAGACCTCCAAGTGCAGTACTTAGAGTTCGTCGCGAGGAAGGTGTCAGTCCATCCAAAAAGTTATGAAGTTGCATCCACAATTCAATCCCACTATGCTTACACTTTTTCACTATCTCCTTGAATCTTTCCCAAGCCTCGAAAACTGTTTCAGTGTCCTTCTGGCAGAAGTTGTGAATTTCTCTTCTGAATTTCACTGTTTTTGCAGCTGAGAAGTATTTGTCAAGAAACTTTTTGGTTATATATTCCTATGTCTTGATCGACCCCATTGGTAAGCTACGAAGCCCGTGCTTTGCATTATCCTTCAGTGAAAAGGGTAATGCCCTTAAGTAGACCGCATCTTTTGATACTCTATTATACTGGAAGGTGTTCATGATTTCCTCAAAATCCATTAAGTGAGTGTTAGGATCTTCATTCACCTTCCCTCCGAAGACACAATTGTTCTGGATGGTTTGAAGCAAGCCTTGCTTCAACTCGAAATTATTTGCTGCTACTGGTGGAGGTTTGACATTGGACAATCCCTGATTGTAAACTGATCTGGCATAATCACCCAATGCTCTACCAGGCTTGGGTACCGCATTCTCAAACTGGTCTTCAACCAAAGGGCGGTTTAGATTGAGTCTTCGACCCCCATCATCTTCGACAGTCTCCTCAGCAACTCTCTGCGCTGCCTCAACAGCTGCCCGTGCGGCTGCTTCCTATTGGGCTGCTTCCCGTGCAGCCAAATCAATTACATGCGCACCGTTTTTAGCCATGTGTTCTTGGGTTGAAGGTTGCCCCAAGAATTTTCCGGTGAATTCTTTCTCTTTCCTCAATAGTCGCAGACACTTTTCCATCTTTGGATTGTATGGAATCAATTCTTTTGACGAAGATGGAGTCATACATCAGAGAAGTCAACCTATTGCATGCACACGAAAGAGAAAACCCATGAATAATAAAATAAAATAAGTTCCTGAATTAGCACCAAAAACTATTTTGAACACTACTGATTATCAATCCCCGGCAACGACGCCAAAAATTTGACAAGCGCAAAACACAACACGAAATTGATACTCGCTAGCCAAAGATAGTATAGTTAAATTATCATCTCCACAGGGATTTGATTTAAATAATGCTCTAGTAATTTCTGGTTTAACTACTATTCAGGATGATCAAAACTTGGTTTGGATTAATTACGAACTACGATTAACTACTAAAGTAAAGCAATTGACAATTGACTACAAAGAACTAGAGATTAGCAGAGTTGGTTTCTTATCAATGTGAGGAATAAGGATCATTACATGATATGTGCAATATAGTTATTTGGGATCTAACTCTGGTTTAATTCACTCTATTGTTCTAATGATTCTCATGAATTCACTTGATGATTAGTTCAAACGTGCAGTCAAGACTCCTCACTCAATTAAATCTTAACTATATGAGGTGAACTAATATAAGCACTGTGAAAATATGGAAGCATGCGTTAATAGATTAGTCTTCAAGAAAATGTCTCTTGAATGTTCTCCTAAATTGATTTAATCAATAATTCAACAAGATCTTTTGATTACTTGAGAGAACCACTGTATTAAACCAAACAAAATAATGCAAAGATAATTACTAAAATATTTCTTTTTGATTAAATAAACTAGTGAATAAAGTTACAACAATTCAAAGCTCCATAAACAAATTCAAGCAAAGAACTATAATTAAAATCCACAAATATTTATCAAATCACCATATCCGTCAAACCCTAAGGGAAACTATATCATAATGATGGAAGAAGTCATCACAAATATAATTGAAGAGTAAGAAAACATCAATCTAACGTTATAATCCAAACTCCCGTATTGAATTGATGAAAAGATGATGAAATCTTGTATCTTGTAGCCTCCAATGCTCTCCAAAAGCTTCTAAGGTCAAAAATCCCCTAAAAATGTCTTTTTGGTATATTTATACCATATAGGTACGAGCCCAGACGAAACTACCCTTTCCAAGTCGAAACAGGAAAATACTCTGAGAATTTTGTACACGCGCGCCACGCCATGCGACGCCCGGGGCGCTAGTGTCACGACCCCAATTTCTCTCTATAGGATATCGTGATGACACCTAGTCTTAGGGACTAGGTAAGCCTAACACTTACTGAATTAATGGCAAAATTTAACCAATAACTGTTAATTACAAAGCACGAGTTTCTATACAAAACCAGCAATCCCAAAACCGGTAGTACAAGTCATAAGCTCTACTGAGTTTACTAGAAAGTCTTCTAAGTACAACTATTTCAGAATAGAAATAAACAGTACAAGTACAATATCAGAAGGTGACTCTGAGGCATGCGAATGCGACAGAAGGTATACCTTGAGTCTCCACAGCAAATTTCGAACAGCTAGCTAATACTCAACCAACTTTGTAGTACCTGGATCTACACAAAAATGTACAGAAAGTGTAGCATGAGTACATCACAACAGTACCCAGTAAGTATCAAGACTAACCTCGGTGAAGTAGTAACGAGGGACAGTCAAGACACCTACTAGATCAAATAACATGTACAAGTATGAATGTGAAACTAACAGGGAACAATATCAGAATAAAACTAAGCATGACAACAATAACAAACAATGTTCGTAATAGGAAACTAAGGGCAACGCTTAGCACCAGGGAAACAAACAAGTAATAATGCCGTGGGGTAAGCTGAATACAGTTAAAGTCCGCTGAAACCAAGTAGAGGGAACATGTAATAATTCAATAGGAGCAACCGCTTCCACACAAGATTTGTTCAAAGATTTCCCCGAGGTACTTCACCTCATAGTCACATTTCACGGGTCCCAATTCGTGAATCCTAATCACTTGGCATCTCGTGCCCACATTATAATTCATAACTGCATGGGCGACTCACGTGCCAATAGAAAAACTCTCACACAAAAGGCAAGTAAACGGGAGTACATGTAAATGGTCAATAACATCAGGATTCATCTTCTTAAACTGTTATAGGTGATTAATTACGTGTATGCATGTGCAAGTGTTCTATCCCAATTCAAGTCAACAAGTAAGAGTAGAGATAATGAATGGCACATAAGAAACGGCCACCACAAAATGTACAAGGTATAACTCACACAAGGTAGGCACACCACTACACAAATATCAACAATAACAATGCCCTCAGGCCAACACAAGTCATCACAAATCATTCCCCAACATAGCCTACCTTGTCTCGCCACATGCGCGAACTCACATATATAGGCTGTCTTGTCATGCCGCATGTACAAATATCAATAACAACTATAGCACGGACAACTCACGTGCAAACCCCCGACAATTCTCTCAACAATATCACATGTGCCAAAACATAACAACACAATATAAAGTCTTTCACCACATGTGCCCATATGCCATAACTTTTCCTCAAAACAATTGCAAGACCAAAATCACGCATAGCTCTCAGCTCGACAACACTGAGTACAACAACAACAACAACAACAACGATAACACAAGAGTACGGCAAGTAAATCAATACAAGAACTTCAGAACACAAAGAAACGGAAGAACAAGCTTACAAAGAAAGACACAAACATGGGATAATGGTCTCAACAAGAATAGCTCAATAAGGGAGAGACAATGTGTAACAATGATTCCACAAAAGTACAATTCGACGATAAGAGAGATAACATGAATCAATGACCCCAAATAAGAACCTGTATGGAAGGGATAACAAAACTTTAATTAAGGCTAAGCAATTACGGAAAAGATAATAACAACTTCCATTAAGGTTACTCAATTATGAAAGAGATAATAATAACTTCAATTAAGGTTAAGCAATTACGAAAAAGACAACAAGGCAATAAACAGGCAACAACATCAATTAGGGCACATAAGAGTTTAATTTGTCAATAAGGGCAAAACATGAATCAATCAATTCCAAATAAGACATATAAGGGTGAATTTACTAAATAGAGGATTTAACAAGCTAAAACAACTTCACATTTAATGGACGTACGAACCTACGAGCCCTAAACGGTCAAATTTCCACAAATAAGCCCGAGTACGTACTCGTCACCTTGCGTACACGGCATTCACATGACATAATTAGCACAAATGACTCAAATCCTAAGGGGTAGTTCCTCCGCACAAAGTTAGGCAAGATACTTACCTCAAAGAAGCTAGACCGACACTCTAAAATGACCTTCTCGTGTGAAACAACCTCCGGACGGCTCAAATATAGCCAAAATAATTCCATAACATAAATAAAACTTATAGGAAATAATTCTGGATAAATAAAACTTCGGTCTTCAATTAAAACTAAAAAGTTAACCAGGGCCCGCACCTCAGAACACACAAAAATTCATAAAACCCGAACACCCATTCCGATATGAGTTCAACCATACCAAAATTATTAATTTCGACATTGAATCGCCCTTCAAATCATCATTTTACATTTTGAAAGATTTTTACAAAATTTCCCACTTTCTTCCATTCAATTCACTAATTTAATGATATAAATAAGTATGAAATCATAAAATGTAATCAATTTCGGATATAGAACACTTACCTCAATCGAACACATGAAGAACCCCTCAAATATCGCTAAAATACGAGGTATACTACTCAGAATATGGCAAAAAAGGCAAACCCTCGAATATAACCTTTCAGCCCAGCATTTTCGCATTTGCGAATAGAAATGGTGCATCTGTGAACAAAACTTACCAGGCCAGGATCCACATCTGCGGAAAACATAGCCGCACCAGTGACAGCGCAAAAGCGCCAAACGAGTCGCAGAAGCGAACAACTTCGTATATGCAATCACTGGGCCGCAAAAGCGGCCATCTCACGTGCATGCAAAACTCCGCAGAAGCAAAGCTTCCTCCCATGCCTCAATCATCACAGAAACGACCAGACTCACGCATAAGTGGAGCCGCACCTGCGCTCGAAAATGTCGCAGGTGCGAAGCACCAGCACCAGACCTGCCCAAAGCATGAAAATGATCTGAAGCTCGTCCAAAACATACCCGAGGCGCTCGGGACCCCGTTCAAGCATACCAACAAGTTTCATAATATAACACAGACCTAGAAAAGGTCTCAATCACATCAAACAACGTCGAAACTACGAATCATACCTCGAATTGAACTTATAAACTTTCAAATCGTCCAACTTTCAAAACTCGTGCGAAACATATCAAATCAACCCGAAATGAGGTCGAATTATGCATGCAAGTCCCAAATGACATAATGGAGCTAATCCAACTCTCGGAATCGCAATCCGAGCCCGATATCAATCAAGTCAACTCCTGGTCAAACCTCTCAACCTTCCAAAACTTAAACTTTTCTATTTTCGCCAAAATGCTTCAAATTATCCTACGGACCTCCAAATCCAAATCTGGAAGCACGCCTATGTCCAAAATCATCATACGAAGCTATTGGAATCATCAAAATGTCTTATCGGAGTCGTCTACACAAAAGTCAAACTCCGGTTAACTCTTACCGCTTAAGCTTCTAAAACAAGAATCCTTCCTCCAAATTGATCCCAAATCATACGAAATCCGAGCTCGACCGCACAAGCAAGTCATAATACATAATATGAAGCTGCTCGAGATCTTAAGCCACCGGACGAGATGCTAATTCTCAAAATGATCGCCCGGGTCATTACAACTAGTGGGAAAGTTCAGAGAAC
Source organism: Nicotiana tabacum (assembly GCF_000715075.1). Lineage (NCBI taxonomy): Eukaryota > Viridiplantae > Streptophyta > Magnoliopsida > Solanales > Solanaceae > Nicotiana > Nicotiana tabacum. Next base: position 110,729,442 of record NC_134092.1, read on the forward strand.
CGTTTCTGACAAACAGTAGCACAAAGCACTGTCGCGCAGCCCCATGCGGTACGACTGTGCATTTTTTACAGAGTGTGAACAACTAATTTTTGACCACACCCAAATTCTATACTATTTTAGTGTAAATATTTCTTTTAGGTCTAATCTTAATATTTTAAACTTTTATCTTACTCTTAATAGGTTTTATTTTAAAAAAATTTAATTGAAAAATATTCACATATTTATAGTACCAATTTTATTTCTATTTGTAAAGAGAAAAAGAAAATTTACAAAAAAATATTTGGTTTCTTTTAATTAGAATTTTAATAAGTAAGTTATGGTATCTTTCTTAGTATTATTTAAAGTACATGTGAATATTTAGTTTTCTAATATTGTAAGAAATGTTAGTTAACCTATCTTTTAAATTTAATTTATCTTTTAAAATAAAAGACCAAAAAAAGAAGAAGTAAACAAAAATGAAGTTACATTAAAAAAGGGAAAAGAGCCAAATATACCCCTCTACTTTGGTATATTGTTCACATATGCCCTCTGTTATACTATTGGATCACATCTACCCTTACCATTAATCAAACTTTTTAAAAATACTCTCCACCTAACGGAAAGCTACCAGATTAAAAAAATACTCATTTTCTTTTTTTTAAAAGCTCATTAACTCATAACCCATGGCTCATGAGTTTTGATGATCTATGAATGTATGCTTCTATTGCATACAATGGAATGGACATTGGGCTCGATCTGAAGATAGGCACTCCAAAACCATAATATTGAAAATTAAAGCTCGACACATGGTGGTACTGGATTTCTATATATATTAGTAAATTGAGGGCATTATCATTCAAGGAGATTAATTGAGGGCATTATCGTACAAGGATATTAGAAATTATTTTTATTTTGTAAATGGTGCTGAATCAAGACTCAACTAATTGTATATGGACTGGTTATTGTCTTATCTATGAGGACTAATGATTCTTTAGATTCAATATTCAAATGAAGAAATAAGTTCCTATCTGGCTTTGGCTACCACCTCAACATGATGAAGGAAGTTTAGGTGCTTGTAGCATTTTCTCATTATTACTAAAAGTTTTAATATAATATACAAAGCTGAATTAGAAGAAACCATCTATAATTATGATTGATTTCTAATGTATTGGTTTATCAATTATGAGATTGATTCTTTCGACTTTGTTCTTGCAAATGTAGTATTTTCTATCTTTTGGCTGAAGTTTCACACAAATAGTGTTGATTCAAGTCATTTAGGTTAATGGATTTCTTGAAAAAGAAAACGGATCATTTTTTTTTAATGTGGTAGCTTTTCATTAGGTAGAAGGTATTTTTAAAAAGTTTGGTTAACGGTAAGGGTAGATATGACCAAATAATATAACGGAGGATAGATGTGAACAATATACCAGAGTAGAGAGGTAATTTTAGCCCTTTCCCAATTCCCATCCACCTTTCACAACTCACACTCCAACTTCCCCTCATACTCCCACTTTCACACATTCGTCACACACACATTCTATATATAGCGCACACACTTTGTTAAGGGGAGGGGAACGAGATTGAGAGCAAAAGAAACAAAGGTGAGGATGATGTGATAAAAAATTAGCACCTAAGAGCCAAAGAGAGGCGCACCAAAACAAAAAAGTAGCAGCTTGGCTTCTCCACTGAAACAACCTCTTTTCTATCTAATTTCACCACCAAACCTCCATTAACACCACCACACAGTGGCGGAGCCACCTTATAAGAAGGGGTAACACCCCTTCGCGAAATAAATACACTGTGTAGGTAGGTAAAAAAATAAATTATATGTATATATATACTATGTATTGACTCCCCTTAATTTCCTGGTATATTTACTTTTATATATTTTGACACCCCTTAACCAAAATTTTGGCTCCGCCACTGCCACCACATAAAGCTCCCAAAAACTAGCCCAAAACAGCCCCAAAACGATCAAAAACAGCAGCTCAAATTGCTGCCAGTTTCACTGAAAAGCAGTCCCGAAATCACTGAAAAAGACCCACCAAAACATCACCCAGGAAACCACCAAACAACAGCTGAAAATTACCTAAAAACGTCATCAAAATATGCACTTTAACACCCGAAATCACAGTCCAAATCCAGCCGAGTCGGTGGAGTTTCCGCTCGGGGTGCGAAGTTCAGTTCGATTTCCGGCTCGGTAGTCGAGGTTTTGTTTGGTTCGTACAGTTGCTAGTTTTCAACTTCAAATTTATTTAATACAAAGGTCCGAGTTTTTGCCTTATCACTGTTTTGCTAGCTTTGGATATTATTTTTGTTGCTCATGTTCCATTAAAAATTATTTTGCTAAAACTCATGGTGAAGTTCATTTCTTGTATGTTTGGTATGAAATATAGAATGGTGCTGTTTTGAATCCTTTAAACTGTAAGAACATAGAGATTCTGTTTTAATTCATTTAAGTTGTTTCTTAGTCTCGCTATTTTGGTGTTTATCCCTAGGTTTGTTTGTAAATTGGGTATGGTTTGATTACATTAATTTCATGCCTGCTTTTGAATTGGTTAGAATCTTTTATTGTTATACTCTATAATAGATAGTTAGTAGACGAGCATAAATTTGGGATTTGTTCAAATGTGCCATCTTGTTTCTACTACTTCAAATGAAGGGCTCATTGGGCCAATTTTCACTCAGTAAGCTTGCTTATCTCTTATAAACTGGTAACAGATATCAAAATAACTCAAAAAACAGAATAGTTGTAAATATTTCTAAAATAACTTGTCAATACTTTAAATTTCTAAAATATTTCTTGACTTCCAAAATAACTCTTTCCATATTCCCATGCCTTACAATAATTTCAAACCTTGGGAAAGTAAACAACTCTCGAATATTCGTAGAATGCTTTAGGTGCGCTCTTAATCTATTATCGTAATTATATATACGTTCACGTAACATAATTATGATTTCCGAAATAAATCAAGGTGCGCGTTAACACGACTTTGGCCAGACAATCTTAATAATTAAGTAAGTGTTATTAATTGTGTACACATGCGTGTGACATGATTTTGACACCCGAACAAAACGGATTCACACATACGTGGTTCGTTACAAATATAACCATATTTTAATAATCAAGTTAGTTTAAATGCGGTAAAAGGTAAAATGCACATAGGTTTTAAAATGCGTAATAATCAAATAGTTAAGCCGAGTATGATTGTAAAGCGATTGTGCTAAAATCACGGAATTTGGGAGTGCCTAATATCTTCTCCCGGGTTAATAGAATTTCTTATCCGATCTTCTGTGTTTCGCGGACTTAAACAGAGTCAATTTCCTTGGATTGACATTTTAAAATAAATGGTGACTTGGGACACTGTAACAATTATTCCAACTCTTAAAATTAAAATAAATAATCTCATTTCAATAATGTCACTTAAAGTGAAAAAACTCCTTTCTCCCGTAAAAAGTAGGTGTGACACAAAGTAAAATTGCTTCTTCGATTTTTGATATCCAGACTTGGTCCTTGACCCTCGAACGCGATCCTGGTTTAATCCCTTGGGTTGTTACTCAGATTTCAAAGCTCCAACTTGTCGATTTAGTTCCAGATTATCTTTTTAACTCGGAATCACTTCATGTAAGGCATAAAACATATAATAAGTGAAATTCACTATCATTCAAGCTCAAACACAAGTAAAATGCAATAATTAGAGTGCAAACTATGACTAAAATATGAGTTTTTAGCCATCCATCATTTCCATTGCCAAACATTGATCAAATGATTGATGCAACAGCTGGGCACGAGTTAATGAGTTTCCTTGATGCCTACTCTGGGTACAATCAAATCAAGATGAACCCAGAGGATCAGCAAACAAATATCGTTCATAACGGACTTCGGCACATATTGTTATAATGCGATTCCCTTCGGGCTTAAAAACGTTAGAGCCACTTATCAGAGGCTCGTGAATAAGATGTTCGAGAACCAAATAGGCAAAACAATGGAAGTATATATCGATGACATGTTAGTCAAGTCTTTGAACGCCGATGATCATTTGAAACACCTCCAAGAAACCTTCGATATCTTGAGGAAGCATAACATGAAGCTCAACCCAGAAAAATATGCGTTTGGGGTTGGCTCTGTTAAGTTATTGGGTTTCTTGGTTTCACAGAGAGGGATCGAGGTAAATCCCGATAAAATCAAAGCCATCGAAGACATCTCGGACAAGCTAACAAGCGTAAAAGAAGTACAGAGGCTAACCAGAAGATTAGCCGCTTTAAGCAGATTCATCTCTCGATCCTCGAAAAAATGTCATCATTTCTTCTCACTTAATAAGAAGAACAACAATTTCAAATAGACTCCAGAATGTCAGCGGGCCTTGAAAGACCTGAAACGCTACCTATAAAGCCCTCCGCTGCTATCAAAATCGAAGAAGGTGAACAATTGCTGGTATATCTAGCGGTCTCGGAAGTAGCGGTAAGTGTCGTTTTAGTCCGAGAGGATGAAGATACACAATTTACTATCTATTATGTTAGTAAAATATTGTTAGGAGCGGTGATTCGCTATCCGCATCTTGAAAAGCTGGCCTTAGCTCTCGTAGTCGCCTCTCGGAAGTTTAGGCCTTATTTTCAGTGCCACCCGAGAGCCGTTGTGACGACCTTCCCCCTACAGAATGTTTTTCACAAGCCTGAGTTGTTAGGCCGGTTGGCTAAATGGGCAGTCAAACTTAGTGAATTCAACATTGAGTACAAACCTAGGACTGCAATCAAATAACAAGTTTTACCCGACTTTGTGCCCGATTTCAGTCTCGGGTTAATGCCCCTAGCTGCCAAAGAAGCAATACTGGTGTCAGAAACGACATCAGGAGTTTGGACCTTGTTTACGGATGGAGCCTCCAATGTAAAAAGGTCCGGGCTCGGGGTGGTTCTGATCACGCCCTCGGGGGAAACCCTGAGGCAGGCCATTAAAACTGTTCCATTAACTAACAATGAAGCCGAGTTTGAGGCTTGGTTGCAGAACTTGAACTGACCCGGGGACTTGGTTCCGAGGTCATCGAGATCAAATGGCATTGGTAGTAAACCAAGTGTACGATATCTTTGATGCAAAGGAGGAGCACATGCAATAGTATATGAACAAGGTTCAGGCATTGCTCACACAATTCAGGGGATGGTCGATCATACACATCCCGAGAGAAGAGAACGTGGAAGCAGATGCATTGGCTAATTTGAGGTCGTCTACAGAGATGAAAGAATCTGAATCTGGTACTGTCGTTCAACTTCTACATTCAGTACTAGATGTAGATGGCTATTGTGAAGTGAATACAACCAACCTAGTATGAGATTAGAGGAATGAGTTCGTCGAATATCTTCGTAATGCCAGTTGCCCGAAGACCCGAAGGCATCCCAGGCACTACGCACCAAAGCGGCTCGTTACTACCTCATGGGTGGGCAATTATATGGAGATCGTACCATGGCCCATTGGCCCGATGTTTAAGAGCCTCGGAGGCGGAATACGTGATGAGAGAGTTCCATGAATGAATTTGCGGGAACCATTCCGGTGCAGATTCGTTGGTACTAAAGCTAGTTAGGGCAGGATACTACTAACTCGGGATGGAACAAGACGCAAAGACGTCTGTTCAGAAATGCGACGGAGCTCTTGCATTCGGTATTGTCCCCATGGCCATTCATGAAATAAGGAATGAATATAGTTGGTTCGCTTCCACCGGATCCCCGAAAGGTAAGATTCATTTTAATTTTAGCTGATTACTTCACTAAATGGATTGAAGTAGGTCCTTACCAAAAGATCGGTGAGCGCGAAGTAGTCGACTTCCTATGGGAACACATAATATGCCGATTCAGTATACCGAAGGAAATTGTCTGCGACAACGCACCACAGTTCATAGGCTCCAAAGTCACCAAATTTCTCGAAGACTTGAAAATCAAAAGGATTACATCCTCACCATACCATCTAAGCGCTAATGGACAGGCGGGGTCTGCCAATAAGGTAATTATCCAAAACCTCAAAAAGAGGTTTAAAACTCCTAAAGTCAAGTGGCTCGAAGAGTTACCAGGCATGCTATGGACGTACCAGACGACGACAAAATAAAGCACGGGAGAGACACCTTTTTGTCTCATATACGATACGGAAGCTCTGATCCCGGTGGAAGTAGGGGAACTAACCTTACGGTTTTCCCGAGCAAACGAAGAAGCAAATAATAAAGCATTGCTGGTGAAGCTGGATCTGCTCGATGAACGCAGGGACTTGGCACACGTGAGGATGGTGGCTCAGAAGCAAATGATGGAAATATACTATAATCAGAGGGCCAATCTCCGTTACTTCAAGTAGGAGACTTGTTTTTTAGGTAAGTGACTAAGAGCACTCGGGAAATCAACGCTAAGAAGCTGGGTCTGCCGTGGGAAGGTCCCTACCGGGTTTCAACTCTTACCGGTAAAGGATCATACTAGCTGGAAAATCAAGATGGAGTCAAATTGCCGAGCAATTGGAATGTGACTCACCTAAAAAGGTATTACTGCTGATAGATCCTATCAATACTGAAAGTATATGCCACACTATTTTTCCCTTCGACCACTTTTTGTCCCAATCGGGTTTTTCTAGCAAGGTTTTTAACGAGGCAGCAACGAAAAGTATACTACGAAGGAAGCGTTATCGGCAAAGTTAATACCTTTAAATAATAAGGCATTGAAATCATAAACCACTATGGGATGGTTAAATAGTCTTTGGCTCGATGGCAAGTTCATAATGGGAAACAAAATTTGCCATCGAACCAAAGACTATTCAACCGTTCACGAGTTGTTTCCACCAACGAAGCAAGACTTCCAGTATTCCAATTCGCATACTTCGCATTCGAACACTGGGGGGAATAGTATTATATACGGCAACAAGAATGCCATAAAAATCGGGGACTGCGAGAACCGAGAACAATAATGTCTCATCGGGTTCGGGGACTGCATGGCCAGCCTCATAGAAACAAGTTGTACAAGTTAGCTACATGTATTGGCATTTGTTTTTTCCAGCAAACGAATGCCTATGTACTTTTAAAGATAGAAGAAATAAAATGAAGTCCTTTTATTTTATCTTGTTTCATTCCAAACAATGCGTTGATTTTATCATTTGAAAGTTAACAAAAATCTTCAAATGCTTGTACCGGAATGAACAGGAGACGTCCTCTCCAAAAGCACCGTAAACATAAGAGGGCCCTCTCTTATGAAACCCTCATAGTAAAGGGTTGATTCCGGAAGAATTGATGCTTGGAATCAGAAGCTATCGGATGAAAGTGTGCCCGAAGCTTTAACTAATTCAATGCAAAGAAAATGTATCTTGCACAATACTTAAAAAAAATTCTTATTTAATTATCAAAAGTGCCAAACTCGATGAACAATTTGGCATAATTACAAAAGTACAAAAAAACAAAGGATAGGGCAAAAATGATAAAAGGAAAAAATTTAAGCATTATCACTGCCGTAGTCTAGAAGGAGAGAGACATCTACCCCCTCCCACCCGGTGGAAGAGGACGGATCAGACGCCAGTTCGGGGCCTGAGCCTTCATCATTATTCTTTTCAATTTCATCCTCGGTTCCCGAATACTCGAAATCGATACTCGAAGAGTTAGTTGTGGCAGTATGAGCATAGAGACATTCTCGAGCGGTTAAATCCTGTGCTCGGACCTTGGACATGCAATCATCAATATCAACGATGCCCACTTTGGCCTTAAATACGATGGAATCCCCTTGCTATTGGAGCTTTGCCTTAAGCCTATCAACCTCGGCCTGAAGGCCATCCCTATCTGACCTCGTGGCGCTGAGGCTAGAATCAAGATCACGAATTGTAGATAGGTGAAGCTGGTTTTGCTCCATGATCTTCTTGAATATCTCCTCCATTTTGGCCCTTTTCTCCTTGGCGGCATCAGCCTCCTCGATTTTGGAGTTCAAGACTGCCTTCAAGTTATTCACTTGTTTTAGAGGCAAACTCGCGCTCGACAGCAGCAAGCACAACATCTTGAAGCTCATCCCACTTAGCCTTGACATCTTGAACTTGTGCATGTAATTCAGTGGTTTCTTGGCTGTGGGTCATCACTTCTTGCTAACTTTGCTGCAACCGGGCCTCAAGCTCTCCCGCCTCAGCAGCTTTTGCCTCCAACACCGGGAGGCACGCAGCAAGTTGACTCCTTTCGACTAACAGTTGATCCCGTTCGGAGGAAAGACCTTCTTTATCAAGAATTAGTCTTTGAAGGCTCTCGAAAGCAAGGAAGTTGGACTGTAAAAAGTATATCGAGGTTAGAAACCTCGTTACAACAGATAAGTAGAAAACAAGCAATAAGATATCAAGTACGATACCGCTGCCGCATTATGTATTGCATTATTCAACAGACACTCCCCCGAAAGGGAGTGTATTTTCTTCTTATCCTTCTCTAAAGCCAGTGGCTTCGGGTAGTTGGCAAGCTCCACCGGGCTGGACAACAGATGACACCCCTTTGAAACCGAAAGAGTGGTGCACCTCCTCCCTTAGGGATTTGGGGAAGGGGTGAGTAATTGTGCCCCAAACTCCCATGGTCGGGAGACACGGGAGGAGAAACACCCTCCTCTTGAGCATTTGTTGCCGGTGGAGGAGATGCAGTGGGTGCTGGTGGTGAAGGTACAACTGGTGTAGAAGGGCGTGAAGTTATTGTTGGCCTTGAAGGTTGAGAAGCAGCTACATCGGGAGCAACACTGATTATTGGTTGCTCAGTGACCGAAGGCATAAGAAGCCCGGGGTCCGAGCTCTTGGGACCAGAAATAGCAACAGGGGTCGAAAAGTGAGAATCGACATCCTCTACTATCTCCATTTCACCCCAAAGTGCTCGGACCTCACCTTCGATTGGGGTTTTAAGCTCTCCTAGTTGAACTTCCGGTTGAGATGATGAAGATTGTTTTCTCTTTCGAAGGGAAGCCTCTTCATCACTAGCTTCCCCCCTCTTCTTCAATGACCACAGTGACCGTGGTCAGCTCGGTCGTGGCCTTCTTTATTTTCTTATTTTTATCCCCAACCGAGTAAGAACGCCGACTTTTTGGTTGCTTGTTCTCTGGCTAGGGAGTCCGAGCGGAAACACCAACACTAGGAGCAGATCCGAGGACACTGCTTCGAGCAAGGGCACTTTGTAGCAACCTCGTGACCTCCGCGAGGTCAGTCAAAATATCCACCTCAGAGCAGGTGACAGAGCCCTACGGGAGTCCTGAATCAAGCAAAAAACAGAGTTAGCGAAGGTTACTTGTGTTCATACAAAGACGAAAGGAAGAAGGGCTCGGTTTACCATGGTTCTTGGCCTTCCACTCATACTTGGGGGCCATTTCATTCCACCGGTGAGTTTCTGGCGTTGTGATATCCAGAATCTTCTAAACCCACTGGTCCAGGCCTTGAACTTGTGGTGGTGTCCAACGGATAGCTAAAAACAACAAAAACGAAGAGGTCAACAGTGATGGAAAATAGCCTTTTTATGAAGGAAAGAGATGAATAAATTACAAACTTACGAGAACGATTCCATGATTCGGGTAAAGATGGAGTTATGACCTGGATGATATCCCTGGTAGCGATGATGACAAACCGCTCCATCCATCCACGGTGACAGTCATCATCCACGTTGGTGAGAAGGGCGTGATGGCCACGTTTGCTGGAATTTATTACTCCCCCACAGAAGATTTTGGGGGAGTAGAGATTCATCATGTGTGTCAGGGTTAGGGTTTTCCCAGTCTCCGTGCACAAACGGCGTAGGCAAGCCACCGTTCGCCAGATAGATGGACCTACTTGTGCCAAGTAGACATGGTACCGGTGGCAAAACTCCAAAATCGCTAGGTCGAGCCCTTCGATCAAGGAAAATGGACCCAAGGTGAAGGGGTACCTATAAACATACGTAAGACCTTCCTTGGTGAAGGCAACCCACTCTATCAAATTCGGAGCAAGGATGTTAGGGTCTAGGCAGTTGCATTTCTTCTTTACAACAGGAATACTGGAAGGGTGAATAGAGGAAGGGTCCCTGCTAACGGCCCAAGTCCGTGGGACGCGGATGTGAACTTCTCTTAGAAGTCATTGACAGTACTCAGGTGTCTCGGTATAATGGTGCTTACCGTGGGAGGATCAGCGTCAGCGTCAACTTCTTTGTCTTTGTTTCTCTTTGGGCCTCCACCGAAGAGAAGACCAGAGTTTCTAAAAGATTTGGTAGAAGAAGCCATGGTAATGGAAGGGCAGTAAAATTTTAGAGAAAGTTAGAGAAGATGAAAGTTTTTCAAAGCAGGAGAAGCTTGAGTGCAAAAAAGAGGATAAACTTATGATAATTTTGGAAGTGAAAGGTAAAATAATGAGTATAGTAAAGATATAGACGGCAAAAATCGTGGTCATGATTACCTCGAGAACCGGCGAAAATATTGTTGAATCATGGGAGGTATTAAATGCGAGAAGACGTGCATCCTTCCAAGCATTAGAGACTGTCAGAAGATTTTCCGCCAAGAAAGGGATCTTCACCAACTTTTCGGTGATACAAAAATATGCCATCAGAAAGCAGCGGGACTATTTGTATAGGGTAAAATTGGTCCGTAATAAATGATCAAATGATAGCACGCCATGTGGAACCGAAGACAGGTAAAAGGCGAATTACTTGACAACCAACACCGGGAACAACAACTGGAGGTGGTATCGGATAAACCCCGAAAGGAGCCTGGTCAATAGGAGCAGTTCGAATGTTTGCCATCAGATAACATTCAATGAAGAATATTCTCTAACATTAAGTGGGCAGTCGTTGCAGAGGATATTTGCATTCGTGGCCTGCCATTACATATTCATCAATGACCCATTTATTGTTATTTAAGAAGGGCTTGATCCTAGGATCTTGTTTCCCTAGGTATAGCTATAAATAGCAGGCTCAATAGCCACTGTAAGACACGAAATTTCTAGCAAAACTTATGTTGTATTCCACTTTCATTCTCAATTAAACAACTTTATTTACTCTTTTATATTGTTCTTATTTATGTCCTCGAAAACGTTGTTCTTGGAGTCAGGCTTGTCATTCTCTTCAATCTTAATTGCGAAGTCTTACTTTTAATCTTGTTTATTTACTATTTTTGGATCAAATCAGTTCGCTTGTCTATAAACCACGTAACAAATTCAACTGTACCGTTTTACGGGTAAACATCTCCACCATTGACAGCCATTAAAAAGTTTCGAAGCTTTGAATTCGAATTTGCATTTTCAAAAACTATTACCTTCTCCGTTTCAATTTAGATGAAGTAGTTTGACTCGGCACAAAGTTTAAGAGAAAAGAGGAAGACTTTTAAAACCTGTGGTCTTAAAAGTTTAAGGGGTGAAAGCTTTGTGGGGCCATGATATTTGTGTGGTTATAAAAACTTCTCATTAAGGGTAAAATGAGTAAAATAAAAAGTTTAAAGTTGAATTATTTCCAATTATAGAAATGTGTCATTCTTTTTGAACGGACTAATAAGTAAAGCTTGTCATCTAAATTGAAACAGAGGGAGTATTTGTTTGGATTGAGTGTTGTTGTAAACAATTGAGAATATTCTTTGGAGCTTATATCTCAATTTTGAGTGTGTTTGGTGAAGATTAGACTTGATTGTTGGCTAAATTTCGTATTGAAAATCGAAGAAGAAGAAAAAAAAAACACATGACATATAATATGCATACAAAATTGTATTATAGTTGTATGTAAATTATATTTAAGTTGTATTCTGTTATAGTTATATATTTTTTTATTTGAATGTTATAAGAAAGTTGAAAAATAGTTGTATAATGTATGAATCATTGTATGAAATTTGTATTTAATTTATAAATACTATCTTTTTACATAAAGTTATTGATATGTATCAAAATTGTATTAAGAGAGGAAGTTTTGATTGAAGTTTCAGAAAGGAAGAAGAACACACCACATACAAAATATATACAAATCATATATAAAATACATACAAAAGACATATTGTATAAAATTTGTATGAAAATTGTATTTAAGTTATATGATGTTGTAGTTATATTTAACTGAGTAAAAATAATGTATGAAAGTTGCAGATAAGTTGTATACTATATAATTAATTGTATAAAATTTATTTTTAGTTTAGTTCTCCTCACGAATTTTAATCGTTCTTCGAAAATTCTGTTATTATTAATCACCAAATTATTCAGTAATCTAGTTCTCTATGCTCTTTTCGAAAAGTGCAAGACAAGAAAATCTAGCGATGAACTCTAACCGGAAAATAAACTGAGACAACGGAAACTGAAACCCAATCTGAGCCTTTGACTGGATAACCTCGATGATGACCACCAGTGGCGGATGCACATGGACACTTGTGGGTGCTTAAGCACCCTTTAACTTTGACCATATTTAGTAAATTCCATAGGCAATTGTACACATATTTAGATAAATATTGAGTTAGCATCCATAAGTAAATTTATTTTTCCTCTTCTTTTGGAGTCTTTATTGGCAAGCACCAAAAACTTTAAAATCCTGGATCCGCCACTGATGACCACAACATCCTATCAGAAATGAACGAAGACTCGGAACAGAGAACTCGCAAGCGACTTCGATTGAGGCCTTCTAGATCGATAAGTTAGCTAAAAGGACTCTTTAATTTGTTGGTTTATTAGGCTGCTTCGATGATGGTAGAAACATTGGCTTATGGTACTAGTTTCAGGGAGCTCTCATGTAGTAACCATGGTGGTTTAAAGGTGGCAGAGAGGGAGGTTAATGGATAAGCCGTGGTAAGTGAATTCACTGCCCACATATTTTGGCACTCAATTAATGGAGTTTTCGGTGGAGAAAGGCAATAGGGAAAGAGGAGTGAGAGAAAATGGGAAAATGATATAACTAAATCCCCTAATTTAAGATACTAATAATGAATTGTATATAATTTATGAGTAATCCTTATTTAGGGCGGGTAATATACAAAATTAAGATACTTTTAGTAAATAAATTTTAAATATTATATAAGAAGGAAAAAATTCTTATTTTAATGCTATTTTTATTGTGATTTGGTCTGTTATAGGTTGAGCCGGTCTATATGGACGACCTAATTTTGACTCGATCAAAATTAACCAACATGTTATTTTCCTTTTACTTTTAGAGTTTACTTTCAAAATTGTCATTTTTTTTTCCCGACTGTTATGGCACAAGTTACATGTATTTTTGCCCGCTTTGATGTTGGAGCTGCTTTTGGACGAATTTTACGGACCAATTGAGACTGTCTAAAAACAAAATTAGGTAAGCACAACAGTAGAATTTACTTATCTAAAAGAACCTTGCCCGTAGCTCAATGAAACACGTGAAAGTCAAATGTGTCCAATTTTTACGATATTATCTCTTTACTTATCTATATTTTCTCGATGAATCAGTGACAATGTTCAAATTCCTGAACATATATATATTTTTTAATTAAATCATGGTTACCGATCTAATTAGCTTTAACGTATACAAGATTTTTTTTCTTTTCTTTAAGAAACTAAAAAAGAACAATGATCGTATGATAGAGAATATTGCAACACCATTTACCTTATGGAAAATGGCTAAATATATCTCTGTACTATCACAAATAGTTTAAAATTACCCTTCGTTTAAGTATTCGTTCATAACTGTCATCTCCGTCATACTTTTGCACAAATATACCCCTAAATTTAACGATGGGACACGTGGCATCACAAGAATTGAAAACCCAATCCCATTTTATATACCTGGTTCTCTTTAGAAACCCTACCCGGTTCAGAAACCCACCCATTTTTTCTAAATCCAACTAATCAAAAAGAGAAAAAAAAGAAAATAAAAGAGATACCATCTTTAGAAAGAAAACAAAAATCTCCCACCTAATCATCTTTTCCAATTTCACCTTTTTCTTCTCTTGCAACTAATTCCTCCATTTTTCTCCATGCCCCATAAGAATCCCTCACTACAATTACTCTCTCCAAAATACATAAGGGCATCTCCAACCCTCTCATCTCTCCATAATACAGTCCTTTTTTTACCAAAATGTGGCTCCAATACTCCAAATTTGGAGTGACACTATTCATCTCCTCCATTATTATTATCTATCCTTACTTTATTATTATTTTTATTATTTAACTCTTTTAATTTGTCTCTTTATATATACCTAATTATATTTATGTAATATCTTTATAATATTAATTTTACATCTTAACTTTGGCGTATAATTTTGACAAATTAATTTTCGTACATTTATTATTTTTATGTAAAATTGTAAGCTAATTTTATTATAAGTTATAATTGTACAAAAAATATATAATCATCTCAAAAAATGAATGGTGCAAAAATAAAATATTAGATATTGTTAAATTGAAAATATATGAATATTGAAAATACATTAAATTAAAATATATAAAAATTGAAGTACAGTAAATAGTATAATAACTTAGTAGGGACCTATATCATTTCCAGATACACCAAAATTATTATAGCATTGAGTGAATGGGGTCGAGGATTGTTGTGGTTGTGACTGTGGATATTATTGACTTCTTTATACATTATTCGTTGTTGTTCTTGTCGCAAAATTTACGACGAGTCGGATCGACAATAGGATCCACATTTTGCACTTCGTAATGCATTAATAGATCATTTATGGGAGTATACTAGAGGTGAAAGTTGAATATTTATGTAATATTTAGGCCGAATTTTACCATAATTTAATACTTCCTCCGTTTCAATTTATGTGAACCCATTTGACTAGGCATATAGTTTTGATAAATTAATTTTCGTGCATTTATTATTTTTATGTAAAATTGTAAGTTAATTTTATTATAAGTTATTTTTACATAAATCAATTTCATTTATGGGAGCATATTAGAGGTGGAAATTGAATATTTATGTAATATTTAATCTGAATTTTACCATAATATAATATGCATTTAATTATCTTGTATCTCTATAATTTTACTTTTATTTGAATTATCCGTTAATATATATGATCTATAATATTTGCTTACAAATCATATTATTTAAAATTTTATGGTATAAAATAATTTTATATTAAATTATATGTGATGAATATGTAAAAAAGAAAAAAAGATAGAATTTATTTAATAGAAATAAGAAAATAAAATTTAAATAAAAGATAATAATATAATATTGTATTAAAGAGAGAAGAATATAAAATGGAATATTATTTTTTGGAGTAAAAAATGGAGCAGGGGTCGGAGATGGACTTGAGAATAAGTTTAAAGAAAAAAAGTCTCACTCTGTTCCCAACAACAAAATCATGCCTATCTATTAATAACCAAATCATCCCTACGTAAAATGCCCACTCCATTCAGCGGTCGATGGAAACTCGATTTTCTGCTAGGAATAAGATCTGTTGTTTTCTTAATTTTTAAATTATTCTATTTAAGCATTTAGAGGAAAGAAAATGTTGAAAAGATAATTTGCTTTTGTGGCTGTTTTTACTTGTTCACATTATACTAATTTTAAAAAGCTTTGTCAAATGAAGTAATTGAGGTTCGTTCTTTTTCTTCTATTTCTTCGTGGGTTGTTATCAATTTATTGGGCTGGATGATGGAGTGAATGAATGGTGGTCATAGGGGTGAGATAGTGGTAGAAGCTCGGTGTTCATCCATGGTGTTTTCTTGTCATTTAATCTTGATTTTCTAAAGATGTTTTTCTCTAAGGGAAGGATATGGATAGTTTGGTACTTCTCGCTGGTGGGGTGCTTTATTTAGGAAGGAGAATTCAAGGTTTCGCGCGATTTCTATGCGATAATAGTTGAAAAGGGTAGTTGGAACATAGAAGAGATGGAGGAGAAAGAAGATTCAGTATGTCAGATTTCTACTTTGAGAGTTTAATTAAGTGAGGAGGTTATACTTAAGTGTGAGAAATTTGATTTAAGTTTAATTAGTAAATAAGTTTAAAATATTATATAAGAAGAAAAAAAATCTCATTTTAATGTTATTTTTATTGTGATTTTTGTTGTTATCAGGTTGAGCCAGTCTATATGGACGACCTAATTTTGACTCGATCAAAATTAACCAACATGTTATTTTCCTTTTACTTTTAGAGTTTACTTTCAAAATTGTCAATCTTTTTTTCCGACTGTTATGGCACAAGTTACATGTATTTTTGCCCGCTTTGATGTTGGAGCTGCTTTTGGACGAATTTTACGGACCAATTGAGACCGTCTAAAAACAAAATTAGGTAAGTACAAAAGTAGAATTTACTTATCTAAAAGAACCTTGCCCGTAACTCAATGAAACACGTGAACGTCAAATGTGTCCAATTTTTACGATATTATCTATTTACTTATCTATATTTTCTCGATGAATCAGTGATAATGTTCAAATTCCTGAACAGATATTTTTTTTTAATTAAATCATGGTTACCGATCTAATTAGCTTTAACATATAGAAGATTTTTTCTTCTTTTCTTTAAGAAACTAAAAAAGAACAATGATCGTATGATAGAGAATATTGCAACACCATTTACCTTACGAAAAATGGCTAAATATATCTCTGTACTATCAGAAATAGTTTAAAATTATCCTTCGTTTAAGTATTCATTCATAACTGTCATCTCCGTCATACTTTTGCACAAATATACCCCTAAATTTAACGGTGAGACACGTGGCATCACAAGAATTGAAAACCCAACCCCATTTTATATACCTGGTTCTCTTTAGAGACCCTACCCGGTTCAGAAACCGCCCATTTTTTCAAAATCTAACTAATCAAAAAGAGAGAAAAAAAGAAAATAAAAGAGAATACCATCTTTAGAAAGAAAACAAAAATCCCCCACCTAATCATCTTTCCCAATTTCACCTTTTTCTTCTCTTGCATCTAATTCCTCCATTTTTCTCCATACCCCATGAGAATCCCCAAGTACAATTGCTCTCTCCAAAATACACGAGGGCATCTCCAACTCTCTCCACTTCTCTATAATGCCACCTTTTTTTGCCAAAATGTGGCTCCAATACTCCCCCATTGCTCCCCCAAAATGGGGATGAATAGTGTTACTCCGAAATTGGAGCGTCATTATTCATCTCCTCAATTACTATTCATCTTTACTTTATTATTATTTTTATTATTTAAATTTTTTAATTTATCTCTTTATATATACCTAATTATGATTATGTAATATCTTTATAATATTAATTTTACATCTTAACTTTGACGTATAATTTTGATAAATTAATTTTCATGCATTTATTATTTTTATGTAAAATTGTAAGTTAATTTTATTATAAGTTATAACTGTATAAAAAATATATAATCATATCAAAAAATGAATGGTGCAAATATAAAATATTAGATGTTGCTAAAATTGAAAAGTGAAAATTAAAAATACATGAAAATTAAAAATACATTAAATTAAAATATATAAAAATTAAAACTATGGTAAATAGCATAATAACTTAGTAGGGACCTATGTCATTTTCAGATACACCAAAATCATTATAGTATTGAGTGAATGAGGACGAGGATTGTTGTGGTTGTGACTGTGAAAATTATTGACTTCTTCATACATTATTCGTTGTTGTTCTTGTCGCAGAAATTCACGACGAGTCGGATTGACAATAGAATCCACATTTTGCACTTCGTAATGCATTAATAGATCATTTATGGGAGTATACTAGAGGTGGAAGTTGAATATTTATGTAATATTTAATATTAAAATTTTACCATAATGTAATATGTATTTAATTATCTTGTATCTCAATGATTTCACTTTTATTTGAATTATCATTTAATATATATAATCTATAATATTTGCTTACAAATTATATTATTTAAAAATTTATGGTATAAAATAATTTTATATTAAATTATATGTGATGAATATGTAAAAAAGAAAGAATTTCTTTAATAGAAATAAAAAAATAAAATTTAAATAAAAAATAATAATATAATATTGAAGAAAAAGAAAAATATAAAATTGAATATTATTTTTTGGAGTAAAAAATGGAGGAGGGGTCGGAGATGGACTTGAGAATAAGTTTAAAGAAAAAAAGTCTCACTCTGTTCCCAACAACAAAATCATGCCTATCTGTTAATACCCAAATCATCCCTACATAAAATGCCCACTCCATTCAGTGGTCGATGGAAACTCGATTTTCTACTAGGAATAAGATATATTGTTTTCTTAATTTTTAAATTATTCTATTTAAGCATTTAGAGGAAAGAAAAGGTTGAACAGATACTTTACTTTTGTGGCTGTTTTTACTTGTTCAGATTATACTAATTTTAAAAAGCTTTGTCAAATGAAGTAATTGAGGTTCGTTCTTTTTCTTCTATTTCTTTGTGGGTTGTTATCAATTTATTGGGCTGGATGATGGAGTGAATGAATGGTGATCATAGGGGTGAGATAGTGGTAGAAGCTCAGTGTTCATCCATGGTGTTTTCTTGTCATTTAATCTTGATTTTCTAAAGATGTTTTTCTCTAAGGGAAGGATATGGATAGTTTGGTACTTCTCGCTGGTGGGGTGCTTTATTTAGGAAGGAGAATTCAAGGTTTCGCCCGATTTCTGTAATGACCTGACTGGTCGTTTTAATCTCTAGCGCGTCGTTCAGCGATTTTAGGCTTTGAGAAGCTTCACTTCAGGTATTATGACTTGCACGTGTGGTCGAAATTTAATTTCAGGGAGTTCAGAGTTGATTTGGAAAGAAAATTTTCATTTTGGAAGTTTTAAGTTGGAAGAATTGATTAAGGTTGGACTTTTGAGTAAACGACCCCGCAATCGGGATTTGAAGGTTCCAATAGGTTCGCATGATGAGTTTGGACTTAGCCGTATGTCCGGATCGGATTTTGGATGACTCGGGAGCGTTACATTACTTATTGTGGAAAATTGGCATTTTGAAAAAATTTCATGAATTTGGGTTGAAGTGTATTTCAATGTTATCGATGTCCGTTTGAGATTTAGAGCCTCGGAATAGCTCTGTATGATGATTATGGTCTTAGGAGCACATCCGGATGTGGATTGGGAGGTCCGCATGTCATTTCGGGGTCATTTGGCGAAAGCTGAAAATTGAAGGTTTTTGGTAAGTTTGATCGGGAGTGAACTTTTTGATATCAGAGTCGGTTTCGATTCCGAAAGTTGAAGTAGGTCTGTAATGTTAAATGTGACTTGTGTGCAAAATTTAAGGTCAATCGGACGTGATTTGATGGGTTTCGGCATCGGATGTGGAAGTTAGAAGTTAAATTGTTCATTAGGCTTGAATCGATGCGCAATTCGTGGTTTTGATGTTGTTTGATATGATTTGAGGCCTCGAACAGGTTCGTGTCATATATCAGGACTGGTTGGTATGATTTGACAGGGTCCTGGGGGCCTCGGGTGTGTTTCGGGATAGTTTCAGAACATTTTCTTCATGTTTGGCTGTTGTTGTTGCTGGTTCTGGTATTGTTCATCGCGAACGCGTAGGGGCAATCACGTTCGAGAGGAAGGATTTATGGCTGCTGGGCATTTGTGCTTCGCGTTCGCGATTGAGGGCACGCGTTCGCGAACGTTCGAGGGGCAAAGCTACGCGTTCGCGGTTGGGGCATCGCGTTCGCTAAACAGAAAACCTGGCCTGGGGAGAATGGTCTTCGCGTTCGTGGTAGATCATCCTGGTGAAGCATCGCGTTCGCGAGGCCAACCTCGCGTTCACAAAGAATAGTTTGGGTCCTGATTTTGTTGAGCTTTGTGAACGCGATGGCAGTGTCGCATTCGCGATGAAGGTCGGACTGAGCAGTGTTCTTTTTAAATCGGGGGTTTGGCTCATTTTCACTTCATTTCTTCCATGTGAGCCGATTTTGGAGCAATTTTCTCGTCATCTATTATGGGGTAAGTGATTTCTTCGCTTTGTGAGTTAAATACATGGTTTATATATGGATTTAAACATGGAAATTAGTATAAATTTGGAATTTTGAAGAAAAACCTAGAATTGATAATTTTGGATTTTGACCATGAATTTGGGTATGGAATTTGGAATAAATCATATATTTGAGTTCGTAGTATTATGGGTAATAATTATCTTCGAAAATTTTTGGAATCTAGGCATTTGGGCCGGACGGTGACTTTATCGATTTTCCGAGCGGAGTTGGAATTTTTTATGAATTGATTGATTATATGTATTAGAGTTTATTTTGATTGGGTTACATCTTATTTGACTAGTTTTGGATCGACGGTCTCCGGTTTGAGGTGTTAGAGCGGCGTTGGAGCCGGTTTTAGAACTTCGGAGCAAGGTAAGTCTCTTATCTAATTCTATGAGGGGGAAACTATCCCCTAGGTATTGTAATTGATATGTGCTACTTGTTGCGGGGGCTCCGTACGCACGAGGTGACGAGAGTCCGTACGTAGTTACATTCATGCTTTTGTCCGGTAGACTTAGGTTCACACCATGCTATAGTTGTACTATAGAGGTTATTGTTGCTCGTTTAATTTCTTTATTTTGTATTTCGACTTTAGACCGGACTTGCGTAGAGTAATAGACATGTTTTTGTAGAGATTTGACGGGCTTCATAACTAGCCGTGGAATAATTGTACTCCTCTTACGAATTTCTCCCGCGTTATGCATTCTTATCTAAAAGTTTCCTCAAAGCTTCTTATAAATTACATGTCCCTTCGTGAGTGGGGTCAATGACCCGTCAAAGTTTCTTATTCTAATGGGATGGGGCCGTTCGCCTCGGCAGGATAGATACTGTCACGACCTAAACCGATAGGCCGCGATGGGAACCCAGTACTTTACTCAACCGAGTACCAACGTAACATATCTTTCGTATCATACTATCATAGGTAAATGAGACGGAGAGGTTGTCATGAGATAAGTAGAATAAAACATGAGGAAATACTCAATATAGGGTATCGACTTATAAATATGGCGTACTGGCCTATAAGGCCATACCAATATCCGTATACATGACATCTGTCTACAAGCCTCTAAGAGTACATAAATATCATAACGGTAGGGACATAGCCCCGCCATACCAAACCATAAACATCTAATCATACTGACCAATCAAGCAACTCCGGAGCGAATGGAGTACACCAATATCTTTTGATGAGCTGATCACCTACTTGGAGGATTCTCGACCTGTCTATCGAGACCTGCGGGCATGAAACGCAGCGTCCCCAGGCAAAAGGGACGTCAATACAAATAATGTACCGAGTATGTAAAGAATAAAAATTAGTAAGTAATAGACATGAGAGACACATGGAGTAAAAGACTCGACATGTAAGTCTGAATAGCTCTATGAATCATTTTGTTTTTTTATAATATCATGCATATGCGTATAAATGTCATACCGTGCATAGGTATATGCGTTCATAACATCATCAAGCCTCTGAGGGCATCCCATCATATCATTTCGGCCACTGTGGGCAAATTATCAACGTATACCAGATGATCGGGTGGTGGTGCATGTATAATGCCATAACCTTTTCCCATTTCACATATACATATAATATACGCATATATAACGCCTTCTGATCATGGGTCAATGTACATGTATAAATGCATGAAATGCATAAGAAATACGTTAATAAGATTTCTCGAATATCATAAAATCAATATGCCTTTCGGACAAATTTTATCAAATATGTATTTTTCTGAGACCCATGAACAGAGGGTATAATAATAATTCACATGGGGAATCAAGAATATAGACACCCCTAATATTTCTATGAATAGAGTCATTTATGAAAGTTGTGTACTTTGCTCGTTTTGTTTGTATTATTTGGATCATGCCAAAAAGAAAGAAGGGATAACCTTAACATACCTGGACAGATTCTCTTGACAATTCCTCTAACACGCGTCTATTGTAACAACATGTAACGGCAGACCGAAGTAGGAAAATATCCGTATGGTATTCTTGAAAAAGATTGTACCGTACTCCCTTAGAATCGCAAAATTCCGTTGCTATTACGCAAAATAATTTCGTATGAAATTATTGCTTAAGATAGTTACCTTGCTGAATGTTTTTAATCCTTCTCTCTTAATGAATTTGATCACAATATTAGATAACTTTTCTTACTGAAGCTATTCGTCACTTTGAAGATGAAAATTCTCACGTTACTCAGATACAATCTCGTATGAATTTTTGACATAACTCACGTTGCCATTCAAATTCACATGATGTCTCTCTTTGAATTCGAGAAGTTCCTTTGAATTTGAGAAGTCTCTTTTGAGAGGTAACTCACGTTGCCATCAATATCTGTAAATGATTCATGTGAATTCCTTCTTTGACAAATTCCATCCGTTGCTTTGTAGTAAGCATCTCAATATTATAATTTAGAGAAACTTTGTATATTAGTGGTATGGCCCACACTTGCATAATGACTAAGCCACCCAAAATTTACCTAATTTTGTCATTTTGCAACAAAATTCATGAGTCACTGATTATAATGATGGGCTGCCACGTAAATGGTTATAAGTCTTATCCAATCCAAGATCCTAATTAGGTATTCACTAATTATTAATCTCCCACTAAAATTAATAATTACCCGATTATCCACATAATTAAGAATTATCTCAAATTACATAAAATACTACTCACTTTTACTACACTTTATACACCTTACTAACATAGACGTATGGTACCTTGTATGGTACTAGTCCATAAATACCGGGTATTTTAGCTCGGCCGTATTTTATCCCAAAATATCGAACTTTGACGAAATTCATTTTCTTCGATTTGCTTACCCTCTCACTTTCACGAATTTACTCATTACTTGTTTGAAATAGCATAAAATGCTTATAATCTTAAAATAACCTCAAAATAATATCATTCCCGAGTTTTCATCAATTCACTTATGGCATATTTTCATGTACGAAAACATGGGGTGTAACATTATTCCCCCATTTGGAACATTCATCCTCGAATATTGACTGATGCACTTATGATTCTCATAACCCATAGCTCTTGCGAATACTTTAATACTCTTCTTGCCATTTAGGCAACTGTTATTTGAATAAATCCAAAGGCCAGGGCATTCCCCCCTTTAGGCCTCTTTTTCGCACCACGGTATGTGGTCGGAATTTTTCCAATCTCGTAACTCTTGCTACCTTTTGTCATGCAGCATTTACGACTTTTTTCTTATATGTGCGCCTATGCGACTCTTCTCTCCTCTTTCCTCCAGCTTTTAGCCAATCTCTAGGCCTCACTTTGTAAACATATACAAAGCTTGATAAGATGTCCTTCTAAGCATCTATAAGTACACTGAAGTTCTTTGCTCGGTACTTTGTTGAACTTATGAATATTGCTATATCTTATTTCATAGACCTGGTTATTCATCCGTATGACTTTACTGCATCTAGGTAGGTCATACTGTACCATAAATCTTACTTCGATTTATCGTTGCTGAGGTCTTCTACCAAACTCCAGGTTATTTTCGTTGCTTATCCTATATGTATAAATCTAAGTCCTTTAATACTTCTTCGTCATTGTTCATCTTAAGAGTGATGGCTTATTCTCATCTCATACTTTGTAACTTTTATCCATCCATTGTTGATTCACCTCAATATTGATCTATAATATACCATTGATAACTTAACCTTTTATGTAATCACCAGGGCTCACGTCTCATCGGGGAACATCTGAAATGATCAGACTGATCCACCTGGGTCGATACCATGCTTTCATAACCATATTTCATAGTATCCCAATGTTATTCACCTTACGTGGGTATTTTAATCCTGTACCATTTACCACAATTACACCCTTATTCTACTACCAGGGCAGCATTCCATCTCTTCTAAATGTTACTAGTCTTAAACTCCTTTGAGTTCATTCAGGCTATACCGAGCTTTTTATAACTTAGAGAAACCATCAGCTCTTCTTGTTTTCATAGGCTTAATCCTGAGGACTTATCCATTTTCGTCACATTCTCACTTACCCTTTCTTATCCTCACTTCTGTCTTCCTAAAACCTTGTCGTTTTACCATACTTTAGCTTGCGACCTACATATATCTATTTATACTGCTCGCAATCTTGCTTGCACCATATATTTCCTTGTATTATTCTGGAATATCAAGCGAGACATCGCATCATCTCTAACTATTCTTTCCTCTCTCGGCTAGGTCTCTCGGTACCTAGAAACCATAGGCTGGAAGATATGCTACTGACGACGACGCTATCATTCCTAGGTACTGAATACTTGCGCTTTTAGCCTTTTATCTGCAGTATGGACTATTCACCATCTTTTGCACTTGAGTATCTCGTACGTTATTTACCTTTACCTTACTTACCATAAAATCTCGCATCACATTTTCTATCTCTTTCATGAACTTCCTTCCACATAGGTATAATTTATGTCCACAACTTGAACTTCTATTATAATACTTACACCTCTTTACATGATTCGGTGAGAGCTTCATACTAACTTCTTGTGAGGCTGGTACTCTTCTAACTGGCTTTATCATAGAGCCATTATAGAATGTGGTTGTTGTACTACCTCTCTTGTACTTGTGATATTATGGGTGATCAGGTAATGTTCTCACTCACGATTTCTATAAGTTTCTGGGTCCAATAATCAGACTCCTGATTTACTTAGTTGGTGTAACTCTTTAGTTTCCTCTTCCCTCTGATCAACCTTTATGTAGGCTTAAGCTATCTTCCGATCTGCGGCTCATGGTATGAGTTATTACTTTAGCCCTTCATGGACGCTATGTAATATCCATGATACAATCTTCTAACAATTCAATCCTTGTCTATGACCTGGACTCAATTCTTTCTTTTAACTTATACCGGAGTCTTCTATGTCTGTATGATTGTCAATATATATATTGCATGTATAAAACTCCGAACTCTCAAGTGCGTTCGTAACTAACTCTCGGTCATTAATTGAATAATTCATTTTGTTCCTTCTCATCTTTCTTTAAATGTAAGCAATTACTTTTCATGGTCTTTCTGCCCCTTGTTACGTGCATACTTAGCTTACCTTAGTGCCCACACATATTGGAATTCCATACAATTCATATGATCTTGAATATTACTTTTGATTTTTTCTTCCCGTTCCTTAGCCACGGTAGGTACCACTTCCTTATGGAGAGCATACAATATTGTAGTGAGACCATTTTTTTTACATGACTATTTCCTCTTTAGGTCGTTGTGCATAGGTTGAAGCCTTCTTCCTTATTTCCTCAGCTAGTCTTTCGTTGTAGTACTTAGGGAAGACCCTCTGACTCTTGCAAATTTGTAGGCTTATTACATTGTATACTCGACGGACCTTTTGATGTCCTTCCTTGCCTATAATTATCTGTAGTTACTTACTTCCATGCCCTTGTACTTGTAGGATTGCTCTGAACTGATATTTTGACTGTCTTCCCAGTGGGGCTCTCTTTTATTTCCGTAATACTCATAGATTACTTTTAACTACCCCAATTCCTATCTGAATATTTCTCAAGTATCACAATGACATATTTGCAATACTGAATTTCCCATATTGGGGTTCACTCTATTTATCTTGCATGATCTATTGATTTGTCTGTATCCTCTTATCTAACCATAACTAGGCACTTGCTGAATCAACTACTAACTACTCGTTAGCCCATTCTCATATCAATATTCCGCGTAATCTTTCTTGGGTTATTTCTTTGTCTTAACTTACCTCTCGCACTGACTCCTTATTAATCAATAACATCTCGGGCAGGAACCCTTACTTCCTCTCCTTGACGTCGTGTTTGCATAATGCTCTGGTATCGTAGCATATATGTAGGCTTTGAATAAGTGCAAGTTCACTCCTTTTTCATTTTCATCGCATTCTTCCTTTACCATTCCATAATTACTAGAACTACTTAATTCTGACTTAATGCCATATCACTTCATATTCCCCCCTCTAGCGGAGCATTAAGATTTAGTGTTACGATGATCTACGTATAGATGTTTTACCCTTTCATATTTGGCATCTTTTCATGTCATCGATGATCCTTACTCACCTCGCGGTAATCCTTCTGTACCAAGGATAACGAAATTTCTTACTCGCGAGGGTAACACTTAGTATAACTAGAAATACAGTCCCTTAAGCTTAACCATTGCTTGCTTTAGGGAAGCGTCTTCCTGAATGATCTTTAAAAGTTATCCTTCTGTCGTCCATTCTATTATTGCTGGAATGCAATCTATGAAATTCTCATAATGCCGACTATTATCAAATCACTCAATCCCTAATTCATGTTTAGTTTACCTTGTTCACCAGCCCATACTGATTTGTATTACTTTGGGGTCTAACTTTTCCTTTTGTTCACGAACTTGTTTCTCAAATGAGGATATGACTTTAAGGACCATACTTTTTTTTGTTGTCTCAAGGTTTGTCACCTCTCGTCTTTTCCTTCCCTTTTACTATAGACTCTGTAATGCTGTCATCTTTTTGATCTACCGTTGTCATCCATGTATCACATCTTACTCATAATGCTTTATTAACTCTCTTCTTATTTCCCGCAAATATTTATGTCTATCACTTTATTCTGAAAACTCCAACAAAATATTCTTTTGCTTTTATCTCCCCTTGCTCCATCCACCGGTCCTTCGGATTGACTAAATGCTCGCTCTACTAGGGACGGGAGCCACGCTAAGATAATATTTATCCCTTCAAGGCTTCTAGTGCCTATTTTTGTAGTACTCATATCTAGCTGTACTATTTTAGAGTGCACCATCCGGGTGTCTCATAAGGAGATCTATTAACATATTTGTAATATCCTTCAGAAAGGTAAACTAACGCAAACAATCCATTTACTATTTTGGGTTACTTTAACCCCAACCAGATCCTAATATCCTGTCTTTTTCTTAAACTACACATGTTAGCCCCCAATAGGGTATAACTGAGATGTGTGCGATCAATTGTATATATCTCTGTTACTGTTGAAGGTAACTCAGAATGCTTATATTTCTCTGCTTGAATTATAAATACTGATAATCTTTATTAACTGGATACCTCGTACCCTTTTTCATATTGCTTATTTTACTTCTTGGAACTTTTACCTTCGGATTCTTTCATTGCTTTTTACCATAAGAGTGGATATGCATTCTTGCCTTAGGGATCCTTATCAAGAAGTTTACATATCTTAATATACACATGATCTACTGAATACTTCATCTTTATCCATCATAAGCATGATGCAAAAATCGAGTTCCTCTGACTCAACTTTTCCACAGTTATACCCCTTACCAATTGTCTTTCTGGATGTAGGCATCATCATATTATGAATAAGATAGAGTTTAGGAAATTGAGTTCCTACAATTGAGCTCTACCACACGATCTAAAGTAAGAAGAAAGAGTGACAGTCCTAAATGCCCTATAGCCTCATGCTTATAAGTGTGGTGCACAACACACCCATAAACAAGACTCTACTAGACACGCCTTGTAGATTCCCTAGGACAGAACTGCTCTGATACCACTTTTGTTACGATCCAAACCGATAGGCCGCTACAGGAACCCGGTACTTTACTCAACCGAGTACCAACGTAACGTATCTTTCGTATCATACTATCATAGGTAAATGAGACGGAGATGCTGTCATGAGATAAGTAAAATAAAACATGAGGAAATACTCAATATAGGGCGACCCAACTTGATATACCGACTTATGAATATGGCGTACTGGCCTATAAGGCCATACCAATATCCGTATACATGACATCTGTCTACAAGCCTCTAAGAGTACATAAATATCATAAAGGTAGGGACCGGTCCCCGCCATACCAAACCATACACATCTAAATTATACTGACTAATCAAGCAACTCCGGAGCGAATGGAGTGCACCAATATCTTCTGCTGAGCTGATCACCTACTTGGAGGACTCTCGACCTGTCTATCGAGACCTGCGGGTATGAAACGCAGCATCCCCAGGCAAAGGGACGTCAGTACAAATAATGTACCGAGTATGTAAGGAATAAAAATTAGTAAATAATAGACATGGGAGAAACATGGAGTAAAAGACTCGACATGTAAGTCTGAATAGCTCTGTGAATCATTTTATTTTTTTATAATGTCATGCATATGCGTATAAATATCATACCATGCATGGGTATATGCGTTCATAACATCATCAAGCCTCTGAGGGCATCCCATCATATCATTTCGGCCACTGTGGGCAAATTATCAACGTATACCAGATGATCGGGTGGTGGTGCATGTATAATGCCATAACCTTTTCCCATTTCACATATACATATAATATACGCGTATATAATGCCTTCTGATCATGAGTCAATGTACATGTATAAATGCATGAAATGCATAAGAAATACGTTAATAAGATTTCTCGAATATCATAAAATCAATATGCCTTTCGGACAAATTTTATCAAATACGTATTTTTCTGAGACCCATGAATAGAGGGTATAATAATAATTCACATGGGGAATCAAGAATATAAACACCCCTAGTATTTCTATGAATAGAGTCATTTATAAAAGTTGCGTACTTTGCTCGTTTCGTTTGTATCATTTGGATCATGCCAAAAAGAAAGAAGGGATAACCTTAACATACCTGGACAGATTCTCTTGACAATTCCTCTAACACGCGTCTATTGTAACAACATGTAACGGCAGACCGAAGTAGGGAAATATCCGTATGGTATTCTTGAAAAAGATTATACCGTACTCCCTTAGAATCGCAAAATTCCGTTGATATTACGCTAAATAATTTTGTATGAAATTCTTGCTTAAGATAGTTACCTTGCTGATTGTTTTTAATACTTCTCTCTTAATGAATTTGATCACAATATTGGATAACTTTTCTTGCTGAAGCTATCCATCACTTTGAAGATGAAAATTCTCACGTTACTCAGATACAATCTCGTATGAATTTTTGACGTAACTCACGTTGCCATTCAAATTCACATGATGTCTCTCTTTGAATTCGATAAGTTTCTTTGAATTTGAGAAGTCTCTTTTGAGAGGTAACTCACGTTGCCATCAACATCTGTAAAGGATTTATGTGAATTCCTTCTTTGACAAATTTCATCCGTTGCTTTGTAGTAATCATCTCAATATTATAATTTAGAGAATCTTTGTATATTAGTGGTATGGCCCCCACTTGCATAATGACTAAGCCACCCAAAATTTACCTAATTTTGTCATTTTGCAACAAAATTCATGAGTCACTGATTATAATGATGGGCTGCCACGTAAATGGTTATAAGCATTATCCAATCCAAGATCCTAATTATGTATTCACTAATTATTAATCTTCCACTAAAATCGATAATTACCCGATTATTTATATAATTAAGAATTATCTCAAATTATATAAAATACTACTCACTTTTACTACACTTTATACACCTTACTATCATAGACGTATAGTACTTTGTATGGTATTAGTCCATAAATATCGGGTATTTTAGCTCGGTCGTATTTTATCCCAAAATATTGAACTTCGACGAAATTCATTTTCTTCGATTTGCTTACCCTCTCACCTTCACGAATTTACTCATTACTTGTTTAAAATAGCATAAAATGCTTATAATCTTAAAATAACCTCAAAATAATCTCATTCCCGAGTTTTCATCAATTCACTTATGGCATATTTTCATGTACGAAAACATGGGATGTAACAGATACATCTATGGTTCGTGCCGTTCGACCCTCGGCAGTGCGCACATCTTATGGGATCGGGCCGTTCGCCTTGGCAGGATTATGTACCGCACTCTCATGGGAGCGGTCCGTTCGCCTCGACAATATATAATAGATGTATCTATGGTTATATACCAGATTATGATGGGATCAGGCCGTACGCCTCGACATTTCTATAAAATACTTATATGGAAACGTGCGTATCATTTGTCAAAAAGCTAGTGTATCTGAGAGCTTGAGTTTATTATAGAGAGGATGATTGTACCACGTATTTATACTTGTTTATTTCGTTTAATTACTCTGCCCCATATCTGTTTACTTCTTATTATAACTGTCTTACTGGACCACTAGTAAGTGTCGATGTCGACCCCTCGTCACTACTTCTCTGGGTTAGGCTAGATACTTATTGGGTACGCATTGATTTACATACTCATGCTATACTTGCTGCACATTTTTGTGCAGCTACATATATGTCTGGTGGTCTTCTGGGCGTAGAGGCGCGGATGTTGAGGGGACTTACCGTGAGCTGCATTCCATGCTATGATCCGCAGTCTGCAGAGTCTCCATCAGAGTTATTTATATTGTCCTGTCTAAATTGTGTTCCAGGCAGAAGTTGTATTATATTATATTTCCTAGTTGATGCTCATACACTTGTGACACCGGATTTTGGGGATGTTTACGGGTTGTTCATTATCAAAGTTGTAAAAATATTATCACCACCATGTGAATTCTAATTCTTACTACTTAATTGATAAAAAAATATGATTTCAGAAGTTCTAAAATAAGTAATTAAGTTAATCATTCACTAATGGCTTGCCTGACAGCGGTGTTAGGCGCCATCACTGGGTCGTGATAATTTTTGTGTGATAATTTGTCAAATAATAGTGGAAAGGGGTAGTTGGAACATAGAAGAGATGGAGGAGAAAAAGATTTAGTATGTCAGATTTCTACTTTGAGAGTTTAATTAAGTGAGGAGGTTATATTTAAGTGTGAGAAATTTGGTTGGGCAATGGATTTGAAAAAAAGGGTGGGTCTCTAAAGGATATAAAATTAGGGGTGAGTTTTCAGTTCTTGCAATGCTACTTATCCTATCGTTAAAACTAGGGTATATTTGTGTAAAAATATAACAGTAAGGGCAACTATTGATGGATACTCAAACAAAGGATAAATTTAAATTATTTTTAATAGTACATAAGTATATTTGACCCTTCTCTGTTTGTCTTATTTATCACCTATTTAATAATCGCAACAGTTGTTAGTGCAAACATAATATTGTCAAGTTAGAGACATCGAGAGTCCAACTTATTTAACAGGAAAAAAAAGGCTTTCAAACTTAAAGGATTAATTAACATTTCTTCAGTAGAGGTGCACTATTAAAATAATCATGTAAGGTGTCTAACGTTCCCTTGCCTTGGCCGCCCGCCCACATTCACGTGTTATCTTAAATAAAATTTTCTTGTATTCGATAATTTACGTTTCATATACTAATTTGTTTGTATAATTTAGTGATAAATTAAGATCGAAATACATATGAATTATTTATAATTAAATAATAAAAGTATATAGACAAAATCATATATCATTTATTTACATTTGTTTAATGAAAATAACACATTTTAAGAAAAAAATTTCCCCGTGCACCATGACCCTCACAAGCTGCGTAAAAGAAAGGTTAAGTTAATCTATCACTTTGAATTCAAGTAAAGTACACTTGACACTCAAACTCAAGTGCATCACTTGCCAATCCCCATTCCCCGGCCCCTATCCCAACTATGCTTTATTTTTTTCCGTTGCATTTTGTATACTTCTTTTTTTAAGATTTTGTTCTGAAGAAATTGATACACTTTATAATTTTAAACTCTCTAGACATAATACTTAGGTCTCGTTCGGTACGATGTATAATGGATAATTAATTTCGGGACTAAATTTGAGTTGAGTTTAACCTATGTTTGATTGGGATAAAATAGTGGTATAACTAATTTCAGAATTATAGTGTTTTTTATCCCTATGAGGGAGTTGGATAACTAATCACATGATAACTAATCATGCGATAACTTGTTTCCCATCAAATGACCCCTTATTCTTATAGAAATTGCATGTTGAAAACGACTAAGAACCCGTTTGTCCATAATTTTTTCTTTTTTTTCCGGAATTTTTTTCAAAAATATGTTTGTCCATGAAATTTTGTAAATTTTTAAAAAATTATCGAAAATGTGTTTTCCAAATCAAAATTTTCGAAGAAACTTTTTTCCCTACTCACAAAATTATAATATTTTTTTCAAGTGAAATGCATCTCCAAACATAATTTAAAATTTCAAATACTATTTTTCAACTTAACTTCAAATACTATTTTTTTCAAAAATTATACTAATTTTTATATCCAAATGCCTACAAAAACTCTTAAAATACCTTTGATATTCAGAGCCAGCTTGTGCTCACTTAACTAGTACAAATATCAGGTAATTATGTCCAACAATAATTAGATATATGAGAAAAAATTATCTAGTATTATATATATATGTTGAGATCTGAACGCGATATTAATTTTTCCCATTTCGTTAACCGCTAGTAACACATTGATATTTAAATTGAAGTATTTGAATAGAGATATCCTTTTAATTGTTTTCCCTTCAGTTCCAAGTTTACAAAGTGAAAAAGGTCACAGCTCATATATCGCACAATTCACAAGTCTCTTCTTCTCTCTTAAACCCCAAACTTTCCCAATTAATCTCACAACACAATCTCAGCTGGCACTGTGCTGCTGCAAGTCATTTCCATTTCTTCCTCCTGAGATCTATCTAGAAACTGAAAAAAATGGCGGAAGAGAAAGACCCAACTTCAGTACCACTGAGTCAAGCCACTGAAGATCCTGAAGACCCCATCAAATCACCTCCCTCTTCCCCTAATTCTTCTACCCGCAAGGTCTGTTTTTGTTTGTAATTGTCGAATTCTGTCTGTTTTTTTTAATTTTTTGTTGCTCGTGTTTTTTCTTACGTTTTTGAGGGTATTTACTCTTGCTCATAAATCCAACTGAAATAATTAAAAAAAAGGGGGAAATACAAACAAATCCCAGCAATGAAAAAATGATTTATTCCCATTTGCCTAGAGGGTAGTAGGTATCCGTGGAATAGTCAGATGCGCACAAGCTGGCCAGGACATTACTATCATATAAAAAAAGGAAAATACAAAAAAAAAAGAAGAAGAAGAAAATGGGTATTCGTGTTTGCTATAGGAAGTGCTATTCATGTTAAGGTTTTGAGTTTGAGCACATGGTGGAAAAAGCAAGAAAAAAGAAGATTGTTTAAATGGGAAATGGGTGCTTGTGTTTGATATTTTAATTTTTGGGGTCAAATGGTAGTATATATCTACAATATTTGATCCATCAATTTGGAAAACTGGTACCTTTATAAGTGCATGGAGAATGCTAATATATACTGAAGTCAAACATGAGTTGATTCCTTAAATGAGATTTTGATACTTGTTCATCTTATCTGCTCAGGCAAAAAGGTTGTGAATTGGGGATTTTAATTTTTCTTGTGGTGTGGGGTTATCGATTAGTTAGAGTCAATTTATGCACAAAAAGTGAATTCTAATATTCTGGATGTGAAAATGTAGGAAATGAGCATTCTAATAACATGTTGATTTTGATGTGATCAAAATCATAATGTTTATCTTATGGAAATGGAGTTGGTTATTTGGGTTGGGGGTTTAGCGTCAATTTATACACGCCAAACATAAGTTCTTGTGTTGTAGTTGTGAAAATTTATGTGATAAAAGTTAGAATTCTCTTTATCAAAAATAAAAAGAGTTATTGTATCTCTAGCTTTGTGCTCCCGGCGCATGATACGCTATCGTGCGCCGTCTGTGAATCGCCATGGCTAGGAAGAGAGGACGACCTCGTGACCGTAGGAAGCTCTGTTAGCGCAAGTGTGATTGCTGAAACCATCGAAATAGGAATTCACAGCAAGTGGTAACTCCGATTGACAACCATCGAAATAGGAATTCTTTTTGCTGGAAGTCATTCTGTTGAGAATGGTATGCACCTAACTTACATTGCTCCTGAAATTGTGAATGGACAGTTTGTCGTCAATTTAGATAAAAATGAAATTGAGTGTGAAACTGAGAAATGGAAGAAAGCTCTCATTGTCTATATAATTGGGGAAATGCCTGGGTACAATCATATGAGCAAATACATCTCACAATTTTGGAACAATGTGGCTGAACCAGAATTGTTTCTTCATGAAGAGGGATATTATATCGTTAAATTTCACAGCCTAGGTGATTTGCAGGAAGTATTGTATGGTGGCCCTTATACCATCTATAGCAGACCAATCATTATAAAACAATGGACCTCGAATTTTGATTTCAATGATGAATTCTTGACAGAAATTCCATTGTGGGTGAATTTTCCAAAACTCCCGATGAACTGCTGGGGCACAAATACACTAAGCAGGATGGCTAGCACCATTGGTAATCCATTATTTGCAGACCAATGCACTGTAAAACAAACCAGGGTGTCATATGCTAGAATTTTGATTGAAGTAAATGTCACAAAGAAACTGCCTACTGAAGTAACAGTTAAGGATCCCTCTGGTAGACAATTTCAACAACCAATTGAATTTGAATGGAGGACAACATTCTGTGCCGAGTGTTTACAGATTGGCCATGACTGTAGCAAGCAAAAGAAGGAAGTGAGAATTGGCCCACTGCAAAGAGCCAGACCTAAGCTAGTTCAAGCATGGAAACCAAAAGATAAGCAGCAACCAGCGGAGAAAATGCAGAACCAACAACAAGCCTTGCATCAAAGTGAAGCTAATGAAAGGGGTAAACAGAAACTTGGGGCTACAATTAATGAGACCACTGAAGCAGGTTGGACTCATGTGCGAGCAAAAGGATCCACTTCAGATCAGAAATTGCATGAACACCAATCAAGTAGACAACATAGAGAATATATGGGCAAGACATGCGTCATAATGCAATTAATGCAGAGATTATAGTGACCAAGAATGGCTTCCAAGCTTTGCCTGCAGAGGGAATGAGAGATGAGAACACTAGGCCTCCTGATATAGGAGGTGAACTCATATTATCTCAATGACTTGGCTGTTCTGGAATGTTAGGGGAATGACTAAGAGATACAAGCAGAAAGAGCTTAAGCAGTATCTCAGAGATAATCAAATTAGATTAGCTGGTTTAGTAGAAACTAGAGTCAAAGAAAATAAAGCACAGTCTATAGCTAGTAAGGTGGCTCCTAACTGGGATAGGCTAACTAACTACACAGAAGCAATCAATGGGAGAATATGAGTTCTGTGGGATGCCAAAAGCTATGAAGTTCAACTCATAGCAAAGGCAGCCCAGCTGATTCATTGTCAGGTGACTGGCAAGCTGAATGGTATGGTCTGTATGCTTACAGTGGTATATGGGTTCAACACAGTAGATCAAAGGAAAACTTTGTGGAATCAACTTGAACAGATGGCCCCCAAGATCAAGATGCCTTGGCTTTTATGTGGAGATTTCAATGCTGTTCTAACTCCTCAAGATAGACAAGGCAATCCTGTGACTTTAGCTCAATTGAAAGACTTCTCAGAATGCTACAATAGCCTGTTACTAAATGAAATACCTTGGAAGGGAGATTACTATACATGGACCAACAACCAAATAGGGGATGACAGAGTATGAACAGACTTGATAGGGCAATTGCAAATGATGATTGGATGATGCAATATGGGCACTTGACTGTAACCTATGGAGAACCATTCATTTCAGACCATCATCCTATGCTTATACCTTTGAGAGAGCCAAGGAGCAACATTAAAGTTCCCTTTAGGTTCTTTAACATCTGGGTAGATCATGAGCATTTTAATCAGAATGTAGCACAAGGATGGTCCAGAACTATCAATTGGAAAGATGAAGAATGTGTGGTTTAAACTGAAACAATTGAAACCAGTCTTTAAGCAACTAAACTCAACAGAGTTTAAAGGAGTTTCAGGGAAAATTACACAAGCCAGAGAAACTTTGAAAGAGATTCAAGAAGCAATGCAGGCCCATTATTCTGATATCCTAGCTGATCAGGAGAAAGAATGCCTACATTAATTGGAGAAGTGGTCATTGATAGAGGAAAATGCACTGCAACAAAAGTCTAGGGCTATTTGGATTAGGCTGGGTGACTCAAACAACAAATATTTCACAGCCATAATGAAGGAAAAGCAAAATCTGAAGCAGATTCTTGAGATTAACTCCTTAACAAGTGGTAAACTCCAAGAACCAAGAGCAATCAAAGTTGAATTTGTTGACTTTTATAAATCCTTGATGGGAACAACAACATCTAGCTTACCGGCTATCAATAGATTGGTCATGAGGAATGGTCTTTGTCTGTCACATGCACAACAAAAAGATCTGTGTGCCAATGTTACAGAGTCAGAAATCTATGAATGGCTGAATGCAATTGGGGACTGTAAAGCCCCAGGAATAGATGGGTTCAATGCTTTATTTTTCAAGATATCATGGCCCATTATCAAGAAAAATGTATGTGAAGCCGTGAAGGAATTCTTTGATACAGGGATCCTATATAAGGTCATAAATTGCACCACACTCATCTTACTGCCAAAAGTTGCCAACCCAGACACAGTGAAGGATTATCAACCCATAGCATGTTGCACAGTATTGTATAAGCTGATTGCCAAAGTCATAACTGGAAGAATGCAAAAAGTTATGAGTCATATCATTTCTGACTCACAAGCAGGCTTCATTCCAAGGAGAAGAATAGCAGACAACATAATATTAGCTCATGAGCTGGTTAAGTTATACAACATGAAGCACATTTCTTCTAGATGCATGATAAAGGTGGATCTACAGAAGGCTTATGACTCTGTAGAATGGATATACTTAGAGCAGGTTCTTGAGGGACTGGCTTTCCCTGAGAAGTTTATAAAATGGATAATGCCTTGTGTGACAACAATTAATTACTCTATTTTGTTAAATGGAGAATCAACAGAGCCTTTTAATGCAGCTAAGTGCTTGAGGCAAGGAGACCCAATGTCACCATTCTTATTTGCTATTGCTATGGAGTATCTGAGTCGACTACTCAAAGGATTGAAACAGGATAAACAGTTCAAATACCACCCTCGATGTAGCAAGCTGGGTATCACTCACTTGTGTTTTGCGGATGACTTATTACTATTTGCCAGGGGTGAGCTAGAATCAGTGCAGAAGCTCCATAATTGTTTTTGGACATTCTCATCTGCCTCTGGGCTACAGGCTAATTTGTCAAAGAGTGCAGTCTATTGTGGGGGTATGGATCCTATGCAAAAGGCAATTGTCATTCAAGCTATTGGTTACAGTGAGGAGCAATTGCCTTTTAAATACTTAGGGGTTCCACTAGACACTAAAACTATCCATTCTTCAGTGGCAACGCCTCATTAATAAAATGGTAGCAAACATAACATCCTGGACAACAAAAAAATTATCCTATGCTGCCAGAGCTCAGTTAGTACAAACAGTGCTGTTTGGAATACAATCTTATTGGGCTCAGTTATTTACACTACCAGTTAAGGTTGTCAAATTAATTGAGGCTTACTGTAGAAGCTACCTATGGTCTGGGGGAAATATGATTACCAAAAAAATCACTGCTTGCTTGGGAAAAGGTATGCCTACTTAAATCTGTAGGGGGACTCAACCTTACTAATCTGCAGGTGTGGAATAGTGCTGCAATTGCCAAATCCTACTGGGACCTAACTCATAAGCAAGATAAGTTGTGGATCAAGTGGATTCATGCTTATTATGTATTTCCAGTTTATCATTCAACACTCAAAGGGGAAGACAGCTTCAACAATGCTACTTAAAATGATGTATGCTGAATATATACATGTGCTATGGAAGCAAGTAGAGAACATGAAGCCTTGGCAAGGGAGATTGTGAGCATGTGCTACTTCAGGGCAGATAGGAAAGTGAAGGATCTGATACAGAATCTATGTTTTTTTTAAAAAAAAAAAAGTAGTCATAGTGTTTTGTCCTTATTTAGATACTGCTTGTATAGGGATATGAGGAACAGATAGTAGTAGGTTCTTGGGTACTCCTTGTAGAGAACAGCTAGCTGGGAGATGCTATGCTATGCTTTGTACTGTTATCCTTGGTGATTAATAATAATTTTAATTACCCAAAAAAAAAGAGTTATTGTTAGAAATCCTTTAGCTACTTAATCCTTTATCTGATTATTATGAAAAAATTTGAGTACCTTTTAACAACTTGAATCAAGAAAAGAAGTCCAAACTGGAAAACAAGTGGGCCAAGTCAAACTAAATTCTTTAGAAAATCCAGGTTCTTTGAAAAGTTGAGCTGTATGTCTGCTAGTCTTTTTCCGACCCAGTACCACTATATATTCTGCATATGCTTTCAAAATAACTTGAATCCAGAAACCAAGCTCGAAAATGAATGGTCAATGTGAGAAAATATGATTTAGAAGATCCAGGTTCTTTAGAGTTTAGAGGGTAACAGTTTGTTAGACAGTTGAGCTGTTTTTTCTCTAATCCTTTTAATACCAACTGTACTCTTATATACTTTCAGTCTGGAACTTATCGTGCTTTCTTGTGTATATATAATGAGAATCTTGAGAAGAATAGGACATATTTAAACATTTCTCTCTATACATATGCCTGTAGGCAGTTTACTTGCAGATGTCTAAATAGTTTTTGATACACCCTTTTCAGGCTTGCTGTTATTTTCTTCAAAGCTGGGTGTCTAAGAAGTTTATGACTGGATGGTAATTTGCTTTTTGCATCTGTTTCCTTACTTTTTTGATAGGTTCTGCCAAACGCTAACCACTCTAAACTTTGAAATTGCAGTGTAGTTCTCTTCCCGGTAGCAGTTACATTCTTTGTGACGTGGTGGTTTATTCAGTTTGTTGATGGCTTCTTCAGTCCACTATATGAACAACTTGGCATTGACATATTTGGTAATTTCAATTTCCACTTTCCAAAAATTTGATAGCTGCAGTTAGTTTTTTGCATTATTGTGGTTTATCCAGCTTCTTGATGCTTAATTGTCCAGTACTCCTACACATTCAAGATCCAATTCGTATTTCATATTCAGATACTTTATCATTGGGTATACCTGTGATTCCACAAGATAATATGGCTAACTTATCTTTGTATTTGAACGTGTCAGCTGCATGGAACTCTTTATAAGCATGTACATAGTTATTATCTCCTTGCATCAAGGAGACAAGGAACAAAAGGAATATTATGAACTCTCACTACTTGGACTGCGGTGAAGAGTCAGAGAGCAATATGAGCAAGAAGAAGCTTTAATATTTATATATATTTTTGGTCGTGTTGTCATGATAGTTGTCAACTTTGATTATTTCTTTTCATACTAGTTGAGCTTGGATTAAAGTTTGTTTGTGGTAACTGCGGATTTCGGTCACAGTGGCTCGAAGGAATATTTCCTTCAGCATACAACCAACTATATACAGCTATGTAAGACTAAGGTGCTCGTGGTTGACCCTAACATAACTACAAGAACAAGGATTGACCATCCTCAGATTAATTGTGCTTTACTTTCTTTCCCCCCTCAATACCATGTTAGTTAAAAGAACTGATCCCATGACATAACCTGGTGTTAGCAATATTTCATCTTACAAGAAAAACACCTTGTGTTTGCAACTATCAGTGGTTCCTGCTGATCAATAGGGGAGA
Source organism: Nicotiana tabacum (assembly GCF_000715075.1). Taxonomy (NCBI): domain Eukaryota; kingdom Viridiplantae; phylum Streptophyta; class Magnoliopsida; order Solanales; family Solanaceae; genus Nicotiana; species Nicotiana tabacum. The sequence goes on from NC_134092.1 coordinate 110,768,628, forward strand.
GCATGGTATCAATTGCAATAGATTTCTGACCAATTTGTATGAATTGTTTTTGCTCTTAGAAACCGTGATGTTGAGATCAGCATGTATATAAATACATGACTTCTGTTCCCTATTAAAAAAGGACTTCTCTTCCCATGAGTTGTAAATGCCTCTCACTTGTGAGAAAGCAGTTCATTCTCTTCTTTGTCATCAAATATCTAGCATTTCATCAGTTGTAGTACTTCATGTTTGGAGGTGATGGAGGTCGCTGGTTTTTGATAAATCCCATTATGTTGTGTGTTATCTTTCCATGTGTCATGCATGATTGATAAATTTCATGTTTCCTTGAATTTGGCTTATGTGTTCCCACCTTCCTACTTGTATCAAATGTTGTTTTATCCATTGTATATTGGCCAGATCTCCTGATCTTTGAGACATTTGTTGTTGGTGCAGGACTAGGATTTGTCACATCTCTAGTGTTTGTGTTCTTCGTTGGAGTTTTTGTTTCGTCTTGGCTGGGTGCTAGTGTTTTCTGGATTGGGGAATGGATTATTAAGCGAATGCCATTTGTCAGACACTTATATTCAGCCTCAAAGCAGATCAGTTCTGCAGTATCTCCAGGTAAGCTACAGAATTTTAATCTTGTGGATAGAAGACAGAGGAAATGAAACTTGCCTTCTCTTTGATACTGGACAAGGCAAGTGGTGGTGCACATATCGAATCACTTATGGACCCATCTCTTGCAACTATCAGCCTGAGAGAGAATGGGGAAAGGTGGAGAGCGGGTAATTTCAGGAAAGATTGTGGAAAAAAGCCTCTTTTTTTTTTTATAATTTACAGAATATATTATTCTCTTCCTTTCATCACAAAAAGGTAGATAACAAAAGAAAGAAAATGAAAGGATAATCTCTTTCGGAGGAGTGAAATGAATCTCAGAGCTGTGAAGTAAAAAAGTGAAATCTGAACTGAACTTCATTTGGTGTACTAGACTTTCATACTTTCAATAAACCAAAGTGTCAAAAAGCAAGGGGATCAGGATCACCGAGACAGATAATACATCAAAATTGTGCTTTGAAGACTATAAATACTTAATTTGGAGAGTTGAGGTTGCTTCGTGGAGTATTTTGCTTTTGCTGCATTTTCTTATTAGTTTTTGTTCTTGATACTGACATTTCATTCTTATATAATCTGCAGATCAAAATACCACTGCTTTTAAGGAAGTGGCAATCATTCGTCATCCTCGTGTGGGTGAATATGCTTTTGGTTTTATAACATCATCAGTTACCCTTCAGGTACTTGTTCTGGATATCAGTTTTTCCCCGTATGATAACATGGTGTAAGGGAAAACCATTTTCTTTATCATTTTTAAAATGCCTGTTCTCATTTGCTGCTATAATAGACTAGATAAAGCTGTCATTTGAGTTTCTCTTTAGCTTAATTTCATTATCAATTTGTTCATGTTTTCCAAGTAGTATCTAATTTTCGTGCAAGGTTTTACTGGGCTATATTCTTTTCCCTTCTAGCTTGTAGTTATTTGTAAATGCTGAATGTCCTTTTATTTGGTAAGTGCAGAATGTCCTTTGATGTGCATAAGTGCTTAATCTTGAGCAACCGGCATTTTCCAATGATAGTCCCCTAATGCTCTCTCTCTCTCTCTCTCTCTCTCTGGTGATGGGTAGAGATGAGAAGCAGAAAGAGCGACTACTAAACTAGAACAAGCAAAGAGAGCATTTTATTATTTTGTTGGCTGATATCAATATTCAACATCGACTATTTTCTGGATTGCAGACAGATGAAGGGGATGAAGAATTGTGTAGTGTTTTTGTTCCTACAAACCATTTGTATATTGGTGATATACTTCTGGTTAACGCCAAAGACGTTATAAGACCAAATTTGTCCATCCGTGAAGGCATTGGTACGTTTTCTAGCTTTTGACAACTCATCCTTAAAATGACCGCTCCTTGTTTAGTACTAATAGCTTGGTGACTGGTCGAAGCATGCATCTTATTTAATGATCTTTAGTTTAGTAAATCATATATCTTTGTAAAAGTTATGGTAAAGCTATGTGCAAATGCCTCTTTGGCCGCCCTCGTCATGCATTATACTTCCATGGAAGATCAAAGTATCTGAACAGGACATTGATGTAAATGAATTTTGGGTTTGTTAATGTAACTGTTTTCAAGTGTTTCTAATGGTGAAGCCAAAATGCAGAGATCATTGTTTCCGGAGGAATGACGATGCCACAAAGGATTTCTCATGTGGAAAGGGTTGCACGACAAAGTGAGAGAATTCCACTGAACAGAATTAAGTAACAATGGTGATGAATATGACAGTGTAGGCCGTTTGTAATTAATTAGTATGGTGGGACTGTGTTGCTAAGGAGGAAGATATCATATATACATTGCTGTTTTTTCTCGTTTGCTCTGACTTCAGTTTGTTATTATTATGTCCTCCTTAGTTTGAAGCAAATTTGTTACTTATTGGAAAGCAGATTTTATGTGAATATAGGGGGTCATTTGGTTCATAGGATTTGAAGCTTGGGTTTGGGGATTTTAGTTCTTTTAAGTTGTTTTAAATTAGTAAGTTGTACTTATTCAATATTTTTTTAAGACAAATACAAGGGTTTAATCAAGCTATTGGGTTCATGAACCCGTAACTGAAAGGGTTAGCTCTGCCCTGGAAGATTGCTATGCTAAAATTATGGAGGAACTTATATACGTAATCTTTTCGGTTTAACTATCCAAATCTAAAGATTAAACCTGCCATGAAAGGTAAAACGCTTCTTATCAAATGGTTGAAACTTATTTCCAATAATGATTTTGAAGAATATCTACCATAAGTAGATGTGTGGTTAAAAAGTATAATTGCGTGGACGTTTTATTCCGACTTTTGAGTTAGCAGAATCGTAACTGTATTCACTAACCAAACAAAGGAATGCAAAATTTTGTTGAAGGATAATAATAGGACAATAGCTTTATCACGTCCTTATTGGCCTGTCTTCATCCTAGCGATATTCTCAGCAAGCAAATTCGAATTTTCAGATACTCCTCGGGGTGTTCGTCGGTCGGTACGGTACGGTATTTAGATATTTCGGTTTGGTATTTTCGGTATTCGGTTTCTTAAAATGCTATACCAATACCGTACCTAATTAAATTCGGTATGGTTCGATTTTTCTCCTTTCGGTTTCGGGTTATTCGGTTCCGTAACTTTAGTTTATTCGGTTTGAATATTAACTAGTGCATAGAGTCATAGACTGTAATATTCTTAATTAAAGTACTCAAAAGTACAAAACTAAAAACGTTTGTTGACAAAAGTTTGTCCAAAACCAAGCAAATATCAACCGAGAGAGAGAAAATTGTACATAAAAGAATAAACTTGATCAATAGAAGTGTCTTGTTACTTGCTTATAGTTAATTGATAAACTTGGAGAATAAAGGAAAGTAAAATTTTAGATTTTTTATATTTATATTATAATTAATAATATGTGTATTGTGTATTATAATATTATTTACCCTACGGTATCGGTATTTCGATATTTCATTTTAAAATACCAAATACCATACCTAATACCATTTTTTTTTTAAAAAACTTAAACCAAATACCATACAAAATATTAAAATATCAAATACCAAATACCAAAATTTTTGATTTCAATATGATAATTCGGTATTTACCAAATTATGCACGACCCTACATATTAACACTATTCAGAGTTGTCCAATTTGCTTTTCCAAGTTAAAAAAGCTCTTGCTATAGATATGGTAATGTTGTATTCACCTCTTTTTTTGACTTTACCCTTTGTACTAGAGCTGACATACAAATTAATGACTACTGTCTTATTCAGTGTCTTACTATTAGTTTCGTTCTATTACCCTATTTATGTAAGGCACCCCCAACGCAGCCATTGGACCAGTCACAAAATTTTATATGCAATTTGACACCCCAATTTGAAAGAGAATAATAGGGAAGAGGAAGAAAAAGGATTCAGATCCTTGACCAGATTTCAATCATTTGCATTTCTCTATTATTGTTATGGGTTGTTTATACACCCATATTACCAACTACCTTCAATAATTTACCATGTAACTAATAAGGCGGCTCACTCGGATGCTAGTAAAGCTTTTGCTTTAGATCCCAACATTTTTGGACTCCAATAGTTTTTAGTACTTACTTCGTTCCAGTTTATGTGAACTTATTTCTTTTTTAGTTCGTTCAAAAAAGAATAATCCATTTCTAAATTTGGAAACAATTTAGCTTAAATTTCCAATTCTACCCTTAATGAGAATCTTTTATAACCACACAAATACTCTGGACCCCTTTTTGACTTGTTTAGGACCACAAATTCAAAAGTCTTCATTTTTTCTTGAACTCCGTGCCTAGTCAAACAAGTTCACATAAATTAGAACGGAGGGAGTAGTAAATTTATGGTTTTATTTTGCTTATAAATATTGAAGTTTGTAGAAACGTACAAAATTGTTATTAATAAATAAAGAAAGAAAGACTGCCTAATTTTTAACGGAAGAATTATTTTAGAATTTTGAATTAGACTATTCAAAACTTCAAACAAGATCCTTAGGTAATTATTACAAACACATGGCTAGCATCTTATTAAATTAAATTAATCTTTACCAATAAAAATAAAAATATTACTATAAGAAATTTATTGTGAACTTAAAGGCTTTAGGCCATTAGTTTTATTGAGCAGCCCTTAGTAAGTAATCTTGATTACTATCTAATCTTTCCTTAAATCACTATGCGTGCTCTTTTTTTTCACTATTCAATTTGTCCATAGGAATAATACAGGATTGAGAATTTTCCAACCCCCTCACCTCGAAGGTGGGTTTATTGTCTTAAACAGATAGATGTTAACTCTGTTAATCATTTGTCATATGTTGAAAGGTTTTACTAGTAGAGATGTGAATGAGCCAAATTGTAGAAGAAAGAAAACTTAAAAAAAGAAAAGTTTGCTATGGGAATTGCGTTCGTGATTGTGAAATTAAAAAAATCTGTAATAAAGAGGATGGTTTATGTTTTTTTTTACCAGTTAACTGAGATGCTTAAGGAAAATCACAATTAATTTTTAACAAGAGTTAATTTATTTTGTTAGTTCGTTCGAAAGTACTTCACTATTTATGGATTAAAAATGCTTAGAGGTATATTTAAAGAACAAAATCGACCAATTTTGCTAAAAACTCCTAGTTACTAACTCAATAACGGCTAGCTCTTAGTTACTAACTCAAAGTGGGTGTGGGGCGGGTTCTCAAAAAACAATTAACACAAAATCTCTTATTTTTTAAAATTTTAGAAATAGACTCTGATTATTTCTTCAAACTCACCTGAACCTTATATGAGTGATAAATATCCCTTTTAAAACTATTTTCCAAATTATTTTGATTCAAGCAATATCAAGAATATATGTTCTACATTTATTATTTTAATTAAAAATTAAATTAGTTACTTATAAACAAAGATAACATCTAAAACAAAATAAAAAAATTAAAATGATACTTTGAGCTATTTTAAAGAACCGTCTAGACATGATTTGGTTAACATTTGAGAAAAAAAGAGTACTTAACTTGAAGTTGCAAAGGAGTATTTGCTAATTTGCAAATATTATTTTAAATATTGGAAAGAATATGATATCTATGGCAGAACATTAGGATTCTGTTTGTTCATAGATTTTTTTCAATTTCCCCCCCCCCCCCCCCCCCCCCGATTTTTTAAAATGAGTTTGTCCATGAAACTTTGTAAGTTTTTAGAGATATTTCGAAAATAAGTTTTTCAAAAACTAAAAAGTGGTTTTGACCACTTTTCAAAATTTTCGAAGAAACTTTTTTCCCATTAACAAAGCTGCAGCATTTTTTTCGAGTAAAATGCACGTCTAAACATAATTTTAAATTCTAAATATTATTTTTTAACTTAACTTCAAATATTATTTGTTTTTTCAAAAATTACAATTTTTAGGTCAAAACTCCTACTAAGTTAACACCTATTTTAGTGCATGTTCCAAATTGAAATTTATAATCGGTCTGACAATATTCTATATACCCGTTTTTTGTTGTTTGCAAAACAATGTAACAGTAACAAGTGCACTTTCCTCTATGTTACTTCATTAAAGTTATATACTCCTCTCCCGTCTCAATTTAAATGATTTAGTTTGACTTGACACAAAGTTTAAAAAAAAAAGACTTTTAAAACATGTGATCCTAAAAACTTAAGGGGCAAAAGTTTTGCGGGATCATAATATTTGTGTGACTATAAAATTTTTTCATTAAAGATAAAATGGATAAAATAAAAAATTTAAAATTAAATTATTTTTAAATATATAAATATGACATTCTTTATTAAAAGGACTAATAAAGAAAATATATTATTTAAATTGAGAGACAGATAGTAGTAGTTCGTTTCTTTCGGACCAATAAAAAGAAGAAATTTGCACAGTAGTGTTGACCGTTGAATAGGCAGAATATACGGTTTTATTTTTCACACCTCTCTTTGATACTTTTCGTCCAATCTTTCTTCAAACCAAAAAGGAATGCAAAAAATTGCTTACTTTCCTGTCAAACACAAGAGAGAAGGAAATAACAACGAAAGACAAAGACCGTTCAGAGTAAATCCTTATTTGCACCAAATATATTAAATCAACAAATTTAACAGTTAAAAATTAGAAAAAGAATGTATGTCATTTAACTATGATTAAGTGATACGTAAATAAATATATGAAAAACATGTGTATTGTATCATTATTTGGTGTAAACACTCGGTACAATTTATTCACACATCAAAATTATTAAGTTTTAAAGAAGAATAATTTATTAAAAAATAAATCTTTTAATGATCTCTACAAAATCTTCGCACATAAAATAGCTAACAACATCCTATATTATTTTCTTACCATGTCCTAATAAGACATGAATAAATAAATTATCAAAGATCAAATCTACAAAGTAAGTTTACTACTAAAATTTTGAATTAATTTTCCAACAAATGTTTACCCTATCCCCAGAAGCCAGCAAATCCAATTTTTCATAATTCATGGTGTGTTTGGTATAACGGATAATGTCCTATTCGATGTTTGGTACGTTAATTAAGGGAAGAGTATTCATAAATAATTTAGATATAATAAACATGAAACTTTCGACCAACAACATTCCAAACCCATAAATTTTATAAACTTTCGAACCGTTAGATGTGAGGATACGTGTAGTTTGTAGAAAATATTTTCCTAACTTTTTTTAAGGAAATCATTTTCTTTAATTTCAAAAAAATATGATATCTAAAAAAATATTTTTTATACTATTTTGTGCAACAAGTGAAAAATGAGATGTTTTCAGTCATACCAAACACACCCTCGGATTACTCCAATTTGCTTTTCCAAGTTATAAAAAAGTTTCTTACTAGAGAGTCTAGTGTAATGTTAGTACTCATCACTTTTTTTTTACTTTATCCTTTGTACTAGAGCTGACATACAAATTAATGAACACTGTTTTATTCACTGTCTTATTAGTTACTTTCTGAAAACCTATCTATGTAGGGCACAGCCAATGGAGACATTGGACCAGTCACAAAAGTTTAATACACAAATTGACACTTCAATTTGAGAGAGAATCAGAAGGAAAGAGGACGAAAAAGAAATCAGATTCTTGATCAGATTTCAATTCTTTGTCTTTTTTTTTTATTGGTTGTTATAAATGGGTTACTTATACACCCCCAGACAGTGGCATAGGTATGAGATTGCATATAAATATTCGTAACCCGAAGCGGATGACAATAAAAATCATAGGAAGATCTTTTCGTGTTTAAATTTATTTATATGTCAGAGATCGGATCTGAGACGTACCTGGTGAATAGAGTCTCGTTTCAAAATTTCTTCAATAGTATGAATACTCTATGCGTATCCATATCGAGACTGATTCTTGCTATCAACTCTTTGATTAATGAAACCGCGAACAAATTAAATAAAAATATTGTGTTGAAATTTTTCTCAAAAATCACAACTCAAAGATAGAAGAACAAGAAATATTTTTCTTATAATTGTATTTTCTCTCTTGGATTTGTATTGCACTCACACACTTTCACAAAGTAATTTCTTTTTCCATGTAAAAATTCTTTTTTTTTTCCCCACTTCGTTCATCACCATCTATATATATCATCACATATGATCCCTTTTCCGATTAGACTAAGAAAAGGCACAGAGGTGATTTACTTGGTGCCCAAGTCTAATTCCAAAATTAGACTTTGAAAAAGATTTCTATAGGAAAATAGCATCTCATTCCAAAAAGGAATACCACGTTGCCGACGAATGACTTTCAATTTGCTATTCCAATTCAAAATTGGATTAGTATTTTCCTGAAGGAAATCTTAATCTCCTTCCAAATAGGTTTCATGGAAGTAGCCGCACGTCCTTTAAGGACTTCACGTCAATCCAATTCAAAATTGGATTTACTTAAAAGCTTTCATTAATATTTATATACATACCTTAAATAAATAAATATTAATTATATATATCACATATATACATTTCAACCAAGAGATATATCTTAATTTTCTATTCCAAATAAAAAACTTTAATTTGTTCACAATAATAATTATATCTTTTGTGCTAACAAAAAATATAATAATATTTTATTTGTACTAATAACTAATTTATTTGACTAATTAAAATTTTTAATTTAATTATCAAATAATAAAGTAATTAATCCTTTAGCAAAGATTAGAACACTCGTTAGTGTGCGACCCCATAGGTTCAATACTAAGCCGGTAGTAAATTGATCGTATCAATATACTAATCTCACTCCTTAACGACCGGATAGAATGAAGTATACAATTTACTCTCAAGAACCAGTAGAAGAATAATGTAGTAATTCCTTCTGTCCTTATAGCTCTGGGTCACCCTAGGATATGGTTCAACTATCAAATCCTAATAGGCGACCAACTATGTGTTCATGTCAAATATAATCGACCATTTAATGACCTAAGAAACTCTTTTCTTCTTTCATTCAATTGCCCTGGCCAAGGTCTTAGTTTGGTCGTTTATAATTCATGACAACATGGAGCTTAAACTCATTACCAAGAGTTGACATATTTCATCTTAATCAATCACTAATTCTACAAGCATTTAATCATACCCAATATCCTTTAAACTATCGCCCTAGGGCCATAGGTGTCTAATATCAAAGCACAATAAATAACTTGTCAATTACTATGATGATCTCAGGTCAAAGGAAACTCTTACATCATATTCTTCAAGAGAATATCCTATTGACAGTTTATGGTAATTCTAACCATTAGGAATTATCCAATGAGTCGGTTCAATGATCATATCTCTATATGCATCATCTATCTATGTGATTTAGTTAATGAGATCAACTAATCTTTATCTAATAAAGACGATCACATAAAGATTGATCTAACCGGATTACTAATGTCTAAATTAATAATCCTACGATCAAGAACAAATTTAGATTAAGTTGTAAGAGACTATACTCTCATTATCAAGATCTCCATTACGATGACAAGGCTCAACATTTAATCAAGGACCTTATTAAATTAATAAAGTAATTAATAATAACTATGATAAAAGAATATTAAATGCCATATATTTTATATCAAATAACGTTCACAAAAATATGTTCAAATCATCAAATATGAGAATGGATCTAGGGCATATCTACTATATCCCTAACAATCTCCACTTTGCCCGAAGCGATATCACGTGACACGTTTTGTCTAACTTTTTTTACTAGCTATATGATTAATAATAGGAAAAATGAAAATACGAGATAAAAATATAAAAATGATACCGCTTACGGTTACATTAATTTATTCATTTGTTTCACTTTTTCAAATGGTGACATTCTTACAAACCACAACCATATTATCAACTAACTTCACTACCATGTAACTAAGCTTGATTACCAACTAATTTCCTCCCTAATTGTGTAAGAGAGATAAAAAATCAGAAAAGTTCTTTGATAGAATTGGAATGCTAATTAAATGGTGCTGGTAAAGGTTGCAACCATTAGACTGTAACTTAATTCCATGTTTATTTTGTTATCTTTGGCTTTAATTTCTTGTTTTCCCTTTTTCCTTCTTTTTTTTTTCCAGCTTCCTTAACATGTTTAAACTATAACTAGATCAAATTCTCTAAAAAAATAAAATAAAGCAACCTATGGTCAGTGACGGAGGCAAGATTTTCGCTAAGGGGGTTTAAAAAAAAAAATTTAAAATTTTTAAATAGCTTGTAGATAATGGGAATTGAACCAATAACTTAACACATGTTTTGAACCCCCTTGACCACTAAATTATATTTTTGGGCTATGTCAAAGAGATTCAAAACATAATATATAGAGATAAAAAATAATTTTGTGCATAATTTTTCGGCAAAGGGGTTCGACCCCTCCCGCCCATGCCTCTAGTACAATGGCAAAATGCTAAATCATGAAAGAGAAGTCTCAACTAGGGACTTATTTTAGTTCACAAAATCCATCTCACTATTACAATTACTTGTTTTCCTCTTGTTTTTACACAACTCTTTTGATAACGACAAGGTCGGAAATTCAAACTAGAGTAAGAATTTGAAAAGTAAATACGGAAGCAATAACAATAAGGAATTTAACAACTAGAACTAAAGGGCAGAAAATAAAGGATATGGAAAAATTCAAGAAAAGAATTCCAAAAACTTCCAAGAACGCAAGTTCTATAGCCTTGACAAGATCAAAGCAACAACGTCTTGATTTATTGAAGAAATCAAACGCCTTTACTTAAAAGCAAATCAAAACAATAGATTCGGATTTTGACCGCTTTACAAGTAACTTGAGACAACAATTAATAACTAGTATTAATCGCCTTCTAAGAATACCACAAAGAAATCAAAGATATCACAATAGAGAAGTAATCTTACTACCTTGAACTATGAACTAGTAAAGGTTGAAAGATAAATCTCAAAGCACAAGTAACAAAGGTTCAAAAGAACTCTCAAAGTATGATATACTTAATCAATAATGAAGTGTCTCAATGAATGAGAAGAACTCCTTATTTATAGGAGTACTAAGGCACAAAAAGTCTTTAAAATTAGGTAGGGTGGTTGCTAAGGCATAAAAAGTCATTACAATTAGGTAGGGTGATTGCTAAGGAGTAAGAAAAGTCATTACAATTAGGTGGGGGGCGGCCAAATCCCTTTGGGGCAGATTTGGACCTTAAAACTACTAGTTTGGGCCATTGATTTGGACTCCAATTGGGCTCCCTTTGAAACACCCCCTTTTGGACCTCTTTTAAGCTCATTTTGAGCCCCTTTGGTGGACTTCAAGGGCTATTTGGTGGCCCAATCTTCCTCCTCTTGGACTTCAATTTGGATCACCAAATAATTATAAAACTTGGATAATTCATCTACTTTGGGCTTGAGCTCTTCCTCTATAATTAAAAGCTTCTTTATTTGCCATTGAAGTCCAGCTTGGATCACCAAATAATTGTAAAACTTGAATAATTCATCTACTTTGGGCTTGAGCTCTTCCTCTACAATTAAAAGCTTCTTTATTTGCCATTGAAGTCCAGCAACATTAGAGTGCAACTCTTTAGCTTGAGATCTTGTAAATAGCCTTGGAGCTTCCAAAACTCTATCCTTGTCCTTGATGCTATCATTCCCCTCTTCTTGAAAAGAATTCGTCCCCGAATTCGATCCTACATCAAACAAAGACAAGTCAGCAACATTGAATGTAGCACTTACTTGGAACTCACCAGGTAGGTCCAGCTTGTAAGCATTGTCTCCAATCCTTTCAAGGACTTGAAATGGGCCATCTCCTCTAGGGTGCAACTTTGACTTCCTTTTGGAGGGAAATCTCTCCTTTCTAAAGTGAACCCAAACTAAATCTCCAGGTTTAAAAATTACTTGTTTTCGACCCTTATTCTTTCTCAAGGCAGTTTGCTCATTTTTCTTCTCAATTGCAAGCCTTGTTTGTTCATGAATTTTTAGCCTTTGTCCTACCATCAAGATTAACAATATCATTAGTAGGTAATGGTAATAAATCAAGGAGAGTGAAGGGATTAAAACCATAAACAACCTCAAAAGGAGACATACCTGTAGAAGAATGGATTGTTCTATTGTAAGCAAATTCAATCATAGGTAAGTGAGCCTCCCAAGAAGTTAATTTACCTTTCAAAACAGTCCTCAACATGTTTCCTAAGGTTCTATTAACTACTTCAGTTTGTCCATCAGTTTGTGGGTGACAAAAAGTAGAAAACAACAATTTAGTGCCTAACTTCCCCCAAAATACATGCCAAAAGTGGCTCAAAAACTTAGCATCCCTATCACTAACAATAGTTCTAGGTATACCATGCAATTTGACAACTTCTTTTACAAAAAGATCAGCAACATGTGAAGCATCATTAGTCTTTAAACAAGGAATAAAACGAGCCATTTTGGAGAACCTATCTACCACAACATATATACTATCCTTACCATACCTTGTTCTAGGCAAACCTAACACAAAATCCATTGAAATATCAATCCAATGTGAAGTAGGAACATGTAGTGGCGTGTAAAGACCATGTGGTAACACTTTAGATTTAGCTTGTTTACATTCCAAACACCGTGCACACATTCTTTCAACATCTTTTCTCATTCCAGGCCAAAAGAAATTTTCAGCAAGTATGTCTAGCGTCTTTGGGACTCCAAAGTGACCCATAAGCTCTCCACAATGTGCTTCCCTTACAAATACTTCACGTAAAGAGCAATTAGGGATACACAACTTATTTTCCTTAAAGAGAAACCCATCTTGGAGGTTAAACCTCTCAAAAGGACCCAACTTACAATCTGCAAAAATCTTGCCAAAATCAACATCATTAGCATAAAGTCCCTTGATTTGATCAAAACCCATCAATTTAGAAGTCAGGGTAGAAACTAAGACATACCTTCTTGAAAGTGCATCCGCAACAACATTCTCTTTCCCTTGTTTGTAAGAAATTACATAAGAAAAAGTTTCAATGAATTCAACTCACTTAGCATGCCTTCTACTAAGCTTACCTTGACTCTTCAAGTATTTCAAGGATTCATGGTCAGTTTTAATGACAAACTCTCTTGGCCACAAGTAATGTTGCCATGTGGCTAAAACCCTTACCAAAGCATATAGCTCTTTGTCATAAGTGGAATAGTTCAATGTGGCTCCACTCAACTTCTCACTAAAGTAGGCAATAGGTTTAGAATCTTGCATCAAAACAACACCTATTCCTTTGCCAGAAGCATCACATTCAATTTCAAAAGATTTAGAAAAATCAGGCAATTGTAATAACAAAGCAGAACATAACTTTTCTTTCAACAAGTTAAAAGCATCATCTTGTTCTTTTCCCCATGTAAAAATCTTATCCTTTTTAATAACTTCAGTTAAAGGAGAAGCAATGGTGCTAAAGTCTCTCACAAACCTCCTATAAAAACTAGCAAGTCCATGAAAACTCCTAACTTCAGTTACACTCTTAGGTTTTGGCCATTCTTTTATTACTTTAATTCTCTCTTCATCAACCTCAACTCCTTTAGAACTAACCACAAAACCCAAGAAAATCACACGATCCACACAAAAAGTATACTTTTTAAGATTAGCAAATAAGAGTTGCTTTCTAAGAATTTCAAAAACTTGTTTTAGGTGTTCTACATGCTCTTCTAAAGTGTTAGAAAAGATCAAGATATCATCAAAGTACACCACAACAAATTTTCCATGAAAATCCTTAAAGATATGATTCATTAATCTCATGAAAGTGCTAGGTGCATTAGTTAAGCCAAAAGGCATAACTAACCACTCATAAAGCCCATATTTGGTCTTAAAAGCAGTTTTCCATTCATCTCCAGGAGTCATTCGAATCTGATGGTAATCACTTTTTAGATCAATTTTAGAAAAGATTTTGGATCCATGTAATTGATCCAACATGTCATCAAGACGAGGAATAGGATGGCGATACTTTACCGTTATCTTATTGATTGCTCTACAATCCACGCACATCCTCCAAGTTCCATCCTTTTTGGGTACCAATAGGACGGGAATAGAGCAAGGGCTCATGCTCTCTCTCACAAAGCCTTTCTCAAGCAGCTCCTCAACTTGCCTTTGAAGCTCTTTTGTCTCTTCTGGATTACTCCTATAAGCAGGCCTATTTGGGATTTGTGATCCAGGCACAAAATCAATTTGATGCTCAATGCCACGTAAAGGTGGCAATCCATTAGGAATATCTTCAGGAAAGACATCTTCAAAATCCTGCAAAAGAGAAGAAATACTACTTGGCAAAGAAGAAGTTAATAACTCAGAATTAATCAAAACTTCTTTGTAATTAAGTAGTATTATGGGCAACCCCTCTTTTCTTGCATTGAAACACTCTTTGGCTTTTATATAAAAGCTCTTTTTTTTATTTCCTTAGTCTCTTTCCTCTCACCAAGACTTTCTATTTTTTCATTCAAGCCCCTTTTTATCTCTTCTCTCAAATTGTTGCCCCCTCTCTCTTTCTCTCGGCCATCTCTCTTTTTTTCCAACTCTTGGCCTCCTTTCTTTTCTTTTTCCTTAAGCTCACTTTTTATCCCTCCCCTTGGTTTTTCCATTGTTTCCCTTAATCTCTTTTGATCTTCAAACACTCGAGAAGGAGATAAAGGTGCAAGAGTAAATTTTCTGCCATTAAGCTCAAGAGAATATCTATTCTTCCTTCCATCATGAAAAATATTCCTATCATACTGCCAAGGATGACCCAGTAAGATATGACAAGCTTGCATAGGGACTATGTCACAAAGAATATCATCCTCATATCTACCAACATTGAATGAAATCATGCATTGTTTGTTTACCTTTAGTTCACCACTATCATTTAACCATTGGAGTCTATAGGGAGTAGGGTGTTTCATGCATGCAAGTCCCAATTTTTCCACAAAGTATGAACTCACCACATTAGCACAACTACCACTATCAATGATCATAGAACAAGTTTTCCTCTTTATCCCACACCTAGTATGGAATATATTCTCCCTTTGTTCTTCACTATTGCTTCCCAAATTGATAGTCATAATCCTCCTAACTACCTCAATCATGCCATCATTAGGTAGTTCTATATCATCATCATTACTCACATCTCCCTCTCCCTCACTTTTTTCACTCTCATATCCTCCATCTTCTCTAAGAATGATGTTTCTTCTACTTGGACATTCATGCATCATATGTCCCCTTCCTTTACATTTATGACACTGAATAGAACTAGAAGGTGTAAAAGGTTTAGGGTTAAAGGTTTTACTTTCCTCTTTGTTCTCAAATTTACCTTTATCCTTTTCTTCTTGAGGTCTAGAAGAACTCCTCATCTCTTGATTCGACCATGGCTTCTTGGAGATGGTGACCGACCTTTCCATGAGCTAGCTTGCTTTCTTTTATTTTGATTTTCTACCTTTACAGACAAATCAACTAACTCATCTATTGTTACATATTGTTGTAATTCTACTACATCAACTATTTCCTTATTTAAACCATTTAAAAACCTAGCCATTGTAGCCTCTTCTTCCTCCATACAATTAGCTTGGATCATAGCCATATCCATAGCCTTCAAGTACTCATCCACAGACATGGACCCTTGCTTCAATGTTTGAAGGCGTTGTTGTAGCTCTCTTTGAAAGTGTGATGGTATGAATCTCTTTCTCATCACCCTCTTCATCTCAGCCCAAGTAACAATTGGTGCTTGTCCTTCTTGCAATCTGTCCCTAGTAAGTTTTTTCCACCAAATAGCAGCATAGTCAGAAAACTCAACAATAGCAAGTTTAACCTTCTTACCCTCAGAGTAGTTGTGACAGCCAAATATGGCTTCAACCTTTCTCTCCCAATCAAGGTACAAGTCTGGATCCCTTGTTCCCTTGAAAGATGGCATCTTCATCTTTATTCTGCTTATATTATCATCTTCTACTCTACCTCTTTGTCCCCTCCTATCTCATCCCACCCTATTAAAATCGATATCATTAAAATTATCTATTGGGTTTTCTTGATTTACAATGGGAGCAAGGGGTACATTTCTCCTAGCTTGGGGCCTAACATTATTTTCCCTTCTAAGTTCAGCTATTGTATCATTTTGCTCAGCAATGGTGTCCCTCATCTCTTGGAGTTGCAAATTCCACCTTTCGAATTGTTGATGCATAGCTTGCAAGGTAAAATCATTTCTTGCTTTGATTTCGGCTTCTTGAAGAACCCTTCGTTCATCATCACTACCTGTATGTGACATCTTAAATAATTAAACTGTATCAGAAAAATTGAATTTTTTCTCAATTGTTCTCACACACACTTTGCCTTTTTTTTCCTCTCGAAATAACCTTTGAACGAAATACTTTATAGATTTATAGTTAAACCCAACTCGTATAAAGTTCTTAGTAGTAAAATATAGATTTTTGGGGAACAAATGAAAGAAGAACCAAATCCTAGAACTATTAGGTTCGGTTAAAACAAGACACGAACAAAAAAGAAATGATTATATATTTAGATTAGAAAGAGTAAGAAAAATTAAATTTTTGTCTTATCTTTGAAATCTGGGATCCCCTCTTCTTGTTTTCTTTGATAGTTTTTGAAAACAAATTAGATACAAAAGAAAGTTCCTAGAGAGCAAGCAATTTTTT
Organism: Nicotiana tabacum; assembly: GCF_000715075.1. NCBI lineage: Eukaryota > Viridiplantae > Streptophyta > Magnoliopsida > Solanales > Solanaceae > Nicotiana > Nicotiana tabacum. The sequence continues at coordinate 110,785,219 of NC_134092.1, forward strand.
TTTTTAAAAAATGATTTTTGTTTTTGTTTGTTTTTTTTTTCGCTCTTAGTATTCAAGAAATCCCCAGAATTATCAAGAACGAAACCTTGATAGAACCGCTCTGATACCACTTGATAACGACAAGGTCGGGAATCCAAACTAGAGTAAGAATTTGAAAAGTAAATGCGGAAGCAATAACAATAAGGAATTGAACAACTAGAACTAAAGGGCAGAAAATAAAGGATATGGGAAAATTCAAGGAAAGAATTCCAAGAACTTCCAAGAACGCAAGTTCTATAGCCTTGACAAGATCAAAGCAACAACGTCTTGATTTATTGAAGAAATCAAACGCCTTTACTTAAAAGCAAATCAAAACAATAGATTCGGATCTTGACCGCTTTATGAGTAACTTGAGACAACAATTAATAACTAGTATTAATCGCCTTCTAAGAATACCACAAAGAAATCAAAGATATCACAATAGAGAAGTAATCTTACTACCTTGAACTATGAACTAGTAAAGGTTGAAAGATAAATCTCAAAGTACAAGTAACAAAGGTTCAAAAGAACTCTCAAAGTATGATATACTTAATCAATAATGAAGTGTCTCAATGAATAAAAAGAACTCCTTATTTATAGGAGTACTAAGGCACAAAAAGTCCTTAAAATTAGGTAGGGTGGTTGCTAAGGCATAAAAAGTCATTACAATTAGGTAGGGTGATTGCTAAGGAGTAAGAAAAGTCATTACAATTAGGTGGGGGGCGGCCAAATCCCTTTGGGGTAGATTTGGACCTTAAAACTACTAGTTTGGGCCATTGATTTGGACTCCAATTGGGCTCCATTTGAAATACCCCCTTTTGGACCTCTTTTAAGCTCATTTTGAGTACCTTTGGTGGACTTCAAGGGCTGATTTGGTGGCCCAATCTTCCTCCTCTTGGACTTCAATTTGGATCACCAAATAATTATAAAACTTGGATAATTCATCTACTTTGGGCTTGAGCTCTTCATCTACAATTAAAAGCTTATTTATTTGCCATTGAAGTCCAGCTTGGATCACCAAATAATTGTAAAACTTGAATAATTCATCTACTTTGGGCTTGAGCTCTTCCTCTACAATTAAAAGCTTCTTTATTTGCCATTGAAGTCCAGCAACATTAGAGTGCAACTCTTTAGTTTGAGATCTTGTAAATGGCCTTGGAGCTTCCAAAACTCTATCCTTGTCCTTGATGCTATCATCTTTACTCAAATTACCCTTTCTATTAGTCATATATACTAGCATATAGGGTGATAATTTGAGTTCAAACCCATTTAATTCATCTAAACTGCCCAAAGTTGGGATGATCATTGACCCACTCATTTATTGAACTTAACCCATCTTGACTCAACCCATCTCAGTCCATCTAAAGTTGGTTGATTTTTAGTCCAAATTGATCCATGTCTAATTTTGCTAAAATATTTTTAAAATAATTAATTTTTGTTTGATATGTTATATATGATCATAAGAAAGGAAAAAAAAATCTTATTTGATAATTAAATAATTTATAAGAAAATAACACACATAATAATTAAGAAAAATTGACACCGAGTGACAACATATAATAAGAATTGGAAACTTTTAACCTTAGGTTATGTTTAGCAAAGGTAGCCCCAAAAAATTGGCATTGTATAGCCAATTCCCAAAAAACTTACTTCCCTATTTATTCTCCCCCTCTATAACCCCTCTCTACCTCTTTTTGTGCCCCCCTCCTCCCCCCAACCCCAACTATAAATAATTCAGAAATATTACAGGTTCATGGAGATGAAGGAGAAGTGGAGAGCAAACGCTTTTGCGGATGAGGAACCGATTGACATTGCCATAATAGACACAATCCTAATGTGAACCCATTTAATTTCTCGTGCCTCCGGTACAACCCAAATTAAACAAATAGAAAGGTCCTCCAACTAATATGAAAATAGATGTTTTCTTGTGTTATTAGTCACACGGCTAATTCTTGGTGTTTTTGAAAGGTGGATTCATCCACGTTCTTTTTTCTTTCTTTTTTTTTTCTCTTTTTTTAAATTAAAAATATAGTTCTTGTATAAGCCAAAATCTGCCCTAAGGATACTTAGTGTAATATAACATTAAGGAAAGAGTTGGTCGAAGTCGACCAGGAAGCAGCAAGATTCATGGCCGAGATGTCAACCATGACCGAGGTCGAGCATTGTGTAAAGAACAGTAACGACTAGTTTTCGAAATAGGATATTAAAGAGAATATTCTACATTTGTACTATTCTCTACATTTGCACTATTAGGGTTTGCTAGGGATATGTGTCAAAGATATAAGGAAAAAAGAAAAGGAAGAAGGGCAGGTAATAATCATTTGATAAGAGCATTTTTCAGAAGAAGATTCTCTCTCTTTCTTGTAAAAATACAAAGATTACCGTTTTATCAAGATTCTTGCTCATATTATTCCACACCTTTCCACCAGATCCGAGAATTGTTCAAAACAATCTCGGATCTATCTTTCATTCATCATTGTGAGAAGAAACATTCGTCCAATCCATTCATTATTGAGTGAATTATTCCTCCTATTTACTTAAATGTCATTTATTGTTATTTATTGCTAGTTACACCTCCATTATTACTCACACTTTAAGAATATTTTGTACTGATTGTTATCAACCCTTTATGGGATCTGTCCCCATCTCCCACACATTTTCAAGATTTGCATCTAGAGTTATTATCTTCAACTAGATTTAACCCATTATTACATAAATTTAATAGTTTAGCCGAAAGTTACACTTTTTGGTCAAATAATTTGGCGCCGTCTGTGGGGATCGAATAGTTTAGACGAGAACTTGTGTTATGCCACTAGTGGACGAGCAACGTGATCAACCTCCTCCCCCCCTCCCACAACGACATGTATTACTCACAGTGTTGTTAATAATGCAGGTGATGATGCTCTCATGGCCATTCTGAAAAGGATGGAGGAAATGGAAAACGAGAACAAGGCACTTCGGGACCAAATGAGAGAACACCAAGAAAGAGTCGACAAAATACCGGGCAGGTGCCCCTAATCTATTGTCGAAGAAAGGTGCCAGTCGGTTTGTCGAGCAGCCGTACAGTGATAGTGCTGCCCCACATGCCATACCAAAGACCTTTAAGATGCCGCCCTATCTAAAAATATACGACGGCACAACCGACCCCGAAGATCATGTGACCCACTACGTCATAGCCGTGAAAGGCAGTGACCTCGCCAAGGAACAAGTATCATCCATTCTACTAAAAATATTCGGCGAAACCCTCACGGGAGGCACATTAATCTGGTATTCGCAACTGCCGACACGTTCCATCGAAACCTTTGAGGAAATAGCCGATAAGTTCGTAACGGCCCATGCCGAGGCCAAGAAGGCCGAGGCTAGAGTAAATAACATCTTTGCTATTAAACAGTCTCCTGGAGAGGGGCTGAGGGATTCCCTCACCCGTTTTAACCGAGTAAGGATGACCTTGCTAAATGAATCAGAAGGAATGTCGGTAGAAACATTTCCAAACCAACTGAGCAGAAATGGTTCAAGGGAAACAAGAAAATTATTAAGTCGGCTTATGAAGTACCCCCAACTACTTGGGATGAAATACACAACGCATATTGTGCCGAGGTCCGAGCAGATGAGGACGACCTCAATGGTCCGACTCATCGATTAACCTTGGTACAAGCCGAATCCAAAAAAGATCGAAGAAATTATATCAGAAGAAATCCCGCGGCCTCATGACCAAACCGTGAACGACATCTCCCATATGTCAGAACCACCGCTAAGTCCTCATCCCGCCATGAAGAAGGCCCGCCCCGATCAAGAGCAGGGACTCACCAAAATGAGAGAGGTATGCCCCTTTTACTATCTGCTCATAATTTTTTGCGTGTCACCTATAGAGATAGTCTACGCCTTGGAGAAGCTCAGACCAAAGGTGAAGTGGCCACAAAAGATGAGATCAGACCCGAATACCAGAAAATCAGATTCCCTCTACGAGTTTCATCAAGAGCGAGGACACAAAACCGAAGATTGCACCGCCCTAAGATAGGATATCATAAACATACTGCGATAGGGACACCTCAAAGAATTACTGAGCGATCGGGGAAGGACCAATTTTTCCAGGGGCCGTGAACAACATCAAGGGCCATCGAAACTGCCCTCGCCAGTCCGCACCATCCACATGACTATCGGTGGTAGGGATGACGCTTCCATCAACAGTGTGAAGTTCACCACAACTCACAAACTCAAACGGTCGATCACCCACAAATGATATGATGAACTCGAAGAAAGTATCATCTTCGATAAGTCAGATACCAACGGTTTGACTTTCCCTCACTATGATGCTCTCGTTATCACTTTACAAATTTTAGATACCGACGTAAGACGGATTATGGTAGACGACGGGAGTGACGGGTGTATTATCCATCCTCGAGTACTCACACAAATAAAACTCGAGGAGAAAATAATGCCACACTGCATCACACTAACCGGCTTTAACAATGCAGTTGAGCGAACATCCAGCGATATCACACTCCCCGTCCTAGCGGGTGGCTTCACTCTGGAGGCCATATTCCACATCATGGACCAGGACACAACATACAACGCCATAATAGGGCGACCATGGATACGCACCATGGGAGCCATCCCCTCCATCTTGTAACAAGTCATCAAATTCCCAACTCCGTGGGGAATATTTAGTATGTGTTGGACTTCAGCACATTTCAGCTAGATAAGAGTTGCCCTAGGCTGTACTGCCACCCAACAAACAAAGGATAAAGAAAAAGAGGCATAGCAATCAACAGGGTCGAGGTTGGCATGCGATGACAATGAGGACGTCATCAGATACCTCGATATGGTCGAGGCCGCAGGATCGACCATAGAGGACCTCGACCCCGTTCAATTAAACAGCAACGACCACAACAAGAAACCTTACACCGGCTACAAACTTCAGGAACCGGGTAAGTTTCGTGAATTATTAACTGCTAATGCGGACTTGTTTGCTTTTAGCCATGCAGATATGCCAGGTATCCCAAAGGAGATCGCCACTCACAAACTGAACGTTGATCCACTCTACCTTCCGGTGAGGCAGTTTAAGCATAAATTAAACTTCGCAATTAATGACGCAGTATGCGAAGAAAAAATTATTTGAAAATGGCTATGTCAGGGAGTCGAAGTACCCCCAATGGGTCGCCAACGTAGTCATGGTGAAAAAGAAGAACAGAAAGTGGAAGATGTACGTAGATTTCACCGACCTGAACAAAGCTTGCCCCAAGGATTCATTTCCATTACCTAATATCGACCAACTCATCGATGCAACAGCCGGGCACGAGTTGCTAAGTTTCTTGGATGCCTACTCGGGCTATAATCAGATCCTTATGGAGGAAGAGGGCCAGGAAAAGACCATCTTCATCACCCACCAGGGGACGTACTGCTACAGGGTCATGCCCTTCGGACTGAAAAATGCGGGGGCAACTTACCAAAGGTTGGTGACGAAGATGTTCAAAGACCAACTCGGTAAAATGATGGAAGTTTACATCGATGACATGCTGGTCAAATCCAAAAGGAAAGAAGATCACATCGACCACTTGAGAGAATCCTTCGGCATACTCAGGCAATACAACATGAAACTTAACCTCGAAAAATGTGCATTCGGCGTGGCCTTAGGAAAATTCTTGGGTTTCCTAGTGTCGCAGCGAGGTATCGATGTCAATCCCGACCAAATCAAGGCCATCGAAGGGATACCAGAGCACTTGACCACCAAAAAACAGGTCCAGAGGTTGACTGGCCATATCGCCGCCTTTTTGAGGTTCATTACACGATCCTCCGATAGGTTCCATAAGTTCTTCGGCATACTCAAAAAGGAGAACGACCTCCAATGGACTTCTAAGTGCGTCCAAGCCCTGAAGGAGTTAAAGGTGTACTTGTCCTCGCCACTGTTGCTTTTCAAACCAGAACAGGGACAACCACTCATTGTCAATCTCACCGTGTCCGAAGTAGTTGTGAGCGCAGTCCTGGTACAAGAAAATAAAGGTACGCAATCTCCTATCTATTACATTAGCAAAACACTAGTCGATGCCGAGACAAGATACCTCTATCTTGAAAAACTGGCTCTGGCCTTAGTCGTAGCTTCACGAAAGCTTAGACCGTATTTCCAATGCCACATTGCCACCCCATCTCGGTCGTCACAACTTTCCCCTTAAGAAACATTTTACATAAACCTGAGCTATCAGGTAGGTTGGACAAATGGGCCATCAAACTGAGCGAGCACGATATTACATATCGGCCATGAACGGTGATAAAGTCACAGGTCCTCACAGACTTCGTCGCCGACTTCAGTGCAAAAATAATGCCCGAAGTCGAAAAAGAAGCCGTCCACGCTTCTCCCAAAACACAAGACCTTTGGATCCTGTACACCGATGGTGCGTCTAACGCATCAGGATCTGGGATGGGACTCGTACTCGAAGTCCCAATAGGCGAAGTGATTTGCAAGTCCATAAGATGCTCGGACATGACTAACAACGAGGTCGAGTATGAGGCCGTAATTGTAGGACTGAGACTAGTACTCAAATACGGGCGAAGCGGCTAAGATTGCACTACGATTCTCAACTCATGCTCAACCAAGTCACATGGACTTTCCAAATCAAGGAGAAAAGGATACAAAAGTACCAGACCGAAATCTGTAAGCTACTACCCGAGTTCGACGAATGTCAACTCGACCAGATCCATCGAGCACAGAACATCGAGGCGGACGACCTCGCCAAATTAGCCGCAGCCACCAAAAACATTACAACTGGAGAAAGAAATGTCGTCCACCTCCTCAACTCGTTGATAGATCAAATCGAGGTAAGAAACATAAACCTGATTTGGGACTGGCGCAACCGTATTATTACATATTTGCAGGACAACGTACTCCCCAACAATAAAAAAAGAGGCCAAGAAGCTGCGAATACAAGTAACTATATATAACATCATTCACAACGACCTGTACAAAAGGACATATGGTGGTCCTCTTGCGAAATGCTTAGGCCTAAATCAGACGCGACGCATCCTTAAAGAAGTACACGAAGGCCATTGTGGAGCTCACTCCGGCAATCGATCTTTAGTAAGATGCCTCATACAGTCAGGGTATTACTGGCCCAACATGGAAAAAGAGGCCGTAAATTTCGTGAAAAAATGCGAGCAATGCCAGAAGTACGCACCAATGATCCACCAAGCAGGCGAACACCTACACTCAGTAACTTCCCCTTGGCCGTTCATCAAATGGGGAATGGACATCGTGGGCCTTCTCCCGGCAGGACGAGGTAACGTACGATTTCTCTTGGCTTTAACTGACTATTTCTCTAAATTGGTGGAAGTAGGAGCATTCGCCCAAATACGCGAACATGAAGTGATCATCTTCATATGGAAAAACATCATATGCCGTTACGGTCTCCCCAAAAAAACCAGCTACGACAACGAACCCCAATTTGCAGGAAAGAAGGTCGTTGACTTTTTTGAAAAATGGCACATCAAAAGAATACTCTCAATGCTTTACCACCCCGTAGGCAACGGGCAAGCGGAATCCTCTAACAAGTCAATACTGAACATCATGAAGAGGAAACTCGAAGACGCCAAGGGACTGTGGCCGGAAATATTACCAGAAGTACTCTAGGCCTACCGAACAACGCTAAAGACGAGCACATGAGAAACACCATACTCGTTAGTCTATGGGTGTGATGCAGTAATACCAGTAGAGGTCGAGGAGCCCAGCCTAAGATACTCCCGCGAAAGCGGACCCTAGAATGATGACAATAGAATGCAGGAACTCGATGAAGTCGAGGAGCGAAGAGATATGGCCTACGTGAGAATGGTCGCCCAAAAGTAACAAGCAGAATGCTATTATAACAAAAAGTCAAAGATCAGGCCACTCAGAGTCGGGGACTACATGCTTAAAGCTAAAACATAAGCAAGCAAAGACCCGCGAGAAGGCAAACTAGGAACAAACTGGGACGACCCCTACAAAATCACGACAATAACAAACAAATGGTCATTCACACTAGAAACAATGGAATGAAAGCGACTACCAAACAACTGGAATATTACACACCTCAAGTACTTCAACTTTTAAAGAATGATGTCCCCAAAGTCGTACTCTTTTTCCCTCACTCGAGTTTTGTCCCAATTAGGTTTTCTCGAGGAGGTTTTTAACGAGGCGATGACTGGGATACTTCAGGATTGAAGTGCACACAGATGAAGGCACTGGACGTTTAGTTCATTGCTCGACCTCTCAATACTTTTCCAGTTCGACCAATGAAGGGACTAGATAGACTGGGACTGGGACTAAAATGCCAGCCAACGTCCAAAAAATATGAAAATTTCTCCAAGTATATGAACAAAGCACAAATATATGAAGTTTATTTTTGTTCTCCCCAAGCATAGGTTACATTCGACCTCATTTGAATTAATGCCTATTTGGCCCTCGGCCATAATTAAATATAGGTTATATTCGACCTCGTTCGAATAAATACCTAATCGGCCCTCAGTCAAAAATAAACATGCGATGTGTTCGACCTCATTCGAATTAACACCTATTTGGCCCTAGGCCATAACTAAATATAGGTTATATTCGACCTCGGTCGAATCAACACCTAACTGGCCCTCGACCGTAAATAAACATTCAATGTGTTCGACCTTTTTCGAACCAACACCTATTGGCCCTCGGCCATAATCAAACCTAGGTTTTGTTTCAACCTCATTCAACCTACTTGAACAAACTTATTATGACTAAGGCAACCAAGCAACAAAATAAAAAAGCATACAAACTCGAATAGAAGAAAAAGAATCAGGTACGAGTAACAGAAGGCTGGGATTAGATTGATATGGGCAGGAATTGTGAACTTTGCCCTAAGCTTAGCAAGATCAACCTCTTTCATCGCTGATTCTGAGACCTCAGGGTCATCCTCAGGCATCTTCAAAAAGTCAGACCTAACTTTTTCACTGCGAGGAATTATTTCCTCCACTGTAGGAAAATTCTTGTCTTCAATGGCAACAGAAACACTATCGTCATGAGGAGGCAAACACACCGCCAAAGGGATAGGGTCAGTTGCCATGCCGGAACCAGAGGGTACGTTAACCATATTTTTGAAAAAAGATGTTTGAAGTACAGAAGGGTTTGAAGCAATTGGAATCACCAGAATTAGGGGATTGGATATGCAATAACAAAGTAAAAAGAAGACACGGATTCAATATGAAGAATACAAAAGAAGACACAAGGATTCAATATTAAAAATATGCAAAACACAAACATCAGGCCATCATTACCCAGCGCAGGTATCGAAACGACAAAGGCACGGGAAACGACGCAAAGCATCGGGAAAATACGCCATAATGACACATGATGTCATGACGTCATTCTGAAATGATGTGACCCCAAAGGTTGCGGCTCACGAAAGGTCAAGTTGTCACCTCGTCTGAAACGCCACTACTCGACTTGTTCGCCCAATTTTGCCAACCACAATAAACATAGTCTGCTCAACAAGGCCGTCTGGGGTCAACCTTAATAAGCGGAGGGATTAATTGTATAGGCCAAAATCTGCCCTAAGGATACTTAGCGTAATACGACATTAAGGAAAGAGTCAGTCGAGGTCGACTAGGAAGTAGCAAGATTCATGGCCGAGATGTCAACCATAACCGAGGCCGAGCATTGTGTAAAGAACAATAATGATTAGTTTTCGAAATAGGATATTAGAGAAAATATTCTAGTGAATATTCTATGCATTTGTACTATTAGGCTTTGCTAGGGATATGTGTCAAAGATATAAGGGAAAAAAAAGGAAGAGGGGCAGGTAATATTCATTTGATAAGAACATTTTTCAGAAGAAGATTCGCTCTCTCTTGTAAAAATACAAAGAATCCCTTTTATCAAGATTCTTGCTCATATTATTCACACCTTTCCACCAGATCCGATGATTGTTCAAGCAAATCTCGGATCTATATGTCATTCATCATTGTCAGGAGAAACATTCGTCCAATCCATTTATTATTGGATGAATCATTCTTCCTATTTACTTAAATGCCATTTATTGTTATTTATTGCTAGCTACACCTCCATTATTACTCACACTTTAAGAATATTTTGTACTAATTGTTTATCAACCCTTTATGGGATCTGTCCCCATCTCTCACACGTTTTCAAGATTTGCATCTAGAGTTATTATCTTCAACTAGATTTAACCCATTATTACTTAAGTTTAATAGTTTAACCGAAAGTTACACTTTTTGGTGAAACAGTTGTAATTCTCATCTTATCAATGTATTTCTAGCATATATTTGTGTATATCCACAATAACTTATGTGTTATATATTGAGACACACAAAGAAAAAAAAATTAAATCTTTGATATACAAAGAAGGAAAATAAATTTTTGATATACACAAAATAGGAAAATAAACTTGTGATATACATTTTGGTATACACAATATTTGATATATTATACACTTGGATATACAAAAAATACAATTATTTTTATTGTGATATACATTGATATAGAGACAACAATAAATTTTAAATAACTATATTTATAATTTTATATTTTAGATATACAAAGAAGGAAAATAAAACTTTAATATATATTTTGATATACAAAGAAGGAAAATAAAGTTGTGATATACATTTTGATATATATATTATTATTGTAATATATATTTATTGGCTACGTGATGCTAATATCTATAAGTATGGTTTTATTCTGCTAATTATGTGGGTATGATGTCACACCATGCCAAAATTCTTTAATTAAAGCTTGGTAATAGTTGGCGGGTTGAACTATGACTCAAATTGTAGCCTATCTTGACCCAGTCCAAGTAACTTTTTGGCAGGTCAATGATCCGCCAATTTTTTGACTTAGTCCATTTTGACCCGCCCAAAATTAGCTCAACCCGCCAATTTGACACTCCTACTAGCATACCTCTAATAGGCTTGACCTTTCTAGAGGCCTTTAACTTCAAAGTTGCTTGCTTTTCAGGTCAAATAGGGGTACACTATTATGGAAATAAGTTCATGTCTAGAGGAGAAAGCAGAATACTAGGAAAAGAAAAAATGCAACTTCTCTTGTCTCTACAATCTCAAAAATGGTGCAATGTGTTCTCTTTTTATGCCATTTAATAGAATACTTTGACCAATAACTTGAGAGGACAGAGTTTAACAGAGTTTAGAATGGTCAGAAATTGTTGCACTCAAATTAGGAAAAAAGGACCAATTTCATTGACTTGCTGTCTGGTCAAATGTATGTAAACTTCCAATGCATCATGGCTCATCAAGAATTCATATTAATACTGATGTAGAAAGGATTAGAATGGGAGCCTTGGCATACCGGGTAAAGTTGTTGCCATGTGAGTAGGAAATCACAGGTTTGAGCTTTGGAAACATCCTCTTGCAGGAATGCATGGTAAAACTACGTGCAATAGATCCTTGTGGAACGGCCCTTTCCGTACCCGGCGCATCGCAGAAGCTTAGTGCACCGTGCTACCCTACTTTTCTCTGTTCTTAGTCCAAGAATGAAAAAGAAAAGATATTTATAATTAATGCTAAGTAAATAACTAAGGAAAGGGGATAAAAAGAAAAGAAAAGGAACTTTCACATGACTATTCCCTCCAAAAAAGCACAGAATAAAAACAAGCTAGCTACCTCATTCTTGAGTGCATTGTCTGTATAACTGGTTTTTCTGCTAGAAACTATGGTGTCTTCTCTCCAATTCAAGATTCCAATGCCATTCTGTTCTTATGTTTTCTATCTAACTCTCTTACCATGCATGTTCACCTTTGCCTTTAAATTACACAGTGGTAATGAAACTGATTTTCAAGCCTTACTTGCCATTAAAGCAGAGATAACTAAAGACCCTTATGGTATTTTCACCACATGGAATGATTCAGTCCATTTCTGTAGCTGGACAGGTATCACTTGTGGCCATCTTCACAAAAGAGTCACTAAACTGAACTTGACATCACTTGACTTAGTAGGTACATTGTCACCTTACATAGGAAATCTTACTTTTCTCACTGGTCTTAATCTTGAGCTCAACAATTTCCATGGAAAAATCCCACCACAAGTTGGAGGTTTGTTCAGGCTTCAACATCTTAATTTGACTAATAACTCATTTTCTGGAGAGATACCGATGAATCTTTCTCGTTGTTCGAATCTTGTTATACTTCGTTTTGGTTGGAACCAATTGTTTGGAAACATTCCATTTCAGCTTGGTTCATTGCAAAAGCTTGAAAGATTCCAAGTTCATTACAACAACCTCAGTGGATCAATCCCAGAAACCTTTGGTAATCTTTCCTCAATCAAATCCCTTTCTTTAGCAGCTAACAATTTAGATGGAACTATTCCTAGTTCTCTTGGCCAATTGAAGACTTTGAATTTTCTTGGTTTGGGTATAAACAAGTTATCTGGTGTGGTGCCTGCTTCTATTTTCAATCTCTCATCTCTTGAAATATTCACAGTTCCATATAATCAGTTATATGGAACTTTGCCACTAGACTTGGGTTTTAGTCTTCCCAATTTAAAAGTTCTGAATATTGGTCATAATTGGTTTACTGGTCACCTTCCTAAATCATTATCTAATGCTTCAAATCTTGTTGAATTTGATGCAAATGGTAGCAATTTCAGTGGCAAAGTGTCGATTGATTTTTGGGGATTATCGAATCTTTGGTGGCTGATTCTTGCATCAAATTCCATTGGAAATGGAGAAGTTGATGACTTGAGTTTTTTCAATTCTTTGAGTGGATGCAGAAACTTGAAAGTACTGGATTTGAGTGATTGCAAATTTGGAGGCGTGCTACCTGATTCTATTGCAAATTTATCGACAAATCTTCTGTCACTAAGATTGGGAGGTAATCAACTATTTGGAAGTATTCATTCAGGAATAGGAAATCTTGTTAACTTGACTGAATTGCAATTGCAAAAGAATAATTTTTCTGGTAGCATTCCTGAAGTTGTTGGCGATCTTCGTATGCTGCAGTTAGTTGATTTATCTGAAAACAAGCTTTCGGGAAGTATTCCATCTTCTATATCTAACATGACTAGATTATATTCACTTCATCTTGAAAAGAATGAGTTAACTGGTAACATTCCCCTTAGTTTTGGCAACTTTCAATACTTGCAAGATTTAGACCTTTCTCAGAATCATCTAAGTGGTAACATACCAAATGGAGTTATGAGTTTGTCGTCCTTAACAGTTTCTCTTAATCTTTCTGACAATCAATTGTCTGGTCCTTTGCCAATGGAAATTGGAGCTCTAAACAATCTTGGGAAATTGGATGTTTCTAATAACATGTTGTCGGGGAAAATTCCTAGTAGCATAGGTAAGTGTGTAACTTTAGAGAGCCTTATTTTAGCTGGCAACTTTTTTGAAGGTACAATTCCTTCATCTCTTAGTTCTTTGAGAGGTCTTGAGAAGTTGGATCTTTCTCGCAACAATTTCTCCGGCCAAATTCCAAGATTTCTGCAGCAGATTTCTCTAAAAAACTTGAATTTGTCTTTCAACCAGTTCGAGGGTCAGTTGCCAACCGAAGGGGTTTTCAGTAATGCAACTGCAATCTCCATATCTGGGAATAAGAACCTTTGCGGAGGTATACCAGAATTGAAGTTCCCAACATGTCCAAACACTGAACCTAAGGGAAGAGATAAATCCAACAGCATTAAGTTAATGATCCCTCTACTTTCTGGACTTCTAGCACTGGTCTTGATAATGTCTTTAGTCATAATCTTTCGGTTAAGAAAGGCAAGGAAAGAGTCGTCTTTAATATCTTCACCTACAAGGGGGTTTCCTTTGAAAGTTACTTATGAGAGCTTATTTAGAGCAACAAATGGATTCTCTTCTGCTAATTTGATTGGGAATGGTAGCTTTAGTTCTGTTTACAAAGGGGTACTTGATCCAGGTGAAAGATTGGTTGCGGTGAAAGTGATTAACATTGACCAACAAGGGGCTTTTAAGAGCTTCATGTCTGAGTGTGAGGCCCTGAGACACATTAGGCATCGAAATCTTGTAAAGATTTATTCTGCCTGTTCAACTTGTGATTTTGAAGGTAATCCGTTTAAAGCTTTGGTGTATGACTACATGCCCAATGGGAGCTTGGAGAGTTGGCTGCATCCTACTCCAGAAGCCGATGCCTCAAATAATGAGGTGAGGATCCTAGGTCTAGTCGAAAGACTAAACATTGCTATTGATGTTGCTTGTGCACTGGAATATCTTCATCACCATTGCCACAAGCCAATCGTGCACTGTGATCTGAAACCGGACAACATCCTTCTCGACAATGACATGACTGCACATGTAGCTGATTTTGGATTGGCAAAGTTCTTCTCAGAAGCCATGAGCAAATATCATCCTAATCAGAGTAGTTCAATTGGAATGTGGGGGACAATTGGATATGCTGCACCAGGTAACATTGTTTAACCAATTAGATAGGTTCCTGCTGATTCCATTACACACGGTTTCAAGATTCTTCACAGTTGATATAGATCTTTATAATGATTCTTGTGAAATATATTTTTTATTCTGATTCCTGTTAAACGGTGTATCAAAGTAGTATATATACTTGACATTCTCCAAAAAGAAAAAATTCATTCTCAAAGTAGTATATATACTTGATCTTCTTGAGATATGAGAGAGAGTTTTAAGATTGACTTTTACAAATTTTAAGTGCTTCTGCAAAGGTGCTTCATTTTTTCCTTTCCCTTTTTTCTTGGATCTTTTTTCATTTTTGGCCCATCTGCCGAAATTAATTATGCGCGCTAACCCAAAGATACAAAAGATATACACTGATTTCGTACACAATATATAAATTTTTGTACACTATATGTATATTTATACTTAATATACAAACATATACTTTCGCCGGCTATTATTTTTTAGGGCTGCCCGAAAATGTAATTATTCCTTTTTCTCTTTTCTTATGTGAGCAGAGTACAGCATGGGAGGTAAGGCTTCTCCATTTGGTGATGTTTACAGCTACGGGATCCTCTTGCTAGAGATGTTTACTGGAAAGAGACCTACCAACAACATGTTCAAAGATGGACTGACTCTTCATAATTTTGCTAAGATGGCGTTACCTGAAATAAATGATCAAATAGTTGACCCTAAGCTTCTACCTAGCAGAAGCAGTAGAGAAGGACAAGACGAAGAGGAAGGCATTATCGATCCAGATGATTCTAGCGTGAAACAAGCACGGGAATGCTTGATCTCAATAATAAAGATTGGAGTTGAATGTTCAGTTGAATCTCCAAGAGAAAGGATGGATATTGGGGATGTTGTCAAGGAACTGCAACTAATTAGAGACATTCTCCTCGCTTCTCATGCAATTCAAAGCTCAACCAGCGGGTAAATTTGTTCTACTAACTTTGTTTTCAACTGTGATTTGTCAAAACTGAGAGTTGATTGTTTTCTAAAGAAAGTATCAAGATGCTCAAAAACAACATTTAGAAGTTAAATCTTGCCTAATATAGTCTCCTTTCAAACTAAGTTGAGTAATGTCTACTGGTTTAGCATATCCATAAAAGCACACTCTAAAGTCTGCTAAGCATGAGTCATTTAGCTTATGCGTAGTAACAAACAGTTTCGCTGCTAGATATTTGAGAAATTCTTAGGACAACCTCATTGATGGATTTCTGTTGTATTTCTCTTATTCTGAAATTTATCCCTTTTTTCTTCTTGTTGATCGTAATCTTTCCTTGGTTTCAGGAGCTTGAGATTTGAAGGCTCTTCCAGTCGTTCTGTTACTAGTAACTGGCAAAATTTTACATCATTTCGTCTACCTTGATATTTCTGGTGAAGAACTCGAGGCCAGGTGATTAGCGGAGCTGTTTTGCTTGCTCTCATATGAGCTATTACCTTTGCAGATTGAACATTTTGTTGTAAATATTATGGAAAATGTACTTGATCATTCTTCAAAAATGTCCAATAAAATGAATCTAGACACTTTCAGAAAATATGAATTTGGACACTTCCTTTTGAGATATCATATCCACTATTTTTCTAACACATTTTACTCGTTAGTTCAAATCATTTGTTTCTCATGGAGAGTGTGGCATTGCAAACTTCCCTTGGATGACATTCTGATAAGACTTGGATATACAATGGCCTCAAGGTCTTATTTGGCCTAATGCTAGTTAGTTTAGCCGAGGTTAAACAAATGGAATTGGTAATGCATGATGCCTAGATTGGAAAAAGAAGTAAATGTATTCTCACTCATTGAACTGAATCGAAGATTCAATTACAGATCTCACTGACTTCCTAATGCGGTTTCTGCATTCCAGTAAAGCCACATGATGTTAGCTCGAGATGATCTATGATGATGGCTTGAGTTTTCCATTTCATATCGGTCACCTTTTTATCCAGCATTTAACTTTGCTGAAAATATAACCTATTTTGAATAACATAAAGACTTGGCTAGGAGAAACTAAAGTATTGCAATTTCAATTCTTCTCTGTTGCAATGTATATTCAACTGATTTTACGAGTATTATGGAGTTGAAAACCTCTTGGGGCATTCTGTGCCATATTATAGGTTTCACAAACTTTAACATACTGTTTTAGGGGTGTGCTGTATAAAATTGTTCCCTGGAGTTATTACATGTAGTTCTGTGCATACTAGCCTCCATCAATACAATTCTGAAGATAATACCTTGGTTAGCTTACTTACCATCTGATCTATTTAGTACTGTTATTTCTCCTCTTAGACTGTAGATATAAATTCTTGATTGTATGAATCTTGTCCAAAGCTATTCTTATTGGCATCCGATCTCTTGGCGATGAGCTAGAACATAAAAGTCCAATTTGCAAGATTGAAACCAAGCATCCTTCTATCATAGTGCTGGCATTTAGCTGGGATATGTGCTCATCATCTTGAAGTATTGCCTTTTCTTTCAAATCACTCGCATTGTCCTCATTTTTGCTGTTTTCTTCATATGCTAAAAGCAATGCTGGATCAGCAATCTCCATAACATGTCCAGGCAAAGTGGTTTTGACATATTGGTGAATATTCAGGCCATCTTTGAATATTACATCGGTCGGCCTTCTACCAGTGAACAACTCTAGCAACATGATACCATAGCTATAAACATCTCCAAGAGTGGACAAGTTTACACCTGATCCATATTCTGCAAGATAATGACATGTTGGGACATTGAGAGTTTTTACTTTTTTATTTTTTCATTAAATACTGTGAGCATCGGAAAGACATATATAAGGTTGAGGTACACAAGCATTTCATTTTACATGTTAGGACACCTGATAAGGGACAGGGGTGGATGCAACCTGAAGGTACCAGGTTCATCTGAACCCAGTATTTTCGACACGGGGTATGAAATTGTGTAAAAATCTACTAAAATTATAATAAATAGTAAATATGTACCCATAACTTTAAAAATATAACGTGTAAAGGTTCAACGTTAAGAATCTAAAAGGTTGAATCCATAGAACTTAAATCCTGGATCCGCCTCTGAATTAAGGGAAATAGCCATTATGCAAAATGGATTAGTGACATACCTGGTGGGATATAACCTATAGAACCCTTTAGTGCAATAGAAGTCTGTTTATTCCACGATTCATTTGACTTGAGGAGGAATTTTGCCAATCCAAAATCACCAACATGGGCAGTCATCTCTTCATCAAGTAGAATGTTGCTCGGTTTTAAATCACAGTGAACAATTGGTACTTGGCAATTGTTGTGGAGATAATCAAGTGCTGAAGCAACATCTATTGCTATGTTTAGCCTTTGGATAATGTTGAGGTATTGCTCATCACTTTTTGAGTGCAACCAATCATCTAGGCTTCCATTCGCCATGAATTCAAATACTATGCATTTGAAGTCATTACCTTTGTAATCGATGCTTGAACAAGCAGCTACGATCTTAAGGAGATTACGATGCCTTATACTTTTCAGAGCTCTACATTCATCCAAAAAGCTTTTCAAAGCACCTCTTTGTTGTAGGTTCAATACTTTCACTGCCATAACTTTATCAAAAACTTGAAACTGTCCTTTGTATACAGAACCAAAACTTCCAGTACCAACCAGATTATCCTCGGAAAATCCATTGGTTGACTTAAATATATCTTGGTAAGTTATTTTTGCTGCCAAAAATGGATCATTAGCTAAAGTTGGTTCGTCATCATCAAAATGTTCAGATTGCCTTTCTCTTGAGAACCGTGCACTGAGATCTCCCTTTTTCGAGTTCCTAATTATTATATAGCAAGCAGCAAAAGAACACAAAAGTAGAAATAAAAATATAACTGAAATAATAATCGCTACTTTTGTCCTTGAATGAATGTGTTTCTTTGATGCTGGATCTTTTTGTCTAGGGCATGCAGGAAAATTGTAGTTTGGAGGACCTCCACATAGTTTATGATTCCCTGAAATTGAAACTGCACTTTCATTCGCAAAGATCCCTTCGTTTGGTACTTTGCCTTCAAGTTCATTGAATGAAAGATCAAGCTTCCTAAGATATGGAAGTTTCCCAAGAAACTCTGGTATTCCTCCTGAGATGTTGTTGTGTGACAAATCAATTTCTTCTAAACCTCTTAATCCTTTCAAGGATTCAGGAATTCTTCCTCGAAACAGGTTATTATTCGCGATGAAGCGGTCTAAACTGACACAGCTGCTGAGTGTGCTTGGAATTTCACCTGATAATTTGTTATGTGAAATATCCATTTCCTTGAGATTTATCAACTTTCCCATTTCAGCTGGCAAGGAACCGGTCAAAGAATTGTTCGCTAAGGCCAAAGAAATTGAAAGTGAAAGAAGACCTGCAAGCTCCTTTGGTATGGAACCAACAAGATTATTTCCAGTAAGGTTTAGTACTGATAAACTGGTACACTGTCCGAGCTCCGGAGGTATGTTCCCTTCTAGTTCATTATCCTCAATGTGTAAGGTTGTTAGAAATGTCAAGTTACCAAAAGAAGACGGAATCATTCCTGAAAACTTGTTTCCATTCAACTCCAGTCCTTGTAGGCGTCGAAGCTTACCTAAAGACTCAGGAACACTGCCTCTGAAGTTGTTATTATCAAGCGATAAACGTGTCAAATTGACAAGGTTTCCTAGTTCAGCATGAACAGAACCAACTATCCTATTATAACCAAGACCAAATATTTCAAGTCTCGTGGAAAGGTTACCGATGGTTTTAAGCAGTTCTCCGCCCAAGAAATTGTCGTCAAAGCTTAAAACTTGAAGACTTGTACAGTTAACTAAGAAATCAAGAAACCTCAAATCCTCATTCCTGTTGCTCCCAAGACTATTGATCTCAAAGTTGATCCTGTACAACCACTGCAATTGTCCTAAACTTGTAGGAACATTTCCAGTGAGCTTATTTTGAGACAATTCAATAACACTAAGTTTTGAAGCATTTGACAATGAAACGGGAATCGATCCTGTGAAGTTGTTCACAGCAGCAGCAAACACCTCAAGATTTGGAAGAGTTAGGCCTATATCTGATGGAAGCTCTCCATACAACAAGTTTTGAGTAACAGAGAAATAGTAAACAGAGGAGATATTGAGAACAGATTGAGGAATTGTACCATTCAACTGATTTCCATAAACTTGGAAGATTTGCAAGTTTGACAAACGGCCAATATCTTGAGGTATTGGTCCTTGAAGATTGTTAATGGCAAGGGAAAGACCACGAAGCGACGAAAAGTTTCCAATCCAAGATGGGATACTTCCAGTAAGATTGTTGCTTCCAAATCCTAAATAATTCAACTTTGAAAGTGAATTGAGTTGATCAGGTATTTTACCAACAAGCCTATTATATTCTAGAGCAAGTGATCTAAGTTGTTTACAGTAAGTCAGATTAGAAGGAATGGTTCCAGTGAAAGAATTCCAAGTGAGATTGAGATGTTGCAGCTGAAGGAGGTTGCCAATTTCCATTGGGATTTCACCATAGAAGCTATTATTTCTAAGATTTATCGATGTGAGGAACGTGAGATTCCCAATAGAAGACGGTATAGAGCCAACGAGTTTTTGTGATCTCAAGTCAAGAATCATGACTCTTTCAATGGAGGGGTTGCATGTTATGCCTGTCCAATTGCAGTAATGGAGAGAGTTATTCCAAGAAGCCATTACTTGGAATGGATCATTTGTTATTCTAACTTTGAAGTCTAACAAAACTTGTTGATCAGCTTTAAAATCCAAGCCTGAGACAGCCATAGACATAACAAGAATTGAGCAATGGAAGTATGATAGTACTAACCATTTGGAATTCAGATAAGACTCTTCCATTTTTTGTTAGGACTACACAATAAGATTATTTTTTGTTCTTGCTTCAACTTAAAAAGTTGTATACCAATAAATGCAAAGCTGGTGATGAGATTTTCTCTTTGTTTGAATTCTTGTTTGACTAGTAAATACTTACTCCGGTCCACAATATGTGACCATTTTATCTTTTGCACACCCATTAAGAAAATACGAACTCCTAGAGAAAAAAGATATATTCACTAAATTAACCTTAATTAATTATTACCTTGACATATTGGAATATGTAAATAAGGGCAAATTTTGAAAAATTAAAATTAATTCATTCTTGATTATGTAAATGAACACTTATTTTGGATCAAAATAAAAAGGTATAATGGTCACCGGAGGGAGTACCATTAAAAATGATATTTTCTTGTTCAGTGAGGAGTTGCTTTGTATACTGCATTCTTGAATGTAATAATGAAAAGAAATAAATATCTCTAGGATATTACCTATTTGACGACTTACTAATTGAAACATCATGCACAAAAAATCGATCTTTAATTCTCAAATGAATGAGCATTTTTTATTTAAACTTCCAAAATTTTAAAATATAATATAAATTTCTTTTAAATTGGCACAAATAAACATTTGAAATGATATCCCTAAAAAGATTAAAATTGAATTTCATGCGTTTATTTTTCTAGATTTTTTCAGAGGAATTTTACAACCATACGATCATATTTTCTCGATCTTTTAAAAGCTGAAAAAAATTCCTCTAATAGGGTTGAGATGAAAGAGAAATTTCACCACCCTCTTTCAAGAAATATTATCCGTTTGATATGATATTTTGCAATAGGCATTTATTGGCAAGTGTGCATATTAGTAATTTTCCGATTTGGTGGGTTTGCATTTATTGGCATACAAAATTTGCAGATGCCTAAGAGGACATAATCTCAGAGGATATTAATTTCTTTTGAAATCTGGAGAGCACTGCACAAAAATGAGAATTCTACTTATGATTCTCTATCTTAGCATTTGGTTTGCACAAAAATGGCCAAATTGTAAAGATCAGTATTTTTTTTTAAAATATTTTTCTCAAAAACATTTTTGATGAGAAGCAGCTTGTGTTTGACTAATTAATTTGAAAATTACTTCTGAGCAACAATTCATGTTTGGCCAAACTTTTAAAAACTGCTTCTAAGTGTAATTTTTTTCAAAAGTATTTTTTAAAAAAGTGCTCTTGGAGAGAAGCTATTTTTTTCTGCTTTTCCAAAACTGCTTCTGCTTCTCCTCAAAAACGCTTTTTTTTTTCTTCCAAAAGCTTGGCCAATCACTTCAACTTTGAAAAAAAATACTTTTTTTAAGGATTGGAGAAGCTCGGTGAAACAAGCTATAAATTAGAGAAATGTATATTTTTAGTTGTTCCCAAAAATAATAGCCAATAAAATATATATTTTTATATATAATATACATATATAAAAAATATATAATATTTTATATACTTTTTGGCTAAAAATACAATTAGTTTCAACCGACCAAATAATTTTGTATTTTGCTCCACAAATTAAAGAAAGTCATGGGTGGTTACACATCCTTTTCAAAGGATTAGATATGTCGTTTTTCAACATTAAATGCATGACTAAGGATGTATTTAAGTCCATGTCTTTGTTAAAGGAAAATAATACGGCTAACTATATTGGTATAACAGCATACAAACACATTTTCCTTTACTTTTCTTTTCCATGTTATTTGGCATTGTTGAATAATTAGTATGATAATTCAAAAGTTTTAGCCTACTCCTATTAGTTAAAAATAAATCTTCTTAAAGCATAGATGCACCTTGTTATTTGCAGATTTTCAGTAATTTTGACACAATCAGAAAAATCATTTTGTTTAAACAGACTGGCGGATACAAATTAAAGTATAGCATTTGCAACTATGAACATCTTTGTTATTTGCAGATTTTCAGTAATTTTGACACAATCAGAAAAACTGGTGAGGAGTTACTAAGAGCAAATCTTTACGATATAAATATCAACCTTTTCTTTCCCGAAATCAAGACAAGGAATTCTATGGACCTATTTATTACCTACTCTTATGAGACATATGATAAATATCTTCAAAACAAAGAGACGAGAAAAATACAACAACAATAATTATGCCTCAGTCCCAAATAAGTTGTGATCGACAATATAAATCCTCATTCTTTTATCAAGCTCAACTTATATCATCATTATTTGCCAAAATAAAATAAAAACAAAAGATAAGATAATATATCTAAATAATAGTAATAAAAAGAAACTAGAAAAATACTATTCCATCCGGTCCACAATAAGTGAGTTTTTGGTCTTTGGCACACCCTTTAAGAAAATACTAACTCCTAAAAAAAAATAAGTCTTTGGACTAAATTAAACTTAATTAAAATTTATATATTGTTAACTTGACATGTTGGGATATGTAAATAAGGGCAAATTTGAAAAACTAAAGTTAATTCATTATTGATTATGTAAAAATGACATTTATTTTGAACCAAAATAAAAGGGTCAAAAGGTCACTTAGTATGGGCCGGAGGGAGTACTAGAACTTAATAGTTAATCCAAAATTCCACATAATGCATTTGAATTCTCTTTTTGTGCAAGTTTCAATTATTATGCTAAAGAACATTGGAAGAACAAATTCGATCCCTAAATATGTGTGTACGGATAAAATCAGGGATAAGAGTTACCTCCAATGTCCGGGGTGAAGAAATGAGAGGACGACGTGATCCAATATAACCTCGGGTAAAGCTGAGGGCTCCCACAGATCAGAGCTCGGGGAGGATGAATGTGCGCCAAAAATCGAACAAGGCTGAATATGAGAAGAATCGAGTTCGAACAAAATAAAAGACCGAGACTATAGGAAAAACAATTGTAAAGGACAAACGAGGGGCCGAAATATTCGGCCTTAACAGGATATTACGGCGCAAATCTCGCCCGGTATCAATGGCTTATCACGGTTTACCAAAAAAATATATTCTTACTTTATTTAGACTTGTACTAGCATTGAAACTCCCCTACTATATAAATGTGAGAACCTTTTTATTTTTGAGCATCACTGTTGACACGCATATCAAAGCAATAAAGTCAAGTTTTATGTTCTAGTTACTGTTCAAAGGGTTCTTCAACAGCTTATTTATTCAATTGCAACCGAGCTCGTTTCGAAGGCTTAATCGGGACCAACTTGCGGTGTTCATCGTAAAGCCAAGTTTAATTCACCATCATGTTTGGTTTGATCATTTTGTTTTCCTTTAATTCAATTATTTATTGTTCTCAGATTGTTCGCTTTAAATTAAATCACTTATCCTTTTAAAACGCGTATAAATTCAATTTTTACTCATTTTATGGGTAAACAATTTGGAACCCACCGTGGGGCTAAGGATAATAGTGGTGATTTAATATGAATCTCCATAACACACCCTATTTTATTGTTGCTCTTTGCGGTTTGATTTCAGGTCTATTTAGAATGTCAAATTCTCAGTCTACTTACTTGAACGTCGATGCCGAGTCAGGCCACCATGGTGAAAATAATAACGTGATGCCAAGCAATGACGTACCCCCTGTTGATCCTAATAGTGTCCCAGCCATTGACCCAGTCGATGCCAACTCACAAAGTGCCATTAACATCAACCTGCAAACTGATTCCGAAAATAGCATTCGTGAAGCATCCCAGCCGTCAGCTCGAGATGCGCCCGAAGGGGAAGGTGAAAGAGTAAGCTTACGATTGATTTTTGAAATGTTCCAAGCTCAGTAAGTGGAAATAGCACAACAACATAGTCAAAATCACGTACAGAACACGACCGAACCCCAGCGGGTTAAAGGAAAACGTTCGGAGAGATGAACGGATTGTAATAGAACCAGATGAGTTCGGGCCCGGAGAGACTTCCGAGGTGATAAAAATGCTCGAAGCACTAATGAAACGGGTGGAGTCTGACAAAAAGAAGATAGAGGTAAATGATAAAAAGGTGGAGACTTATAATTCAAGAGTAGATCAGATCCCGGGAGCGCCTCCAATATTGCAAGGACCAGATTCCAAAAAGTTTATTCAGAAACCGTCCCCCCCAGCGCGAAACCAAAGCCAATTCCGAAGAGGTTCAGAATACTCGATATTCCAAAGTATAACGGGACCACAGATACAAACGAGCATGTAACCTCTACACGTGCGCAATACAAGGCAATGACCTAGAGGACGGCGAGATCGAATCGGTGTTGCTGAAGAAATTTGGGGAGACCTTGTCCAAAGGAGCAATGATAGTGTCACGACCCAAAAATCCAATTAGTCGTAATATCACCTAACCCAACCCCCTAGGTAAGACAACTAATAACAATCCAATTCAAATGAGATTTACTGAGAGATATAATGATAATATACTGAACTTTTATATAAGGAATTCCCAAGGACTGGTAGTACAAATCATGAGCTTCTAAGATGCAGAGTTTACAAAGATGGTATGAAATAAATACATCATCTGTTTGAAATATACATGAATAAATTAATAATTCTAAAGCTACCAAGAACAAGAGGTAGCTAAGACCGGAATGCAGGTACATCTTTAATGCCAACTTCCGCCATACACAATAATATCAACATGTACAACCGACCCCATGTACTTAATAAGTAACAAACCTAACCTTAGATTGAAAGCGGTGACGAGCTTGGACAAAGGTAAGGGTCCAACACCAACTACCAGGAATGACTCATAATAATATAACTAAAATAGTATATGTAATAACTCAAAGATATAATGCTCAGCTCATTTACAGTTCCGAAAAATAGGCATGCTTTTTAAGTATAATAGTAAAAGCCCAAATCTTTTACCGAAATCACCAAAATAGGAGTAAATCTGAAAACTATGATTTTTCCTAAAAACATTCAACAACATATAAGATGTTTCATTATCAGATAGCATGAGGAAAGTACATATCTATGCCTACATGTCAATGAGCATGGAAAGTCATGAATGACGCAATAACGTACAACATGAGGAAATGTATCTCTATGCATGCGTGTCAAGTGTGCATGTCAAACGCAATGCAACACAATAATAAAACCATATGCATACTCTCGGAGTATAAATTCGCTCAGTCCTCCTAGACATTCAGTCCTTACAGTCACTCAGTCCTCCCAATCACTCGGCACTCGCCCTCGGCACACACATTCGCACTCGTACTCAGTAGGTACCTGCGGTCACTACTGGTAAGTCAGACTCCGGAGTGGCGGATCCTGTCCAAGCGCTAATATAAGCCAATCATGGAATGAATCAATAAAGCCTGTGCGACGTGCAGCCCGATCCCATAAACATCCTCACAATCAGGCCCTCGCCTCACTCAGTCATCAATCTCTCAAGTCTCCCGGCCTCACAAATCTCATGTCTATCAGTCCAAACAATGATAATATGATGTGAGACAAATGATAATAGAGACTAATATATGGTATGCAATGAATGAGTATGACTGAGTATGTCATTGCAATTTAAGTAGATAACTCAACAACAAAAATGACCTCAGTGGGTCCCAACAGGATAAGCATAAAGCCTAAACATGGTTTCTAACATGGATCACAACTCAATTACTCTAGCACGTAGAAATTTCATGGATGGAAACAAGATTAGGACACTACACAATACCACAAAATCAACCGAATCATGATTCATACGGTGCACGGCCACACGCCCGTCACCTAGCATGTACGTCACCTCAACACCAAACACATAACAAGTATATTCAGGGGTTCATACCCTCATCACCAAGTTTAGAAGTATTACTTACCTCGAACAAGCCGAATCCAATACTGAGTAAGCCAAACAATACTCTAGAAATACCATCCCTTCTGTACCGACCTCCGAACGACTCAAAACTAACCAAAAGCAACTCAAATACATCAAATAATGCCTAAAGAAACAATTCCAAATTATAAAGGTCGAATCTTTAATCAAAAGCCCAAAGTCAATCAAAAAGTCAAACCCGGGCCCGTACCTTGGAACTTGGCAAAACTCACAAAATCCAACAACCCATTCAATTACGAGTCCAACCATACTAGTTTCACTCAAATCCGACTCCGAATCGATATTAAAAACACAAAAAATTATTTTTTGAAATTATAAACAAAACCTCTGATTTCTCTTTCAAAATCAATAACCAAATGCCGAAAACGAAGATTAATTCATGATATATAATCAAAAACGAGTCAAGAATGCTTACCCCAATCCATGTGGTGAAATTCCTCTCTAAAGTCGCCCAAAACCGAACTCCAAATCCCAAAAATGTGAATAAAACGACCAATTCGAAATTATAGCTTCTACCCAGGCCTTTCGCTTTTGCGGACAACCTGTCTCTTCTACGACTTCGCTTCTGCAAAATAACACTGAAGTCTGACCTCTCGCACCTGCATAAAAATTCCGCTTCTGCGACGTCACAAGTGCGAGGACACGCTCCGCTTTTGCGCTCAACTTTGCTCCTGCGCTCCAAGTCACCGCATCTGCGATTCCATATATGCACCCAAAATCTTGCTTCTATGCAAATAGCCCCACACCAGCCTATCTCACCTCTACGACCAAAGGGCCGTATATGCGGTCTCGAATCTGCGACCAACCTTCTGCAGATGCGGACACACCAGAACCAGAATCCTCTAGCCCAATTAACTTAGCCCAAAAATGATCCGAACCAATCTGAAACCTGCCCGGGCCTCTCGGGACCCCGTTCGAACATACCGAAAAGTCTCATAATATTACATCGGCTTACTCGCGGCCTCAAATCACAAATAAGAAAATCAAAATCATGAATCGCACCTCAAATCGAACTTAATGAACTTTTGAACTTTTAACTTCCAAAACTCATGCCGAAACATATCAAATCAACCAGAAATGAATTTAAATTTCTCACACAAGTCCCGAATAAGATAACGACACTATTTCAATTCTCAAAACCATAATACGAACCCGATTTTATCAAAGTCAACTCCTAATCAAACTTATGAAATTTGGCCTCGGTTCAAGCCTCTTCACCTCTTCGATCTAGGACACTAGGTAAATCCCCCGGGCATGAATCAACTCAAGAGTCTCTCTCTGAAACAGCCACTTCATATACACGACCTTCGTTGTTATGCGGGCCTCAGCTACCTCCACATCATTCTTGTATTGGGCCAACATGTTCTGGACTTCGGAGGCCTCGTTCAAAGCCACCTCCAGCTTGGACTTTAACATAGTTCTTGTCCGAGAGTATCCCGTTCTGTAACGATCGAGCCAAGTTGCGCCTGGAGATCCTTATTCAGTCGAGACCATTTGTCGGCTTTTTCCTCTCATCCCCTGGAGCTGATCTTTGGCCGATACCAAATCCTCTTTGGTGGAATCCCGCTCCGAGGCCAGGATATCCATTTTTCTCCTCAACTCCCCAGCTAAGGCTTTGACCTCGTCCATCTCGGCCCCATGTTGGTCGATCAGGTCTATCTTTTCTTAGACCTGTGAGGTAGCAACATTAGCATTTGCGATCAAACTCTCATTATTAATCTCATATTGCCTTTTCAACTAGAAGGGCATGTTCCCGTTTCACCTTCGAGGCCTCTTTTTGAGCCCTTTCTAGCTCGGCTTGGAGGATGGAGTGGTCCCTGAGGACCTCATCTTTTTTTCTCACAAAGTGCTTTGTACCTGCTCCTTGAGCTCGAACTCAAGGCGACTCACCTCCATCCGAGACCGGTAGAAGCTCTCATGATGTAGCACCGAGGCTTGAGGTTTAAGAAATGTCAAAATCGTTAGAATACGCCAAGATAAAGTGGACTCTTTAAAGATACGAGGAAAAGAAAATATACCTTGTTCAGTGCCTGCTGTGCCTCGTTGAAAAGGCTCGGCGCGTCCACCTCATTTATCTTCACTTGGCCCGCTTCGGTTACCAAGGAACGAAGGTAGCTGGCTATACCCACCAGCACAGATAGCATTCTAGTATCTGTCGGTACCGTATACATGACTTTTTTCTTATGGTCAGGATCCACACTCGGGGCGGGGAACTGCTTCAAAAGCTTTGGGCTCGAACTCAGCGCGTCTGACCCCAACAACACATCCCTTTTTGGGATCTCCAGGTGGCTAAAACCGAAATAGTCTTCCAGTGTACCGACGTCCATACCTTCAAAAAATAAATTCAGGGCTTCATCAGTGGCCTGTGATGCCTCTGTCGACTTTTCTGTAATGGCTTGAGCCTCATAGAAAAGAGGCTTCGCGTGAGACGGTGACTCCGGGACGTCAATGACTTTGGAGGCCTCTCTCGTAATTGGAGTAGCTTCTAGAGGGGCCGTGTCCACAAGTTATCCCTCGAGCTACCGAGCCGAGGAGGGTTCAGCCTTACGGTCACCCTCATCCGGTACTGCCAGCTCTTGTGCAGCGTCGGCCGGATCGTGGACGACAAACTCTATCTCATCATCCTCGGGGGTAGTCCCTAAGCTGGTATTGAGAATCTGGGTATGAGACCCTGGCACAAGTAATTTTCTTTGTAGACTTTCTAACCTTGACCACAATCCTCTTTTTCTTGGCATAGGCGGGAGTGTCCGAGGGGTCAGGGGAACTTTTCTTCATTCTTGATTTCTCTTCCTTCTTCGCAGCAGCCTCGACAGTAGGTAGTACCGAAGCATAAGGTTTTGTAGATGGGACGAGGCCGTAACTTCGGTAATCGCCTGAATCTCGATAGTCTTGGGAAAAGCTTTGAAAAGAAAAAAAGGGACTTAGACGAAATGATGATAAACTAAAAAGGAAACTCAATCAGGAAAAGAAGGGCATTCACTCTGGGAACGAGCTTCCCATTTGCCTTTAAAAAGTTTACGCCACTCGCGCTCGGAGTATGTCAATTCTTTGCAGATTCCCTCGACCCACTCCTTGAAACGGGGGAATACATTGGCGACTCGGGCGACCGCTGTAAATTAGGAAAGGCGGGTAATAAGAAAGAAGGACAAATTCAAAAGATTATTTTGACGATTTAAGAGAAAATGAACTTTCGTGTTGAGTTCCACTTCTTAGGGAACGACAGGAACTCAAAGGAAATGTGATCTTTGGTCTTTACCCGAACAAATCTCCCATGCCAGCCTCGGTCCATATCCTCATTGATGCTCGAGAAGGGAGCCTTCTTTGCCCGTCAGAAAAGCTTGATTAACCCCCCTGAGAAGATTCTGGGGCTGTAGACATGAAGTATATGGTCGATCGTGAACTGGGGCTCCTATGTGTTGTTGGAAAAATGACAGAAGAGGGTTATGATCCTCCAAAAGGATGGGTGGATCTACCCGAGGCAAACCTCGTACCTCTTACAGAAGACGAAGACAACCGTGTCCATCGGGCCAAGCGTGAAAGGGTACGTATAAACGCTTAAGTACCCCTCCACGTGCATTGTGATGTCCTCATCGAGATTAAGGATGATTACTTTCTTGACTTCCCACTTGTAGTCCTCTCGGACCGTTGAGAGCGTGTCTTCGGTAATGAAGCAGATATACCTTCACACCTCCTCATCCCGATATCCTTGTTTGGAGGCTTTTTCGACCTTAAAGTCATTATCTATGGAGCAGCCTCCGGGGATAAAATCTTTAAGAGGAGATTCTGGGCTACTACCTGAAGGGGCGCTTCGGTATCTGCAGCCGGGGTAGAGGTTGAAGGACCAGTATTTTAAGGCACCGATTTTGAGGTTTTTGCCATCTTTATCTGGGAATATGAAGGTTTGGAGGCTGATATGCAGGTTTGAAGATGGGTATGTAGATTTGAAGGTCTAGCTTGAAGATTTGAAGGCAAAATATGAAGATTAAAGAAATGAAGTTGTGAAGAACAATTTGTGAAGATTTGAGGGAATATCGAATAAGTAAAAATAATTCGAGGGTAACTTGAGAAGGTTCGAAATCGGAATGTAAAAAGGTGAAAAATGGGAAATTAGAGCGTTTATAGGAGGGAGACAGTGAATGCATGACGTTTCACATTCGATACCCACCGAGTATGGTCAACCGACGGTTGACACATGTATAAAGGTAGAACGACGTGATTGATGGGACGCTTCGCTGACTTGTTAACTCGCTTGCGACGAATGGAGAAAGGAACCGGGGGTCAGTTAGTTACTTCTCGTCGTTCTTATAAATCTGCTCTCCGAAAAATGAGGGGACTATCAGTGTACGGGTAAAATCGGGAATAGAGTTGCCTCTGATTTCCTGGTGAAGAAATGAGAGAACAACGTGATCCAATATGACCTCGAGTAAAGCCGAGGGATGCCACAAACCAGAGCTTGGGGAGGATGAATGATGCGCCAAATATCGGACAAGGCCGAATATGGGAAGAATCGAGTTTGAGCAAAATAAAAGACCGAGACTAGAGGAAAGACTGCTGGAAAGGACAAACGAGGGACCGAAATATCCGCCCTTAACTGGATATTACGGAGCAAATCTCGTCCGGTATCAACAACCTTTCACGGTTTACCAAATTATTTTTTTACTTTATTTAAACTTGTACTCGGATTAAAATTCCCTTACTATATAAAAGGGAGAACCTTTTTATTTTAAGCACCATTGTTGACACACATATCAAAGAAATGAAGTCAATTTTTGTTCTCTAGTTCCTGTTCAAAGAGTTCTTCAACTCCTTATTTATTCAATTGCAACTGAGCCCGTTTCGAGGGCTTAATCGGGACCAACTTGCGGTGTTCATCGTAAAGCTAGGCTTAATCACCCATCACATTTAGTTTGATCGTTTTATTTTCCTTCAATTCAATTATTTGTTGTTCTTAGATTGTTCGTGTTAAATAAATTACGTATCTTTTAAACCACGTATAAATTCAATTGTTATTCATTTTAAGGGTAAAAATATGAGAAGCAATGCACTCTCTTCAATTTCCACACCCAAAAAGTTTTCATTGAGAAATATATCATTTATTTGACAATTGTCATACCCTTTTTTGGATAATTATTTTTTTTATTACCAATGGAGAACTTTGTACATCATAGAAAGAAACTATGCCCCTGTTTGGCCATAGATTTTAGCTGTTTGTTTTAATTTTTTTTTGAAAACACTGTTTATACAATATGATCAGATTTTGAAAAAAATATGAATTTTTTCTTAAAGTTTCCAAAAACTGCCCTAAACTAGTTTTTGGGTGGATATTTTTATTCTACTCACAAACTTCAACTTTTATTCAAATAAAATGCATGTCTAAATACAACTTTACCTTCCAAAAATTATTTTTCAAAACAACTTTCAAAACTCTTTTCTTAAGTTTCAATCAAATCTATGTCCAAACACTACTAACAGATCTAGTATAGTGGATGAGACTGCTCTTCCCTTAACCAGAGGTCTCGGGTTCTAGCCCTGGGTATAAGAAAAAATCCTTGGTAGGGAGTGCTTCCTCCCGAATAGGGCCCTATGCGGTGCAAATCTGTA
The DNA here is from genome assembly GCF_000715075.1 of Nicotiana tabacum. Classification (NCBI taxonomy): domain Eukaryota; kingdom Viridiplantae; phylum Streptophyta; class Magnoliopsida; order Solanales; family Solanaceae; genus Nicotiana; species Nicotiana tabacum. The sequence continues at coordinate 110,816,835 of NC_134092.1, forward strand.
TATAGTCGGGTTCCAATGCGGGTACCGGATACCAGGTGGGAAACCAAAAAAATATGTCCAAACGATAGCTAAAATGGGACAGCAACCCCAATTTGAGTTGCAACTAAGCTAACTACTACACTTCCACTACCAACTAGTATCTTGACCTAAACTACTAATCTAAGCTACTGGGACCTAACTGCATAACCTTACAACAAAACAAATTTTGTTGTTTATCCACATAGTTATCATAGCCACTAACAAACTCCAAGGTCATTCAGAGAATTAATTACCAATCCAGGTAGGAACCCTTCCACTAAACTACAACTGAAGAATGCTCGTACAAATTAGTATATAAGACTAGACAATCAATAATATGCAAAAAGATGGGGTTTCAGTCACTTCTCTCTAAGCAAAGAATGAAATGGCTCCTGTTGTTTCTCTGAGAGCATAGAATAAGAAAACTGACAGCTTTGGTAATACATTTGAAATCAAAAAACTTGCGAGCAATAGATAACTAATAAGAACAAGAGGTAGTAACATGATAACTTAAAAAAGAAAAAGTGTCTCGATCATACATAAGAAAATGCTAAGTTAGTGATTTTGGAGATATCAAGCTTTCAGTAAAAGCGAATTCATTCTAAACGGCACCTGGAGGCTGTAATACAAATGGTCCTTTGGTTGTCCTAAATGCATTCCAACCAACTTGAAAATGAAAGCACCAAAATAGCACTTCACCATCCGCAAACCTATATCTCGGTACAGCTATATAAACCCTGGGATCTACTATAGTAAACAATGCACTCCAAGACTCCTTGACACCATAAACTTTTATTACCCATTACTTAAAAGTGCCCATCTCCTCATTAGTAGAATAAGAACAAGGCATTTCGTCCAATACTGAAACGCCAATGAAGTCGCTCATCAAGCATATTTGCACTGGCAATGGTATCTCTGCATAAACTTCATTTGAAATACTAAATGAAACCACAACAAAAGTTTTTGAAAAATCGATCCAATGAAATGCCCCTTGAATAAATGCCAAAGAAAGTGTTGGCCCAAGTGAAATTTGTTTTGATGATTGACAAAGAAACTCAAGCATGAACTAGGTCCATACATAGTGTACACAGTCACAGGAAGAATTCAAGCATAAGGGATGCACGTGAAGGAGATAAGCACAATTGGTGATATATGATATCTCCTGATCGAAAAGATTGCATAAGTGATAAGGAGAAGGAATCCTTACTCGAGAAAACTCTATTCTAGATAAGGGAGGAGTTAGAAGTTGAAGATAATTAGAACTCTTCCACCATGGAAGAGTTTATCATTAGAACTCTAGTTATTTCTTATTCTACTAACTCTATAAATTGCAGAATATTCTCATTGTACAGGTACGCACAAATGCTAAAGTTAAACGTGAGTTCAGAGCAAAATAGCAAGGCATTTTGCAAGCAATTCTTGTGTGATTCAAGTGTGTGAACCTGAAGCTACATGAACCAGATAGAAGAATCAGTTCCAAGTGTTTGTCTTTTATTCTAGTTCAATTGTAGTAGGGTTTTTTAAATTGTACCTTTTAGCTTTATCTAGAGGCAATTGTATTAAGTACTCTGAGTATTCAAGTTAGAGTTAACTTGTAGTTGTCGCAACAATTAGAGGTTGGTTTCCACAATAAGAGTAGAGGTAATCCTTAGGTTTACAAAGAGTTATGTAAATGTTGTTTTAGCTCAGTGATTTAGTGAAGTATTAGAAAAAATCCTACTGAGTAGTAGGTCGTGGTTTTTTAACCTTTTGAGCCGGGTGTTTTCCACATAAAATACTTGTGTTCTTTACTTTTCGCATATAATATTTCCGCAATAGTAGTATAAGAAACACATAAAAGAACTAGGTCCTTCCATAATCAATGCACGCGAAAATTGGACGCTACACAAATCACCCTCTCTTGTGTGGAATTGAAGTGTAAGACATCAATTGGTATCAGAGCAGGTTCTCCTTGAAGAGGATTACACCTTAGGAGAAGATCAACATGAGTGCACCACCTGAAAACTGAGAAGGGCAATTCACTGCTAGGCCACCACTCTTTAACAACTAGTACTACTCTTGGTGGAAAAACAGGATGGGATATCACATCATAGGAGAGAACTATGGGCTATGGGACATTGTCACCGATGGTCCACTGACTACCTTGAAGATAAATGTTGAAGGAGTAAAGGTGCCAAAGACAAGAGCGGATTGCACTGCTGAGGACTTGAAGAAATGGGAGAAGAATGCTAAAGCCAAGAAATGGCTTGTTTGTGGACTAGGTCCAGATGAGTACACCAGAATCCAAAGTTGTACCACTGCTAAGAAAATTTGGGACACTATGCAAGTGGCTCATGAAGGAACACCTCAGGTGAAGAGATCTAGAGGAACTCTATTATCTTTTCAATATGAGAACTTTGCTATGAAGGCAGAAGAAACCATTCAAGAGATGTACACAAGGTTCACTACATTGACAAATGAGCTAAAGTCTCTTGGAAGGATTATTACTGAAGAAGATAGAGTCGAGAAGATACTGACAAAGGTTTTGCCTATCACTTGGGAGAGCAAAATCACTGCCATTCAGGAATCAAAGAATATTGCCACTCTCCCACTGGAGGAATTAATTGGAAATCTTACTGCCTATAAACTTAGGAGACAAACTATGAAAATAGATGTACCTAAGAAGGTAAGGATCTTGGTACTCAGAATCACTGAAGGTTCTAATCTAGAAGATGATGAAATGACTATGGTCACCAAGTACTTCAAAAAGTACCTGAGGAGAGGAAAGGGTTCTTCAAGAAGTGGAAGATATAGCAAGTCAAAAGCTCCTAAGAAGCAAACCAATGATGGCTGCCACAAGTTTGGAAAGACTGATCACCACATCAAGAAATGTCCTTTATGGGAAATTGAATGGAAGAAGGAAAGAGCTGAACGAAGGAACAAGAAAAATGAACAGGTTCAGCCCAAGAAAAGTAATAACAAAAGATCAACCAAGGCTATGGCTGTTGCTTGGGGAGAAAGCTCAGATGATGATGATGAGGATGAATAAGAACTTATGGCCATTGGAGAATCTAATGAAGAAACCAAGGTAACTGTAATTCATCTCAAAGATAAGATTAAATTGTTGTCAAAAGAAAGGTTATATGAGTTACTTATAGAACTAATTGATGAATCCGAGGATGTAAACAATGAAAAGGAACAATTGTCTAAAGAATGTGTGATTTTGAAGGCTAAGTGCAAAAATCTGGAACTTAGGGTTAGTGAAACTGTAAGTGAAATACTATGTTGAAGAACCAGGTTCATGCACTCGACTCAAATGTCCTAGAGCTTAGATCTGAAAATCTAAAACTGAAATTAGGAAGAGGTAAAAAGATAGTTGATCACACAAAACTCACTCTAGAAGAAAATGTAGGAAAAATAAAAGATGAGTTGTACAAAAGGAATGAGCAGGTAAGAATTCTAAAGAAGGATCTAAGAAAGGTCAAGCATGAGCTAGACAAAACATGTAAATGGAGCAGGTCCTCCGATGCACTTTTATGGCTACAAAAACACCATAGTAGCAATAGAATAAGACTTGACTTTGGGTACCTGGCACCTAGGTGGGATCCCAAAAGAAAGTACCTCACACTTCTTAAGAACAAGATTTGCACACACTGTGGTAAAACAGGTCACTATAAAAGTGAATGCACTGCAAAAGAAAAAGCAAGTCAAAAGAACCAAGAATTTGTTCAAGGGAAGAATAGGCTACCGAGTTGGTCTAAAAAGAATTTGATTCATCTGTTTTCCTATATAAAGGGACCCAAACTAGTTTGGGTTCCTAAGACTAACCCCTGATTTCCTTTTGCAGGTCCAAGTGAAGGGGAGAAGCCAAATATGGTATATGGATAGTGGCTGCTCAAAGCACATGATAGGAAACAAGAACCAGTTCCTTTCACTTGAGGACCTTAAAGAAGGTAATGTTTCCTTTGGAAATGGGGAAAAAGGTGAGATTATTGGGGTTGTAAAGGTAGGAAATACTGACTCTCACTCTATTGAGAACGTCTACTTGATAGATGGACTGAAGTACAATCTAATACGTGTATCACAATTGTGTGATAGAGGTAACATGGTAGCATTCACCTCTACAAAATGCTTTGTGATTAATATTACCACCGACAAGATAGTTTTGCAGGGAAAAAGAGTGAACAACATATCTGTTGTAGATCTGTCCACACTTTCAGATAATGAACTCACTTGCTTAAGTGTGTTGATTAATGATCCCCTCCTTTGGCACAAGAGACTTGGACATGCCAGTCTAAGTCAACTCAACAAACTAGTCTCCAAGGACTTGGTGATAGGGCTGCCTAACATTAAGTTTAAGGAAGATAAAGTTTGTGAGGCTTGTGAAAGGGATAAGCAGGTAAGATCCTCTTTCAAAAGCAAGAAAGTGGTAAGCACCACCAGGACGATAGAACTGGTCCATATGAATCGTTGTGGACCAATGAGAATATTGAGCAGAGGTGGTAAGAGATATGTGATGGTGCTTGTTGATGATTACTCTAGGTTTACTTGGACATTGTTTTTTACCTCTAAAGATGAAGCATTTGACATGTTCACTTCTTTTGTTAGAAAAACTCTGAAACAACTAGGTAATCAACTTGCATCAATTAGGTCTGATCATGGTACTGAATTTGAGAATGCTAAATTTGCTGCATTTTGTGATGAGCATGGCATAAATCATATTTTTTCTGCTCATAGAACTCCACAACAAAATGGAGTAGTTGAAAGAAATATTAGGACATTGGAAGAAATGGCTAGGACTATGCTTCTTTCTAGTAAACTGCCCCATAGTTTTTGGGTAGAAGCAGTGAACACTGCATGCTACATCATAAATAGGTACATGACTAGACCTCATGTTGAGAAGACTCCCTATGAGTTACTTAAAGAGAGAAAGCCAAATATATCCTATCTTAGTGCATTTGGATGCAAGTGCTTTGTGCATAATAATGGTAAAGACTCCCTAGGTAAGTTTGATCCCAGAAGTGATGAGGGAGTATTTTTGGGATATACTTCACATAGTTAAGCTTATAAGATTTATAACAAAAGAACTATGTGCGTAGAAGAAAGTGTACATGTGGTTTTTGATGAAACTAACATTCTTTCTGAGAGGCAAGAACATGAAGATGAAGCAATTGGGCTGGTAAGAAACTCAAATGAAACCATAGCCCAAACTGAAGCTGCACCAGAGGAAGGAACATGTGATGGAACAGGTCCTTCCACCTAGGACAACTTGACAGGGGGAACTGAACAAAGAGGAACTGATCCTCAAACCTCGAGGGAACCTGTCCATGAACATATTCCTCAGCAACAAAACATTGAAGGAATATCTAGGGGAAACCAGCTGGTTGTGAAACCTTACAAGTATCAAAGTTTTCATCCCATTGAGAACATAATTATTGACCCAACCTCTGGAATCAAAACCAGATCTTCTTTGAAGAATCTTTGTGCTTTTGATGCTTTTTTATCTCTTATTGAACCAAAAAATATTACTGAGGATTTGCAGAATGCAGACTAGGTGAATGCAATGCAAGATGAACTCAACCAATTTGAGAAAAATTAAGTTTGACATCTGGTACCAAAACCTAAGGATAGATCAGTAATTGGCACAAAATGGGTCTTCAGAAATAAACTTGACGAAGATGGAATAGTTACAAGGAACAAGGCAAGATTAGTGGTTCAAGGGTATAGTCAAGAGGAGGGCAAAGACTATGATGAGACTTTTGCTCCAATTGCAAGATTGGAGGCAATTAGACTCCTTATAGCCTTTGATGCTTATAAGGAATTCACTCTCCATCAGATGGATGTTAAGAGTGCCTTCCTCAATGGCTAACTAAAGGAAGAAGTGTTTGTCAAGCAACCTCCGGGCTTTGAAAGCAAGGAATGTCCTGATCATATGTACAAGCTTGACAAGGCACTTTATAGGCTCAAGCAGGCTCCAAGAGCATGGTATGAAAGATTCTCAAAATTCTTGCTTGAGCATGGCTACAAGAGAGGTAAAATTGACAATACTTTATTCTTGAAGGAAAAAGGTAAAGACCTCTTGGTAGTTCAGATTTATGTCGATGATATAATTTTTGGAGCAACTACTGATAAGTTAAGTAAAGAATTTACTAAACTAATGGGGAGTGAATTTGAAATGAGTAAGATGGGTGAGATTAATTTCTTTTTAGGATTACAATTAAACAAAATTCAAATGGAACTATTATCCATTAGCAGAAGTATGTGAAAGAATTGCTTAAAAGGTTTAAAATGGAAGATTCCAAAGAAATTGACACTCATATAGCAACAACCACAAAATTGGATGTAGATGAACCTGATTCATCTGTTGATCAGAAATTGTATAGGGGAATAATTGGCTCTTTGTTATATCTCACTGCTAGCAGACCTGATATTGTTTTCAGTGTAGGCCTTTGTGCTAGATTTCAGGCAAATCCAAAGGAGTCTCACTTGATTGTTATCAAGAGGATCTTGAGATACCTAAAAGGCACCACTGACCTTTGTCTATGGTATCCAAAAAGTAGTAATTTCAACTTAGTGGGATATGCAGATGCTGATTATGCAGATTTTCTTGTGGATAGAAAGAGCACCTTAGGTATGGCACACTTTCTTGGCTCATGTCTTGTGTCTTGGGCCATCAAAAAGGAAAATTTGGTGGCCTTATCTACTGCTGAAGCTGAGTATGTTGTTGCTGCCTAATGTTGTGCTCAAATATTGTGGATCAAACAACAATTAATGGACTTTGGAATTGATATAGTTTGTATCCCTATCTTTTATGATAACACTAGTGCAATTAGTATGACCAAGAACCTGGTTCATCACAAGAGAACTAAGCACATAGATGTTAGGCATCATTTTTGAGGGACAACTATGAGAAGGGTTTGATCACTGTGGAATTTTCTGCTACTAACAAGCAAATAGCTGACATCTTCACAAAAGCTCTAAGTAGAGATCACTTTGAAAGGAACATGTTAGAATTAAGGATGATTAAAATCTCCTAAAAGGAACCAGTTCTAACTCAAAAATTGGTTAGAAAATTTGTGAATTTTTATACATAATTAAATTAGATTTTGCTCAGTCTCATACTTTCATCAATACACTTTTGTGCCATGTGCTAAAATGACTCATTAATCTCTAATGATATTATCTCTATTTTCTTGGAAAATTCATACTTACACAAGAAATTTCTCAGTGAAGAACCTGGTTCATCAAGATTACTTGGTACGTACTCTCCACTCTATATATTTTGGAATAATTATATTTGGATTATGATCAAGAGGAGAGTCCCATTTAATCCTAACCTCCTTGAGCTTATCCGTTACAAAATGAACCGGTTTCATTTAAAAGAGTCCCAAAAACACAATAAGTGCCTAGATTCTAGGGAGAATCATAAACGTCTCTTCAAACTGCTTCCTACTTTGATTAGATCTCTGAACTTCTGAAAAACGTAGTTGTTATCCAATTAAACTCTTCCTCTTTAAATTGATTAGGCCTTAGTTTTTTCTTCACTTCTTAATTTCCAAGGTGTCAAAAATTCTCTCTATCTCCTCTCATCTTCCAAACATACACAAACTCATCTTCTCTCATACCCAAACATAGAAATGGCAAACCTCTCTGAGAATCCCTCATCATTACCTAAGAAAACTACACCCACACCATCTATCACACCTTCAACCACACCCACCTTTAAGAAAGGAAGGTTCAAGATGATGGCTCGCAAGGTTGTCGCTGGAGGAGATCAAATCAAGAAAATTAATGAACAATTAAAAGCGAGCCGGGAAGAAGAACCCCAGAAATCTGATGAATCATTCAAGTCTGCTACTGAGGGGGAAGAAACTATTTTTTTCTGAAACATAGCAGGTAACATCTGGTCCTAAAGTTATATCTAAACTAATCTCTAAGGTTACTGCAAATCTGGAAACTAGATTTATACTGGTAGGAACTGTGGTTGGGGTAGAGACTGTTAAGTCTGAGAAGATTGGTGGTAAAAGTAAAAAGAGAAAAGAAAAGGAGAGTGAGGGTGCTCAAGGTGATGTGAGGGGAATGGGACAAGGAGTGGCTGAATCTTCACCCACTCATGTTGGTTTGACTGAAGAAACATGAGCTATGGAAGTATGGAGTGAGGAATCGGCTGGAAAAGAAGATAGTGTGAGCGAAAAAAGGGGAAGTAAGTCCGGAGAAGCTGCTGAGGGGTTGGTTAGATTGGGGAAGAAGGTTCAAGAACCTGTTCCATCTGTGTAGAAATCTCTCGAGGACCTACTAAGAAAAGTATCTGATAGTTATAATCCTAAAAGAAAAAGGGGATCAGAAGTTAAAGTTCTTGGTACTGCTAGGGCAAACAAGAAGAGAAAGGCTGCCTCTTCTATCCATGTAGAGACTCTTCCTACAAGAGGAAGAACTACAAGGAGTCAGAAGATAGCAGAGTGAGGCTGAACTGGTAAAGGCCCTAGAAGAAAGTAAGAGAAAAGTTGCTGCTAAGGGAAAAAAGAAGGTGGTTGAGCCTGTTGAGGCAGTTGAAATTGAGGAGATGGACCTGGTTCTTCGTGATGAAGAGGAGGCAGAAGAAATGGAGGTTGTAACTCCAAAGGCAAAAAAGATCAAGACTTTCACAAAGAAGTCTGTTTCAAAGACAAAATCTGCAGGGCCCTCTACCTTGGCTAAAAGAACCAGGTCTGCCTTGAAGTCCAGAAAAGTGAAAGTAGTGGAAGAAGAAGAATGGAGTGGATAAGAAGAAGAAGAATCTGATGCACAGAAGGACAAGATGGTTAAGTTTGGGAAAAGAACCATATTGAAAGGTAGACTCCTCAGGAACCTGGATGAGGAAGGCATGGTAATGCTGCTGGAAATGCTACAACTACAGGGTTGGAAGGACATGGTCCTTCAGATGGATGGAAAGCTTGCCAAAACTGAGATTGTAGAGTTCAAATTGTGAGATAAAAAATGGTAGAGTCACCAGTGTGGTGAAGGGGATGACAATGAGTTTTGATGACAAGAAACTCGGAGAGATCTTAGGTGTACCTGCTGCAGGGTACAATGATTACAAGAAACTCAAATGTCCAAGTCTAGAGAATCTCCCTATTGCCCTTTCCATTATAAGGAGGTTTGGTGAAAATGATGAAGAGCTTGAGCCCAAGGCTATATACAAAAGTGAGATGAAGCCACCCCATAAAATGTTGTTCGAATTTGTTAACAAAGTTGTGTTGCTTAGGCAGGAAAGGAGGCACATTGCCACATTTATAGAACTGGTCCTTATGGAATGTCTGGAGAGTGGGAGGAAAATTAATTGGCCTAGATTTATCATCCAGTTTCTCGATAGGGTTCTGGCTGGCACCAAAACTCGTACTTGCATACTTCAAGGTACCCATCAAGAAATGGGAAGTTGGTACAAGCAAGGATTACTTTAGGGAAAACACTTTGATTGCTTGTGACTTTTAAGTCCACACCACTCCCAAAGAACCTGGTTCATTGAAGAAGGTACCTGTGAACAGCAAATTGCGAGCCTTGGTGCAATAAAGTGGGGGCAAAGGATGCTGAAATTGAAAGGCTGAAGAAGAAGTTGGCAGAAGTAGAAACTGAGAGAGATGCTCTCAGAGCTGAGCTTGAAAAGGAGAAGGAGAAGAATGATGGCATTCTTCATGATATGCTGAAACTGCTTCAAGCCAAGAATCAAGAACCTGGTCCTTCCTAGCCTTAAGACCTTCCTAGTCTAGTTAGACAAACCAGTGACCGAGATGCGATTTCTTTTTGTTCTTTTTGCTCATGATCCAATATTTTTATTTCTCTTTATGCTTTGTGGATGACTAGTATCAATGATAATTAACTGTTTTTGTACTCTAACTATTTGTTGATGCTTCTTAGATGGCTAATATCACTAGATTGATAAATGATGCTTGACTCCATGATTGCATTTGAAGTAGCCCAAGTGGCCATGAATAATTTTTATTAAAATCTGGTTATCTAACATAATTATGCAACTTTTCGATGATGACAAAAGGGAAAGATATGTGCTTTTTTACTTTGGATTATGATGTTTATAACCTAATGAACCTGGTCCTTGATGATTATTGACTTTAAAATGAAAAGTGTTCTAACTTTGTATTGATGTTGAGCTGAGTTGAAACAAGGCTTATACTTACAAAAAGCACAGAGTTTGTCATCATCAAAAAGGGGGAATGTTTTGGCCCAAGTGAAGTTTGTTTTGATGATTGACAAAGGAAATCAAGCATGAACCATGTCCATACACAGTGTACACAGTCATGGGCAGAATTCGAGCATAAGGGATGCACGTAAAGGAGATAAGCTCAAGTTGTTATATCTGATATCTCCTGATCAAAAAGGTTGCATAAGTGATAAGGAGAAGGACTCTTTACTCGAGAGAACTCTATTCTAGATAAGGGAGGAGTTAGAAGTTGAAGATAATTAGAATTTCCAGTATAACATTAGAACTCTAGTTATTTCTTGTTCTACTAACTCTATAAATTGTATAATGTTCTCATTGTACAGGTACACACAAACACTGAAGTTAAACCTGAGTTGAGAGAAAAATAACAAGGCATTTTGCAAGCAATTCTTTTGCGATTCAAGTGTGCGAACCTGAAACTACATGAACCGGATAGAAGAACCAGTTACAAGTGTCTTTATTTTATTCTAGTTCAATTGTGGTAGGGTTTTTTAAATTGTACCTTTCAGCTTTATCTAGAAGCAATTGTATTAGGTACTCTGAGTATTCAAGTTAGAATTAACTTGAACTTGTCGTAACAGTTAGAGGTTGGTTGCCACAACGGGATTACAGGTAATCCTTAGGTTTACAAAGAGTTTTGTAAATGCTGTTTTGGCTCACTGATTTAGTGAAGTGTTGGGAAAAATCCTACTAAGTAGTAAGTTGTGGTTTTTTCACCTCTTGAGCCGGGTGTTTTCCATGTAAAATACTTGTATTCTTTACTTTTCGCATTTATTATTTTTGCAACAGTAGTATAAGGAACACATAGAAGAACCAGGTCCTTCCATAATCAGTGCACGTGAAAATTGGACACCACAAAAATCACCCTTATCTTGTGTGGTATTGAAGTATAAGACATCAGAAAGCATACCGGACAACACATTGCGAATGCTATGAGGATGTATATCAATATTTCTCCATGAACCACTTTTCAGCACAAGAATTTCACTAGGTATTGTGCGACCATCATTTGTGTTCTAGATAATCTTAAGGATCTCATAGCCACCACTAGTTGAGTCATAACCCAATCCCAAACAAGAAAGTGCCTTAGTCGGAAATTTAGATTAGGAAGCACTATTGATTGTCGTGTTGAACAATATTCTCATAAACCTTGATAATATCCAAGGCATCGCCACAACAACAGATTTTGCAAGACTGTGGTTCAGAGTTTGAAAGGAAAACAAGTTCTTATACACCCTCAACCCGTTGAACTGACGACAAAGGACAACAATAGATGCTAAAGAGATCATCCTTGTTGGACATTTGGAAAATAAGAAATTTTTGGGAATTCGTATCATTCTTGGCATGATTGAAATGCTTCATCGTAAAGTAAGGGTAACAGATTAATGTTTCCAAAATTTTAAAGCATATTTGAATTGAAGAAGAGACAGCATAAGTAACCTGCTGAGGATGTCCATTAGTATATTCTCCTAGAAGTGAATTCCCATGGCCTGGATAGGACAAGAAAGTGCTATCAGACTATTTCTCTTGAAGTTTTCATATCAGACAAATTCAACCAAGAGCTTAGAAAAGATGGCAAAAGAGAGAGCAACAGATGAGAGAGACATTTTCAACATGTTCGATGCCTTGGCTATGCTTGTAGGGGTCGTTTGATATGATGGATAAGCAAAAACAATCCTGAGATAAAAACTTAGTATCGTCTTATCCTTTATCTGATTACTAATCCTTGGATAAGTTATTCCAAGATTAAAAATAGTATCAGGATAACTTATACTTGTCAGAAGGTGGAATAGTAATCCCAGGATAAAATAATAAAATTGATAATCTCATGATTAATACAACATACCACATAGTCAATAAGAAACAATACAAGGATTGAAAATACAAGGGAGAGGGGTGAATTGTAGCTGATTTTAAAAACTTAGTTGACTAAGTATGGATTTAGTCGACTAGGCTGTATACAATATTTGACTTTAGTAGAGATAAATGAGATGAACATAAGGTAAAAAGAGACACAATAATTTTTATACTGGTTCAGTACCAATGTGGTACCTACGTCCAGTTTTCTTGGGTCACAAGGGTTCTCTTTGAGCTTGATAAATGTTTACAGTAGTGATGATTTGTGAACGTTCACTACCGACGTTGTACAACAACTATAATTCTTTGTAGAGTTGACACAACTTTCTTTTTGCATTCTACTTCTTCCTATCTTCTGAGATACTTGTAGACTCAGGAATACAATGTTTGTACTAAGGAATATAAATGCTTAGAAACAAATGTTGTAGTTGCGTGTTTAATCCTTGAGTTTGCCCATCCTCTTATAGGCGAGTTTTGAGAGTTGTTGTAGATTGGTCTTTGATTGAGGCCCACAATATTTTACTGATATTTGACTCAAGAGAGGTGCCTCTGATTCCTTCATGAGAGATGAACTGGATTCATTTAATTGCTCCATGCCCGAAATTCAGGGAGTGCACTTGATTTGTTTCCCTTTCTTTTTTTAATGGCTTTACAGAAAAAGGGGCAACACTCAAATTATCTCCCATTATGTTGTGTTTCCCACTCCATTTTGAATCTCCTATTTTACTGTAAGTATGTCTTCCATTATGTCATTTCACTTTATTTTTGGATCTTCTTCGAGTTACTTCAATTAACAAGACAAAGTGGGTGAGTTAGATTTGTCTTATTGTCATCATTGAAACTTAAGTGTAATAATCTTCCCCTTTTGATGATGACAAAACAAACAAATAAAACAAAGTAAAAACAGATTGTACTTCCCTTTCATAGCTTAAGATGCATGCTCCCCTGAGTTATTGCTCTAGTTCTGTTACTCCCCCTGAGTTGTTGCTCTGGTTGCTTTGTTTTACTTGCCTCCTTTCTCCCCCTTTGGCATCAATCAAAAAGAATAGAAAAGAGATCGAGTGCAGATAAAATAATCATAATATAGGTCACAAGAAAACTGGTTAGGATAGTAACGTTTATTCATTCAGCAGAGGCATACTGTGATGGTTCCTACAGACCAGTGCAAACAGAAGTACCAAATATACACCCCAAATACAAGTAGCGAACAAAAGATTATTTTTTTAAAACACACACACACAACCTTAGTTTCTCCCCGGGATGTACTTCAGGGTATTGATCATTTTGGTGCAGAAAAAGTCATAAAAGGTATCGATTTCTTTGGTGATTTTGTTCATCTTTTATGTCATAGAGTTGAAAGCCCTGATTCCTTGCCTCCTTGTAGCTCTTATGTCAATCCTGAGCTTAGCCACATATGTGCCTGTTTCTTTGGTGATTTCCCTGATCTTGTCCACTTGTTCTTTCATGGTGGTGAGCATGATTTTTACCTCATCTAGACTTTGCTGAATCTAATGCGGATTAATAGTGGCAGTCGACTGAGGCTCTGTTGGTTAAGTGGGTGCTTCAACCTGTACTAAAGAACTTTCAACCTTGGCACATCTGACCCATCCATTTTCACCTAAGGTGTAACCCATCATAGTAAAGGCTGTCTTATCATAAGTGCTTGTAATGTGCTTAGGTGAAAAAGGTGCCAAATCAACCTTCATGACTTTAAGGATATGTGAAATGAGCAAGCCATAAGGTAAGCAAGCTGTAGAGGAGGATATATCCCTGATACTTTCGAGCATATAATGACGAATCCATACAAACCAGTCAAGTCTTTTATTATTCACAAGACAGTAAAGAACGAAAATGTCTCTAGTAGTCAAGGTGTTGAGAGACCCAGTCCTAGAAAGTAGAGTAGTGGCTATCATATGGGCTAGATTACGGTATTCAAACTTGAGATTTTTAGGACCAATGCCAGGAGGGTTTTCAGAGAGAAAATCTTTCGCTTCTTCTAAATAAACTTCAAAGTCTTTAGGCCAGGAATTTTGTACAAAGACATCATAACCATGAAACTTTGCAGAAAAAATCTTTTCAAATTGATAGGGATCAAGAACAATCTGAGTACCTAACACCATTGATTCTAAATCATCTTTGTCATTCACAAACAGATTTGCGTAAAACTTCCTCACAGGCTCTTCATATACAGAGGTTCCAATATTATCAAACATAGAGGAGAGACATTGAAAATCAAAGATAGCAATTACATCACAGTGTAAACTTTTCATAAGAGGAAGACTTACAGAGCGTCCATAGGCCATAGATTTAGACTTATAAGACTCAAACCTTGATTTTTCACTTGGTCCATATAAGATTAGTTTATCCGCTGGCCCAAAATCTGAGTTTTTCACTTTCACATTCTTGCATGCAGGTCCTTTGGGGGTTTTCTACATTGATCTTTTTCCTGCCCTTTTTTGACTAATAGAAAGTTCCTCCGATGATTCACTGCTTTCATTATCAGCTTTGAGAAGGCTGAATTAAGAGATGATTCAAGGTCAACAGTTTCTTCAGCATTTTGGATTTTCTTAAATCGTCTGTTTCGTCTTGTGGCAGTGGATGAGAGATTTCTTTTCGCCATGGTATAAAAATTTTGTGCGAAGTGATGAAAAATGAGAGATAAAAAGGGTATTTATCTAAGATTGAAGAGGTTCATCGGTTAGAGGAAAAGGTAATTTGGATGAAAATGATTATTCTGGGGAGTTGCTTCGGCGACACAATGTAATAATAACACTTACATTTATTAATTAAGAAGACAAAAAAATATTTTATAATGATTTCTTTACAAAATAGATATAATACCAATCTTTTTATGCAGTAGACAAAATCTTTCTTCCAAAAGAGGTTTTGTAAAATATCAGCAAGTTGCGATACAGTACCAATGAATTCAAATAAAATATCACCTTTTGCAACATGATCACGAATAAAATGATGTTTAATTTCAATGTGGTTTGCCCTAGAATGATGCACAGAATTTTTTGAAAGACACATAACACTTGTATTATCATAGAATATAGGAGGAGAGGTAAGAGATAAATCATAGTCGAGAAGCTGATGCATGATCCAAAAGATTTGTGTACAACAACTCCCTACAACTAAATATTCTACTTCAGTAGTTGACAGAGCAACACAATTTTGTTTCTTTCTATGCCAGGAAATTAGAGTATTTCCCAGCAATTGGCATGTGCCACTAGTACTTTTCCTGTCAATCCTATCACCTGCAAAATCTGCATCTGAAAAACTTTTTAAGGAGAAATTGTTAGAATGAGCATACAATAGTCCTAATTCAGTGGTCCCAATGAGATATCTAATAATACGTTTAACTGTAGTAAGATGAGATTCCTTTGGAGCCGACTGAAATCTTGCACACTTACATACACTGAACATTATGTCTGATCGACTAGCAATGAGATATAATAGTGATCCAATCATTCCTCTATACATCGTTTCATCCACACTTTTTTCATGTTTGTCTTCTTCAAGAAAAGTTGTTGGGCTCATTGGAGTTCCAATAGACTTTGCATTTTCCATGCCAAACATTTTTATGAGTTCCTTGGTACATTTGGTTTGGCTAATGAAAATCCCTTTCGAAAATTGTTGATTTGTAATCCAAGAAAGAATATTAGTTCTCCCATCATTCTCAGTCTTAATTCTCCTTTAATAATATGAGAGAATTCTTTATATAATACAGGGTCAGGACTCCCGAAGAAGATATCGTCAACATAAATTTGAGTAATAAGATTACCTGAATTTGAGTGCTTAATAAATAAAGTTATGTCGATATTACCTCTTTTAAAGCCTTGATTTAGAAGGAATGAGCTTAGTCTTCCATATCAGGCACTAGGAGCTTGCTTGAGTTTGTATAGAGCTTTAGACAGCTTGAATGCATGGTTTGGGAAGCTGGAACTTACAAAAACCAGGAGGTTGTTTCACATATACTTCTTCAGAGATATATCCATTTAAGAACACACTTTTTACATACATTTGAAATAGCTTGAATCCTTTATGAGTAGCAAAAGAAAGTAGTATTCTAAAGGATTCTAATCTTGCTATAGGTGTAAAAGTTTCATCGTAGTCGATTTCTTCTTGCTGAGAGTAACCTTGAGCAACTAGCCTTGCCTTATTACGAACCACTTGCCCGGACTCATTTAGTTTATTTCTGAAGACCCATTAGTTCCTATAGTGGAGTCGTTTGATGGCTTTGGAACAAAATCCCACACTTTATTTCTTTCAAATTAATCGAGTTCATCCTTCATAGCTTTGACCCAGTAAACGTCTTTAAGGGCCTCGTTAACCTTTTTTGGCTCAAGTTGCGATATTAAGGACATGTGAGAGTTGATCTTCTGAGATCTTCTAGTAGTGATACCTTCTTGTGGATTTCCAATGATGAACTTGTAAGGATATCCAGGTTCACTTTTCCATTCATTTGGAATATTTGTGATCGCCTGTTCAACAGAAGATGGTTCCTGGAAATCAATGTGTTCTTCAGTTGATTGATTTTGCTGCTCAGTCGACTGATATTGACTGTCTTTTCCTGCAACAACAGACTTTGGAACAATAGATATTTCCTCATCTTTAGGAAGTTTTACATTCCTTAAGTGAGTGTTAGTATCTACAAAAACAACATGAATGGATTCCTCAATGTATAGGGTTCTTTTATTAAAGACTATATATGCTCTAATTGAAGGAGAATAACCAAGAAAGATACCTTTGTCACTTTTTGGATCAAATTTACCCAAGTTATCTTTACCATTATTGTGAATGAAATAGTTACATCCAAATGGGTGGAAGTAACTGATGTTGGGTTTCTTACCATTCCACAGTTCATATGGAGTTTTTTGGAGAAGGGGTCGAATCAGACATCTATTGATAATATGACATGCAGTACTTACAACTTCTGCCCAGAAGTGGTGAGACAGAGAATTTTTCACAATCATGGTTCTTGCCATATCTTGTAAAGTTCTGTTCTTACATTCTACCACTCTATTCTGTTAAGGTGATCTTGGCGAAGAGAAGTTGTGAGATATTTCTTGATCATTACAAAAGTTTTCAAAGGCTCTGCTTTCGAACTCTCCTCCATGGTCACTTCTGATAGTAGAAAAGTAATATCCTTTTTCACGCTATATCTTCTTACAAAAAACTTCAAAATTCTTTAGAGCGTCATCTTTATGACTCAGAAACATAACCCAACTGAAACGAGAGAAATCATCTACGATAACAAAGGTATATTTTCTACCACTAATGCTGGCAGTTCTAGTTGGACCAAATAGATCCATATGCAGGAGTTGAAGGGGTTTAGTAGTAGATACAATGTTTTTGCTTTTAAAGGATGAACGAGTTTGTTTTCCTAATTGACATGCATCACAAATATGATCTTTTAAAAAATCTAGTTTTGGAAGATCAATGACAAGATCGAGGTTAGAGATTTTTTGAATAGTATGCATGCTAGCATGGCCAAACTTTCTGTGCCAAACCCAAGGATCATCAATTATAGAAGCTAGACAAATTTGATTACTAAGACTGTCTATGTTGCTTATAGTATAGATATTTTTGTCTCTATTTCCAGAAAAAATAACTTTACCTGATTCGTCTTCAATAAGCCAACAAGATTTTTTAAAACGAACCTCATAGTCATTGTCGCATAGTTGATTGATACTAAGAAGATTGTAACCAAGTTCATCAACTAGGTATACTTCGTCTACATCACATGTTGAGCTAAGAGGGACTCTTCCAACTCCAATTACATTCCCTTTTGATTTGTCTCCAAATGTGACAGTTCCTCCATCTAATTTGGTGACTGTTTTGAATATTTGTTTGTCACGAGTCATATGTCTGGAACATGCGCTATCAAGATACCATTTTCCTTTTCTATTCCGCTTGCGCTGTTCCTACAATAAGAAGTTACTTATTTTTAGGTACCCAAGCTTGCTTGGGTCCTGAATGGTTAGTATTCTGAGTGTTAGCTTGATTTGAGGTCTTGGGTCGCCAGACCCATTTCTTGTTGTTCTTAAGCCTGCAATGGTTAGCTAAATGACCAAATTTTCCATAGTAAAAGCATGGGGGGTTATTAGAATTTTCATAGCCTTTCTCTGCTTTCATTCTAAACCTGGAATGATTTAATTTGTGCCCATTTTTAACATAGTGAATACATGAGGAAGGATTTCTAGTTGGAAATTTATGAGGAACAGATTTATTTGATTTAACAGAACTATGACTGGTGGATTTTCGTAATCCACTTAATTGAAGTTGAAGTTCGTTAACTTTCTCTTGAAGCATATACTTCTAATTTCAACTCCCAATCTTTCTTTTCTCTTTGGATTTTTCGAAGTTCATTTAGAACTTTCTCAATATCTGTAAGAGCAATATAGATAAATTCTTGAAGTTTATGACAATTTGGACATGTAGGAAGACGTACCTCACTTATACCTTCGTCAACCTTGAGAGCAAGTTCACCTGAGTCTTCATCGTTATCATCATTAATGTCCATGAAGCATATGTTGGCAATTTCTTCTTAATCAGGTTCTTCTTCATCACTCCAAGCTCCAAAAGATTTCTTCTTTTCAAAGTTCCTACTAAGTTTCTTTTTCAGTTCGGGACATTCTGCTTGGATGTGTCCATGTTTCCCACACTCATAGCATCTTTCATCATTTTTGTCGTTATCATTGTTCATCTTCTCTTTTCTGAAGTTTGAATAGCCTCTTCTGTTGTATCTGTTCCTCTTCATCATGTCTATTAGCACTTTGGAAAGCATAGCTATGTTCATATCTTCTTCTTCTTCAGCCACAGTTGCTTTGAATGCGACTGTCTTCCTTTTTTCTTGTTGAACTTGCCTGTCTAAATGTATTTTTTCAAACGCAATTAGATCACCTCTTAGTTCATCATATGCCATTTTGTCAAGATCCTGACATTCCAAGGCAATGACTTTGGGTTACCAAATCGTGGGAAGACTTCTCATAATTTTTCTGACCTGTTCCTTACTTTTGATTGGTCTACCAAATAATTTTAGGTCTCCAATGATTTTGCTGAACCTGAAAAATATTTCTTCTACTGATTCTCCATCTTTCATATGAAATAGTTCATAATCTCGAACTAGAAGATTGATTCTTGTTTCTTTCACTTTATTGGTTCCTTCATATGTGACTTCTAATTTATCCCACATTTTCTCTGCAGTTTCACAACTTGATATCTTTTCATATTCTTCTCCATTGATAGCATTATACAAAAGGTTTTTTTCTTTGGCATTAACTATTATGACAACTGATTGTTCTTCAGTGTAATCATCTAAATCAAGAGGATCACATGAAACTATAACTTGACCATTTTCATCTTTCTTTGGTGGAATTGGAAAATTTCCCTTTTTGATCACGCGCCAAACTTTAATGTCATATGACATAGTGTAAGTCTCCATGCGTACTTTCCAGTGAGAAAAGTGTTGACCATTGAAGTATGGGGGTCATACTTGAGAGGTTCCTTCTTGGAATAGCGCTCCAACTACTGTGCTTGATCCCATGATCTTTTCCTCACTTGCTGTTAAGCAAAGTTCGTGAGTTAAGCTCCGATACCAATTAAATACAGGGGGGGATGAATTGTAGCTGATTTTAAAAACTTAGTTGACTAAGTGTGGATTTAGTCGACTAGGCTGTATACAGTATTTGACTTTAGTAGAGATAAATGAGATGAAGATAAGGTAAAAAGAGACACAACAGTTTTTATACCGGTTCAGTACCTGTGTGGTACCTACGTCTAGTTCCCTTGGGTCACAAGGGTTCTCTTTGAGCTTGATAAATATTTACAGTAGTGATGATTTGTGAACGTTCATTACCAATGTTGTACAACAACTATAATTCTTTGTAGAGTTGACCCAACTTTCTTTTTGTATTCTACTCCTTCCTATCTTTTGAGACATTTGTAGACTCAGGAATATAGTGTTTGTACTAAGGAATAGAAAGGCTTAGAAACGAATGTTGTAGTTCTGTGTTTAATCCTTGACTTTGCCCATCCTCTTATAGGCGAGTTTTGAGAGTTATTGTAGATTGTTCTTTGATTGAGGCCCACAATATTTTACTGATATTTAACTCAAGAGAGGTGCCTCTGATTCCTTCATGAGAGATGAGTTGGATTCATTTAATTGCTCCATGCCCGAAATCTAAGGAGTGCACTTGATTTGTTTCCCTTTCTTTTTTTTGATGGCTTTATAGAAAAAGGGGAAGCACTCAAATTGTCTCCCAATATGTTGTGTTTCCCACTCAAATTGTCTCCCATTATGTTGTGTTTTCCACTCCATTTTGAATCTTCTATTTTACTGCAAGTATGTCTTTCATTATGTCATTTCACTTTTTTTGGATCTTCTTGGAGTTACTGCATTTAACAAGGCAAAGTTGGTGAGTTAGATTTGCCTTATTGTCATCATTGAAACTTAAGTGTAACAAGGATAACTAATCCCAGCATAACTAATCTCAGTATAACTAATTCGAGTATAACGAATCCCAGCCTAACTTATTTTCAAACCAAACGACCCCATAGTGTCTATGTTTGACAAAATAACATTAGGCATAGAAATCTTGTTAAGATTTATACTGCCTGTTCAACTTGTGATTTTGAAGGAAATCAGTTTAAAGCTTTAGTTTACGAGTACATGCCTAATGGGAGCTTAGAAAGTTGGTTGCAACCTACTCCAGGAGCCGATGCCTCAAATAATGAGGAGAGTATCCTAGGTCTAATCGAAAGACCAAACATTGCTATTGATGTTGCTTGTGCACTGGAATATCTTCATTACCATTGCCACAAGCCAATCGTGCACTGTGATCTGAAGTCGGACAACATCCTTACCGAATCTCGACAATGACATGACTGCACATGTAGCTGACTTTGGATTAGCAAAGTTCTTGTCAGAAGACATGAGCAAATATCATCCTAATCAGAGTAGTTCAATTGGAATGAGGGGGACAACTGGATATACTGCACCAGGCAACATTGTCTAATCAGTTAGATAGTTTCCTGTTGATTCCATTAAACACTGTTTTTAGATTCTTCAAAGTTGAAATATTTTTTTTATTATGATTCCTGTTAAATGGTGTATCAAAGTAGTATATATACTTGATCTTCTCGAGATAAGAGGCAGAGTTTTAAGATTGACTTTTATAATTTTTAAGTGCTTCTGCAAAGGTGCTTCATTTTTTCCTTTCCCTTTTTTCTTAGGTATTTTTTCATTTTTGGCCAGTCTGCCGAAATTAATTACAGGCGCTAACCCAAAGATACAAAAGATGTACACCAATTATGCATATATTATGTATATTATATGTATATTTATACTTAATATACAAACATATACATTTGCAGGCTATTATTTTTTAGGGCCGCCCGAAAATGTAATTATCCCTCTTTCTCTTTTCTTATGTACGCAGAGTACAGCATGGGAGGTAAGGCTTCTCCATTTGGTGATGTTTACAGCTACGAGTTCAAAGATGGACTGACTCTTCCCAATTTTGCTAAGATGGCGTTACCTGAAATAAATGATGAAATATTTGACACAATGCTTCAACCTAGCAGCAGCAGCAGAGAAGGGCAAGACGAAGAGGAAGGCATTATAGATCCAGATGGTTCTAGTGTGAAACAAGCACGGGAATGCTTGATCTCAATAATAAAGATTGGAGTTGAATGTTCAGTTGAATCTCCAAGAGAAAGGATGGATATTGGGGATGTTGTCAAGGAAATGCAATTAATTAGAGACATTCTCCTCGCTTCTCATGCAATTCAAAGCTCAACCAACGGGTAAATTTGTTCTACTAACTTTGTTTTCAACTGTGATTTGTCAAAACTGAGAGTTGATTGTTTTCTAAAGAAAGTATCAAGATGCTCAAAAACAACATTTAGAAGTTAAAATAGTTTTATTTTTAACTGAGTTGAGTAATGTTTATTGGTAAAAATTGCACGGAACGCCCTATTTGGTCGCTCACATTTAACCTATACCCACCTTTTTAAAAAGTTTTAACTTGTACCCACTTTTTAAATAACTTCATGCCTCTTTCTCCCCTTCCTTCTCCTCCTTCGTTTTCTTCTTCTCCTTCTCCTTCTTATTCTTCTTCGGGTAACAATGATTTTATATGGTGGTTGTAAACATTTTAATGCAATTTATGATGTTTTACAATGGTGAGTTATTTTATTTTTTTACTATTGCTTAGGGTTTCTTCTTCTTCTTTTTCTTAATTGCAAAATGGGTTCATTAAATTTATTATTGTTTTGACAAATTGATGATTGAGGTTTGTTCTGATGATATTTGGAGGTTATGTTTTAAATTTGAGCTCTTTTGGAGTAGATTTAGGTATTAAATCGTATATTGGATTGTTATAATTCGAAGAACAAATTTCTGTTTCTGGGCAATTTGCACTTCAGGCCTATTTGGCCTTAAGTGCATAAAAACGTTGGTTGCACTTCATACTTTTTGGCCTTAAGTGCATCTGAAGTGCAATTTTTCACTTCAGACTTATTGGCCTTAAGTGTAGCAAAACGTTTGTTCCACTTCAGACCTTTTCGCCTTAAGTGCATCCGAAGTGCAATTTTTCACTTCAGCCTTATTGGCCTTAAGTGTAGCAAAACGTTTGTTGCACTTCAGATTTTTGGCCTTAAGTGCATCTGAAGTGCAATTTTTCACTTCAGACTTATTGGCCTTAAGTGTAACAAAACGTTTGTTGCACTTCAGGCCTTTGGCCTTAAGTGCATAGGAAGTGTAATTTTTCACTTCAGACTTATTGGCATTAAGTACATGAAACCATTGGTTACACTTCAGATCTATTTGGCCTTAAGTGCATCTGAAATGTAAATTTTCACTTCAGACTTATTGGCCTTAAGTGAATGAAAACGTTTGTTGCACTTCAGACTTTTTGGCCTTAAGTGCATCTGAAGTGCAATTTTTCACTTTATGCTTATTGGCCTTAAGTGCATCTGAAGTGTAATTTTTTACTTCAGACTTATTAGCCTTAAGTGCATGAAACCATTGGTTGCACTTCAGACCTATTTGGCCTTAAGTGCATTTGAAGTGAAATTTTTTCACTTCACGCTAAATGTTTTTTAACTTCAGACCCGATAAGTTTGAAGTTGATCTTAAAGTGGGTAAGGTTCAATTGTGACATCAAAACCGGGTATAAATGCAAATACCCATATTTATTGGTTTAGCATATTTGAGAAATTCTTAGGACAGCCTCATTGATGGATTTCCATTGTATTTTTCTTATGATAAAGAGAAAAAATTTATCCCTTTTTTTCTTGTTGATCATTGTCTTTCTTTCCTCGGTTTCAGGAGCTTGAGGTTTGAAGGCTCTTCCAGTCGTTCTATTACTAGTAACTGGCAAAATTTTACATCATTTCGTCTACCTTGATAATTCTGGTGAAGAAGTCGAGGCCAGTGATGTATTCTTCTATATGATTAGCTGAGCTGTTTTGTTTGCTCATATATGAAGTACTTACCTCTGCAGATTGAAGATTTTACATTAGTTCAATCATTTGTTCATTTGGCCTTAGTTTAGCCGAGCCCAACTCCTTTACTTGCTTGTTACAAGCCCAATAAAATGTAACTCAATATAAAGTAAGGGAAAGAGCTTTAAGGGGCACTTACACTTTCCTTTTGAGATATCAACTTTATCAAAACAATATGAAACTATGCAACTAAGCATACACAATATAGTACTAGAAGATTTTACAAACAACAAAACCAAAAGAGGATTTATTCCTCTAAGCTAAATGCTTCATCTGCTTTCTTTAACTGCATGCAGAAAATAATGATCTTCACTACTTTCTTCAGCAACTGCTGCTTATTTATAAATCTTGTTGGCCATGTTATCAAGATACCTCATATAGGCATATCTCCAAGACTTTTTCAATAATAGAGTAGTCCAAAATACCCAGAAAGTTGTGATGAATCCAATTCCCATGCTAATATAGAATGATGATTCATCGAGCCAGTTGTTTTCGTTGCTTTGAGTGGCGTCCACCTCCTGTTTCCTGGGAGAATTACTATTACAGTGAGTAATGTCCTCATGGAAATGTCCGGAGCAGCCTTGAGAGACTGGTACGCCGCACAAGTCTGGATTCCCAATGTAACAATCAGTGCTGAAGGTCGCAAATTGATTTCCAGTTGGGATTTTTCCTGTCAATCTATTATACGAAAAATTCGCAATTGCAAGATAATCAAGTTTCACCATGTTGGATGGTAAGAAACATGACAGGGCATTTCTGGAAACATCAAGAGCTTCCAAATTGTGCAAGTTACTAATGTCATGAGGAATTGCTCCTGTTAAATTATTCCATGATAAATTCAAGAACCTCAATTGAACAAGGGTGGTGATTTCCCCAGGAATTTCCCCTGATAAATGGTTCTCTGATAGATCAATTCCCAGGAAGAAATGAGCACGATGATCATAACCTCTCTCTTTCAGCATCATCATCACATCCTCCCTGTATACTTCAAAAGGACCATAAATTAAGGAAGGAACCTCCTCTACCCCGGCCAAAGTCAGGAAATTTCCAACACACTTTGGAATAGTTCCTGAGAGAGCATTGGAACTAAGGTCCAAAATAATCAAGCTCTTGAGCTGGCAAATCTCCAGGGGAATGTTTCCTTCAAACTTGTTCCACCTTAAATTAAGAATCATTAAATGTTTTAAACTCTCCCCTAACCAAAATGGTATATTTCCAGATAAATCATTTCTAGCAACATCAAGAATTTTTAGTCCTCGTAGGTTCTTCAATGATAAAGGAAGATTTTTGGACAACTTGTTGTTGCTTAGTAGCAGATACCTGAGAGTGGTGAGATATCCAATGGAATGAGGTACTTCACCGGACAGATCATTACGGGCTAAATTCAATACCGCCAGATTTTTCCCATATCTCCAACAGTCTGAAAGTGTTCCTGATAGAGAATTGGAAGATAGGTCTAGAAACATGAGAGAATTATTCATGACAAGTGATTCACATACAGGGGAAATGGTACCATTAAATGAATTGTGGTCCAAAATCAAGGTCATCATCGTGGGCGAGAAATGAGGTAGAGGACCATCAAAGTTGTTCCAGCTCAGGTCTAGTTCTTCAAGACTAGTAAGTCTTTCTGTAACTTCAGGAACTTCCCCTCTGAAATAGTTGTTTGAAATATTCATATGCTTTACCTTTGCAGACAGATTCCAGAACCATTCAGGAACTTTGCCAGAGAGTTCAGCGCCAGAGATATCAACAAATGAGAACTCTTTTTGTGTCTGAAGCCACAGGGGAAAATGTGTGCTAAGTTGGCAAGACTGCAGGCCAATGAAGTCAAGTTGAAAGCGAGGCATCCAAGTTGCGGTTAAATTGAGGATAATTGAGTTGGATGACAAGTCTAAAACTTGCAAGTTACTGAAATTCAAGAAATGATCAGTAATCGAGTCATTGAAAGAGTTCCAAGAAACATCGAGGACAACTAATTGCCTGAGTTGTGCAATGCTTCTTGCTAAAGGACCCTCCATATTATTGTTAGAAAGATCCAAAATTTTCAACTTTGATGACAGAGCTGGTGGTAAATTGCCTTCAAGAGATTTCCTTGAGATATCAAGAAAAGTAACTGAACTCATATTCACAAAAGTAGGAGGTAGATTTCCTAGGAGAGAGTTGTCAGAAAGATCAACAACTCTAAGTGAATACATGTTTCCAAAGGCATTTGGAAGTAAACCACGTACCTGACTTCTTGTGAGATTAAGATAAACAAGACTGTGGCTTGTGTTGAACAACCAGCTAGGAATTGGAGCTTGAAAATGGTTTAACGAGAGATCAAAAATTCGAAGTGACGATGTGAGATTCATAAAAGAATTTGAAGGAAGCAACTGATCAAGCTGACAGGCAGACATATGTAATTCCGTGAGAGAAGTTAGCAGATTGATGTCATGTAGCCAGTTTTTTGCGTCGCTCATGTCAACTCCACTTAAGTCAAGAATCTTCATAGAGAATAGGTGCCGAATCCATTGAAGGTTGTCAACTCGGAGTGAAAAACCATCACTAAGATCAAGAAACTGCAGCCGTGATAGATTTCCAAGATGTTCAGGAATGGTTCCCCTAAATTTGTTTTTCGACAAATTGAGATACTCTAGGTTCTTAAAAGTGGAAATAAACTCAGGAACCTGTGCCCCAAGGAAATCAATTTGGCTCAAGTCTAAGTGTCTTAAATGAGGCAAGCCAAGCAAAGAAGTAGCAAACTCACCTTGCAAGAATTGTTTGTGTAGATCAAGAGCGATTACGTGTCCAGTTTTGTTGTCGCATTCAACACCTTTCCACTTGCAGCAGTTTTCCTCGAGCATCCAGGACGACATGCTTTGTAATGGATTCCTGAAACCTTGCCTGAACTTGATAAGAGCAATTTTCTCACTTTCAGTGCAATGAATGCCTGAATTCATAGCACTGATTTGCACACAGGAAAATCCATCTGAAATAGCTCCAAGAAGAAGAAGAAAACAAACTAAATTTACACCTTCCATGAGCAGTAACAAAATTCTGATCAATAATCAGAGTGAAACTGACTAGACAAATGGAATGCTAAAAGCTCAGTTCACTGGATCCAATAATTGAAAATTAAAAGCAAAAAAGTGTTTTGGTGCCTGGAGTCTCGGTCTTTGTTGACTTGAGTAATGCATTCTGTGTGTTGCTGGGGTTTCTCAGAAATTACATTTAAACCAGAAATGATATTAAATAATTTAAAAGAAAAACTGAAACATCTTTTGTCTCTAGTATCTCAAATGGAAATGCTGCAATGGTCCTCTTTTTATGTCATATAATATAAGTACTTCGACCAAGAACTTTTATGATTTATGATGATGTTTTGAGTTTTCCATTTCATATCCAGCTTTAAACTTTCCTGAAAATATAACCTACTTTGAATAACATAAAGACTGGCTGTGGGAAACTAAAAAGTGTTTGCATTTTGAATTCTTCTTTGTTATATTTTAGAGTCCACTCAGACACAAGAAAGGGTTAGAATTGTGTCTTGCCCGATTTTAGCGATTTCAAAGAAACTAGTTCTTTGTACTAAATAAACAGACACAAACAGAAAGTGAAGTGCAGAAATTGAACAACACAGTGATTTTTACAAGGAAAACCTCCTTGCTCAAGAGAGTAAAAATCACGGTCCAGTCTAATAGGATTTTTTCCCAAAACTTCACCAATTTCAAAGAGTAGTTTTAGGTTATAACTCTATAACCAAGGAAACTAACTCTAATACCCTTACTCTACAATCAACTTAATTGTAGCTATCCATTCCCAAACTAACTCTAGTCTACGAAGCTAATACAAAAACTCAAAGTTTTTGTGCTAACAATATGTTACAACATAAGAACAACAGACTAAAACAAATAACTAAAGAACTAGCAGCTTTGTCTTCTGGAATAGGTTCTTTAGTTGAGCAGCCTGAATCCTTTGAGAGCACCTTCTTGCCGTAGTTGCTATTGTCAAAAGTGAATACTTGATCTTTAGGCGACATCAATAGGTCTCTATATATAGGAATGAGGATGACAGAAATCTTTCTCCAATTAATTAATGCTCTAGAACCTAGAATATTTCTGTTAAGGAAAACCTCTCCTAATTTGATTTAATTTTCTTATTTGTTTCCGCCTCCTCAACTCTTTCCTTCCACGCAAGTTATTCCTTATTGTAGAAATTCTTTTAATACACGGATTCCTCTATCCAAGATATTTTCTTGTTGCGCATGAACTAACTTCTTTCTGGAATTGAACTTGCACATGTAATTGCGCGTCTGATCAGCATTTAATTCCATCATGCTACGAACCTGGTTCACTTGACATCTGCTACTCATAGTTGCTCTTCATTTGTCAATCATCAAAACATAACCAAACTAGAACATGCTCAGCTCAACATTCTTTGTACATTATTCAGTACATACATACAACTGATTTCACTATTATGGAAAATAAACTAGTGTAATCAGCCATTTAATAACTAAGCTCGGTGATGTGAATACACCTAATTTCTTGACCACTATTCAAATTTCATAGAAACATCTGCAACTATCTTTTCATGCAGGCATATGAGAAATAAATAAAGTTTGCAAATAATCTCTATTTCAAAGTTTGTACTCAATTCTTTGCATACTAGCCTTCATCAATAAAATTCTGGAGATGATAATTTGATTAGCTTATTTACCATCTGATCTGTCTAATACTATTTCTCCTCTTAGACTGTAGATACAGGTGCAAATTTGATTGGCATGCACTGATAATTCTTCTTCTTCTTTTGGCATCCGAAAAGATTAAATTTTGTGTCCCTTCTATATTGGGTTCGTATGCGAGTCTTTTGGTACAAAACCCATACTAAAATGAAGAGTCCCTCCCACCTGATGGCCCAAATTCCACTTTCGCAAGACTGATCATCCAAATGATCCAAATTAAAATTTGGTATTAACATTTTAGATAGTATTTCACACCTTGTTTTTTTTAGATAGTATATTCCTTCCGTTCACTTTTAGTCAGAGGCGGATCCATGATTTGAAGTTTATGGGTTCCTATTATAATCTCAATTTAATATACAATAATAACTGGGTTCACAGTTATATATTTATAGATATTTAATGGATTTTTTAATAAAAATACAGTGTCTCCGCAAAAGTTACTGGATTCCTGGGAACCAGTAACTATACTCTACCTCCACCACTGCTTTTAGTTGTTAACTTTTCACTTTGCACCCCATTTAAGAAAAAATAAATGAAGTATGTATTTTACAATTTTACCCATAATAATGATAGCATTTCAAAATATTTTTCTTCTAACTTTCTAAAATGGACAAGTAAAAGTGAAAATATATTTTTAGTATAGTGGACAATTAAAAATGAATGGAGAAAGTATATTTTAAATTAATTATTTTTTCCAATTTTACCACTATCATTAAGTAATTGCTTTCCAAATTTATTGAAATTATTACCATTAACAAGAGTAGTAAATACTTAATTAATAATGATTAAATGATAGAGTAAGATGAGAATGTGTATTAATTTACTATGATTTAATGATAATCATGTTTATAAACACAGTTATCATATATTTATTGAATGGTATAAATACCTGCATGTAAGTTTTTGAGACTGTTTCAACATTCAGTTTCATTTAAATATGCACCCTATGTACTGTACGATTCAAACAGAAATAATATAAAGCTTGAAACAAGAGAACGTTACGTTATGTCCTCCATATGGGATGCTAATTAATTCTCCCACTACATAATCTGTAAATTTTGTTTTCTTGTCAATACTTTTACTGCGGATTTTGCTAATTTTATGCTTTTAAAAATAAGTGTATTGATCCCTTATTCTTATTATAGTATTTAATACGGCATAATTTATTTTCTGATGGTTCTCATGTGATCCGTAGCAATCTTTCCTTAATTATTTTGTTTCTATCATCAGCATTCGATATTTGAACCTCTTCCTAACCTATACTATATGTTAGACATTTCTTTAATGAAATCAACTATTATCATTTAGTTTCAGTTAAATTTTTTATTTAGCACCATTAAACGAATTATTTTCTGTCTTTACATTCAAAACCATAATTTTATGGCAATTTTTTTTTTCAAATTATATGTCAATTCAATTCAATTTGATTTGATTTAATATTTCGATTTGGCTTGAATAACTTATATGTAAGGGTCTAAAAGACATCAACTGCGTAGAGAAGGACGGGAAACACGCTGATCATCATCATCATCCAAGAGCTAATATAGGTTTCGCAGAATTTAATAGTTTTAGTTCCGACTTTGCGTTTGTATTTAAAATAAAATTATTTAATATCTATAAATAATTTTCTAGAATATAAAACTCATAAACTCAAACTTCCCGTAGAAAACTGTTTGACTACATCCTATATTGAAAGCAAACCAAATGCCGCGTCCCTTTAGCACAGTACTCTTGTCTTCCTAGCTGTAACGCGGTCTACTTTCATGGGACCAAAAGAAAATTAATTTGATCAATGATCACCAAATATAAATTGCTTTAATTTGTATTTTCTTTTTTAACGTCAACAACACCTCTAGCTGGCTTGATGAGACAAAAAAAAAACCCTTAAATAATCATTAAGATAGGGCAATATCCATTGTTTGTTTCAATCTTTCTTCACCATATTTTCTTTTTATCATGACTTTCACTCATTCTTGATCATATGAGTACCAAATTAAGTGGTTGAAAAAGTAAATATGACTGGAAAAGCTACACTTGTGAAGGACATTATTGCCACAATTCTAAATCATCATGTGGTGCAATTAAAGCTGGTCACAAATAACTTTGATAAAATTCAAAGAAATTTTATATTATATAGGGACACTATTGTTGACAAGAAGAAGTGTCGCCTCCTATATTGTGATATTATTACCAAGTCTAAAAATGAGAATTATCACAGCAGGAAGTTTATTGCCTCCATGTTTTCAGAGATGAATTCTTGATTTGGAGTTTACGGCGACTTCAAATCAATATATAATAATTAGATTTCAGTCAAATATTTATAGATATTTAGATGTGAATTTTGGATCCCCTCTGCATGTTCGGAAAATATCCTAAGGGGCTGGAAATTAAATTTGGCAAGAAGGATCTAATTAATACAACGGGGATGACACAGCAATTGGATAAACCACTCCCCACAATGATCGATGCATCTCCAGTAATAATTTGCAAGGTGTGTGGTACGTACTGCCTCTGAAATAATATATTGAACACATTAGAATTAGAAATAATAACAAAGGTTAGAACAGGGGCGGAGTTAGATGGACAGAAAAAGGTTCAATCTAGCCCATTTCGTAAAAAAAAATTACATTGTATATATATAAGGTTAATTTTTTCATATATATATATATATATATATATATATATATATATATATATATATATATATATATAAAATTAAATGTTAAATTCCTTTAGCTTTTTGTGTATTTACTTTTTAAATTTTTTGAAATCCCTTTTATAAAAATTCTGCTTCCGCCACTGATGTAGGAATTCTTGAAGCAGAGATTGTATTGTATTTTTCTTCTCATTCATATATAGTGAAAAACTCTATCTTTTTCTGCCCTGAGGATTAAGCTTAGCCGAACCTCGTTAAATCCGTGTATTGATTTTTCTTCTCTATTTGCTTTGTGTATGATTGTGTGCTAGTTAACCCACGATCATCCGCAACAATTGGCATCAGAGCAAGGTTTGGATTTATATATATAATCTAGGGTTAAGATGTCTTCTTCATCTTCAAAAAAGTACGAAGTAGAGAAAACGGGGGTTCTAGCTTCAGTCTATGGAAGATTAGGATGAAATCATCCCTCGTGTTACAAGGTTTATGGAAGGCAATTGATGAGGATTTTCCTGAAGAGTTGAAAGAGACGGAGAAGGCAAACCTGAAGGAGAGGGATTTGAGTGCGATATTCATGAGTGTTACAGATAGCGTTCTTCGGAAAATTGCTGAAGAAACTTTTGCAGCAACAACATGGAAGAAGCTGGAAGATCTGTATTCTAAGAAATCGCTGACAAACCGCCTCTACCTGAAAATGAGGTTATACAATCTTCGTATGAATGAAGTTACACCTGTTAAAACTCATCCTGATGAGTTTAATTCAATTATAATGGACCCGAAGAATGTGGATATCAAAATTGGGAGTGAGGATCAGGCCTTGATTGTGTTATGTTCTTTACCATCGTCTTATGATACTTTTCCTAATATGCTACTATATGGGAAAGACGGTATTTCACTGGAAGATATTAGTAATGCACTATCTAAAATGTTAAAAAAGAGCTTTCTAAACAGCACAACTGAGGATGAGGGTCTTGTGAATAGAGGAAGAACATAACAAAAGGAATTTAACAGGAAAATGTCAACTGCTAGATCGAAGTCTAGAACAAGGAAGCAGAACTGTTATGAGTGCGGGGAGCAAGGTTACTATAAGAGAGATTGTCCCAAGCTGAATAGATAATTCGGCAAATATTATTGACACTCGCAATAATTTTGATGATACTGATTATGTAGGGGAAGTCTGTGCCATAGGTTCTAGTCATGGGCAGAATTCCTAGATTCTTGATTCTGGTGCTACTTTTCACATGTGTCCACACAAAAATTAGTTTGCAACTTACAAGCAGATCAGTGGGACTGTCTACATGAGAGATAGCAATCCATTACCAGTAGAGGGGATTGGTAATATCAGATTTAGAATGTTCGATGGAATTATCAGAAATATTGAGTGTTGGCATGTTCCTCGGATAAAAAAAAATTTGATCTCTCTTTCGACATTGGATGATCAAGGGTATAAGTTTCACTCCGATAATGGAATACTTAAAGTGTGTAAAGGCTCCATGGTACTCATGAAAGGTGAACTACATTCTAAATTGTATCATTTTTCAGGCTAGTGTAGTTGAAGGAGAAACTGATGTAGCTTCTGAAAAAAGTGATCTAAATCAGTCTCAGTTGTGTTGCGACTTGGTCATATGAGTGATAAGGGATTGTCTTTGTTGAGCAAGAAAATTTTGCTAGATGTGTACAAAAATCAAGTTTCGAATTTTTGTGAGCATTTTGTATTTGGTAAATAGACAAGGGTAAAATTCAGCAAGAAGGCAGAGCACAAGACCAAAGACAAGTTAGATTATGTACATTCAGACTTGTGGGGTCCAAACAGAGTTTCCTCCAAAAGTGGTGCCAGATATTTTATGACTTTGATTGATGATTACTTAAGGATGGTGTGGGTGTATTTTCTTAAAACAAAAGATGAGGCATTTCAGATATTTGTTAAATGAAAGACGATAGTTGAGAGGCAGACGGAAAGAAGCGTTAAGCACCGGACTGACAATGGATTGGAATTTTGCAATTCTAAGTTCAATAAGTTCTACAGCAGAGAGGGCATAGTGAGACACCGCATTTATGTTAGAACATCACAACAGAATGATGTTGCAGAACTTATGAACAGAACGCTTTGTGATAGGGCACGAAGCTTGCTTTCACATTCATGTGTTAGCAAGGATTTTTGGGTTAAAGCAATCAATATAGCTTGTTAATTGGTCAACAGATCTCCATCCACATCTATTGAGTTCAAAACTCATTTTGAGGTATGGTCCGGTTCGCCAGCTGATTATTCAAATTTAAGGATATTTGGTTGTCTTCTTATGCTCATGTGAGGGATAGCCAAGGGCAAAGAAATGCATATTTCTAGGGTATGCAACTAGAGTGAAAGGTTATAGGTTGTGGTACACAGATCAAAAGACTTCAAGGCTAATTATCAATAGAGATGTGACTTTCAATGAATATGCCTCACTGGACAGTCAAAGGAAGAAGGTAATAGTAAAAACAGATCGTGGTGTCAGTGACCGCATAGAGCTAGAAATTGAATCTCCACTAACTCGGCCCAATAATTCTAAAGTAGAAGAAGTGAAGGAGATGCAAAATATTGAATAAGATGATAATGTTGATGCACCTGCGCAACAACAACCATATGCATTGTAACAGGCAGAGAGAAGAGAGTGATCAACCGACCAAAAAGGTTTGCAAATGTAGTTGATAGGAATCTTCTCGGATATACCAATATCGTGGGATTTGCTTTGGCATTTGCAGAGACCGTTGATGT
This sequence comes from Nicotiana tabacum, assembly GCF_000715075.1. Lineage (NCBI taxonomy): Eukaryota > Viridiplantae > Streptophyta > Magnoliopsida > Solanales > Solanaceae > Nicotiana > Nicotiana tabacum. The sequence continues at coordinate 110,850,550 of NC_134092.1, forward strand.
GTTTGAGTGTTATAGCTATCAAGAAGCTATTCCAAGTACAGAATCAAATCGACAGATTAGTGTTATGGCTAAAGAGATTGAGTCTCTTAATAAGTTTAGGCATTGCTTAGGCTTCGTTGATGTGTGCGGCAATGGGTAGAGCCCTTGCGCGGGCTGAGGGCAAGGTAGAGAGACGTTGTTCCTGTTGATGAAAAGAATTCAAGCCAAGGGGAAGATTTGTTATTATGTGGCTTGAATTATTTCCTTGTATTTTTAGGAAATTCATAATCCTTGTAGGTTTGAAAAAATCCATTGTCCTTGTTAAATTGAAAAAAAATCTTTCTCTTATAAGTTTGAGACTATTTGGGATTTATATATAGGGGTTGTAGTTGGGTATTCTAGAAATTGTATTATGATTTTCTTCTCATTCATAGTGAAAAACTCTCTCTGCTTCTGCTCCGAGGATTAGGCTTAGCCGAACCTCATTAAATCCTTGTATTAATTTTTCTTCTCTATTTGCTTTGTGTGTAATTGTGTGCTAGTTAACCCACGATCTTCCGCATCAAGTTTTTTATTTGTACGACTGTTACATTGATTAAATGAAGGCATAATGGCATTTGGGGCCACCTAAACTTGCATTAGATTTTAAAGCCAATATTATAACTCTCATTTTTTCTATTTTGGCACCTCAATTCGATAAAAATGCTTATGATAAGCCCCTCTCTTAGAGCGTATATCTCAATTGCTCGACATGAATACCATGTTAGATTCTTAGACCATTTATTATTTGACAGCTGTAATTTGTAGTTCCTGCCTTTTTAAAAAAAATTAATTTATTAAATTTCTATTTTTTCTTCTTTTTCCTTTCTTTTATTCTTCACCATAGCTCTGCCAGAAGAACCTTCCCTAGCCCAGCCACTATTTTCAATGGTAAAAGTCCAAATCTGATCCATTCAAAGTTGGACTTCACAATGTCGAAAAAATCAGAATCGACAAAATACCAAGGAAAAAGAAAAAAAAAATCATAGTCCAATTTTGAAACACATGTCAAAATAAAAGAAAATCACTACAACTTCAAGAAATGTCTTTTTTTGGTAGGGAAGACGAGAGAGGCGAGAGGGAGGGAAAAGAGGAGGGGAAAGGGAAATGTTTTTTTTTTTTTCTGTCTTATTTATATTTTATTCTGATTCTAATATTTTTTTTAAATAAAAAATAATACTATCCACGCGTCTTGGTAGCGTGATTTGCACACAATTTAGTCATGTCAGTTGTGCCGCTTCCACATAGGCATAGTCAACGGTCAAATGTGTTTATTAATACTCATTTCGTCAAGTTAGATTGTTCAAATAAAAAAGTACAAGTTCATATATCGTATTTGTAAACGGGTACAAGTTTAATTGGCCAAGAGGCCATTTGGCCTTGAATAAATCAGAAACCTCTCACCCCAAAACAAGATGTTGTGCTAAGCCAGTTGGAAAAAATCCAGCTTATTGTATTGATCAACGGACAATGTTTAAAGAGTCTCCACATTGTCTCGCCGTATTAAGTTTGTCGACTAAAGGCCCCACATCTACACTGTCAACACGATCTCCCATGCAACCTCACGAATCTTTTACACATTCTAATGCTTTCTCCTCCTATTAATTCATGGAATTAATTTGACTTGAGGCGGGGTTTAAAAGTTTTTTAGAATTTTAAACAGTAAAATAAAAAGTTTAAAATTAAATTATTTTGAATAAAAAAAATATAACTTTTTCTTTAGGTAGACTAAAAACCAAAATATATGATATAAATTCGGATAGAGTTCTTACTTGTAAGAAAATTCTACCTAATAATAAACTCAAGAAGCGTCTAAGGCAACTAAGAATTCGTATAAATGGGATACCCTTTTTCGGTTAAGTCTTAATGTTAATGTCTTCTGTTTTATTACTTACACAATTACTTGGTGCCTTTAAGAGTTTTTCCTTTCTTGTTCAAATCACAAACCACTTTTCTTGTCTCATTTTATAAGACATTATAAATATTTCTGCATTGTTTTACCTTTTTTTTTAAAAACAAAGTTCCAAGTTTCAAGATGAGATAAGATAGAAGTTGAAGCAGTCTATTTCATTAGTAAAAGGCATTACTTTTCTCTTTATTCTTTCCAATCTGGAAATGTCGAATTTTATAGGTTGTCATATGCCTCCCTACGCTAAAGACAGTGTCCAGCCAAAAGACCTGAGGGCCGAGGGGCCTTTTCTTTATTTGCTATTGTTTCCAATCATGCATAGCTTTGACTAATTATAAGCTCCCTTTTCCCTCCGTTCGAAGTTTTATCATTTTAGTTTGTCTACTTATCCTTCTTGTCTTTGATTTAACGTGTTAGTTTCTCTATCTCAACTACTATCATGATTTTTGTGGGTCAATTTAGACACAGGGTATGAATTTAGTGAGCGTTTGGTCATACATTTTTAAATTTATTTTAAAAAATCTAATTTTAGTGAAATTTAGTTTGAAGATAAAAATATGTTTGGACATAATTTTTTAAAATATATTTCACTTTTTTTTTGAAAAAACATGAAATATGACTTATACTCATAAGTTTTAAAAAGTATCAAAAATACCCAACAACTTTAAAGAAAATTCATACAAAATAAGCGAAACAAATATGAAGAAAATTCATACAAAACAAGCGAAATAAATTTGAAGAAAAATTTATACTAACATTAGCAGATTTTAGTAAACTACCTTCAAATTTTATCTTTGCGGTGGATTGCCACAGAATGGCACAATAATTTTGGCGAAGGTTTTCATCCGTTTATAGAGAAGGCAAAGCCGCGTGAGTTTAATGAGGAAAAATGGGTATATATGGATTAGTTGGGTCATAATAACAGAAAGTGAGCTTTTTTATAAAATATAAAAGTTTAGGAATTTTTTTAAAAATTTTTAAAAAAACAAACGGTAATATTTTGGGCCAAAAACAACTCTTGAGTTGGTTTTGGGATTTGAAAATTTGTCAAAATATGGATAAAATATATAAACAAATAGGTATTTGCCAAAAATAATTGGTAAAATCTATGGCCAAACGGGGCTTAAAGTTTATTGGTCTGATATCGAAGTTATATTAAATTTTTGGATTCTAAATTAATAGTAATTTTTACATATTAAATAAACTTCTGAAAATAATTATAGAATTTGAACCAAAGCTACTGATTCCCACAAACGTATAACCTAAACTTTACCTCTGGCCCTGAATCAATTTTTTCGTGCTCAAGTATGGCTTCTCCATATATCATGTCATAACTCATATGTTGTATCTTTCTCTTTCATTTTCTCTAGTAAGAAATGGATTTTTAGTAGTTAGTTACAGCTTCCCATGTTTGTATATTACACCAATTGGAGAGGATTATTGATAAAAGCTTAAGAAATTTTCCAATATATTGTATACTCTAATGATCGATTGATCACTTGCAAATTTAACAAAAAATGTCTAAATTTGCCAACTAGAGCTATAAGCACACTAAAAAACCATTTAAAAAGTAGATCCGTTTTGTGACATGTTTATTAATTATAGTTGAGTGATCATAAGATTATAAGTAAAGATTATTGAAAACATAATTAAGTAAATAAAAGCGTGCTCTCTCTAACAGCGTAAACTTTTACATATGATGATCACACACTTCAATAAAGATATATGTTATATTATTTATTGTATTGATGTAAACAGTTAAATTTGATTAAACATTTACATGTCCTTTTGTTCCAACTCAACAAGCAGAATTCGCAAAGTAGTCTTTATGTAAGTGAACACATGGACACATGGGCGATGATAATCAAGCATCCATAGCCCTTCGTAATCCATCCGCAACATCACAGATCGTCGGCGCATAGCGAATGCTAAGTGTGCAACACCACATATAAATGAATAGGAAGAATCAAAATCGTAGGTTTCAAGCAGAAACAACGCCGCACAATAAGGGAAGAAGAAAGGGAAATTTTTCTAAATGTCGTGTAGCCTCTCGAAAATAGGTATGGATTTCATACAATATCCCAAGGACTGGTAGTACAAGCCATGAGCTTCTAAGACTGAATTATTGTAAATATTTATATGAAATAAATACAACTTCTGTTTGAAATGTACATAAATAGAATTCAACTCTAAAACTACCCAGGGACAAGTGGTAGCCACATCCGAAAGGCACGAACATCTTCAGAGTCATCCCCCCGTCATCACCCGCAGCTCCGCTCCAAAATCTACACGTAATGTGCAGAAGTGTAGTATGAGTACAATCGACCACATGTACTCAGTAAGTATCAAGAATAACCTCGGTGAAGTAGTGACGAGGCTTTTTAGTTAAAAGGTACTCACTAATATAACATGTGCAGAAAACTAGCAATAGAACAATACTACAATATAGAATAAAAGGGTACATGAAACGAATATGCGAAGCAGTAAATGAGTACTAGAAGAAATCACAATTTAATATTTTCCAATATATCGACCAATCATTTCCTTAAAGCAATAACCAATAAACCACGATAGTAAATCCATAACTTTCATAGTGTGAGGAATATACTCAAGATATCAAGTAAATGACACGGCAACACCCTTCGTGCATTTATCTCATTCTCACCAAATATACGTATAACAGTACCAATCGGATGAAAAAAATTCTAATAACAGTAATGACAAAGTAAAAAATACACAGGTAGCAATAATGAACAAGGCAGTACATATGGACCACGGTAACAAACTAGGTAGAAGGTATAGAAATAATGACAGCAATTAGGAAAGAAGAATATGAATTTCACTAACTAGCATGGTAGAAGGACTAGGTGTAGATATAACAAATAAGAGGGAAAGCATGATCTTTATGAGCTAACAACTAGAAGGCATGAATAACTAACATGATAGAAAGGTTATACGAAAGTGCAACAAATGAGGAACGACATGGATGTAGATATAACAACAAGAAAAAAAATATGATATTTGCAAGTTAAACAAATAGAAGACATGGGCAACATAACAATAATTAAGATAGAGGACAAAGACGGAACAACAACAACAAGTCACAGAGAAAATATAGGTACAACAGTAACAACTCAAGGTAAAGGCGTGAACGTATGCAGAAGGAAAAGATATCACAACATAATGCATGTACCTCGTCCTCGCCTACACGGAAACACCCTTCGTGCCATGAACTCCTGATAATATAAAAGCATGATAATATAAATAAAATTTCACGACATCACCCTTCGTGATTCACACTCTCACTCACATAATAATATAAATGAGATCAGGATAATATAAATGAAATAGCACGGCATCACCCTTAGTGCTTTTACTCTCAAATGAATGGCACGACATCATACTTCGTGCTTTACACTTTTCTTCACATGATAAAATATATGAAATGGCACGACATCACCCTTCGTGATTTACACTCTCCCTCACATGATAATATATATGCAATGGCACGGCATCACCCTTCGTGCTTTACACTCTTCCCCACCAAGTATATATATATCAATGACAAACAAGGTAAGAAGCATAAATAATGTCAAGGAGAGTGGTTAAACGAAATATTTTAAATGAACCCCAATCACAACTTTCAAGCCAACAATAGTTCAATAAACCCTCAAGAACCTTATTGTTCAAGTATTTTAATAAATCTCAAGAATGACCTACAACACGAGTATAAAATCTAATATCTCAAGAACAACGGCCGCACCAATGTATTAGTGATTAAGCATAATAATGACCGAATTAGACACATCAATATTTTTCGAAATTCAGTCAAATTTTAATCAAGTTATAATAAACTAAATCTTAGTTTCTAACATTTAATTCCATATTCTTAGTGATCTAGAAGTCAAGTCAGACATGAAGCAAGAAGGTCACGTAATTCTACAAGGTGCGATTTATAGTATAATTTATCCCCGAGCATGATTAACCCTGGTACACGCATATATACTCGTCACCTCATATATGTATCACCCCCGCATATAGCAAATAATGTGAATTAGTAGGAAATTTTTTTTCAATAAAGTTAGATAAGACACTTATCTCAAACAAGCCAAATCCATACACTAGAAGTGCCATCCCACTCAAATCATCCTCCGAACGGCTCGAAACTAGCCAAAAGTAACTCAAAATCATCAAATAATGTCATAGGAAGCAAACCCAATCGATAAAGGTCAAATCTTTATGCATTTACTCAAGGTCAACCAAAACGTCAAACCGGGCCCGCACCTCGGAACCTAACAAAACTCACAAAATTCGAAAACCCATTTATTTACGAGTCCAACCATACTAATTTCACTCAATTCTGACTTTGAATCGATATTCAAAACTCAAAATTTCACTTTAGGAAAGTTAAGACAAAATCCATCAATTTCTCCTTTAGAAATCATGAATCAAATGCCAAAAACGAAGATGGAATCACGGAATATAATCAAAATCGAGTAAAAGACACTTACCCCAATCCATGTGATGAAAATCACCTCCACTGAAAATCGCGAAGTAGCTCCACTGAAAAAAATACCCATCGCAATCGCGATCGCGAAGCACAACTGAAACACCAAAAAATCAACAATCTTATGCAACTCCGAAATAGTCAGAAGTCAATCCGAAACACTCCCGAACCCCTCGGGACCCCATCCGAACATGCCAACAAGTCCCATAACATAACACGGACTTACCCGGGACCTTAAATCACACATAACAACATCAAAACCACGAATCGCACCTCGAATCGAACTTAATGAACTTTCAACTTCCAAAACTCATGCCGAACAATATCAATTCAATTCAGAATGGACTCAAATTTTGCATACAAGTCCCAAATGATATAACGAATCTATTACAATTTCTGAAACCACAATCCGAACCCGACATAATCAAAGTCAACTCTCGGTCAAATTTATGAACATTCCAAACCTTCAAAATTCTAACTTTCGTCAATTAGTGCCGAAACCTCCTAGAATTATCCAAATGCAAATCTGGGAACATGCCGAAGTCGAAAATTACCACTCGGATCTAACGGAACCATCAAAACTCCGATCCAAGGTCAAATACATAAAAAGTCAAACTCGGTCAACTCTTCCAATTCAAAACTTTTAACATGAGAATCCCTCTTCCGAATCGATCCTGAATCATTTGAAAACCAAAACCAATGATTAAAAATGGTCATAATACGTCATATGAAACTACTCAAGACCTCAAATAGCTGAACGGAATGTAAATTCTCAAAATGACCGGTCGAGTAGTTATATCCTCCCCCACTTAAAAATACGTTCGTCCGCGAATGTGCCTAAAGTCGTTCCAATCCCATCAAATCGTGGTGTAACCTTAACATACACATACTCGGGGTGATTCCACGTCACCCCAACCCATATAAGTCTGGCAACATAACATAACTAAATATCCTTAATTCAACCTTAGCTCATAAGTCTTAGAACCCAAATTTCCAACATCTGGAATTCCTTACAAGGCCCGAATATTGCATCTACACACTGTATAAGTCTGAACAATATATATTAAGTCATAACCATAACCCAAGATGTAATCACATGATATACCTCATCACTCAAATACTCACAGCAGTAACTGCTGACCGCCACGGCTACCCAAAAACAAATTCGGTACCGGTAGTAAACCTCAAATCAAATAAAACTTCGTTCAAAACCTTCATACACTGTCAATGATGAAAGAAACACACAGAATCTCTTAACCACTCATATGATCAATAAGCCAAGAAACTCACTCGTCCGACCAGGGCCATTGCCCAAATCCTTAGCAAAAATATAGTATCATTCTTCCAAACATTCCTTACCCCAATACGATAGTGCAAATCTAAGGTCTAGAAACCTCATCTCAGCCAATACAAGCAACCCAACCGACAATCTCACCAAAAACTATATGGTGCCCTATACGACGCGGTTATGTACACCAAACAAGTAATAATTCAGACATGATAGATAACGGTGAGAAAGTTAAACAAGAACACTACTAAGCAAGTTAAGTAGGCAGGGTAATTTAACATTTTCCTATGAACTATTTTCAACAAGGTAAAAGCAAAACACATGAAATAAGCAGCAGGAGTTACATCTCATCATAGTACAGTTCATCGCGCAACCAGATCCTATCATATCAATCCACATAGGGTACCCTTCTAGCCATAATACTCGGGCTCACTAATCACATGTGCGTCAACATCAAGCACGATAAACTACACAAGATATAACTGTGGGAAGATGATTAGGCACAAACAATGCTGAGAAAGACAAGTACAACTATGTTGTAATAAGCAAGTCAATATCACGAGGGCCACCTCACCCATAAAGCCATAAGGCCTAAACGAATTTACAATATGCGTGCGAACAATCATGTAACCTTCACCACTTGTCATAGCATAAGAGAGAAACACAAAACATAGACTAAGGCGCGAATAACATCCATTCTGCCCGATGATATACATGTGGTAATAGCTGCGTAAGAGCAAGCAAATCCGATCTGATACAGAATACACATTCTCATTAAGTTCAAAAATAATCCCCAAACCAAATTCCGACCATCCCCAAACAGGTAATTAACCTTCCAAAAGTCCATAACACCTACCATCAATCATCCAATCCTTAACATTTATTCACAACTCGCAATCAAGGAATAGTCTGCCAACGAGAACATCCAGTCTTTGAACCTCACGAATACTAGAATCTTCATATCCAATCTCAACACTGTTACTCAAATGGTTGTTACGTAACTCATACTCTATCATCTTACAAAAAATACCCACAAGTCAAAACACAATGCACCTGCCAACATGCGCACTCTCCTACGGCGATATCAAATATTGCCCTCATCTTCTTAAACATATGGGATCATCTCTGTCACCAAGAGCTCATATCATTCCCTTCAAAACTAAATCGCAATCTTGAACTTGCAGCTTTCAACCCCACTGACGCACCGCTACTAACATGCTAACTCGTGACACTACGAAAATTTCATAATTAACTCTGAACCATGAGCAAATTGAACATCTCATCAACCGTGAACCTTTCATTTAACTCAATCCAGGAGAACATCACCACACACAATATAACTTCTATACCTGTAGCAAACACCAACTCCGGTCGTGGTCATAACCATGATGAATACTTTGGAACTCATTAACACATAATCGATTCATCAAAACCACTCACCTCTAACTCAACCGAGTCACACAGACTACCAACCTGAAAGTAACTCAATCTGATAGGCTCGCTCTGAAGGAACCTTCTGCGAATCCGAAGCCATTTCTTGCATCTCTCCAATATTGACATAGAACTACTGTAGATCCGATCACCATTCGCTACCGATCTCAACCCTACCCGTACACAAATTCAAAAGTCCTTAAATGCTAATTAAGACCTGGAACTCGTCAGAACCTCCTCGATAACCACTCACCTTACTCTGATATTCAATACACAGCTAATACGCATCGAGCAACCCGCGCTTCACCAGCACATGACTATTCGAAGAAACAACCAAGCAATCATTCGGCCCGAAAACTAATACAACGCATGATCCTACAATTCGATCGTCATTAGCAGACTTCCCCACTTAGCCCGAAGCCATAGAACACAACATTGGCAATCTAAAGTACCATATATTCATAGTTTCCCTGATTTCGCATGCCTATTTACCTGAATAAACTCATGTAATACTAGTTATAGAACACTCCGAAGACTCTGCCAAGAACTAACCCGCCCTTGCAATAGTCAATCAAACTTCCCCAAATGCTCTGAAATGATCATATATGCATTCCACCAAATGGAAACCTCATACGAAACACATGATCCAAACTCATCACGCTGGAGATGGCCCGCTGACTGCACTCAAATCGACACCTTACTATGAACCCACCTTAATCACAACAACTAGGCCACCAGCCAGTATTCCCAAGTCCGTGCTTACCAATCAGATATAAGAACCCACCTCCCACCACAAATGAACGACTGGGAGATTTAACACTGCATCTTCTACCGAGATTAGATAACACATCGCGATGATAATCAAGCATCCATAGCCCTTCTAATACATCCGCAACATCACAGATCGTCGGCGCATAGCAAATACTGAGAGCGCAATACCACATATAAACAAATAGGAAGAATCAATATCGTAGGTTTCAAGATGAAACAAGGTCGCACGATAAGGAAACAAGAAAAAGGAAATTTTCCTAAATGCCTTGTAGCCTCTCGAAGATAGGTATAGATTCCATACAATATCCCAAGAACTGGTAGTACAAGTCATGAGTTAGTAAGACAGGATTATTGCAAAAATTTATTTGAAATGTATACAACTTCTGTTTGAAATGTACATAAACAAAATTCAACTCTAAAACTACCCAGGGACAAGTGGTAGCCACATCCGGAAGGCACGAACATCTTCAGAGTCAGCCCCTGTCATCACCCGCAGCTCCGCTCCAAAGCTCTGCACGCAAGGTGCAGAAGTGTAGTATGAGTACAATCGACCCCATGTACTCAGTAAGTATCTTGACTAACCTCGGTGAAGTAGTGACGAGGTTTTAAGTCAAAAGTTACTCACTGATATAACATGTGCAGTAAACTAGCAGTAGAACAATACTACAATATAACAGAAAAGAGTACATAAAACGAATATGCGAAGCAGTAAATGAGTACTAGAAGAAATCACAATTTAATATTTCCCAATATCTCAACCAATCCTTTCCTTAGACCGATAACCAATAAACCATGATAGTAAATCCATAACTTTCATAGTGTGAGGAATGTACTCAAGATATCAAGTAAATGGAATGGCAATAGCCTTCGTGCATTTATCTCATCCTCGCCAAATATATGTATAACAGTACCAATCGGATAAAAAAATACCAATAACAGTAATGACAAAGTGGAAAATACACAAGTAGCAATAACGAACAAGGCAGTACATATAGACCACGGTAACAGACTAGGTAAAAGGTATAGAAATAATGACAACAATTACGAAAGAAGAATATAAATTTCACTTACTATTCCAAGGACTGGTAGTACAAGCCATGAGCTTCTAAGACTGAATTATTGTAAATATTTATATGAAATAAATACAACTTCTGTTTGAAATGTACATAAATAGAATTCAACTCTAAAACTACCCAGGGACAAGTGGTAGCCACATCCGAAAGGCACGAACATCTTCAGAGTCATCCCCCGTCATCACTCGCAGCTCCGCTCCAAAATCTATACGCAATGTGCAGAAGTGTAGTATGAGTATAATCTACCCCATGTACTCAGTAAGTATCAAGAATAACCTCGGTGAAGTAGTGACGAGGCTTTTTAGTTAAAAGATACTCACTAATATAACATGTGCAGAAAACTAGCAATAGAACAATACTATAATATAGAAGAAAAGGGTGCATGAAACGAATATGCGAAGCAGTAAATGAGTACTAGAAGAAATCACCATTTAATATTTTTCAATATCTCAACCAATCCTTTCCTTAAAGCAATAACCAATAAACTACGATAGTAAATCCATAACATTCATAGTGTGAGGAATGTACTCAAGATATCAAGTAAATAGAACGGCAACACCCTTCGTGCATTTATCTCATCCTCACCAAATATACGTATAACAGTACCAATCAGATAAAAAAAAATGCTAATAACAGTAATGACAAAGTGAAAAATACACAGGTAGCAATAACGAACAAGGGAGTACATATGGACCACGGTAACAGACTAGGTAGAAGGTATAGAAATAATGACAACAATTAGGAAAGAAGAATATGAATTTCGCTAACTAGCATGGTAGAAGGCCTAGGTGTAGATATAACAAATAAGAGGGAAAGCATGATCTTTATGAGCTAACAACTAGAAGGCATGAATAACTAACATGATAGAAAGCTTATACGAAAGTGCAACAAATGAGGAACGACATAGAAGGCATGGGCAAAAAATGATAGACAAAAATGATAGACATAACAACAAGAAGGAAAAAAATGATATTTGCAAGTTAAACAAATAGAAGGCATGGGTAACACAACAACAATTGAGATAGAAGACAAAGACGAAACAACAACGACAAGTCACATAGAAAACATAGGTACAACAGTAACAACTCAAGGTAAAGGCATGAACGTATACAGAAGGAAAAGATATCACAACATAATGCATGTACCTCGTCCTCGCCTACACGGAAACACCCTTCGTGCCATGAACTCCTGATAATATAAAAACATGATAATATAAATAAAATTCCACGACATCACCCTTCGTGATTCACACTCTCACTCACATAATAATATAAATGAGATCAGGATAATATAAATGAAATGGCACGGCATCACCCTTAGTGCTTTTACTCTCAAATGAATGGCACGACATCATACTTAGTGCTTTACACTTTTCTTCACATGATAAAATATATGAAATGGCACGACATCACCCTTCGTGTTTTACACTCTCCCTCACATGATAATATATATGCAATGGCACGGCATCACCCTTCGTGCTTTACACTCTTCCTCACCAAGTATATATATATATATATATCAATGACAAACAAGGTAGGAAGCATAAATAATGTCAAGGAGAGTGGTTAAACGAAATATTCCAAATGAACCCCAATCACAACTTTCAAGCCAACAATAGTTCCATAAAACCTCAAGAACCTTATTGTTCAAGTATTTCAACAAATCTCAAGAATGACCTACAACACGAGTATAAAATCTAATATATCAATAATAACGGCCGTAGCAATGTATTAGTTATTAATTATAATGATGACCGAATTAGACATATCAGTGTTTCTCGAAATTCCGTCAAATTTTAATTAATTTATAATAAACTAAACTTTGGTCTCTAACATATAATTCCATATTCTTAGTGATATAGAAGTCAAGTAATACATGAAGCAATAAGGTCACGTAATTCTACAAGGCGCAATTTATAGTATAATTTACCCCCGAGCATGATTAATCCTGGCACACGCATATATGCTCGTCACCTCATATATGTATCACCACCGCATATAGCAAATAATGTTAATTAGTAGAAAAACTTCTCTCAACAAAGTTAGGCAAGACACTTACCTCAAATAAGCTAAATAGAAACACTAGAAGCGTCATCCCGCTCAAATCATCCTCCGAATGGATCGAAACAGCCAAAAGCAACTCAAAATCATTAAATAATGCCATAGGAAGCAAACCCAATCGATAAAGGTCTAATCTTTACGCATTTACTCAAGGTCAACCAAAAAGTCGAAGTCGGGTCCGCACCTTGAAACCCGATAAAACTCATAAAATCCAACAACTCATTCATTTAAGAGTCCAACCATACTAATTTCACTCAATTCCGACTCTGAATCAATGTTCAAAACTCAAAAATACACCTTAGGAAAGTTTAGACAAAACCCCTCAATTTCTCCTTTCTAAATCATGAATCAAATTCCAAAAAATGAAGATGGAATCACGGAATGTAATCAAAACCAAGTACAAGACACTTACCCCAATCTATGTGATAAAAATCGCCTCCAAAATTGTCCAAATCCGAGCTTCATAGCTAAAAATATGCTCAAATGTCTGAAACCTTCGAAGTAGAGTACTCTATATCACTCCTCCAGCAATACCCTTCGTGAACACTCTAGCAGCCTCGCGTTCACGAAGCACAAACTCACACTACCACACTTTACTCTACGCGTTCGCCGTAACAACCTCGCGAACGCGATGACGCACACTGCAAGACCTCCGCGATCGCGGACAAACCATCGCGAACGCGATGAAGAACCCATCAAGACTGACCAACCCCGCTCAACACTATGCGAATGCATAGCCATAGACGCGAATGCGAAGACTAAAAAATTTAACCAAGTGCAAACACGATCTCTGAAGCGCGAACGCGAAGAACAAACAGCTCCACTAACAAAAACGCCCATCGCGATCGTGTTCCGTCTCCCGCGATCGTGAAGCACAACTGAAACACAAGAAAACCAACAATCTCATGCAACTCCGAAATTGTCCGAAGTCAATCCGAAACACACCTGAACCCCTTGGGACCCCCGTACGAACATGCCAACGAGTCACATAACATAACACGGACTTACTAGAGACCTCAAATCACACTTAACAATATCAAAACCACGAATCGCATCTCGAATCGAACTTAATAAACTTTTAAACTTTCAACTTCCAAAACTCATGCCGAACAATACCAATTCAACTCGGAATAGACTCAAATTTTGCACACAAGTCCCAAATGACATAACAAAGCTATTCCAATTCCTGAAACTACACTCTGAACCCGACATCATCAAATCAACTCTCGGTCAAATTTATGAACATTCCAAACCTTCAAATTTTTAACTTTCGCCAATTAGTCCCGAAACCTCCTAGAATTATCCAAATACAAATCCGGGCACACGCCCAAGTTCAGAATCACCACCCAGACCTAATAGAACCATCAAAACTTCAATTCGGGGTTAAATACGCAACAAGTCAAACTCGGTCAACTCTTCCAACTCAAAGTTTCTAACATGAGAATCCCTATTCTGAATCGATCCCGGATCATCTGAAAACCAAAACAAAAGATTCAAACAAGTCATAATACGTCATATGAAACTACTCAAGACCTCAAACTTCTGAACGGAATGCAAATGCTCAAAACGACCGGTTGAGTCGTTACATCCTCCCCCACTTAAAAATACGTTCATCCGCGAACGTTCCTAGAATCGTTCCAAGCCCATCAAATCGCGGTGTAACCTTAACGTGCACATACCCAGGGGTGATCTCACGTAACCCCAACCCATATAAGTCTGACAACATAACATAACTGAAGATCCTTAATTCAACCTTAGCTCATAATCCTTAGAACCCAAAACGCGAATCACACCCCAATTCAAGACAATTAAAACTAATGAATTTTCAACTTCTAAAATCGATGCCGAAACCTATCAAACCAACTCCGATTGACCTCAAATTTTGCACACAAGTCATAAATGACACAGCGGACCAACCCCAACTCCGGAACCAAAAATTTGAGTCTAACATCAACAAAGTCAACTCTCGGTCAAACTTCTTAACCTCCGAAACCTTTAAGTTTTCAACTTTCTCCAATTCAAGCCACAACGACCTACGGACCTCCAAATTAATATTCGGACACACTCCTAAATTCAAAATCATCATACGAACCTATTGAAATCATCAAATCTTGGTTCCGAGGTCGTTTATTCAAAATGTTGACTCAAGTCAAACTTGACCTTCTTAGGCCACTATTAAGGAACTAAGTTGAGCCACATGCTTTCTATGGGAAACTATAGACTCTTTCTAATTGTGAATTTCTAGTTATCACACGCTTCCAAACCCGAACCGTCCATTTTCGCAAGTCAAAAAACAGTAAAGACACATACAAGAAATCTTAATTAGAGGAACGAGGATCTAGAAAACAAAACGACTGGTCGGGCCGTTACATTCTCCATCCCTCTTTTATATATATATATATATATATATATATATATATATATATATATATATATATATATATATATATATATATATATATATATATATAAGAGGGAAGGTCCCTTTTGGCAAAAGATTATACTACCATGTAAATATAGGAAAAACTATTTTTTTTTTCTGTTACATATAATTTGTTGAATTCTCTTGACAAAAGATTCTAATATAATACTAGTAAATTAAAGTGATTTCAAAATCTATACTAGTTCGCAGGTTCCAATTCCAGGTGTCTGCCACAATGTAAAACTGTCATCCCAAAAAGGAAAAAACTATCTGATGTACTTTCACGAAATTTATTATTTATAGATACTCCAAATAAAATTTAGTTGGAGTTTTAGCTAGCATTTGGCCAAAAATTACTAATTTTTTAAAAAAAGTTATTTGGGTAAAGTTTGATTTGAAGATGAAAATATGTTTGGCCATAATTTTTCAAAACATAATTCACTTTTTTCTTTTGAAAAAATATGAAATGTGACTTACACCCATAACTTTTAAAAACTATAAAAATATCAAACAAATAAACTTGCTAATCCTGTATATACAGAACCTTCATCGATGTCATTCATTATCATTATCGCAAATCTTAGTCTTGAACATAGATAAGTTTTGGCATAAAATTATCAATTTTATAATGAACTTCATAATACACTGTTCTAAAATCATAACCTGATATTTTAATATCAACTACTAATAACACAATTACTACCCATTATAATTCGTTAAATTGCAATAATATTACAAGACTCATCAATCCAAAAGAAAATGATAGTAATTAGCTGGTGGATTAGTTGGGTCATAATAGATGGTGAGCTTTTTTATAACATACAAAAGTTTGGAGTAATTTTTGAAATTGTTACAAAAATCCAAACAATAATATTTTGGGCCAAAAGCTGGTCTAGAGCTAGTTTTGGGATTTGAAAATTTTATTTTCAAAATCTGCCAAAACATGAATAAAATCTATAAACAAACATGTTTTGCCAAAAAAAAAAAATATTTGAAAAAAATTTGACAAAATCTATGGCAAAACGGGGACTTGCAATCGAGGAAGTTGTGAGCCTGCTTTTTTTTATTTTTTTGGCCCCTCCACAGTGAATTAATCCGAATAGTCCCTCGCCTAATTTTTTAAACTAAAAATAGCCGACGGATGTATAATAATATATATATATATAAAAATATATATATAATCAATGTATAATTTGTGTAACCGACTTGAAAAAATAAACATTAAAATTGGCCGGTTATTTGTGTAACAATCCCAAGAACTTGGAAAACCCCTTTATACATGTGGTAAAAGATAAAATTAGATCATTACTCAACTTGTAAAAACCCATGCACTTAAGAACATTTCAATTTGTACGAAAAAAGTTTGAAACACCTTGCCTTGGAACTTACGGCTCATATATACTCTCTCTAAAAACAGAGTAACTAACATATTGTCTTTATTTGTATGCCATAATAAAAGGTTGGCTAAAGATTTTTTATGTAACTTTTCTAGTCACAAACACTTGGTAAAGCTTCACGTATCATGCTGAGAATAAAAAATACCTTACAATTTAATGATGAATTTACGAAGCTTCTCAAAAGATTACTTTATTCCAAAGGTTCCTCAATTATTTGACAAAAGAATAAGGGAAGTACATTTTATCCTTCAATTTGACTTGTTTGAGTAACGAGAGGGAGCTTCTCGCTTCCTCTTTTAAATTCAGGGACGGATGTACCATTTTAGATACGGATACGATTGAATCCATCATGGATGAATATATATGAGCAAAATAAAATATTGTAATTTTATAATAAAAATACAAAAATATAAAGATACTATCAGGATATTATACACCAATTAATAATTATTAAAAATATTGGTAGGTTTTTTATAAAAATAATAAAAGGCTTATCTCTTTATACTTTTGATGAATTCAAAATTACAATTTAGTAAAAAAATATTATATTATTTAAATTTTCAGTAAAATACAAAATGAGAAAACTAATCAAATATTACAGTAGAAATAATGTACGAAAAGAGGGGATAAATATAATTTTATGATATTTATATTTTAAATTAATTAATAAATAACACTCAAAAAAATTATTGATAAATTTAGATAATTGAAGAATTTTAATCAGTATAACATAAGTTTTAAAAAATAAAAATATTTTTAGAGTGAGAAAAAATATATCTATATTATATTAAAAGCGAAGTAGTACCAAAATATTAAGCCAATTGACAAGTTAATAAGAAATCATCTTAGTAAATGTATAGTACTAAATATTTGCTAATTTCATAACAATAAAGAATAAATAAGGAGAAAATAATTTATTTAATTACTATATAATATGTATCCTTTGATTTTGTATAGATTATGTTATATTTTCGTTTACTATATTAAATAATAAAATAACAACTAATATTTATTAAAATAATATGATATATTAGATCAGAATTTTATAAGAATATTATTTTATCAAATTATCTGCACATCATGCGGGTTCTAACACTAGTTGATGTCATAATGTGCTTAGTGCGTTGGTATACGGTTGTGGAGTAATAGATTATTGTAGATTTAAAATAATAATTTTATTGTGATAAATTAACCTAGAATCTATTTTAGTTTTCGAAAAACAAAAGAATCGGCCTCGTAACTCCGCTTGATTTGATTTGCTATGTCAAATAATCAGAACAATCAAACTTTGCAGGACTTTCCCACATGGCCTTTCTCTCCGGTACTTAAAAAGCCGAAGGCAACACGCGGATGCGGCTACGCTAAAAACACTGGGGAAAAAATAGAAAAAAATTTCCCACGTTAAGATGATAACATGAAACTCTGAAATGAAGAACGCAATTGAGCAATACTAACATCTATAATCTGCATCAATAACAAAATGAGTATGTGATATTGAAGATTAATGAGGATAGAGAGGAATTCCTCTTCATTCTCCGAAATTATCAAGCAATGCTTATACATCTAAGGATGATTTCTTAAACTAACCTACATCTAGTTTCCATTCCTCATCAATTTTATGTCCTTGATCAAACGATCTAAGTTACAGTAAGATGATCCATTTTCACTCACTGATTTCCTCGCCAATTTTGTCATCAGGCGGGCAGATTTTGCGAACTCATCCTTTCTAGTCTCTATTAAATCCTTCACCATATTTTCAATTATGACTCTGTCACAAGTGTCCTTCATGTCCAATCCAATCTTCCAAACCTCCCCTACAAGCCTACTATTGACTTGTTGATCTGCATAAAATGGCCAGCATATCATTGGAACTCCCTCATATATGCTCTCCAACGTCGAATTCCAACCACTATGAGTCAAGAATCCTCCAATAGCAGGATGCGCTAGGACTTCCTCTTGTGGTGCCCATTCGACGATATATCCCCTTTGTCTTGTACCCTCTAATAACTCCTCTGGAATTTGATAGTCTTCAGCTACGGATTTTGGCCTTACAACCCACAAGAAAGGCTTTCCACTGTTCACAAATCCATGCAAAAATTCCATAAATTGGTCTCTTGTCAGCACTGTCATGCTCCCAAAACTAACATATATCACTGATTTGAATGGTTGCTGGTCAAGCCAAACTATACAACTTCTATCTTCTTCCCAAAGACTGCTCGAAGATGTACATGTTAGCTTAATATTGGTAGCTACTCTGGCTTTTAGTTGCACGTGGAGTGGTCCGATTGTGTAGAGTTTGGAAATGTTGTTGGTTATTTGGGCTAGTGCTGGTCCTTCAAGTTCTTCAAAAGTGTTGAGAATAAGCCCGTGTGCGCTCTTTGTAAGTTGAGTTGCTGAAATGACCAGTTGAAGACCACGGTCAGTAAGATCACTTGCGCGGCAAAAACTAGGAAGGTCGCGAAGCCGTAGAAAGGTCTCCATGCCCACGACATTGGTGAGTAGTGTATCCATGTCACTTTGTCCTTTATATATATAACATAAGAGTTTAACTACTATACATTCATAATGTATAACAATTTTTGCATTGATCATGTAATACAAAATAATAAATGCGAGTAACCGGCCATAATAAGTGGACTAGTTACCTAAAAACTAGGGGTGTACATGGGTCGGGTTAGTTCGGATTTTCTAATTACCAAACCAAATCAATTGTATCGGGTTATTAAATCTAAATACCAAACCAAACCAATAAAAGTCGGGTTTTTTAATCTCGGATTTTTTCGATTTTTTTTTCATAAAGTCTTCATAGCACAAAACGTAAAATTTGTATTCCAAATGTTTCTTTAATCCTAGTAACACAGAATTATATAAGGTATTTTTTAATAAAATAACATAAATATGAGATGAGTAATTGTATTGTACTAAAATATTCAACAATAAAGATAATAAAATCGCATAAAATAAATATTATTAATAAGCTATAATGAAAACAAACATAATTTAAAATTATGACTAATAAGTACTAATTATTTACATGACTAACCACTAAAAGAAAAATAAGTTATACATTTTATCTAAACCATGAAAAAACTAAAAAATAGATATCGAACACTATTTTTATTCATAGTACAATTAAATTGAATGTCTTTTATTAGCATTAGTATTGATTTGATTTTGGTTTAGGATTTATTTGAATTACTAACATTTATGGACTTTAAAACTTATTGGAGCATCCAAAAATTATAAGTCCAAGCTTGAAATAATACGTTAAAAGATAAAACTATGAAAAAGTTTAAGAAATATTTTTGTAACTACACTACCATAAATATTTTTATGTATTAAATATATTTAAAACTTCTATACATATAATGTCGGGTTGGTTTGGTTTCGATTTGACTTTTTTTAGTTAAAACCAAACCAAACCAAATATGGTCGGGTTTTTTTTCTCGGTTTGACTCGGATTATCGGGTTGGTGCAGTTTGTCGGTCTCATTTGTACACCCCTACTAGAAACTAAAACAACTAACCCGATGTAACAACAACAACAACAACTCAGTATAATCCCACTAGTGGGGTATGGGGAGGATAGTTTGTACGCATACCTTACCCCTACCCTAGGGTAGAGAGGTTGTTTCCGATAGACCCCCGGCTCCCTCCCTTCCAAGAACTCCCCACCTTACTCTTGGGATGACTCGAACTCACAACCTCTTGGTTGGAAGTGGAGGGTGCTCATCACTAGAGCAACCCACTCTTGTCAAGTAACCCGATGTAACATGTAAAATTAATTTGATAGTCAAACAAATTTATACAGCTAATATATTATGAATTCCATTACACAATTTCATGAAAATTAAAGAATTAGAACTAACATTAGTAACAAAGCCGAGGAAAAAAATTGAAGTTCCAAGAATGAGTACCGGTTATTGGAAGTTCCCCTGCTTCAATGAGTCGCGGAAGGCAGAAAAATGCCCAGAAGCAACTAGCACTGATTGTTCTAAAAAGTATAGTTGGAATGTTAAGTTCTCTTCCAATATCTATTGTAAAGCACATTATTCCATCGGCAATTATGCATGTAAGAGGTGGCCTGTCAAGTATACTAAATCGACGAGCAATGAGCATCTCCATAAATCGTGGTTTAGTTACTGTGTCAATGGAATTAAATAGGTCCACAACACGGTCACCAGTTCTCGGATGATCATCGGGAAGCCCATCAGGAATTGTTTCAAAGTATAAATTAGGATACTGCTTGTAACTTAAATGAATATTAGTGTAACTTAGGAGACGTCGATGAATAAAATCTGAGTTAAGAAATGTAACGTGCAAGCCTTCCCGACAGAGTAGTTGTGCTAACTTGAGCATACAGTTAACATGGCCCTGTACAGGAAAGGGAAATATCAAGACATGGGAAAGGCAAGAAGTTGGTTGGTCCATATAAATTTTGTGATTCTTGAAATATTAATTCGATCCTATATCGTATTTTACCATTTATATTGAGACAATTTAGTTTGTTATGAATTGAAGCCAAATTGTGAATGCTTATATTCAGGGAAATGCATTGTACATGCTTATATTTTCACACTTTTTGTATTTCAAGCTTACCTTGCGACTCCTACGTAATAAGCTAAGGCTTGGGGACAAGTTAATATCCGTGATATTTGTACATCATGCCTCTTTACAATTTTGAATTTAAGAAAATTACCTTTTTAGATCTCTTATGTGTAAAAGACTGATCTCTTATGTATAAAAATAAATCTCCCATGTGTAAAAAAAAAAATGTAAGGTCATAAAACTAAAAACAAGTTTGTAAAGAGCCAAAAAAACTAATTGACCCCAAGTTATCATGACACATAAAGACATACAATTTCATCATACAACATGTTTGTGAAGGGTAGATAATATACATAACAATAACAAAAAAAGTTCTAAAAATAGTAACACAACAACAGTGTAACACTTTATATGTTGGGGTAACTTATATATCCAATAAAGTTACTTGGTAGGTAAGACTACATGGGATATATTTTATTCTTTTGCCCTTATAACTAATTAACTTTATGGAGTCTTTTAGTTTCTAATAACCGTAATTGGTTTAAATACTCAATCTAATTTCATTCGAGTTCTTAAGTTTATCTAGAGATTGTATTTTTTTTGTCAATATAGCCCAATTAGACCCTTGATTTTATCAATTTTCTTTGGAAGAGCTGGCTCCGGTCTAATACAATTCCTTCATTAGTTTGTTCCGGGAAATTTGGATAAAGCTTTTACAGCATAGGTAATTTTTAAAGAGGTTTTTTTAACGGACGGGCTTAACGTCCACCCCCCTCTTTTTTTTCTTTTTTTTTTCTTTTTTTGAAATATGTATAGCGTATAAAAAGCAAATATATGACATTTAAAATAAAACTTATAACAGGGTTATTACATTAGAAACCCTTTTTAGCGAAAAATTATATTACCATGTAAATAAGGAAAAATTAAATTTTTTTGTTATATATAAATTGTTGAATCCTTGTGACAAAAGATTCTGATGTAATAACAAATTAAAGCGATTCAAAATCTATTTTAGATTGCACGTTCAAATTCTATGTATGATATTCTAGGTCTGTCATGGTGTAATATTGGAAGAAGACTCATTCTGTTGTCATTCCAAAAAAAAAAAACACTATCTGATATGTACTTTCACGAAATTTATAAATACCCCTTATAAAATTTGACTCGAAGTTTAATTTACTCCACAGTTACAAAAAAATAATGGAAAAAACTTTATAGTGGTAATAGAAATAGATTACTCAACTTGTAAACACCCATGCACTTAAGAACATTTCAATTTGTCCGAAAAAAGTTGAAACACCTTGCCTTTGAACTTACGGCTCTTACTCTCCATAAAAACAAAGTGACTAACATATTGTCTCTTTTTATTTGTATCCCATAATAAAAGGTTGGTTAAAGTTTCTTTATGTAATTTCTCTAGTCACAAACACTTGGTAAAACTTCAAGTTTCATGCTGAGAGTGAAAAATAGCTTACAATTTGATGATGAATTTTCGAAGCTTCTCAAAAGATTACTTTATTCCAAAGGTTCCTCAGTTATTTGGCAAAAGAATTAAGGGAAGTACATTTTATCCTTCAATTTGACTTGTTTGAGTAACGAGAGGGAGCTTCTCGCTTCCTCTTTTAAATTCAGGGACGGATGTACCATTTTAGATACGGATACGATTGAATCCATCATGGATGAATATATATGAGCAAAATAAAATATTGGGTATCAGTATAAAAAATGACACCGTTTATTATTGTAGTAATTTATTCACTTATTCTTTTTTTCAAAAGTCTTACAAAAAATCCTGCTTGCGCCACTGGAACCCATAACTTTTGACGCGGAGCGTATATTTACGTGTAAAACTTCGTTGGTATTGTAATAACTAGTTGACATGAATTTATAACTTTAAAAATATAATGAGTTTAATGTTAAAAGTCATAAAGTTTGAACCCATAGAGTTTAAAATCTAAATTTGTCTTTACTATTGATCACTTTTCAATACGAGGCAACCAATGATAATTAAATGAAAAAAAAAGCCTTTTAATATGTAGTTTATATTTGTTTGACCAAAAAATATTGATCTTGGTTCAACTAATTAAATTTATATAAATGAGGGTTATCTTAGTTAATAATAATATTTCAAAGACAAAATTCCCGGTAGTGTGATAAATAGCTCGTAGATTTATTCCAAAAGCTATAACAATACACAATGATCAATATTTAAGAACCCAAACAGAAGTAACGACGCATTAAATAGTGATGAATAGCAATAAATAATATTTATATAAATAGAACGAATGAGTCACCTGAGAAGGGATGAAATCAATGGATGTTTTTTCTGACAATGGTGAACGATGGATAAGCCTTTGAATATCCAAGTTATTCTCGGATCCAGTGGAAAAGTGCGGACAAAAATCTTAGTGAAAAGATTATTTTTGTAGGCTTGCAATAAGATCAGATTCTCTCTATAAAGTCAAAGTATATTTTACAAATGAATATCTCATGCCCCTTATCATTGTGTCTCTTTCTATTTATAGGAAACATGTTCCTAGAAACCTTAGTAGTACAAGTGCAGAATATATCCACTAGAATATTCTCTTTAATGTTCTATCTTGAAACTAGCCGTTATAACTCTGTCAAGTATATCCGACCTCGACCTCGGTCCTTGATGACTCCTCGACTTCAGCTCTTGCTGACTCTTCGACCACAGCCTTCATTGTTCCTTAGATTACTTTGACACGTGGTGGCCTAGGAACGTTTCGCTAATACCATTTTGACTTAAGTATTCTAGAGATAGATTTTGACTCATATAGTTAGTCCCCCCGCTTATTGAGGTCGGCTTCACGGGCGGGTTCGATGAGCAGATCATGCTGTTAGTGGTCGAGTTGGTCAAGTGGACTACACGGGTCGTGGTTGTTGCGGCGAGCAGGCAACGTGGCCCTCTGTGGGCCGCACATTTCGAATGCTTCGAATTTCCCGGATGATTCGCAAAAGTTATATTGTCCATGGGTTAGGATGACGTTATAATGTCATGCGTCATTATGACGCATATTCCCGATACGTCACTTTGTTTCGCGGGTGACCTTTAATTAGACCTGCCACTTTAGTTCTGGTGCCAATCATAATGAACCGTTTTTGATTTCGGTGCTATGACCTTTATAAATAGAGATCCATGAACCCGATTTTGGAGTTTAAACCTTCTAACGTTTCGAAGCACCATACCTTTCTTTTGCTCTCTTCTTCTTCGAATTTCATTTCTCTATTTCAGTGATCTATATTGTTCTTTATTCCCTCTCGTTCGTTACTCTTATTCACTACGTTGAATCATGTTTAACGTATCTTCTGATGCTGATAAGGGGAGCCGAGTTGCTCCCTTGGCAGTGGTGTTTCCCTCCCATAGGGAGAGCGCTTCCGTCATTGTTGAGGATGAAACCTTCCCGTCGGTGGAGGAAATAATCTTGCGTAACCCTGACTCCAGGTCTGATCTTACCAAAGTACTGGATGTCGCGCCTAGAGTTTTTAAATCAACATTGACACCTAAGGAATTGGCGGAACTTAAGGCCAAATTTGGCCTTCCCAACCATGTTGAGGTGATCCCTGCTGAGGGGAACGTAGTACAGGTCCATCGTCATGGGTACTGCGCTCTTTATGCTTATTCATTCCTGATCAGTTAATCTTTCCCCCTCCTCCTGCTAGTGGAGGAGTTTTGTCATCACTATGGTGTATTCCCGGCTCAGCTTCCACCGTACGTCTACAAGGTGATTAAGATGCTGACCAAATTCGCTGAGCTGGCCGGGGTCGAGCTGACACTACAGCACTTGATACACCTATTCGCCCCTGGCTTTTATGGGGGGGCGGTGATGAACCTTATCCACCGAGGAGGCAAATATTTGGTAGTGAAGATGGACGATAAAGACAATCGTCAGTTCTGGCTTAACTTCTTCTTTGTCAGGACCGAGGACGTTGTGGCCAACGTCAACGGCTTTCCTGAAGCTTGGAACTACACTTGTGAGTGCCCTGTCTCTTTCTGCTTTCATGTTTGGTTCCGAACTTTGATGTTTTTTCTCTTTTGCAGCCAACGGCCAACCTCCTCCTCTAGTCTCTCATATCTCTGATTGGTCGAGCGACTCCTCCCTCACACCGTAGGGATCCGTGATTGGCCAAGTTTTTTCAATAAATTCAAGCTTGCTCTCCCTTCGACTGGTAATTTCTTTGTTTTGATCGTGGCTGCTCCATCTCGTATTGTGTATAGATTCGTTTTGCTGACTTAATGTTGTCTTTTTCTTAGGCAGGGGTTCTCTAAGGAGCCTGGCACTAGTGCCTTCTTTCCGAAAGGCAGTTGCTGCATCGTCGGCTTCAGCTCCTGTTGTGACTACTACGATGTCCGTACATGTCTTAACCTCTATTACGGTAGTTCGGGATCCCGTCTCCGTCCCATCTGCAACTCCTGCTCCCCAACTCTTCTCATTAGTTGATGAGGACGATGTCTCTCCTGATGACGGTGGTTTAATGCCACGTAAGAGGAGAGCTATGGATACGGAGAGAGAGAGAGGCCGACAGCGATTTATGTGGGAGGTTGTGGCTTTTTCCTTCGAAAAACGGTCACAATACATATTAGAGAGAGTCCCGAGGCAATTCCCGAGGCCCCTTACTTGGAGGAAACGAGCATGCATCCCGTGGGGGACACGGTCGAGGGCGTGGTGCATAATGATGCCCCTACACTTCGAGGCGGGTGGAGACCTCATCTTCCGGGGTCGTGGCGAATGTGCCTTCTTTGATTGATGATAGAAGGAAGGTCGTCACTGAGGAGGACGCTGGGTCTGACTCCGTAAAGGATATGGACGAGTTGAGGATGATCGATGAGGGGCTCACTCAACTCGAAGTGAGGTTGGAAGGGGGTTCAAGGACTATTGCGATCCCGATGGATCGTAACCTACTTGTAAAAACCGAGGAAATAATCCTTGCTCTTGGTCCCCTTTGTTCTAAAGTTGAGGGTACGACTCTCGAGACGGTAGATGACAACACTTTGTCTAATACTCCCTCCATTTCAATTTATGTAAACCTATTTCCTTTTAGTCCATGCCAAAAAGAATGACCTATTTCCGTATTTGAAAATAATTTACCTTTATGCAATGATTTATAGCCACACAAAATATATGTGCCTCATTTTATACCACAAGTTCAAAAGTCTTCTCTCTTTTGTTAAACTCCGTGCCCAGTCAAATGGGTTCACATAAATTGAAACAGAGAGAGTAATATTTCTAGTCTTGCTCTCCGAGTAAGTAACCACTGTCCGTTTTTTTCTTTAATTTTTTGTTTTCTTTCGTAAATTCTAATTTCGTTTCTTTTTTTTGTAGACGATTATTTTGGATATCGAGAGTGATCGCCGGGAGCAGAAGTGTAAAGATATTTACGTGAAGTTGAAAGACGAGTATTTCAAATGTCTTAAGAAGTACAGGGAGCTCTGGTGTCGGCTCCTTGAGGGCAGTGATGTGCGACAACTGAGGGAGGATTTGAAAGAGCAGGACGAGGAGTTAATGTGGGTTGTGGAGAAATGCAGCATCTTTAAAGGGATGTTGAGGGGCAAAGAGCAGGAGCTCGAGCTTAGTAGGGGCGTAGATTCCCAATGCAGCGATCTCCAAGCCCAAGTGGTCCTACTGCGCGGCCAACTCGAAGAATGTTAGTTTAGGGCGCAGGCTCTAAGTGAAGAGGTCGTCGAGAAGTAAGATGACCTAGAGAAGGCGGAGTCGTCGGAAGCTCTGAGGAAGGCAGAGTCCCTTAAAGTGGTGATGCAAACTCTCCGTTCTGAAGTGGAAAATGACTTGTTGACGACAAGGCTTAAAGAAGAGTGGCATGATGAAATGATTGGGGAACTGGAGAAAGAGACCTCTGACCATTATGATCGGGTTCCTGCTCTGGAGGCTGAGAAGGCTAAACTACTTGATCAGCCTTCTTTATCTGCGGCTTCTAGCTTCCCTAACATTCCTTGTGAGTTGTACGAATAATGGATTCACGCCGAAGCCCGACTGGATGTGCTTCGTGAGTTTCATATAGCGGGCTCTGTTTCTGCCGCAGACCTCAAGGGTGCTCGTGTCAAGGCTCGCGAGGCTCGAATTGCTTGTGGCTATGTTCCGACTACTCCTCGTCCTGGTGAGAAAGAGGAGGGCGATAAGGATGATATATATTGCCTCGAGGACGAGGCCTGGTATGATTTCATATACCCTTTGGGCAAGGATGGAGCGGGCGCTGAGAGTCGAACCGATAAGGGTGTTGCAAGCCGTGATGGTAGTGATTAGTAGTAGTTCTTTTTCTTGCTTTTTCTGAAGTTTTTGTGTATTTTTGCTGGCGTCTTTAAGAGCCTTTGTAAGAAACCTTTGTTTATAATATCAGAGTTGGCTTTTTCTTTTATTTGCACCTTTTTTATTTTTGTGGTTTGTTTCTGTACTTTGCGCGTTTTGCTCCTTTATGTTTTTGCCGTTATCCTTGTATATATCAAGGTTTATCGGAATGAGGCCGAAGATTAATAGGCATTATTCGAACTTGGTCAAATTTTTACTTCTTTAAATCGTGACCGAGGGTCGGTAGGTGTTGTTCGTACTTGGTCGAACTTATCTTTTAGTAATCTTGACCGAGGAATGGTAGGTGTTGTTCGAGCGGAGTCGAACATAACCTTTTCATAGTCGTGGCCGAGGGCCGATAGGTATTATTTGAGCAGGACCAAACATAACCTTTTCATAGTCATGGCCGAGGTCCGATAGGGGTTGTACGAGCGGGGCCAAACATAACCTTTTCATAGTCGTGGCCGAGGGCCGATAGGTGTTGTTTGATCGGGGTCGAACATAACCTTTTCGTGGTCGTGGCCGAGGGCCGATATGTGTTGTTTGAGCCATAACCTTTTCTTAGTCGTGGCCGAGGGCCGATGTGTGTTGTTCGAGCGGGGTCAAACATAACCTTAACACAAAAAGGTGTCCTAATAAACGTAAATTTTTTATCACTTTGACGTTGTTGTTTTGGTTACATACTTGGAGAGAGTTACAGATTTTGGGTGTTGGGTAGCGTTCTAGTCCCAGTCTACCTAATCCCTTCATTGTTTGACTTGGAGAGTATCGAGGAGTGGAGCAATGAAAGAGTAAAAATAGTCCCTACCTCGCGTACTTCGACTGGAGGTGTTCCCTTCGCTGCCTCGTTAAAAACCTCCGTAAGAAAACCCAAATGGGACAAAACTCAAGTGAGGAAAAAAATATACGATTTGGAGGACATTTTTTCTCTTAGAAGTTGAAGTATTTGAGCTGGTTGATGTTCCAATTGTTTGGTAGTTGCTTTCCTTACATTGTCTCTAATTGAAATGAACCCTTGTTTTGTTTTGGCTGTGATCTTGTATGGACCGCCCCAGTTTGTTCCCAGCTTGCCTTCCCAGGGGTCTTCGCTCACTTGAGTTTTGGCTTTTAGTACGTAGTCCCCAACTTTAAGTGGTTGGACCTTTGCTTTCTTGTTGGAACAACGTTCTGCTTGTTGTTTTGGGCGACCATTATTATGTACGCCATATCTCTTCGTTCATCGATTTCGTCGAGTTCCTACCTTCTACTCTCATTATTACTCGTACCGATTTCGTGGGAGTACCTTAGGCTGGGTTCTCCGACTTCAACCGGTATTACTGTCTTGGTCCCATATACCAAAGAGTAGGGTGTCTCTCCTGTGCTCGTCTTCGGAGTTGTTCGGTACGCCCATAATACTTCTGGCAGTATTTCCGGCCACAGTCCTTTGGAGGCTTCGAGCTTTTTCTTTATGATGTTTAGTATGGACTTGTTGGAGGATTCTGCTTGTCCGTTCCCCGTTGGATGATATGGGATCGAAAGTATCCTCTTGATATGCCATTTCTTGAAGAATTCAGCGGTTTACTTTCCCGTGAACTGGAGTTCATTGTCACAACTGATCTCTTTGGGTAGGCTGAATCGGCAGATGATGTTCTTCCATATAAAGATGATTACCTCTTGTTCCTATATTTGGGCGAACACTCCTCCTTCCACCTATTTAAAGAAAGAGCCCCTCCGGAGTCTGTACACATCCCCAGTGAGCGCAGGTACCTACTGAGTGTGAGTGCCGAGTGCCGAGTGATGAGTGACTGGGAGGCATGAGTGATTGTGAGGTATGCCCGATGGGCTGTTTACGAGTGATTGTGAGGTATGCCCGAGGGGCTATTTACGAGTGAATGTGAGGTAAGCCCGAGGGACATGCACACATGACATACGGGCATAGAGATGGATTTTTTTCTCATGTTGTACAGTATCACATCATTCATGATTTCTCACACATGTTGACAGATGGGCATAGTGATGCAATTGTTTTATATGGGTTATTTGGAAAGGAAATGAAACATCACATTTATTATTGAAAGGATTTTGGAAAAATCACACTTTTCAGACTTACTCATATTTTGGTGATTTTAGTGAAAATAATTGAGTTTTACTATTATATTTGAAAAGAAAAATATTTATTTTTCCAGAACTATGAACGAACTGAGCACTTTATTATTGAGTTATTCATTGTGCTGCCTCAATTCTGTTGTTATGAGATTTATTTTTTGGATATTATTGTGGACTATTGGTTTTGAACCCGACCTTGGTAAAAGCTCGTCACTACTTTAAACCTAAGGTTAGGTTTGTTACTTACTCAGTACATGGGGTCGGTTGTACTGATACTACACTTCTGCACCTTGTGTGCAGATGTTGGCTATTGTTGTTGTTGTGCTCGATGGTTGCAGGATTTGAAGGTGTACATGCGTTCATGTTGTAGCTGCCTCTTATTCATGGTAGCCTTAGATTTATAAAAGCTCTGTTTATGTATTATTCAAACAGACTATGTATTAATTTTATTTTCGCTTGTATACTATATTCTTAGAAGCTCATGATTTGTACTACCAATTCTTGGGAAATGTATAAGATTAAGATCTTTATTCACTTAAATTGCTTTAATAATTGTTATTGAAATTGGATAATTGAAAGTTGGCTTACCTAGCGGGTTAGGTTAGGTGCCATTACGACTAGTTGGATTTTGGGTCGTGACAGGTACGCAATGATCAATATTTAAAAATTCAAACATAAGTAATGAAGCATTAAATAGTGATGAATAGCAATAAATGACATTTATGTAAATAGAACGAATGAGTCACCCGAGAAGGGATGAAATCAATGGATGTTCTTTCTGACAATGATGAATGATGGATAAGCCTTTGAATATCTAAGTTATTCTCGGATCCAGTGAAAAAGTGCGGACAAGAATCTTAGTGAAAATGTTATTTTTGTAGTCATGCAATGAGATTAGATTCTCTCTATAAAGTCAAAATATCTTTTACAAATGAATATCTCATGTTCTCTATCATTGTGTCTCTTTCTATTTATAGGAAACATGTTCCTAGAAACCCTAGTAATACAAGTGCAGATAATATCCACTAGAATATTCTCTTTAATGTCCTATCTTGAAACTAGCCGTTATAACTCTATCAAGGGTATTCGATCTCGGTCTCGATCCTTGATAACTCCTCGACTTCAACCCTTGCTGACTCTTCAACTACGATCTTCTTTGTTCCTTAGATCACTTCGACACGTGGCAGTCTAGGTACGTTTCGCTAATGCCACTTTGACTTACATATTCTAGAGATAGATTTTGACCCATACAATATTCTCACTATTCTTTTTCCTTTTTTTAATTTTCTTATCTAAAATAGAGAAATTTCTAAAATTGAATGTACGTACCTTGCAAATAAAATTAGTCCGAACTGAAAATTAATGGGGTTTGCGAGGCAGAGCATGTGCAATGTTACAAAGCCAACCATCCGGTTAGACGGGGCTGCCGTTGTATAGCTGTTTTTACTGTGACAGTTCATAAACATATTCAGATAAAAATAAGAGTTAATTTCACGGATAATTTTGTAACTACGGTCATAACAACAAATTTACTAACAAAAAAAAATCTCAAAACGAAAATAGCTGAGAAAATAACAAAATATAGTTAGCTGCGACCCACATAAGCAAAAACTGCCAAGTCATCTATGCTGCCATGTCATCAACAGACATAAATTTCCACGTGGAATCCTACTAAAAAGAAGATAAAATAGTTGATAATTTGATTGAATGATATCTCATGTTTAAAGTTACTACTACTTTACTTCACAAAATAAGTGTTGCTACTTTACTTCACAAAATAAGTTCCTTTCTTCGTCATGCTCTATCCTTTCCTTTAACAATATCTCACCTTCTGTAAAGGGAATACTCAAAAAAGGCTTAGTAGAAAAAAGGTCAAAAATAAAAAATAAAAAAAATTCTGTTTTATTCCCCTGTGACAGAAAATAAAAGCGAATTTATAACTTTGTGGAGCCGACAAATTTTGATGACATTTTATTAAAAGCATAATTTTTTATTCGTATACAGTGATATAACTACCAATTTTATTATTGTAAAATTATAAATTAAAATAAAGCTTAATATTTGAACTTTTTTCAGGATAGAAAAGATCACATGACTCAACTCCGCTTTACCAATTTATTATTGATGCAAAGACAATTTGAAGAAATGACATTTTTTGTTTACATTTAATTTGAATAGAAGAAAATTATCTCCAACATCTCATGTGTTTTATTTACAAATCTTTTGTGTTATTTTAATTCTTTTCTTGTGAAAAAGATCATACAACTAAAAAATGTTTATAACAAAATATGATATTAAAACTCCTGGATAGTTTTTATTGCAAAATTATTTTTTGAATATGGAAGAACAACCTATCGTTTGGTCTTTGAATAAAAAAATAAATGTGTAATTTTAAATGTTATTATTGCGATCTCATGTGGGCTTGAACAACCTATCATTTTGTGTTTGCTTCAACAGTAAATGTATAATTTCAAACGTTATTATTGCGATCTCAAGCGGGCTTGAACTGTTTTTTCTCCCTTCATATACAATATTTAAAACTTATTTATCAAAATTGTCCTAATTTTGTATATTTTCCGCACTAAACAAGGATTACTTACAAATTATATACAATCCATTATTAATGTCTTAAATGAGGGGATTTAGTTACATCATTTTCCTATTTTCTCTCTACACCTCTTTCCATAAGCATTTTTCTTTCCAAATTCAATCAAATAGAGGACCGCGAGAACCATATGAGATAAAATCTACTAATATATTTTGACCAGCAGTATGTTCCCTTTTCAAGAAATGTAGAAAAAAATTAAAAAAAGAAAGAAATATTAGAACAGGTAAAGACATTGATGAGAATATTTACCATATCTCCAAACATTTCAAGAAATTATCTGTACAAGTGATAAGCGAACCTTTCTCCACTTTTGGCAGCCCAACCAGTAACGACTTCATCATTGAGTCCAAGGTTCAAAACAATATCCATCATCCCAGGTATATAAATCTATAAGTAGATCAAGCAAAAATTATCAAAGGAATAAATAGAAATTAAGTAAACTGCATACATTAAGAGGTGAAGTCGTTTTTATTTTGTTGAAGACTTTACTTTCCACGACAATTTCTAGTTCAATCAGATATGAAGTCTATAGGCTGAAACGTGTATGTCATGAATCAATGCACATGAGTCAATTTAGAATTCACTCTCTACTTTTCTTTCTTTAACAATCGAATAAAAAAAAGAATAATGTATCATACAATAACATACAAATTTAAAAATAAATTATGTATAAATTTAATACAAATTTAATATATTTACAACAACATACATCCTAAAGATAAATTTCATACAACTAATTATATAGTATACAACTTATTTACAACTTTTATACATTATTTTTACACAGTTAAATACATCTACAATATCATACAACTTAAATATAATTTTCATACAAATTTTATACAATATGTCTTATGTATGTATTTTGTAAAAGATTTGTATATATTTTGTATGTAGTGTGTTCTTCTTCCTC
Organism: Nicotiana tabacum; assembly: GCF_000715075.1. Classification (NCBI taxonomy): domain Eukaryota; kingdom Viridiplantae; phylum Streptophyta; class Magnoliopsida; order Solanales; family Solanaceae; genus Nicotiana; species Nicotiana tabacum. The sequence goes on from NC_134092.1 coordinate 110,883,905, forward strand.
TCTGAAATTTCAATCAAAATTTTCTTATTTAATACAATTTTGATACATATCAACAACTTTATATAAAAATATAGTATTTATAATTTAAATACAAATTTTATATAACGATTCATACATTATACAACTATTTTTCAACTTTCATACAACATTCAAATAAAAAATAATATAGAACTACAACTTAAATATAATTTACATACAATTATAATACAATTTTAATACAATTTCGTAAGTATATTGTATGTCATGTGTTCTTCTTCTTCTTCTTCGAGTTTTAATCTGAAATTCAGCCAAAATCAAGTCTAATCTTCACCAAATACCCTCAAAATTGAGATATAAACTCCCAACAATATTCTCCATTGTTTGTAACAACACACAATCCAAACAAATAATGGTTTTTGTAAAACCAAATTCAAATTCAAAGCTTCAAAGCTTTTTAATAGCTGTCAATGGTAGAAAGTCAAATACCTTCAAAATTTATTTATTGAAAATTTTAATTTGAACACCAATTGTACAACATGAAAGGAAATTGCTAAATTAAAACTCTATAGTAAAACGATTGAAATCCATTGATGAATTCCAATAAAAATATATGCAACATGAAAGGATAAAAAGTAGAGAACATCAAAGTAAGAAAAATTGCGGAAAGAACAGAATGAGAGATAGCAAGAGAGAGAGAGAGAGAGACAGAAAGAGAGAGAGAGAGAGAGAGAGAGAGAGAGAGCGAGAGAGCGAGAGAGAGGACATGAGAGAGAGACGGAGAGAGATAGAGAGAGCGCAGGAGAGAGAGAACATGGATGGGAAAGAACTGATTCCTTATTAAATTCCTAATATAAAGGGATACTCATTTAAAATTAATTTGTATATAATTGGTAAATTGTATATGGCCATGTAATTAAGTTAAAACTTGATTAGGGAGGGTAATAAAGTTTTATATGTAGTATAGGAAGGTAAAACTCCCTTATTTGATCTTCAACTAGTTAAGAGATATTCTGTCCGGTCCACTTTAAGTGATTTTTTGACCTTTTTTTGTGCTTCATAATATTTGATTTTTTTAAATATCAAGAAGGAATTAACTTTTTCTTTTCAAAGTTACCATTGGAGTAAAGAGCCTAGGAATAGTTTGTTATATTTTCAATAAATAAGTTAAGGTTAATATGATCACTTTTATTATTAATCAATGCTAAAAGATAATTTTTTTAATAGGTGTGAAAAAACTAAAAAAATTACTTAAAGTGGACCGGCGGGAGTAGCAAAGAGAAGAAACGGCATTAACCTCCTAGTCTTCACCCCTTCGCTTTCCTCCCCCAATACCTCCCCTCCCCCCCCCCCCCAAAAAAAAAAAAACCTTCCCCAAAAAAGAAAATAAAAATAAAAATAGATGGTTTAAAGGACGGACTGCTGCCAATTAATCTAGAAAAAAGATTGAAAGCGCGTAACTGATAAAGGAACTTGCTATATGAATAACGTTTATCATCTTAATTAAGTACGTTTCTATACTTGAATTTTCAATCCTAATGTCCAATTATTATTTTGTTTTTTCCATAAATGATCTTTATTTGGGTGCCAACTGCCATGCAAGTTTTTCTCGCCGACTAAGCGGGGAACATTTTTTTAATTAACACAAATTTAACGTGGCCCAAAATCTCACCTAGCAAAATATTGAGTGCTTGTTTAAATAACTTTTTTTTTCTCAATGGAATTGTCATTTGCGTTAAAAGCAGCTTCATTTCTCTAAAGCCAAGAAAAGTTTTTACCGCAGTCAAAACATTTACGTGGGTCCAAATGTCTAACCTAGTAAAATTTTGGGGTGTTTGTTTAAAGAATATTTTATTTCAAAATATTTGCTATTTGGGACCTGAGCACCTCTTACTTTTGTCTTGACGTGCTGGCATGTCAATTAACTCGTAGACGATAGACGTGGGGGCCTTGAAAATCTACCCACTACACGACACAGTTTTTCGTTTATTAAAATCTCCTTTAATATCATTTTAAATATATATATATATATATTTCAAAGTACTAAACTGCCGTTGTCATTGAAATCGGTGCCCCTCTTAATAAAATTTAATAAAACTTAATTTGTGAGTACTTGCACACCAATCTGGCACCGCCATTGTTTTCTTTGACCCTTTTTTTTCCTTTCAAAAACGAGTAGTGTAGTTGGCAGATTGTAGTGATTGAATTTTTTTTGTAGAATAAACAAAAAAGAGTATCTTAATATTAAGTCAATAATAATTCAAATTTGAAACCAAGATTTTATTAGTAAAATTTAATAGACGTGCTGGCATGTAATTATAATGTGTCCCCAATTACTAACTTAACACAAAGAGCTGTGAAGAAATAAATAGAGGTGGCTACTTTGCTATTTAATTCAAATCAATTCATTCATTCACATGCCCATCTTCTCAATACTTACAAACAAGATACTAAACACAACACATTCACATTACGTAGTTTTGGTTTCTCACTGAATGAAATCTATATTTTCCCTTCATTTTCTTCATCTTTGAATCCCTCCCATTCAATATCAAGAAAATAGGAGCAATGCGGCCTCCTAGCCGCCTTCATTCTTTGTTCATTTCCTTTCTTGTTATTTCCCTTTTGTCATTTCAGATCTATGGACAAGAAGGAGATATCGATCTTGATGATATCAAGGACGATGCTAATAAGTTGAGTTTCGAAAACCCAAAGCTTCGTGTTGCATATATTGCGTTACAAACATGGAAAGCAGCTATGTTTTCTGACCCTTTTAACTTCACTGCAAATTGGACAGGACCAAATGTTTGTTCCTATGGTGGGGTGTTTTGTGCTCAATCTTTAACCAATGATTCTATTAGAGTTGTAGCTGGCATTGATCTTAACCATGCTGATATTGCTGGTTATTTAGTTCCAGAACTTGGTCTTCTCACAGATCTAGTTCTTTTCCACCTCAACTCGAATCGTTTTTGTGGTATCGTACCTAAAACCTTTAGCCATTTGAAGCTTCTTAGGGAGCTTGATTTGAGCAACAATAGGTTTGTTGGTGGGTTCCCTAAAGTGGTTCTTTCTTTGCCTTCTTTAAAGTTCTTGGATCTAAGGTTTAATGACTTTGAAGGGCCAGTTCCTTCTAAACTTTTCGACAAAGATTTGGATGCTTTGTTCCTTAATGATAATAGATTTCGTTTTGGCATTCCTGACAACTTGGGCAACTCCCCTGTTTCTGTTCTTGTATTTGCTAATAACAATCTTGGAGGATGCATTCCAGCAAGCATCGGGAAAATGGGCAACACTCTGAACGAGCTTATACTAATGAATGATAATCTAACTGGTTGTTTGCCAATGGAGATTGGAATGCTGAAGAAGTTAACAGTCTTTGACGTGAGCTTTAACAAGATTCAAGGCCCGTTGCCATCAACTGTGAGCAGAATGAGGAGTGTTGAGCAACTCAATGTGGCTCACAACAAGCTCACTGGTGTTATACCAGCTAGTATTTGCCAACTCCCCAGGTTACAAAACTTTACTTATTCTTTCAATTATTTCACTGGGGAAGCTCCGGTTTGTGCTGCAGCTAGATCTGGTAGAGTCATTGACGGTGAAGAAAATTGCATTGCTGGAAAGGAAGACCAAAGATCTGCTAAAGAATGCTCTTCTGATGATGCAAAACCATATGATTGTAGAAAATCTCAGTGCTTTAGCCGTTCAGCTATATCTCCTGTAGTAAAACCAAGACCAAAACCAACCCCTAAGCCAAAAAGACCACCAGTTCAGAACAAACCACCAGCACCTAAGCCATCTCCTCCTACAAAACCTATTGTACCAATTGAATCTCCACCACCACCTTCTTCCAAATCTTCGGGGTCCCATTTTAAGCGCTCTCCGCCGCCACCTCAATCAACTCCTCCGCCATCACCACCACCACCACCACCTGTTTATAGCAGTTCCCCGTCGCATCAACATAGAAGTCCACCACCTCCTACCCACAAAATTTCACCTGTAACTCGTCACGCTCCACCTCCTCCACCTCCACCAAGTCCGGTATATTATCACCACCCATCACCACCACCTCCACAACCAGTATATTACGCGCCACCAACATATAAACCTCAATCACCACCACCACCTCCACCACCAGTACATTACGAGCCACCAACGTACACACCTCAATCACCACCACCACCTCCACCAGTACATTACGAGCCACCACCATACACACCTCAATCACCACCACCTCCACCAGTACATTACGAACCACCAACGTACACACCTCAATCGCCACCACCACCAGTATATGTGACACCGTCTTCACCACCACCACCAGTATATGAGCATCCAAAACCTCCAACTCCAACTCCATCACCACCAGCTGGGTACACACCTCCCCAGGAGCCATCACATCCTGCCCCACCTACCCCACCTTGTAACGAGACACCACCCCCACCACCTAGTACCCCACATTGGCAACCAAAACCATCTCCTCCCCCTACATATAACCCATCACCATCATATACCCAAAGCCCCCCGCCGCCACCTCCTACTTACACCTACTCTTCACCGCCGCCACCATCATCATCACCTCCCCCTCCCACTTACTACTACTCATCACCGCCTCCGCCGCCACCATCACCTCCACCGCCATCACCATCACCACCACCCCCAAGTTACGAACACGTTCCACTTCCACCCATTGTAGGAGTCTCCTATGCATCTCCACCACCACCAGTCATTCCATATTATTGAGCCCGGGGTTAATTAACCATTAGCCTCAGTTCATTATCTTTAATTTTCCATTAACAGATGGAGATTTGGAGGAGAAGAATGGAATTCTTTTTTCTTTTTCTTTTTTTGATTGGGAATTATGTATACTTTGTTATTTATTTTGTTTTTTTAATTATCTTGAGTTGATTATATATTTATGAAAAATGGGATGCTGGGCGGGAGTTAGCAAGGGGTTTAACGAGCATTATTGTTATTCCGAAAGGGTGGTTGTGTATAACTACAATTTTACTGTTTTCTTTAGTAAAACTCATTTATTCAATTAATAAACGTCTTCATACTTATCAAGCTGTGAATAACATATTGTAACTGTGTTTGTTACTATTTCATATTCTATAGCATATTAGCATCCACAATTTTTTGGCCAACTTCATTATTTACAATGTATTTCTGTTATATATACTCGAAATTCACCAGCTCCATTAATCTGGACTCCCATAGGTTTGGACCGTTAATCTTGACTCGCTTAGATTTAGGGTGTGAATTTAAAATCATTTTCATTTATAAAGCTCGAATTTGAGATCTCAGTTATAAAATGGAAGAATCCCAATTATTCGAATGTGTTTATATTTCTTGAGAACGAAGAGATTCGCATCGATAAAGATTAACATACATTTTTTAAATTTAAATTCACACTAAAAGGATCATTGACGAAGTTCTCTAACGTGCCATAAGACCTATAATCGTTTGTAGTAACAATAAATTCATATAGTAGAGTACAAAGTATTTTGGCTTAGTGGCGTTTGAACATAAGAATTATGAAATTTCAGAAAAAAATAAAAAACAAATGAGCCCTTAAATTTGTTCCTTTAGGCACATTGGCTATAATTAGAGTAGAGAGTAGTTTGAGTTTGTCAATCTTCTGTGGCCCTGTGCAAATCGCCTGCAAATTTAATTAGTATGAACAGTGGAGTACATCAACATGCTAAAAATTGAATTTTCGCAACTACTGCACATTGGCAAGACATTATTGCCAACATTGACACCCCTAAGAAATGCCAGTAATGAATAGCAATAATTCAGTACAAAATAATTTCGAATTATTTTAGAATTTCAATTATTGAGCCCAACTGTTCAGTGGCAGTGGCAGAAAGCTGTCTCCACCCCCACAAACTACACCTTTAGTACGGAAAGAAATAAAAGAGCATGAAATAAAAATAATTTTCCAATTAAATTTCAATTATCAACGACTTCTTGTGGAGTTAATGAAAAAAAATAAAGGAGTAAAAAAATTCTTTTAACTTGAAATTTTAGCAAAATGCCTTCCTATTCCTAACAGTCTAGTTTTGGCAAAAATTTGATTGTATTAGTGTATAGGATAAAATCGGTTCACATTAAATAATCGAATGACACGTGGAACTGGGAAAAGACGAAAAATGAAGTGAGTGAAAACCAATACTAAAGACAATCGGTTGGCATCGGGTAGACCCAGAAGGGAACATTGTTAACTAGGGTAACAAATATTTGTCACCGGATGACATTAAATAAAAAATATTCCTCAGTATTGAATACACGTCCATTACAGAGAATTTTGACATTCATTACATGCAGTTACATATTCATCAATGTCCCCTATTTTTGTCATTTAAGAGGGGCTTGATCCTAAGACCTTATTCCCTAGGTTTAGCTATATATAGTGACTCCTACCGTCATTATAAGACATGAAAATCCTGACAAACTTATGCTACATTATTCGAAGTTAAATAATACTTTATTTTCTGTCGAACGATATTCTTATTGCTACCTTCGGAAGCCTTGCTCCCGGAACCAAGTTGTCTGCTATTTTATCTCGATTTCAATACTAAGTCTTGCATTTTATTTAATTATTTATCATTTTATGATCAAATCGATTTGTTTGTCTATAAATTCAACTGTATCGTTTTACGGGTAAATAATTTGGCGCCCACCGTGGGGATTAGACAGTTGCATAATTGAGTTGATCTTTGCATCTATTCCTAATCTGTTTGATTTTTTGTTTCTTAGCAAAAATCGTAAAACAATGGTAGCTAACGATGTCAACATCGCACACAACGTTGAGGCACAAGAGAACCTGCCTCAACACGAGGATTCGATCAGTGACACCCGCAACGAGCAGGACGTAACAATGTCGGTTCATGGCGGGAGATATCCCTAGCACGTACGGGAGCCGACTCCTGATGATGCTGAGGACGAGCACGTAGCAGAAACGGTGAGGATCTTAAGAGAACAACAAAAGGCCATCATAGGGCCATCATGGGCCATCTCTTACGGCAAGACCAAGCCATGACAGAGTTAAGGCAAGCGTTGTTAGGTTCTTCCAACAACGCGAATGGAAGAGGCCCAGTGACTCCCAGTGCTCCCACAAATCAAACAGCGCAAAGGATTGACAACAACACCCTGAGTAATGAGGTCAGCTTCGACGAGGCCGTGGGGCCGACGACGGATTTGGTAACAACAACAGTAATGATCCCTTAAAAGTCGAGCTCATGCGGTTTATGAGGGGAATCAACGCCCGAATGGACTAAATTTCGGGCGCACCACAAGTGTTGAAGGGACCGGACTCAATGAAATATACCCAATTGACTTATAAATTAAGCGCAGCACCATAGTTAATTCTGAAGCGGTTCAAAATACCAGATGTACCAAAATATGATGGGACTTCGGACTCTCAAGAGCATATCACTACTTATACAATGATAGTGAAAGAAAATGACTTGGCTCCACACGAAATTGAGTTGGTCTTGCTGAAGAAGTTCGGAGAAACCCTCACGGAGGGGGCCCTAACATGGTATTCACTCTTACCCAAACACTCAATAGATTCGTTTGAGATGTTCGCATACTCTTGCATCATGGCCCATGCCGGGGCTAGGAAGGTACATGCTCGAAAGGCGGACATATTCAGAATTGCGCAAGGAGAGTCCGAATTGCTGCGTGAGTTCGTGACCAAGTTTCAGAAAGAAAGGATGCTACTACCGACCGTGCCAGATGAATGGGCCACCAAGGCATTTACTAAGGGGCTAAACCTAAGAAGCTCTGACGCCTCCCGAAAACTGAAAGAAAGCCTGCTCAAGTTCCAGGCAACTATATGGGCGGATGTCCATAACCGTTACGAGTCAAAGATAAGAATAGAAGATGATCAACTCGGGTTCCCGGCATCAAATAAGGGTCGAGATCGAGAAAAGAACAAGGATAAATCGAAGGATGATTTTGATGCACATTGGCGATCTTCTAAGGGTTTTTGCCCTATGAAAGGGCCGAAGGACGCGACAGAGGGTTACGGTCGGCGGATAGATTTGCTATCGATATAAGAACTGCCCGTGGACGGAATAGCTAGTCATTGCAAGATAAAGAGGTATCGGGTTCCCGGGATTCCACATATACCAGGCTGTCCGAATATAATTTCAATGTTAGCGTAGTGGAGTTGGTATAAGCGATGAGGAACATCAAGGAAGCACAGTTCCCAAGGTCGATGAGATCCCATCTAGAGGGACCCTAATCTATGGTGCGAGTATCATAGGACTAATGACCACCGGACTGGGGACTGCCGGCATTTACGCGAGGAGGTGGCAACGTTGTTAAAAAATGAAAATCTCAGAGAGTTCTTAAGAGACCGGGCTAAAAAAAATTATGGACTCAACCGGGACAACGCAGAGCCCTCGAAGATAGGTGAAGACCCTCCCCGGCAAACCATCAACATGATTTTTGGTGGAAACAAAATCAACGGTGTAACCTTCTCGGCAGGAAAAAAGACAAAAGTATCGGTGACTCATAGCAAGAGACTCCGGGAAGTTGTCGAGGACAATATCACCTTCACAGAAGACGACACCGATGACCTTCTATTGTAACATAACGATGCCATAGTAATTTCCCTTAATGTTCTAGATTTTAAAATTAAACATGTTTTGGTGGACCCAGGAAGTTCAACCAATATCATTCAATGGAAAGTACTGGAGCAAGCCAAGTTAACTGAAAGTATCATTCCAGCAACAAAGCTCCTCGCCGAGTTCAACTTAGCAAGCGTGACAACCCGGAGGGAGATCTTGCTACCCACGAACGCCGAAGAGGTCATATAGACTACCCTATTTGAAGTGGTAGATGGTGACATGGGCTATAACATAATTCTTGGCAGGCCATGGCTACACGAGATAAAGGCCGTACCAGCAACATACCACCAACTTCTGAAATTCCCAACTCGAGAGAGAATCAAACAAATAAGAGGATATCAATCGACGGCAAGGGAGATGAACGTTGTCTCGGTTTCCAGCAGTAAAGGGAAGGAACACACAGCATAGCAATTACATGGACCGACGCCTTCTCCTGAACCAAACGAGGATGACAAAGGGGAGGAGCCGTCGGAATCCCACCAGGTACCAAGGTATTTCCAGGTAATGAAAGAAATGGACGCAACTAAATCCACGGCGGAAGAACTCGAACAAGTGGCATTGTTCGAAAAGTTTCTAGAGAGGAAGTTCCACTTGGGGACAGGACTAAACCCCGAGATCAGGTTAGGATTTATAGAATTTCTTAAAACTAGCGTTGATTGTTTTGCATGGTCTCGCACGGATATGACATGTATCTCACTAGAGGTGGCCATGCACAAGTTAACCGTGGACCCTGACATTCCTCCGGTAGGGCAAAAGAAGCGCCCAATTGCTGAGGTGTGAAACAGGTTTGTCAAAGAAGAGGTAACTCGATTGCTCTATATCGGTTTAATCCGGGAGGTAAAGTATCCTGACTGGCTAGCTAACGTAGTAGTAGTTCCAAAAAGGAATAATAAATTCCTTATGTGCATAGATTATAATGATCTGAATAAGGTGTGCCCAAAGACTCGTTCCCATTGCCAAATATTGATCAAATGATTGATGCAACGGTCGGACATAAGTTGATGAGTTTCCTCGATGCCTATTCCGGGTACAACCAAATCAAGATGAACCTGGAGGATCAGGGAAAAAACTTCATTCATAATGAACTTTGGCGCATATTGCTATAATGTAATGCCCTTCGGGCTAAAGAACGTCGGAGCCACTAATCAGAGGCTTGTGAACAAAATGTTTGAAAAGCAAATAGGGAAAACAATGGAAGTTTACATAGATAATATGTTGGTTAATTCTTTATGTCACGACCCAAACCGATGGGCCGCGATGGGCACCCAGTTCCTTACCTAACCGAGCACCAACGTAACGTATCTTTCTTATCATACCATCATGAATAAATGGGCTAGAAGTGACGTCATGAGATAACCAGAATAAAACATAAGTGAATACAAGACATATGACGACCCAACATGATATAGAAACTTATACATGTGACATAAAGGCCTATAAGGCCGACATGATCATTTGTACATTCAAAATATAGGCCGACAAGGCCATACAAGTATCCATAAACATGACATCTGTCTATAAGCCTCTAAGAGTACATAAATATTATAAAGGTCGGGACAGGGTCCCGCCATTCCAATTAATACATGTCCAAATTATACTGACCAAATAGGCAACTCCGGAGCAAGTGAAGTGCATGAACACCTTCCGCTAAGCTGATAGCCTACTAGGAGGACTCTCAACCTATCTATCGGGACCTGTGGGCATGAAACGCAGCGTCCCCAGGCAAAAGGGACATCAGTACAAATAAAGTACCGAGTATGTAAGGCATGAAAGTAGTATATAAAAGACATGAAAGAAACATGGAGTAAAGAACTCAACCTGTAATTCTGAATAGCTCTGTGAATCATGAAAAATTTATAATGTCATGCATGTGCGTATAAATGTCATACCATGAGCAGGCGGAATCAACCAATAAGGTAATTATTCAAAACCTCAAAAAGAGGTTGGAAGCAGACAAAGGCAAGTGTCCCAAAGAGTTACCGGGAGTATTTTGGGCATATAGGACGACGACCAAGTCAAGCACAAGAGAGACACCTTTCTATCTCGTATACGGGGCAGAAGCTCTAATCCCGGTGGAAGTAGGAGAACCGACCTTGAGGTACTTCCGGGCGGACGAAGAGACAAACAAGGAAGCATTGCTAGTCAAATTGGAGCTACTTGACGAACATAAGAACTTGGCCCACATAAGGATGGTAGCCCAGAAACAAAGAACAGAAAGATACTATAATCGAATAGCTAATCTCCGTTATTTCAAAGTGGGAGACTTGGCTTTAAGGAAAGTGACTCAAAACACCCATGAGCTCAACTCAAGAAAGCTGGGTCTGGCGTAAGAAGGCCCTACCGGGTTTCAACTGTCACCGGGAAAGGATCTTATGAACTGGAAAACCAAGACGGAGTCAAATCGTCAACTGGAATGTGACCCACCTCAAAAGGTATTATTGTTGATGAGTACCGCTTGTACTGTAATTATGGATGCACTCTTTTTCTCTTCGTCCAGTTTTCATCCCATTTGGGTTTTTTGGAAAGATTTTTAACAAGGAAGTAATGGAGAACATACTACGAAGGAAACACCATCAACAAAGATAAGACCTTTAAACGACAAGGCATCGAAATGACAAACCATTGCGAGATGGTTAAATAGTCTTTGGAAAAATTCTAATGGGAAGCAAAACTTGCCACCGGACCAAAGGCTATTCAACCATTTACAAGTGTTTTCCCTACAAACCACTTGGGGTGGTTAGATAATCATTGGCTCGATAGCAAAGTTCCTAACGGGAAACGAAGCTTGCTATCGGACCAAAGATTATCCAACCATTCACTAGTGGAACCCTTGATGGAGCAAGACTTCTATTGTTCCAATTCACATTCTAATACTGGGGGGAATGATATGAGAATATAGAAACCCGATCACCACAGAATTCGGGGCTACGAAGTCCGGAACAAAGATGCCTCATTGTAATTGGGGACTGCACAGCTAGCCCCGTAGAAACAAGTTGAACAAATTAGCCACATATAATGGCAATTTCTTTTATTTCAACAAAATGAATACTTATGTACTTTTGAAGATAGAAGGAATGAAGTAAAGTCCTTTTATTATTATATAGTTTCTTTTCCAAACGATGAGTTGATTTTATCATTTGAAAGTTAATCAAGTATTTCAAATGCTAGTTCCGAAATGAACAAGAGATGTCCTTTTCAAGAGAACCGTAAACATAAGAGGGCCCTCTCTTATGAAACCCTCATAGTAAAGGGTTGGTTCCGAAAGAGTTTATGCCCGGAATCCAAACGCTATCGGGGAAAAATGCACCTGAACCCTTGCATAATTCGACGCAAAAAAGTAAACTTTGCACTAATGTTAAACCAAAAAGCACTTTTGTTTATCAAACGTGCCAAGCAGCACAAGTAGAAAAATGCAAAATGAAAACACAAAGAAAGAGAAAACAAAAAGCTAAACTACATCACCCCAGAACTCGGGGGAAGAGAAGCATCAGTGCCCCCGGGAGAAGTATATGGATCTGCAACCGGCTTGAGATCTTGGCCTTCATCATTATTTTTCTCAAGTTCCTCCATTGTTCCTAAGAACTCAGAACCAGAACCAGAAGAGTCGGTTGCATCAGTCTTAGCCGGGAGGCGTCTTCGAGCGGTTGACTCTAGCTCTCAGGCCTTGGCTATTTCATCGTCAATATCAATGATGCCCGCTTTGGCCTTTTCCAAAGTTTCCCCCCATGATATACATAAAACATATTTTTTCAATGATGTGGACTCCGCTCAGCACTGGAGTTCTGATTTAAGCAAATCAACCTTGGTTGAAAGGTTATCCCGCTCGGATCTCGCGGCGCTTAGGCTAAGATTAAGATCACGGATAGTGGTTATATTAATCTGATTATGCTCCATCTGGGCACACTCCTCATCTACAACAATAACCTCTTCAGCTTTAGAGTTCAAGGCTGCCTCCAAGTTATTCAATCTCTCAATGGAGGCAGATTCGCGCTCGATGGCAGCGAGCACAACATTCTGGACCTCAGACCATTTAGCCTTGGCTTCTTGTAACTATACATTTATTGAGAGGCTTCTTGTCTGAAGGACATCACTTCCTGCTCACTCTGATTCAACCGAGCCTCTAACGCACCAGCTTCAGCAGCTTTTGCTTTCAATACCGGGAGGCGAGCAACAATTTGCTCCCTCTCGGCCAACAACTGGTCCCGCTCAGATTGGAGTCCTTTTTTATCGAGGATCAATTTTTGAAGGCCCTCGAAAGCAAATAAGTTGGCCTGTGAAGCAAAAACCCAAGTTGGAAACCCTATCATAGCAAGCCAAAAAGAAACAAGCAGTAAAGAGAACAAGTATGTTACCGCTGCTGCATTATGTATGGCATTGTTTAACAAACACTCTCCCGAGAGAAAATGTATTTTCTTCTTATCCTTTTCTGAAGCCAGCGATTTCAGATAGTTGGCAAGTTCCATCGGTCGGGACAGTAGATGGCATTTGGTAGATACCGAGAGGGAGACACTCCTCTCCTTTAGGGATCTGATCTGCAGAAGGGGGAAAATAATTGTGCCCCAAATTCCCATGGTCTGGAGACTGCAGAGGAGGGACTTCCTCCTCTCGGGCGTCTGCGGCCGGTGGGGGTGATGTAGCAGTTGCTAGTGATGAAGGTATGGCTGGCGTAGAAGGAGATGAAACTGATGGTGTTGTGGGTTGAGAAGCAGCTACGGCGGAGGCATGGTACTCGGCCTCACAGTACTGGGAGCAGCAGCTGGGACCGGAAAAGGAGAGTTGTCATTCTTCACCAAGTCAAACTCTCCCTAGAGCGCTTGGGCATCGTCCTCGGTTGGGTTTACAAGCTCTTCAGATTGAGCATTTTGTTGAGCTGATGAAGGATGTCGTCTCCTTTATTGGGAAGCCCCTTTATCACTGGCTTGCCAATCATCATCAATCACCACAGTGACAGCGACTGGCTCGGGCGCGACTTTCTTCACCTTTTTATTCTTGCCCTCGGCCGAGGAAGAACGCCGCCTTTTTGGTTGCTTGTTCTCTGGCCGGGGATTTCGAGAGGAAGCGCTTGCATCGGAAGCAGATCCGATGGCGCCTGTTCGGGTGAGAGCTATCTTCATCAACCTCGTAGCCTCCACGTTATCAACCAAAAAATCTTCCTCAGTGATGGTAACATAACCATGCTAACTAGTTTTCTTATGCACAGTGATGAGATGGGGGCAAAATCGGTTTTACGAGTCAACTTACCGTGATTCTTGGCCCTCCATCCATATTTGGGGGTCAACTCTTTTCACCAGTGGGTCTCAGGCGTGGTGATGTCTAGAATCTTCTGAAACCACCAGTCCAAGCCTTCAACCCTTAGAGGTGTCCACCGAATTGCTGAAATAATGAAAAGATAAGGTCTACAACGATATGAAACAACTTTTTTTAAGAAAAAAAGACATACTTTGAACTTACGTGTACGAGTCCAGAACTTAGGGAAATATGGAGTTGTGGCCGGGATGATATCTGTAACACCCCATAAAATTTCAAAGTACTTAAGCGCTATTAAGAAAGTTGATGTGCGCTAATTGTATTATTTTATGTGTAGACAAGTACTATTATTTGAATGATATCAATTTATCATGATAATATATGTATGAGGTTCATTAAGAATGGTTTATGGTCTAAGAAGATCCCTAAGTCCAAGTCAAGTTTGAAATTTCATGATAGACTAAAGTTTCAAATGGGTACGCACAATACCACACTTTGAACGAGAATATATACATATATATAGGGATTTATGTGATGATCTATATATCAAATGAAAGATCTTCGAGTCTAGTTTCTAACACTTCAAACCATTTGTCATTTAGACATTCCTATAAGAAGTTATGACAAAATTACAAAAGGCTGGAAAAATGTGATTCTGCGATCGCAGAACCATTATGCGATCGTAGAAGTAGTTATGCGATCGCAAAATGGTTGCAGACCTGTCCAGTGAAGCCCATTTCAGGGAATAGATTTTAGGATGCATTTTGCGACCCGCATACCCATTGTACGGTCCATTATGCGACCGCAAATCTGCTTTCGGTGGGTTAATTTTTTTATTTTCATAACCTGACCCCATTTTGATAAATAGGCTTTGGGATTTATTTTGGGGCATTTATCTGAGGTTTTTTAGAGAGAAGTGAGAGTGTTCTAGAGAGATGAAGTAGATGAAGTGTTTTGTTCATCAAGATATTGTCCAAGCTTTGAAATCCAAAAAGAAAATCTCACAAGTTCTTCAGCTAAGAGGTAAGGTTCCATACCCTAGTTTTCAATTTTGGATTTGGGTAGAAGATGGTTGATTAGGAGTATGATTCTTGGGTATGAGATTATTATTTATATATGTATGTACCAATATGGTTTGTGGGAAGATTATTGAGCTCAAATAAGTAAAGATTGGGTTGTAGAATGAAGGAAATCTTGTAGAAGAACCTTGTAGCCAAATTTACACACCTAGTGTTTGATAAAATACTCAAATGAGCTGAAACCATGAATACCTTCCTAATTTGTGTTCAATTTTGTTATGTCTCAAAATAGATTGGAATTGCTAAAATTTCTGGAATGTTGTAGTAATTTAAGGAAAGTTCAAAGCAAGGTATGTTGGCCAAACTACTATCATAGAATTGAATTCAATGATGTTCTCATAAGTTTCAAGTATGGTTGTCTCAAGTTCCTTATTCTATATTCCGAGTTGTTCCCAATAAATTCAACTGTCCCGAATAAGCAAAGTGTCGAGAATTATGTATTCAAAACGTGTTCCGAATGTTCCTATCACATTATGTTATCTTTAGGAATGTGTTCAAGAATGATATGTGTATTAAAATGCTATGTCTTTGAGTTGTGTTTCACATAAAGGTTATGATGCCAAATTGTGTGAGAAACCTCAATATGCTTAAGACTCTTAATTGCTCATATGTGTACCTAAAGTCTTGATTGAAATGTCTTATTATTGATAACCTATAAAGATGGTTGGAAGTGAAATAAGTGAATTGGGGATACAAAGTATGGACAACGTGCCAAGAGTGAAAGTTATACTTGTGGCCAATGGTGCCAATGAAATGAAATGATGTGAGAAAGATTATGAAATGAGCTTTGACTCAACTATTCCAAAATTAACTTCGATAATATAATTGGCTAAAAGCTTATGAACTCAAGTGATGCCCATATGTGGCTGTTTTAGCTAATGCTATACTTTGTGAGTATTTTCAATGTGTTTTGCGCTCTTACATATTCGTGAGTGGAAATTGTGTATTGTCCTTTTTAGGGAAAAGTATTTCAAGAATGAATGATGTGTTAATTGTGTATGATTTTAACTTGTGCTTCGGTTGCCAATCATTTTACTCCATTTCTTGGAAAGAAATCCATTGTGTTTAAAGCCTTCATTACTAATGAACATTAAGTTGTGATTTTCGAAATATTCTATTTGTTGATAATTATGATGATGATCTATGAAAGGGAAGAAATAAAAGTGTGGAATATGAAATACAGCCATTGCGCTATGAATAAAGAATCATATGTATGGCCAAGAGATCCAATGAAATAATAATGTTGTAAGTTGTTGAAAGTACCGATTACGTGATATGTGGCGTGAAAGGTTATGAGAGGTACGTATATGTACTTTTTTTTTCCAATGTGTTATAAGCCTCTATGTTCTTGCGAGTAAAGACTATGATGTTCCTAAATGTTCTAAATGCTCTTAATGTTGTATGATTACCCATGGCAAGTACTAGTAAGTGATAGTATGGACATGAAATATGGTCGTTGCCTAAATGAAAATTATGAAGTGTTGTATGTCCCAATGGTTTCAACTATAGTTGTATGTTTCTGAAAATAATATATGTAAATGACTTCGATTGTTAAGTCCCCAAGAGTCATGAACCTAGATAATGACCTCAAGAGGTCAAAAGAGTGAATAATGAGATGGAAGGGAGATGTCCTTTATTAAATGATGATGAACCTTAAGAAAAGGAATTGGGCCCATGTGCCATTGAAATCGACTTATTGATTTACCATGCATGTGCTAATGTAATGAGTTGTTTTTTTCCATGATGAGCATGAACATGAAGTATTCCAATGATATAAGTAATTATGACCTTAAATGTAATGACAAACTATGTCGCTTTGAGTTTATATATGGTATTGTGATTGGGATTAAACCTCCACCTACATATATTGGGGTGAGGCGGCATGACCGCTTTGTGTAGGGATTGTGGTATTGTGGAATACACCTCCACCCGCATATATTGGGGTGGGGCGGCATGACCGCTTTGTGTAGAGATTGTGGCATTCTGACACACATCTACCCGCATATATTGGGTGAGGCGGTAGGGCCGCTTTGTGTAGGGATTGTGATATTGTGGAATACACCTCCACCCGCATATATTGGGGTGACGAAGCATGACCGCTTTCTATAGGGATTGTGGTATTGTGACACACACCCACCCACATATATTGGGGTGAGGCGGTAGTGCCGCTTTGTGTAGGGATTGTGGTATTGTGATATACCTCCAGCCGCATATATATTGGGGTGAGGTGGTAGGGCCGCTTTATGTAGGGATTGTGGTATTGTGACACACATCCACCCGCATATATTGGGGTGAGGCGGTAGGGCCGCTTTGTGTAGGGATTGTGGTATTGTGACACACATCCACCGGCATATATTGGGGTGAGGCGGCATGACCGCTTTGTGTAGGGATTGTGATATTGTGATACACCTCCACCCGCATATATTGGGGTGAGGCGGTGGGGCCTCTTTGTGTAGGGATTGTGGTATTGTGACACACATCCACCCGCATATATTGGGGTGAGGCGGTAAGGCCGCTTTGTGTAGGGATTGTGGTATTGTGACACACATCCACCCACATATATTGGGCTCAGGCAGTAGGGCCGCTTTGTATAGGGATTGTGGTATTGTGATACACCTCCACCCACATATATTGGGGTGAGGTGGTAGGGCCGCTTTGTGTAGTGATTGTGGTATTGTGATACACCTCCACCCGCATATATTAGGGGTGAGGTGGTAGGGCCGCTTTGTGTAAGGATTGTGGTATTGTGATACACCTCCACCCGCATATATTGGGGGTGAGGCGGTAGGGCCGCTTTGTGTAGGGATTGTAGTATTGGGACACACGTCCACCTGCATATACTGGGGTGAGGCGGTAGTGCCGCTTTGTGTAGGGATTGTGGTAGTGTGATACACCTCCAGCCGCATATATATTGGGGTGAGGCGGTAGGGCCGCTTTGTGTAGGGATTGTTGTATTTTGATACACCTCCACCCACATATATATTGGGGTGAGGCGGTAGGGCCTCTTTTTGTTGGGATTATGGTATTTTGAAACACCTCCACCCGCATATATTGAGGTAAGGCGGTAGGGCCGCTTTATGTAGGGATTGTGGTATTGTACACACATCCACCTGCATATATTGGGGTGAGACGGTATGGCCGCTTTATGTAAGGATTATGGTATTGTGACACGCATCCACCCACATATATTAGAGTGAGGCTGTAGGACCGCTTTGTGTAAGGATTGTGATATTGTGTTGCACATCCACCCGTATATATATTGGGGTGAGGCGGTAGGGCCGCTTTATGTAGGGATTATTGTATTGTGATACACCTACACCCACATATATTGGGCTGAGGCGGTATGGCAGCTTTGTGTAGGGATTGTGGTATTGCGACACACGTCCACCCGTATATATTGGGGTGAGGCGGTAGGGCCGCTTTGTGTAGGGATTGTAGTATTGTGATACACCTCTAGCCGCATATATATTGGGGTGAGGCGGTAGGGCCGCTTTTTGTAGGGATTGTGGTATTGTAATACACCTCCGCCCGCATATATTGGGGTAAGGCGGTAGGGCCGCTTTGTGTAGGGATTGTGGTATTGTGATACACCTCCACCACATATGTTGGGGTGAGGCGGCTGTGCCGCTTTGTGTGAAGGTTGTTATAGAGAATCCCCGACTGAATATCTATAAATGTTAATGGAAGCTCTAAATAAATTTGCTCGACGTTAACGGCTATCTAAGCCCATTTATTGTTGCTATGATTTATCATATTCATGTCATATTTCCAAGCCGTTGAATAGGTGTATTTGTATTATGTAAGTGAACGCTGTGAACGGTCTATGAGACGCATAGGTATATAATATGATATGTGAACACTAAGGATGGTCTACGAAATGTATATGTGTAAATTAAGGGAGGAAGGTGCCACTTTCGTTGGCATTGTTTGTACATGTTGTTACAATTACATTATATTATGTATTCCACGTATAGTTCATATGGCGCAGTTGATCCTAAAAGAAGGTTAGAATGAACAAGAGATTTCCTTTTCAAGAGCACCGTATACATAAGAGGGACCTCTCTTATGAAACCCTCATAGTAAAGGGTTGGTTCCGAAAGAGTTTATGCCTGGAATCCAAACGCTATCGGGGAAAAATGCACCTGAACCCTTGCATAATTCGACACAAAAAAGTAAACTTTGCGCTAATGTTAAAAAAAAAGCACTTTTGTTTATCAAACGTGCCAAGTAGCACAAGTACAAAAATGCAAAATGAAAACACAAAGAAAGAGAAAACAAAATGCTAAACTACATCACCCCCAGAACTCGGGGGAAGAGAAGCATTAGTTCCCCGGGAGAAGTATATGGATCTGCAACCGGCTCGAGCTCTTGGCCTTCATCATTATTTTTCTCAAGTTCCTCCATTGTTCCTAAGAACTCAGAACCAGAACCAGAAGAGTCGTTTGCATCAGTCTTAGCCGGGAGGCGTCTTCGAGCGGTTGACTCTAGCTTTCAGGCCTTGGCTATTTCATCGTCAATATCAATGATGCTCGCTTTGGCCTCTTCCAAATTTTTTCCTCCATGCTATACATAAAACATATTTTTTCAATGATGGGGACTCCGCTCAGCACTGGAGTTCTGATTTAAGCAAATCAACCTTGGTCGAAAGGCCATCCCACTCGGATCCCGTGGCGCTTAGGCTAAGATCAAGATCACGGATAGTGGTTATATGAACTTTATTATGCTCCATGATCCTCGTATACCTATCCTCCATCTTGGCACACTCCTCCTCTACAGCAATAACCTCTTCAGCTTTGGAGTTCAAGACTGCCTCCAAGTTATTCAATCTCTCAATGGAGGCAGATTCGCGCTCGGTGGCAGCGAGCACAGCATTCTGGACCTCAGACCATTTAGCCTTGGCTTCTTGTAACTATACATTTATTGAGAGGCTTCTTGTCTAAGGGATATCACTTCCTACTCACTCTGATGCAACCGAGCCTTTAATGCACCAGCTTCAACAGCTTTTGCTTCCAATACCGGGAGGCGAGAAACAATTTGCTCCCTCTCGGCCAACAATTGGTCCCGCTCAGATTGGAGTCCTTCTATATCTAGGATCAATTTTTGAAGGCCCTCGGAAGCAAATAAGTTGGCATGTAAAGCAAAAACCCAAGTTAGAAACCCTTTCATAGTAAGTCAAAGAGAAACAAGCAGTAAAGAGAACAAGTATGTTACCGCTGCTGCATATGTATGGCATTGTTTAACAAACACTCTCCCGAGAGAAAATGTATTTTCTTCTTATCCTTTTCTGAAGCTAGCGGTTTCAGATAGTTGGCAAGTTCCATCGGTCGGGATAGTAGATGGCATTTGGTAGATACCGAGAGGGAGAAACTCCTCTCCTGTAGGGATCTGCAAAAGGGGGAAAATAATTGTTCCCCAAATTCTCATGGTCTGGAGACTGCAGAGGAGGGACTTCCTCCTCTCGGGCGTCTGCGGCCGGTGGGGGTGATGTAGCAGTTAGTGGTGATGAAGGTATGGCTGGCGTAGAAGGAGATGAAACTGATGGTGTTATGGGTTGAGAAGCAGCTACGGCGGAGGCCTAGTACTCGGCCTCACAATACTGGGAGTAGCAGTTGGGACCGGAAAGGGCGAGTTGTCATTCTCCACCAAGTCAAAATCTCCCTAGAGCGCTTGGGCATCGTCCTCGGTTGGGTTTACAAACTCTTCAGATTGAGCATTCTGTTGAGCTGATGAAGGATGTCGTCTTCTTTATTGGGAAGCCCCTTTATCACTGGCTTCCCAATCATCATCAATCACCACAGTGATAGCGACTAGCTCGGGCGCGACTTTCTTTACCTTTTTATTCTTGCCCTCGGTCGAGGAAGAACGCCGCCTTTTTGGGTGCTTGTTCTCTGACCGGGGATTCCGAGAGGAAGCACTTGCATCGGAAGCAGATCCGATGGAGCCTTTTCGGGTGAGAGCCATCTTCATCAATCTCGCAGCCTCCACGTTATCAACCAAAAAATCTTCCTCAGTGATGGTAACAGAACCATGCGGGAGACCTTAATCCAACAAAAAGTGATGTTAACTAGTTTTCTTATGCACAATGATGAGATGGGGGCAAAATTGGTTTTACGAGTCAACTTACCATGATTCTTGGCCCTCCATCCATATTTGGGGGCCAAATCTTTTCACCAGTGGGTCTCAGGCATGGTGATGTCCAGAGTCGTCTGAAACAACCGGTCCAAGCCTTCAACCCTTAGAGGTGTCCACCGAGTTGCTGAAATAATGAAAAGATAAGGTCTGCAACAACATGAAACAACTTTTTTTTCAGAAAAAAGACATACTTTGAACTTACGTGTATGAGTCCAGAACTCAGGGAAAGATGGAGTTGTGGCCGGGATGATATCTATAACACCCCGAAAAATTTCGAAGTACTTAAGCGCTATTAAGAAAGTTGATGTATGCTAATTATATTATTTTGTGTGTAGACAAGTACTATTATATGAATGATAGCAATTTATCATGATAATATATGTATGAGGTTCATTAAGAATTGTTTATGGTCTAAGAAGATCCCTAAGTCCAAGTCAAGTTGGAAATTTCATGATAGACTAAAGTTTTAAATGGGTACGCACAAGACCCAACTTTGAACGAGAATATATACATATATATATATATATATATATATATATATATATATATATATATATATATATATATATATATATATATATATATATATATATATATAGAGAGAGAGAGAGAGAGAGAGAGAGAGAGAGAGAGAGAGAGAGAAGTTTCGAACGCTTCAAACTATTTGTCATTTGGACATTCCTATAAAAATTTATGACCAAATTACCAAAGGCTGGAAAAATGCGATTTTGCGACCAATTCTGCGATCACAGAACCATTATGCGATCGTAGAAGTAGTTATGCGACCACAAAATGGTCGCAGACCTGTCCAGTGAAGCCCATTTCAGGGCATCGATTTTAGGATCATTTTGCGACCCGCATACCCATTGTACGGTCCATTATGCGACCACAAATCTGCTTTCGGTGGGTTAATATTTCTATTTTCATAACCCGACCCCATTTTGACAAATATGCTTTGGGGTTTATTTTGGGGCAATTATCTGAGGTTTTTTAGAGAGAAGTGAGAGTGTTCTAGAGAGAGGAAGTAGATGAAGTGTTTTGTTCATTAAGATCTTATCCAAGCTTTGAAATCCAATAAGGAAATCTCACAAGTTCTTCATCTAAGAGGTAAGGTTCCATACCCTAGTTTTCAATTTCGGATTTGGGTAGAAGATGGTTGATTAGGAGTATGATTCTTGGGTATGAGAGAATTATTTATACATATATGTACCAATAAGGTTTGTGGGAAGATTATTGAGCTCAAATAAGTAAAGATTGGGTTGTAGAATGAAGGAAATCTTGTAGAAGAACCTTGTAGCCAAATTTACACACCTAGTGTTTGATAAAATACTCAAATGAGCTGAAACCATGAATACCTTCCTAATTTGTGTTCAATTTTGTTATGTCTCAAAATAGATTGGAATTGCTAGAATTTCTAGAACGTTGTAGTAATTTAATGAAAGCTCAAAGCAAGGTATGTTGGCTAAACTACTATCATAGAATTGAATTCAATGATGTTTTCATAAGTTTCAAGTATGGTTGTCTCAAGTTCCTTATTCTATGTTCCGAGTTGTTCCCAATAAATTTGATTGTCCCGAATAAGCAAAGTGTCGAGAATTATGTATTCAAAACGTGTTCCGAATTTTCCTATCACATTATGTTATCTTTAGGAATGTGTTCAAGAATGATATGTGTATTAAAATGCTATGTCTTTGAGTTGTGTTTCAAATAAAGGTTATGATGCCAAATTGTGTGAGCAAACTCAGTATGCTTAAGACTCTTAATTGCTCATATGTATACCTAAAGTCTTGATTGAAAATGTCTTATTGTTGTTAACCTATAAAGATGGTTGGAAGTGAAATAAGTGAATTGGGGATACAAAGTGTGGACAACGTGCCAGGAGTGAAAGTTATACTTGTGGCCAATGGTGCCAATGAAATGAAATGATGTGAGAAAGATTATGAAATGAGCTTTGACTCAACTATTCCAAAATTGACTTCGATAATATAATTGGCTAAAAGCTTATGAACTCAAGTGATGCCCATATGTGGCTGTTTTAGCTAATGCTATGCTTTGTGAGTATTTTTAATGTGTTTTGCGTTCTTGCATATTCGTGAGTGGAAATTGTGTATTGTCCTTTTTAGGGAAAAGTATTTCAAGAATGAATGATGTGTTAATTGTGTATGATTTTAACTTGGGCTTCGGTTTCCAATCATTTTACTCCATTTCTTGGAAAGAAATCCATTGTGTTTAAAGCCTTCATTACTAATGAACATTAAGTTGTGATTTTCGAAATATTCTATTTGTTGATAATTATGATGATGATCTATGAAAGGGAAGAAATGAAAGTGTGGAATATGAAATACGGCCATTGCGCCATGAATAAAGAATCATATGAATGGCCAAGAGAGCCAATGAAATAATAATGTTGTAAGTTGTTGAAAGTACCGATTACGTGATATGTGGCGTGAAAGGTTATGAGAGGTACGTCTATGTACTTTTTTTTCCAATGTGTTATAAGCCCCTTTGTTCTTCCGAGTAAAGACTATGATGTTCTTAAATATTCTAAATGCTCTTAATGTAGTATGATTACCCATGGCAAGTACTAGTAAGTGATAGTATGGACATGAAATGTGGTCGTTGCATAAATGAAAATTATGAAGTGTTGTATGTCCCAATGGTTTCAACTATAGTTGTATGTTTCTGAAAATAATATATGTAAATGACTTCGATTGTTAAGTCCCCAAGAGTCATGAACCTAGATAATGACCTCAAGAGGTCAAAGGAGTGAATAATGAGATGGAAGGGAGATGTCCTTTATTAAATGATGATGAACCTTAAGAAAAGGAATTGGGCCCATGTGCCATTGAAATCGACTTATTGATTTACCATGCATGTGTTAATGTAATGAGTTGTGTTTCTCCATGATGAGCATGAACATGAAGTATTCCAATGATATAAGTAATTACGACCTTAAATGTAATGACAAACTATGTCGCTTTGAGTTTATATATGGTATTGTGATTGGGATTAAATCTCCACCTACATATATTGGGGTGAGGCGGCATGACCGCTTTGTGTAGGGATTGTGGTATTGTGGAATACACCTCCACCCACATATATTGGGGTGGGGCGGCATGACCGCTTTGTGTAGGGATTGTGGCATTCTGACACACATCCACCCGCATATATTGGGTGAGGCGGTAGGGCCGCTTTGTGTAGGAATTGTGATATTGTGGAATACACCTCCACCCGCATATATTGGGGTGAGGAAGCATGACCGCTTTCTATAGGGATTGTGGTATTGTGACACATACCCACCCGCATATATTTGGGTGAGGCGGTAGTGCCGCTTTGTGTAGGGATTATGGTATTGTGATACACCTCCAGCCGCATATATATTGGGGTGAGGCAGTAGCATTGTGGTATTGTGATACACCTCCCCCCGCATATATTGGGGTGAGGTGGTAGGGCCGCTTTGTGTAGGGATTGTGGTATTGTGAGACACATCCACCCGCATATATTGGGCTGAGGCGGTAGGGCCGCTTTGTGTAGGGATTGTGGTATTATGACACACGTCCACCCGCATATATTGGGGTGAGGCGGTAGGGCCGCTTTATGTAGGTATTGTGGTATTGTGATATACCTCCAGCCGCATATATATTGGGGTGAGGCGGTAGGGACGCTTTGTGTAGGGATTGTGGTATTGTGAATACCTCCACCTGCATATATTGGGGTGAGGCGGTAGGGCCGCTTTGTGTAGGGATTGTGGTATTGTGATACACCTCCACCGCATATGTTGTGGTGAGGTGGCAGGGCCGCTTTATGTGAAGGTGGTTATAGAGGATCCCCGACTGAATATCTATAAATGTTAATGGAAGCTCTAAATAAATTTGCTTGACGTTAACGGCTATCTAAGCCCATTTATTGTTGCTATGATTCATCATATTCATGTCATATTTCCAAGCCGTTGAATAGGTGTATTTATATTATGTAAGTGAACGTTGTGAACGGTCTATGAGACGCATAGGTATATAATATGATATGTGAACATTAAGGACGGTCTGCGAAATGTATATGTGTAAAATAAGGGAGGAAGGTGCCACTTTTGTTGGCATTGTTTTTGCATGTTGTTACAATTACATTATTTTATGTATTCCACGTATAGTTCATATGGCGCAGTTGATCCTAAAAGAAGGTTAGAATGATGCAAGTATAATAAGACTTGAAATGTGATTTTATTGGATGTTTCGTAGTTTCTTGATGTACTTTATTTGCCTGTTATTTGAGTTACCGTATTTTCATATGATGTTTTAATGGATACATGTATACTTTTACAGGATGATATGGACCTTTGATAGGGATCTTCTTCACTACTAAGCTTATGGTGAGCCCGCTACAGTTCTAGTGGGTGTTTGGGTCTAGTTAATTTTATGTATATAGGTATCTATTGTCATAGAAGCTCCATGTACACAATGGGTCATGTAATCAAAGATTTGAGTTATGTTATGTATTTATGTTCACAATATTTACAGTTATTTATAGAGTTGTGTAACCACAACGAGAATGAAAATATGGGCCATTGAGCCAAATGTATTTAGTATGAAAGTTAAGATCTTATTATGTTATGGTAAATCATGCATGAGTAATGATGAGAGGTTAATGTAAATTAGGCTTGTTCGATTGGGTTTACTCTGTTAAGCGCCGCTTGCGCTCCTCGATTTCAGGGCACGACAATATCCCTGGTAGCAACAACGATAAAACGCTTCATCCATCCACGGTCTTTATTGTCATCCATGTTGGTGAGCAAAGCATGGTGGCCCCGTTTGCTAAAATTTATAGCAAAGCATGGTGG
The DNA here is from genome assembly GCF_000715075.1 of Nicotiana tabacum. Lineage (NCBI taxonomy): Eukaryota > Viridiplantae > Streptophyta > Magnoliopsida > Solanales > Solanaceae > Nicotiana > Nicotiana tabacum. The sequence goes on from NC_134092.1 coordinate 110,909,812, forward strand.
CCTCATTCATCTCCTAGCACAGTCGCCATAGACATGCAACTCTTCGCCAAACCGAAGGGCCCACCTGTGCCAAACAAATTTGATATTTGTGGCACAGCTCCAAAATCACAGGGTCAAGTCTCCCACTCAAAGAAAACGCACCCAAAGTGAATGTGTATGTATAAATATACATGAAGCCCTTCTAAGTGAAGGTTACTCGCTTCACCAGTTCGGGAGCAATGATATTCAAGTCATGGCAATCACAGTCCTCCTTAATAGCAGTCAGCGGGAATGCTGAAAGGGTGGATAGATAAAGGGCATATGCCAACAGCCCAAGTGCAAGAACTTAAAGAAGGGAACTTCTATTCGAAGTCCTTGGCTGTATTGAGTACTTTAGGGATGATGGTGCTCACCGTGGGAGGGTAAGCATCAACATCGATTTCTTTGTCTTTTCTCTTCTTTGGGCCTCCACCAAAGAGAGGACCAGAGTTTTTGGAAGGGTTAGTAAAGAATCCATGATCGGCAGAAGATGTTAAGAGTTCTTTAGAGAAGATTAAAGAAAGATGAAAGCAGCGAAGAGTTGAATGCAAATAAGTTGAGAAAGTTTGTAAAATTGTTAAGTGTAAGAGAAGAAGAATAAGGCGTACAAGGAAAAGAATAGGCGGCTAAAATCGTAGCCATGATTATCTCGAGAACCGGAAAAAATATTGCTAAATCGTGGAGTAACATATGTTCGGAGTATTAAATGCGAAGAGACGTGCATCTAATCAAGCGTCAGAAACATTTCATAAGGGTTCGGAAAATTTCTCGCCAAGAAAGGAATCTTCACCAACTTCCCAGTAACACAAAGATGTGCCACCAAAAAGTAGGGGGACGATCTGTGTAGGGTGAAATTAGTTCACATTAAATACTCTAATGAGAGAATGACACATGGAAGCGGGAAAAGACAAAAGACGAAGTAAGTGAAAACCAAGACCGAGGACAACAACTTCGGTTGGCATCAGGTAGACACCGAATGGAACATTGTTAACGAGAGCATACGAATATTTGCCACCAAATGACAATCAATAAAGAATATTCCTCAGTATTGAATACACGTCTGTTATATAGAATTTTGGCATTTCATTACATGTCGTTACATATTCATCAATGCCCCCCATTATCGTCATTTAAGAGGGGCTTGATCCTAGGACCTTGTTCCCTAGGTTTAGCTATAAATAGTGACTTCAACAGCCATTGTAAGACATGAAAATCCTGATAAACTTATGGTACACATTATTCCAAGCTAAATAATACTTTATTTTCTGTCTAACGATATTCTTATTGGTGTCTTCGGAAGCTTTGCTCCCGGGACCAAGATGTCTGCTATTTTATCTCGATTTTAACACTAAGTCTTGCATTTTATTTAATTTATTTATCATTTTAGAATCAAATCAATTCTCTTGTCTATAAACCACGCTATAAATTCAACTATACCATTTTACTAGTAAACAATTAGGTTTTAGTTGTAATTTAACTTGCATAACCAATTGTCATTTTTATCAATTTGTAAATTAATGTTTATCATTGTTTACTCGTAACACGGTACAATTGAATTTATATATTGTTTCTAGATAAGTGAATTAACTCGATCCTGAAATAATAAAAGAATTAAACAAATATGAAATACTTAGACTTGAGATGAAAATGAAATAGCAGAAACAATAGTTCCGGGAGCAGGGCTTCCGAGCACAACAATGATGAAATCAAAAAGCAAGTGGATAAAGTTGTATAAAGCTTTGAATAGATTGTAGCCTAAGTTTGCCAGAAAATTCATATCATTTGCAATGATAACATAGCTCACTATTTATAGTTGCACCTAGGGAACAAGGTCCTAGGATCATACCTTTCTTTAATGTCAATTATGAGGGCCATTGAAGAATGTGTAACGGTGGGCATGAATGATAAATTCTTTGTAACGGGCAGTGTACTAAATGCTGTAGACTATTCTTCATTAAATGCTACCGGCTGGTAGGCATTTATTGCATTTTTATGAGCATCATTCTTTCCAGTAATAAATGGAACAGTTGTCTTCGGTTTTAGCTATCCTCTGCCTTCGGTTCCACGTGTCACACTTTTATGCAATCACTTAACATAGCATATTTTACCCTATACAGATAGTCCCCCTGATTTCCGGTGGCATAACTTTGTATCACTAGGAAGTTGTTAGAAAGGTTCTTTTTGGCGGAAATTTCTCTGACCCCCTCTGAAAAGCTTCTGACGGTTATTTAGACGCACGTTTCTCCGTATTTAATGCCCCAAACATGCGTCATCCCATTATTCAGCATAACATTTGCTGGTTATCGAGGTAATTATGGCCACGAATTTAGCCGCCTAAACCTTTACTTATACGCATTATCCTTTTTTATTCACACCCCATAATTCTCCAAACTCTCTTCATTCAATCTGCACTCTGTTCTTCAACCTTTCTTTAATTCTCTTCATAAGAGAAACGCTTTTCCTTCTTCTCTAACAAATAATGGCTTTTTCTTCAAAAAATCTCAATTCCTCAAAGAACAAAAACAAAGCCGATGAAGCCGCTCCTCCTACAGTGATCACCATCATCCCCAGAAGTCTTGTCACAAATAAAGACTTCGAAGAGAGATTTCCTTCTACTAACTCTTGTACATGGGCCGTTAGCAGATATCCTTCTTCTATCCGCCATTCCAGTATTCCTGATGTGAAGGAAGATTATCATTGCCAAGATTTAGACGTTATTGCCCCTGATCTGGCGGAGCGGGTAACCTTACCCAAGAAAGGTTTTACGTACTTCTATACGCTTCCCTTCACTTTGGGGACGTTTTCTCTGAGTGGAGAGCTTGACTCCGTTATTGCGGATTTTTGCCTCCTCTACCAGATATGTTTTGCTCAGGTGAGTCCCTCTGTGTGGAGAACGATTGCTTGTCTTCGGCGTCTGTGCCAAGAAACGGGGGAGGAGCTATCCCTAGCTCACGTGATGAACCTTTATTCCCCCAAGATCTTCTGTGGGGGGTGATTAACTTCAGCAAGCGAGGCCACCATGAACTGCTATCCATCATAAGATGATGATAACTACCATGGGTGGATGGAGCGGTTTGTTTCAGTTGCCACCAGTGACATCATCCCGGCCTCAGCTCCTTCCCTCCCAGAATTATGGAACCGCACTCGTAAGTATACAGTTTACTTCTGCTTTTGTTAAAGATCAATCCTCGTCATTATTAACTTTTATTCCTTTACTTGCCTCAGCGACTCAGTGGGTTCCCCCTAGAGTTGAGGGCTTGGAACAATGGGTTCAGAAAATTTTGGACGTTACTACGCCCGAAACCCGCTCGTGGAAAGACATGTCCCTGAAATATGGGTGAAAGGCCAAAAATCATGGTAAGGTGAACTCATCTTGTCCTTACCTTTTTCATATGAGAAACTTGTCTGATTCTTATCTCCCATTGAATATAGGTCTACCCCAGTGCTCAGTTGTTGTCCCCGAAGAGGACATTTTGGCTGATCCTGCTGATGCGGCGAGGCGACTCTAGAAGGAATTTTCACAGACAGGTATCTTCGGGCCTGCTTTTGGTACAAGTGCTTCTTCTCGGAGTCCCCGGCAGGAGAACAAACAACAAAAAGGGAGGTGTTCCTCTGCGGCCTGGGGAAAGAATAAAAGGGCAAAGAATACTGCCCCCAAGTCATCTCCGAAATTCGTGGTGACGAGCCCTCTGCCCGGGCCAGCCATAGATACCGTGATGATTGATGATAATGGAGAAGCTAGCGAGGAAGGAGCTATTTTACATAGAAGATGATGACCTTCCTCAACTCAACATACTGTTCAATCTATTGAGTTAGTTACACCAACCGTGGATGATGCCTCGGCTCTCTGGAGGGAGTTTGAAATGGTGGAAAATGCCAACTCCCATTTTCGGATCCCAGTCGTTGTGCCCGATACTGTGGGGCATAGTACCAGGTCCCTGTCGTCTTTGGTTGACAAGCAACCAACAACCAGCACTGCGTTTGTTGCAACTGCTTCTCACCCTTCAACACCATCAACTTTATCTCCTTCTTCACCAACTCTTCCACCATCAACTGCTACATCATCTTCATCGGCCGCATCCGTCCGAGAAGAGGATGTTCCTCTCCCCCAGTCCCCAGTTCATGGGAATAGGGGGCAAAATTATGTTGCTCCCTCAGAAAATCCACAAAAGAGGAGGAGCGTTACTCTCTCGGTCTCCACCGGATGCAATTTGCTATCACGACCAGTGGAACTTTCTAACTATCTGAAGCCTTTGGCTTTAGAAAAAGATTGGGAAAAGATAAAGGCTCTCTCGGGAGAGTGCTTGTTGAACAATGCCATGTACAACGCCGTAGTGCTACATTCTTCATTTCCTTTGTCATTTCTACTGTATTTGATTTAGTAACAACTTGAGTTCGCCTTTCTTGTTTTGCAGGCCAATTTCCTTGCTTCTGGGTGCCTCCAAAGGTTGATTCGGGAAAAAAAAAAGAACTTACCTCTAGGCGGGATCAACTTTTGGCTGAGCGGGACCAAACTATTGCTCGCCTCTCAGAACTGGAAGCCAAAGCTACTGAGGCCGTTGTGTTGGAGGCTAGTTTGCAGTAAAGCGAGCAAGAAATGGAAACCCTTAGCCAAGAAATTACCCCGCTGAGGGTTTAATTTGAAGAGACCAAGGCCAAATGGGCTGAAGTCCATAGTGTTGTTCCTGCTGCATCTGATCACGAGGCTGCCTCCGCTGAGAGATTGACCAACTTGGAGGCAGCCTTGAACTCCAAAACTGAAGAGCTTGCTGCTGCGGGGGTGAAATATGCCCAATTGGAGGAGAAGTATAAGATGACCATTGAGCATAATAGAATTTTTAGCTCTACTGTCTGCGAACTCGACGTTAGCCTCAAGTCCATTAGATCTGCCCAGGAAAACCTTTCTGCCGAGGTTATCCAACTCAAGCACCAAACGACTTCCCCGTTGTTAATAAAACATATGTTATGTACAACATGAGGATAAAAACCTTGGAAGAGGCTAAAGCTAGCATCATTGACTTTGATGCCGAAATCGCTAAAGCCCGTAATCTAGAGTCAGCTGGTAAAAGAGGTCTCCCGGCAGGGCCTGATGCTGCTGGTTCTTCTGGTTCCGATTCTGAATCCTCAAGAACTAAAGAGGAACTGGAGGGCGAAGACGTTGAAGGTCAAACTGATGAGGGTCAAGATATTGAGCTAACGGCGGATCAACCCACTTCCCCTGGGGGAGCGGATGCTTCTCTTGTAGCACCCCGAAAAATTTTGAAGTACTTAAGCGCTATTAAGAAAGTTGATATGCACTAATTGTATTATTTTGTGTGCAGACGAGGACTATTAATATGATGGATATCAATTGGATATGATAATAAGTGTATGATATATGTATATATGTAGATATGCTCGTCTAAAATTTGGTCTTGTGCGTACTCATTTGAAACTTTGGTCTATCATGTAATTTCCAACTTAACTTGGACTTAGGGCTATCCTTAGACCCCGCATCACTTATAATATGTCTTATACACTTATTATCCAAATTTTGGACGAGCATATCTATCTATCTATCTATCTATCTATATATATATATATATATATATATATATATATATATATATATATATATATATATATATATATATATATATATATATATATATATATATATATATATATAAGGAGTTATGTGATGTAAAACCTATCAAATGAAATATCTTCGAGTTTGATTTCTAACTCTTCAAACCGTTTATCGTTTGGACATTCCTACAAGAAGTTATGACCAAATTACCAAAGGTTGGCAGAGGAGTCTGCGGATGCGAAGCATCCGGGGCCGCGTCCGAAAGAAAGGCTGGCAGTGAAGTGTTACCATAGCGTCCAGGTCCGCATCCGAGCTTCAAAGAGGAGTGAAGTGGGGATGCGAAGCATCCATGGCCGCATCCTAAAGCCAAAAAACTGGGCTTATAAATATAAAATCGTGGGAAGAGAGTATTTTGTGTATTGGGGGTTAGGGTTCTTGATGGTAAAGAGACTATTTTGAGCTCAAATCAAGTCCAATCAACTAAGGTAAGTTGTTAATGATGTTTTGGGTTGATTCTTACTAATATACATGAGTTCTAACATTATTCTTACATCCAAATACTAGATCCTCAAGAACACAAAAATCACCAAAGTTGTGATTTTTCAAGATTGATCTACTAGAGGTAATTCCAATGCTTCAAACTCGTTTATTATGAGTAGTTAGAAGTATTTGAAGCATTTGTTACAAGTTTTAATGGTTGAAAGATTGGATTATAAAACTCTAGTTCATGGCATGAATAATACTTTTGAGAAAATAAGAGAGAATATGAATGGTAATCTTGGCGATGAAATTTATGAATACAATGAACCTATGGAATTATTTGTTAGCAAAAGATGGAAATGATCAACTAAGTAATTACCCGAATTGTATATTTTGCAAGTGTTGATTATGGAAGACGATGAATAGTAACTTGGTGGTAATGGACAATTGATGTAGTATCATTTATGACTTCGAATGGGTATTAAAACATAAGAATGAAGTTGAATGGTCTAGCATGTAAAACTATTTGGCGATTTGAATTATTGGAGGCTTGTAGCAAACTTATGAGCCATATATGGATGTTGATCAATATCTTAGGTCATAGTCTGATGTAATTAGTATATCCAATTGTAGATATCGATTTGTTGGTGATGTTGAGAAGTTTAATCAGCATTGGAATTATAGAGGAGGATTGAAAACTTGTGAATGTTAATAAAGCGAAAGAGAGGTAAGTTGATTAAAACTTACTCTTCTTGAGGGACTTTCTCTAAAAGCATGTTTCGAGTTAATACTTAAGATATTTGCAAATGTGCTTTCATGCATGTGGGGACAAACAAGTACGGATGTCTCCATGTATTAAAATATTATATTGCATAGTATCATGCAGTTTTATAAAATTTTATTTTAAATTCTATTGGCAAAATGACACTCAAGGCAAATGTTATAAGTTTTTATCAAAACTTACGTATTTACAAGAGTATACATATTTGAGTGCTAAAAATAAGTTTTCGTAAAAAGTATTTCTTCTGAAAATTGACGAACAGAATGGCATTTGTGGTATCTTTTAAAGATTGATGTTAAATTGCTAAAGGCTTTAGCTTGTAAAAATGTTATTTATTTATATTTTGTTCAAATGATTTAGATTTTCTATAAATGCTATGATTTGATAAAAATAGATCCTTTGAGGCTACTATGCTATGAACCTATTTTTGAAGTATCAATTGTTTTGGGAGTTACTTGTGTTCACCGAGATTGGCTTCAGATATATCGTTTTCGTTGTCATGAAACTACACGTGCCGATGTAGGCGTAGATGGCCACTTTGTGGCATAGACTACGACAGAGTGCTCTCCCTCGAGAGAGTACTATTTTGTGCTATTATTAGCATGGTTGAGTCGATTCGTACAGCACTACGATGAGACGACTTGAGCAAGTAGGGTATATGATACTTGCCGCTAGGTATATAACCTAGTTGACCTTCTTATATCGGTGATGGTATAGTACTCCCAGTGAATGGTAAGGATGATTTTCTTATATTTAGGCCTAAGAAACCGAAAGTGATTTCAATGACATAAAGCAAACAAAATGATTTTTTATGATTTTATCCAAAATCTTGGATTGATGTAAATATTTTAAAAGATTATATTGTGGGTTCTATTTCACTTGGTTGTTATTTAAAATGACAAGGGTCATGAATTGATAAAAAATTTATCGTTTTATATCAAATATTTGTGCATTATTTTTATAAAGTCTTTCCATGAACTTAAGTTAGAGAGAGTTTATGACACTTATTGAGTACCGTTGTGGTGTACTCAACCCTTAGGGGGCCCCTCCAGGGTCCCACTTACTTTACATATTTCAGGATGAGGTATGATACGTGGCATGCGGTCAGGGCTAGGATGACTCTTTTCCTGAGGTATATGGTGAGGCACCACTCCTATTTCGTGGTAGCTATCATGTTGTTTTCTTAATTTATGCTAGTCGGGTATTAACCCAAGTGTTTAATTCTATTCTTTGGTATAGAGGATCCATAGATAGTTGTGAAAGGTTATAGCAACGGGGTTGTACACGACATACATGAAAGTATATTTATTTTACTTAGTCTCATTGTTATTATCATGAAAGACGTCATGTGTGATTTTGAATTGAAAAATAGTTTATCATTTAACTTGAAAATGTATATGATTTTCAAGGAGCTTCCGCAGCTAAATTGGTTTTCATGCATATGATTTGGGTGCATCACATGGTTTGGTTCGCTCAGGTCGGGTAGTGTGCCGGGTGTCGGTCACGTGGTTTTGGGTCGTGACATCTCTTCCTCCGGGTTCTGGAGATGCAGTAGTTTAGCTTTTCATTCATTCAGACAAGAAACAAGATAGAAATAAAAGGACTTTACTTTATTCCTTCTATTTTCAAAACGTACATAAGCATTCGTTATGCTAAAACGAATTGCCTTTTCTTGTGGCTAACTTATACAACTTGTTTCTACGGAGCTGGTTGCGCAGTCCCCGATCCCTATAATACAACTATGTTTCTGGTTTTTGTATTCCGGTCGACGTGGCAGTCATTGTTTCTGCATTCGTTATATCATTCTCCCCAGTGTTGGAATGCGAAGAATGCGAATTGGAACACTGGAAGTTTTGCACCTTCGAGGACTCCACTAATGAATTGCTAGATAATCTTCAGTTTGGTAACAAAATTCACTTCCCCTCAGGAATTTATGCTATCGAGTCAAAGACTATCTAACAATCCGCTAGGGGTTTGAAATTCTGAACAGTCGGGTAAACTTTGCTTGATAGAAAACTTAATTTCCCGGTAGGAATTTTGCTATCGAGCCGAAGATTATCTAATCGCTCCAGAGTGGTTCTTCACTTGTGTGCCTTGCTATTAAAGCTCTTATTGTTGCTGTCGAAACCTTATTCGTAGTATGCTTTTTGTTACTACCTCATTAAAAACCTTGCCAGAAAAACCCAATTGGGACAAAAACTGGACGAAAGGAAAAAGAGTGCAGCATATACTTTCAGTCCAGGTGATGTTCATCAGCAATAATATCTCTTGAGGTATGCCACATTCCAGTTGCTTGGCAACTTTTCTCCATCCTGATTCTTCAACTCGTATGAACCTTTCCCGGCGACAACTGAAACTCGGAAGGGGTCTTCTCAGGTTGGACCTAACTTCCCTGCATTGAGTTCCCAGGTGATTTGAGTTACTTTCCTTAGAACCAAGTCTCTCACTTTGAAATAATGGAGGTTGGCTCTTTGATTATAATATATTTCTATTATCTGCCTTTGGGTTGCCATTCTTATATGCGCCAAGTCCCTGCGCTCATCGAGTAGCTCCAAGTTAACTAACATTGCTTTGTTGTTTGTCACTTCACTTGCCTGAAAATATCTCAAGGTGGGCTCCCCTACTTCCACCAGGATTAAGGCTTCTGCTCCGTACATAAGGGAGAAAGGAGTTTCTCCTGTGCTCGATTTGGCCATTGTTTGGTACGCCTATAGCACTCCAGGTAGTTCCTCAGGCCATCTACCTTTAGCTGCTTCCAATCTCTTTTTGAGATTTTGTATAATCATTTTATTTGTTGATTCCGCTTGACCATTTGCGCTCAGATGATAGAGCGAATATGTGATTCTTTTGATTTTCAAGTCTTAAGGAACTTTGTGATCTTTGCGCCTATAAATTGTGGCCCGTTATCGCAGGCTATCTCTTTTGGTATTCCAAATCTGCAAAAATTATGTTCTCCCACAAGAAATCCACCACCTCACATTCGTCGATCTTCTGATAAGGACCTGCTTCAACCCACTTAGAAAAATAGTCAATTAAAATTAAAAGAAATCTTACCTTACCAGGGGCCGGCGGCAGTGGTCCGATGATATCCATTCCCCACTTCATGAAAGGTCATGGAGACAGAATTGAGTGTAATGGTTCTGTTGGTTGATGTATTAGTGGTGCGTAGCATTGACACTTATTGCATTTTTGCATGAAATCTTTGGCGTCTTGTTCCATTCGGGGCCAATAGTATCCCGCCCTTACCAGTTTTAGTACTAAGGAGTCTGCGCCAGAATGATTTCCACATATCCCTTCGTGGACTTCTCATATAACATAATTAGCTTCGGAGGCTCCTAAGCATCGGGTTAGCAGGCCTTGGAAAGATTTCCTGTACAGTTGGCCTCCTTTAAAGCTATATCGTGCTGCTTTGGCGCGCAACACCCGGGATGCCTTGGAGTCTTCGTGCAACTTCCCGTGCTCGATATAGTCAATGATTCCTCCAGTCCCAGACCAAATTAGTCGTATTCACCTCATAGTAGCTATCTGCATCCAGAACCGAGTGCATGAGCTGTACTACCATCCCAGAATCAGATCCCTTCATTTCTGTTGATGAACCGAGGTTAGCTAACGCATCCACTTCTGCATTTTCTTCCCTCAGGATATGCATAATTGACCACTCCTGGAATCGAGCAAGCAAAGTCTGAACCTTCACTACGTATTGTTGCATGCACTCCTCTTTGGTTTCAAAGATCCCATAGACCTGATTTACCACCAGCTGGAAGTCGCATTTGATTTCTATGACCTCGGAATCTAGTCCCCGGGCAAATTTGAGTCGTGTAATCAAAGCTTCATACTCTGCTTTGTTGTTAGTCAATGAGACCGTTCATATGGCTTGCCTTAGGGTTTCTCCCGAAGGCGTGATTAATACTATGCCAAGCATGGACCCATTTACGTTGCAAACTCCCGATGTCGATTCTGATACTATCACTATTTCTTTGGTTGCTAGAGGCAGCAATCCCGGACTAAAATCTGCCATAAAGTCAGCCAAAACTTGTGACTTAATCGCAGTCCTAGATTTATATTCTATGTCAAATTCACTCATTTCGATGGCCCATTTGGCCAACCTACCCGAGAGTTTGTGTTTGTGAAGGATATTCCGTAGGGGAAAGGTGGTCACCACAACTATCGGGTGACATTAGAAGTAAGGCCTCAGCTTTTGAGTGGCGACTATGAGAGCTGAGGCCAATTTCTCCAAATGCGGGTAGCGAGTTTCTACTCCCGTTAAAATTCTACTAACGTAATAAATGGGAGATTGCGTACCTTCGTCCTCACAGACTAAAACGGCGCTTACCGCTACCTCCGAGACTGCTAGGAAGATTAACAATTTTTCACTTTCCTCCAGCTTTGATAATAACGGAGGGCTTGACAAGTACCTTTTCAAATCCCTCAAAGCCTGATGGCATTCCGGGGTCTATTCGAAGTTGTTTTTCATTTTTGAGCAGGGCGAAGAAATGGTGGCATTTCTCTGATGATCGGGAAATGAACCTTCTCAAAGTGGCCAATCTCCATGTGAGCCTTTGAACCTCTTTTACGTTTGATAGCTGGTCCGAGATGTCTTTGATGGAATTGATCTTATCGGGGTTTACCTCAATCCCCCTTTGTGACACAATAAATCCTAGGAACTTGCCGGAGCTGACTCCGAAAGCTAACTTGTCGGGGTTAAGCTTCATGTTATGCTTTCTTAGGATGTCAAAAGTTTCTTGCAAATGCTTAAGATGATCACTTACATTCAAAGACTTAACAAGAATATTTGTCTATATAAACTTCCATGGTTTTCCCTATCTGTTTTCCAAACATCTTGTTTACGAGTCGCTGATAAAAGGCTCTGGCATTCTTTAGCCCGAAGGGCATCACATTATAACAATATGTGCCGAAATTCATTATGAACGAAGTCTTTTCATGATCCTCCGAGTTCATCTATATTTGGTTGTACCCGAAATAAGCATCGAGAAAACTCATTAACTCGTACTCGGTCATTGCATCAATCATTTGATCGATGTTTGGTAGTAGGAATGAGTTCTTTAGGCAAGCCTTATTCCAGTCCTTATATTATACGCACATGCGAAATTTATTTTCTTCTTAGGAACTAATACTACATTAGCTAGCCAATCTGGATACTTTACCTCTCGAATCGAACCGATATCAAGTAGGCGAGTTACCTCTTCGTTGACGAATTTATTCCTGGCCTCCGTAATAGGGCATTTCTTTTGTCTTACCTGAGGGATGATGGGATCCAAGATTAACTTGTGTACGACCACTTTTGTCGAGATACCTATCATATCTGTAACACAAAACAATCGACATTATACTTAAGAAATTCAATAAATCCAGACCTGGGCTCGGGGTGCAGTCCTGTCCCCAAGTGGAATTTCCTCTCCAAGAACTTTTCAAACAATGCAACTTGGTCAAGTTCTTCCGTTGTGGACTTTGTTGCGTCCGTCTCTTTTGGTACCTGGAAGTATCTTGGCACCTGATAAGATTCCGACGCTTCTTCCCCCTAGTTAACTTCACTTGATTTGGGAGCAGGCACCGGTTCCCGTAATTTCTATGCCGCATACTCATTCCCTTTGCTACCGGAGACCGAAATTGCATTCATCTCCCTTGCCACCGGTTGGTTGCCTTTTATTTGTTTAATCCCTTTGGGAGTTTGGAATTTCAGCAACTGATGATATGTTGATTGTACGGCTCTTATCTCGTGCAACCACGGTCTTCCCAGAATAATGTTGTAACCAATATCACCGTCCACAACCTCAAAAGGGTTGTCTTCATCAGCCCCTCGACATTTGTGGGCAACATGATCTCTCCTCAGGTTATTATGCTTGCGAGATCCACTAGAACACGTTTGATTTTAAAATCTAATACATTTAAAGAAATTACCAACGCGTCATTGTTTGGTAGCAACAATCCGTCTGCATCCTCCACCATGAAAGAGATGTCGTCCTCAGCGACTTCCCGGAGCCTTTTGCCTTGGGTTACTGTTAACCTCGTCTTTTTTGCTATCGAGGAGGTAACCATTTAATCTCGTTCCCCCCGAGGATCATGTTGATCGTCTGGCGTAGGGGGTCTTCTCATGCTTTTGAGGGCTCCGCGTTATCACGGTTGCGACCAAAATTGTTCTTGGCAAGATCACATAAGAACTCCCTGAGATGGCCATTTTTCAGTAGTGTCGCCACCTCTTCACGCAGATGTCGGCAGTCCCCAGTCCGGTGGCCATTAGTCCCGTGGTATTCGCATCATAAATTAGGGTCCCTCTGGATGGGATCAGACCTCATTGGCTTTGGGAATCGTGCTTCTTTAATGTTCCTCATATCCGATACTACATCTACTACACTAATGTTGAAGTTGTATTCTGATAGCCTGGGATAGGAAGGATCCCGAGAACCTTTATGTTGCTCCGATCGCGATCAGTTCTTCTACCGGTAACGAACCTGTCTGCCGACCGGAAAACTCTGCCGTGTCCTTAGGCCCATTTGTAGGGAAAAAACTGGCCCCTCGAAGACCGTCTATTGGTGTCGAAATCGTCTTTTGATTTTTCTTTATTCTTCTCCCGACCTTTAGCCGACGCCAGGAAGCCAATCTGATCATCTTTAATCCTCATCTTGAACTCGTACCGGTTGTGAACATCTGCCCAAGTTGTCTCTTGGAACTCGAGCAAGCTTTCCTTCAATATCCGGGAAGCATCAGAACTTCTCAAATTCAAACCCTTGGTAAATGATTCAGTTGCCCATTCACCCAGAATAGCCGAGTGACGAATTCCCGTAGCAACTCGGACTCTCCTTGTGCAATTCTGAATATGTCAGCCTTTCAGGCCTACACGTTTCTCGCCCCAGTATGGGCCTTAATGAAAGAATCTGCGAGCATCTCAAAGAAATATATGAAGTGCTCGGGCAACAGCGAATAGCACGTCAAGGCTCCCCTCGTGAGAGTGTCCCCGAATTTTTTCAGCAAAACAAACTCAATCTCATGGGGAGCTAAATTATTCCCCTTCACCTCTGTTGTATAGGTGGTAATATGCTCAAGAGGGTCCGAAGTCCCATCATATTTCGGCACGTCGGGCATTTTAAACCGCTTCGGGATCAATTCTGGTGGCGCGCTTGGTTTATACGGCAAATGAGTATACGTCTTTTAGTCCGACCCTTTCAGCACCAGTGGTGCACCTAGAATTTGGTCCATGCGGGCATTCACTTCCCTCATAAATAGTAAGAGCTCGCTTTTGAAGGGATCGCTCTCGTTATTGTGATTGGATCCGCTCCCCCGGCCCCATCAAAGCTGACCTCATCCCTCGGGGTGCTGTTGTCGACCCTCTACGTTGTTTGATTTGCGGGAGCACCAGGAGGAATTAGACCTCGTCCATTCGTGTTATTGGAAGCACCTGACAACGCCTACTTTAGTTATGTCATAACCTTATCCTGTCGTGTGAGATGACCTAGAATGACCTCTTGTTGCTCTTGCAGGACCCTTACCGCTTCAACACCATGCTCCTCTTCATCATCATCGGGAGTCGCCTCCCGAACGTGTCGCGGGTATCGTCTGCCGCGGACCGGCGTGGCATCGTTTCCTTCATTGCGGGTATCACTGATTGAATCCTCGTGCTGAGGCTGGTTTACTTGGGCCTCGAGATTGTATGTATTGTTAACACCATTATCTGCCATTTTCTGTGGATTTTGCTAAGAACATATAATCAAAACACATTAGTAAAAGAGGCAAGGATCAACTTAATTACACGACTGTCTAGGCCCCACGGTGGGCGCCAAATTATTTGCCCGCAAAATGATATAGATGAATTTATATGGGGTTTCTAGACAAGTGAATTAATTCGATCCTGAAATAATAAAAGAATTAAATAAATATGAAATATTTAGACTTGAGATGAAAATGAAATAGCATAAACAATAGTTCTAGGAGCAGGGCTTCCGGGCACAACAACGATGAAATCAAAAAGCAAGTGGATAAAGTTGTATAAAACTTTGAATAGATTGTAGCCTAAGTTTGCTAGAAAATTCGTATCATTTACGATGATAACATAGCTCACTATTTATAGTTGCACCTAAGGAACAAGGTCCTAGGATCCTCCTTTAATGTCAATTATGAAGGCCATTGAAGAATGTGTAACGGTGGTCATGAATGATAAATTTTTTGTAACGGGCAGTGTACTAAATGCTGTAGAATATTCTCTATTAAATGTTACCGGGTGGCAGGCATTTATTGCATCTTTATGAGCATCATTCTTTTCGGTAACAAATGGAACAGTTATCTTCGATTTTAGCTATGGTCTGCCTTCGGCTCCACGTGTCACTCTTTTATGCAATCACTTAACATAGCATATTTTACCCTATACATAAAAACTTATCTATAGTTACATTATAAGTGGACTAATTATATAAATACTAATATTCGGCCAAAAGGCATATATTTAACCGTTGTTGTTTCATATTTTAGTACTTTTAATCATCTTTTGAGTGTTAATTATACTACTTTGTGATTAATATTATGTTTTAACTGTGTAGGAATAAAGCGGTGTTAAGATGAAGAGATTTGGAGCAAAAATAAATAATATGCGGAAGAGAAGAAAAGGAAAATAAACAAAAAAGACAAGGGAGGACACCCTTTGGTATTTGTCCCCCCAAGTGTAGGACAAGAAAAAAGGGGAATACCAATTTGAAGTGAAGAACGAAATTGAAAATTAGGCAAAACATTCTGCCTCCGGCGCTAAGGCCAGCGCGAGGCGCTGCTCTGGATCCTGCTTGCGGGACTCTTCCTAGTTCGCTCGGGACAAGGTCATTTCGGTCCTACACGATCCCAACTAGCATAAAAGGGGTCCTAAACCTAATTTGGAGGATAGCTAACATACTTTGAAGAATAATTCACGTGGGGGAACACACACCACGCTTGGAGGAGGCTTCTAACTAGTTTTTCTTCTCTTCTCTTCTTTTAGTTTCATAGTTTATTAATTTTAGAGTTTTGGGTGCTACATGAGCGTTGTAGTTTGAAGCTTGAATTGTTCTTATTATTTTATCATATTAGTTTATTTATTCAATCTTGCGCTTAATTATTTAATTGTTTGATCACCAATTAAATACTATATACGAATCTAGGATTGAACTCGGGAGAGGGAATTCTAGATAGCATATAAGATTGAGTAAAGCAAGATCTTGAACCTGATTATCGGGAACGGATTTGCGGTTAGGATAGGGATATACCTAATTGCCTTGCTTGGTTATTATATGGGAATTATTAATGCGTTCTTGTTAATCCTAATTCCATAGGAATATAGGCGTTAGGTTAGCTTGAATAGGCGAGTAATAGTTCGGGAGAAGGCTACGAGTACTATTAACCCTGTCAGCCAATAAACAAGACAAATTAATTAGACAATTTAAGTGAAAGACTCAACAGGATTGTTAGCTAATCCATAGCTCTAGAATATCGTCTCTCATTGAATTCGTGTCTAATATTCGCCAACTTGTTTCCTTTAATCTCTTAGTTTGCTACTCTAGATTAGTTGTAGTTAATAATTTTTAGAAAAGTGCTTGAATAGATTAATTGTCTTAGTTTAATTTAGTAAATAGTTAATCACAAGTCCTTGTGGGTACGATTTCTGGGCTTACAATCCTATACTACTTGTCGACCAACGACGCCAAAACTTGTTGCTCCAAAACGCACACGCAAGTATACGTGGTCGACAAGTAATATAGGATTGTAAGTCCAGATATCTTACCCACAAGGACTTGTGATTACTCTTTACTAAACTAAACTAAGACAATTAATTTATTCAAGCACTTTTCTAAAGATTATTGACTACAACTAATCTAGAGTAGCAAACTAAGAGATTAAAGGAAACAAGTTGGCGAATATTAGACATGAATTCAATGAGAGACGATATTCTAGAGCTATAGGTTAGCTAACAATCATGTTGAGTCTTTCACTTAAATTGTCTAATTAATTTATCTGGTTTATTGGCTGACAGGGTTAATATTACTCGTAGCCTTCTCCCGAAGTACTACTCGCCTATTCAAGCTAACCTAACGCTTATATTCCTATGGAATTAGGTTTAACAAGAACGCATTAATAATTCCCGTATAATAACCAAGGTGATTAGGTATATCCCTATCCTAATCATAAATTGTTCCTGATAATCAGGTTCAAGATCTCGCTCTACTCAATCTTATATGCAATCTAGAATTCCCTCCTGAGTTCAATCCTAGATTCGTAGATAGTATTTAATTGGTGATCAAGCAATTAAATAATTAAGCGGAAGATTGAATAAATAAACCAATATGATAAAATAATAAGAACAATTCAAGCTTCAAACTACAACGTTCATGTAGTACCCAAAACTCTAAAATTAATAAACTATGAAACTAAAAGAAGAGAAGAGAAGAAAAACTAGTTAGAAGCCTCCTCCAAGCGTGGTATGTGTTTCCCACGTGAATTCTCCTTCAAAGTATGTTAGATATCCTCCAAATTAGGTTTAGGACCCCTTTTATACGAGTTGAGACCATGTATGGCCGAAATAACCTTGTCCCGAGCGAACTAGAAAAAGTCCCGCAGGCAGGATCTAGACCAACACCTCGCACTGGCCTTAGCGCTGGAGGCAGAATGTTTTGCCTAATTTTAAATTCCGTTCTTCACTTCAAATTGTATTCCCTTTTTTTCTTGTCCTCCACTTGGGGGACAAACACCAAAGGATGTCCCCCTTTGTCTTTTTTGTTTATTTTCCTTTTTTCTGCCTTTTATTCAATTTTGCTCCAAATCTCTTCATCTTCACACCGCTTTATTCCTACACAGTTAAAATATGATTAAAAGCACTAGAATAAGAGGCACCAACGGTTAAATATATGTATTTTTGGCCGAATATCACAACCCCACACTTAGACCTTTGTCCTCGAGTAAGCATTAAAACACTCTCAATAACTCAAGCCTAGAAACACCACCACTTCGGTTAATACTAACAATTAAGTCCTATACCAACTCAAACCATCAGATATACACTTCCTAATCATCGTGCAAGATATACAAATCACAAACAAATAAGAAACTTCTAACCTCCTAACATCAGAGAGGGACTCTAACTCACTAAATTTAAGCTCCCTCACCAAATTTGTCAAATAAAGCTAATAACATCACCTATCTATCATGAAACAAGTGCCTTCATAAGAATAAATTGTCCATACACACAAATCAAAGAACGAATATAATTTAAGGACTTAGCATCAAAGAACAACTCTCGCACTCACAAACGAATTCACATGTTGTAAGGACCCGACTTGTTGTTTTAAGAATTAACGCCCCGTTCAGTGACTTAAGGTCCCTAGAACCTTAGTAATATGTATTATGACCCGCGTGTGTGGTCGAGTTTGGTTTCCGGAAGATTCAGAATTTAATTTAAAGAACAATTCTCATATTTTGAAGCTTAAATGGAAAGAGTTGACCAGAGAGTTGACTTTTGAGCAAACGACCCCGGAAAGAAATTTTGATGGTGTCAATAGCTTTGTATGGTATTTTCGGACTTAGGCGTGTGTCTGGATTTGGATTTGATAACGAGATCGGATTTCGATTCTGGAAATTGGAACAGCTCCATTATGTTATTTATGACTCGCGTGCAAAATTTGAAGTCATTCCGGATTGATTTAATACGTTTTGGCTCAAATTATAGAATTTGGAAATTTCATAACTCATAATTCGATTCGGGGCGTGATTCGTAGTTTCGGCATTGTTTGATGTGATTTTAGGCCTCGACTAAGTTCATATCATGTTTTGGGACTTGTTGGTATGATTTGATGGGGTCCCGAGGGGCTTGGGTATATTTTTGGATCATTGGTTGAGAGACTAGTAAAGTTAAGAAATTTGGGAGTTTGACCATAGTCAATATCGGGTGAAGATGACCTCGTTTCAGTGTTTTGAGTGCGCGAGCAGGTCTGTAGCATGTTTTATGTTTTAAATTCATACATGATTTGTGTCCAGGAGGTTCCGGATGAGTTTCGAGGTGGTTTCAGATCATTTCGGAGAAGTTTGAGTTTGCTGGTTTCTGGTGAGGTACTGTTCATTCACAATTGCGAATAATTTATCACAATTGCGATGATTTTTGGATTTTAGTGCAGTTTGCAATTGCGAACAATATATCACAATTGCGAATATTGTTCATAAGAGGTTACTGTTCATTCGCAAATGCAAAGTTTTTGTCCACAAATGCGAACCTAGGCAGAAACTTAAGGATTGAGAATCTGTCATTTCTTCATTTTCAAATGGGATTTTTGGAGCTCGATTTTTGGGCAATTTTGAGGATGTTTTTACGACTTCGACTGGGGTAAGTGTTCTATATCCGAAAGTGATTATATTTCATGAATCTATGGTTATATTCATCATTTAATTCGAGTTTTAATGGAGGAAATAGAGATTTTTGTAAAACTTTTCAAAAACGAAAATTCAAGATTTGGAGGACGATTTGTTATTGGAATTCGATAAAATTGGTATGGTTGAACTCGTATCGGAATGGGTGTTCGTATTCTGTGAAAATTCTATCGGGTTACGAGAGGCGGGCCCTGCGTTGACTTTGGTTCACTTTTTTAGAATAAAATTTTAAGTCGACGTTTTATTATCCGGAATTATTTACGATGAATTCTAATGAAGTTATACAATTAATTTGGATAGATTTGAGCTGTTTGGATGACAATTCAAGAAAGAAGATAATTTTGGAATATCTGAATAACTTCAAAAAGGTATGTATCTTGCCTAACTTTGAGTGCGGGAATTACCCCTTAGGCATCGAGTCTTATGTGCCATTTGTGAAATGTGGAAAGCCGTGTACGCGAGGTGACGAGTACGTACTCGGGCTTATATATGCAAAATTTATTGGGTTAAAGTCTTAGGCATTATTGTGTAGTAAATTAGATAATTGTTGGCATTTATTAAATCCTCTATTTTCCATGCCTCAATCCTTGTTTGTTGAATTTATTTTTATATGACAATTTGATGTGATTGTCACTTTTTGAATATTTATATGAATTCCGTGAGTTTGTTGATTTGATATTTCCTGAAAATAATTATATTATGGATTTTTCATCTGCAATAATTAATTAAATAAGTTTAAACTGAGGCGTTAATATAATTATCAATAATTTGGATTAATGAAGGTGTTGCCCTATATTGAGTATTTTTTCAACTCTGTTGATTGTTTTAAGGTTTTATATATACGTTGTATGGAGCCTTGGGCTATTTTTGAGAAATTTATTGATTTTTCTATATCATTGGAATTGATTGTGATCGTTGGGCAAATTGCGATAGGAATTGATTGTGTTGTCGTGATAATATTTCGTATAAATTGTTGTGTGATTTGAGTTACTATTATGAGGATATAAGTGTGGCATTTCACTGTTGATTTATGTGGGTATAAGGGTGACATTTCATTGTGGTTATGTGTGTTGGGATATTGTCTGGGCGGAGTGATAAGGGTGGCTATTATACGGAGCGATAAGGGTGGCTATAGGAGCGATAAGGGTGGCTATTGATATTGTCAGGGCGGAGGGATAAGGGAGGCTATTATAGGAGTGATAAGGATGGCTATAGGAGAGATAAGGGTGGCTATTGTCAGGGATGATATGTGATGATGTGGAGTTATTGTGTTGGTAATTTTCATATGATGTTGGGATTTTCCTTGTGTTTATTTGTATATCTTGTGCAACTTGTCTTGTTGTTTCGGTAAACTTGATAATAGCCTGATCTATATTGAAATTGTGAGCCTGTGGCTATTGCCGGGCAGGTAACGTTATATGGGATCTAGTTGCACGCTGCAACAGATATGAAACGTGGGCACGAGGTACCGGGCAAAATATGATGGTTTTATTATTGGCACGTGAATTGTCCGTGCAGATATGATATGAAAAGTGGGCACAAGGTGCCGGAAAAATATGATGATTTAATTATAGGCACAAAGTGCCGTAGAAATATGAAAGTGTGTTGAGACCCGTATTTACAAAAAATATGAAATTGGACTGAGACCCGTAATTTATGATTATGAAATGAGGTGTCACATGGGGGATTTTAATTGAAAGAATTATATTCAAAATATTTATTTGGAAGGATTTTATTCAAATATATTATTTGAAAGAATTGTATTCGAAAGATATTTATTTGAAAGAATTATATTTGAAGGATATTTGTTTGAAAGAAGTATATTCGAAATATATTTATTGGAAATGAGTATATTCTAGAGATTTCTATTGAAAAACTTAAAGATGAAAGATGTATATTTTGAAGGACTTGAGCATTGGTTGTACTTGTGTTTATTATTCGTTTGAGCAATATTAAAAGGTGTTCTTGTTGCCCTGTTGTTTATGTCACAAGTTGATTATTGTTGCCATCATTGTTATTTATTTCATATTATTTTTGTATACTATATTGCACAGGATATTAAACTAGTGAGTGTCTTGACTGTACCTCGTCACTACTCCACTGAGGTTAGTCTTGATACTTATTGAGTACCGACTATGGTGTACTTATACTACACTTTTATACATTTTTATGCAGAACCGGGTATTAGAGATATCGGACTTGGATAGAGTTAGAGTGAGATCTCAAGGATTCAAGGTAGAGATGCTTGGTCTTGCAGTCCCTTGGAGTCTTTTCATTCTATTGTATTGTTAATTATTAATCAAACAGTATTGAGTATTCGATCCTTGAGATCATTTCATGTATTCAGTTAGAGTTCGTGACTCAGTATTACCAGTCTTGGGAGGTTGTTTGTAATTATTTCCGTTGTTGGTTTCGACACGTGTATTAAATTATATGCTTAAAAAGGCTTAAATTATAGTTATAATCGGCTTACCTAGTCTTAGAGACTAAGTGCTATCACGACGCCTGTGGTGGAATTTTGGGTCGTGACACATGTATACACAAAGAACCATAAGCTTTCTCATTATGTACATCTCTACTAACTAAGTATGCTCAAATAGAATCAAATAGGACTTTAACGGATTGTAATGTTGGATAAGGGACGGGTAAGAGAACTATATAATAGTGACTTGCACTTCCCTAAGTACTTTGCACTTTTATACTTGATCACCCATTATTTTCATCTCTTAATTTTATTTCCAGCCCTCTCTTCATCTATTATTTCACAAGTATTCCCCTCATATCAAGAAAGTTTTATTTTTTTTTCAAAGCAATTTTTTTTCTCTTTTCTTTTTTTCATATAACATTCTTTTCAAGAGGGCCTTTTCATTACTTTAAACTATCGTTGGTCACCATTTTTTACTTAATCATCTCTTTCTTCAAATTTATCAATTAATATCACAGTCTAAGCAATAGTGCTCAAGGAAGCAGGGTGCAAAAACTACTGATTCAAAAAAAAGAATCAAGGAAACAATACGGATTCCAAACAAAAGGCTACAGGCTCAAAGGGCTAACTAGTAGTACAATATCTGAAAAGGCTAAAATTTACAAGACATAACAAAGAAAGCCTATTATCAACTTCTAAACAGAGCAACATTTTTATTTCGCTTCAATAACATGCAGGGCAAGTTCTAGACTAAGATGCAAAACATGGAATATATGTAAGAAATCCTCACCACACATGGCACAAGTATCAATCAAGATGGATCAATTCTACTCTATGACAGACATGATTATAGAGAATAACAAAATATGAATAAGCTATATACAGAGTCACAACCCCGAGGTTAGGTGTCAGAAAATTTGCTATTTTATTTATTACTCAAGCACTCAGAGGAAAGAACTACTCAAGCTCAGGCCTAAATGTACTAATATCAAATATGTTACAAAGGTTTTTCTTCTCCCTCTTTTACTACTCCTAAAACAACAAAAAAAATCTAATCCCAAAAATAAAATAGTTTATCTGGTTCAAGTTATATCCCACGGAAAAGAACCGATGCAAAAATAAAAACTAAGGGGGATTATTATCCAACTAAAACTAACTAGAAACAAAAAAAAAATATTTTTGAATTTTTTTTATTGGACCTTAATCCCTTAAGAAATTTGTCCACAAAATCCATCGTCGGGAAAAGTTTAAATTTTCTCTTTTTAAAAAAAAAAAATTTTTAACAAAAACCACTACACTAAGAAAGAATATTACAACTAAGCTAAGATAGCACAAAAAATTACTCAGATAATTTCCTCACCCCACACTTAAAATTGTGCAATGTTCTCAATGCACAATATAAATAACAAGAAGGTAAAAGAGACTCCTTGTTGGCCAAACGCCGAAGTATTAGCAGTTCACGGGATACTCAGACTTCTCCCAGGTATGATCCTTTGTGCGGTTACCTCAAACTTAGTTTCAACCACCTGCTCGATTTTTCATGCACCTACTAGCTTTGATTATATGCTCCTACTCCTACAAAACACAAAAACAATACTACAACGATAACACAATAAAAGAAAATAAACAAGAATAAAAAAAATAGATTTGGGTTGCCTCCCAACTGTAACGACCCGACCGGTCATTTTGAGCTCTAGCGCGTCGTTCGGTGGTTTGAGGCCATGAGCAGCTTCACTTCAGGTATTATTACTTGTACGCGTGGTCGGGATTGAATTTTGGGAGGTTCGGAGTTGAATTGGAAAGAAAATTCTCATTTCGAAAGCTTTAACTTGTAAGAATTGACTAAGATTGGATTTTAAAGTAATCGGCCTCAGAATCGGGATTTAAGGTTCCAGCAGATTCGTATGATGATTTCGGACTTGGGCATATGTTTGGATCGGGTTTTGGATACTCCGGGAGTGTTTTGGCACCTATTGTGGAAGTTAGCAATTTGGAAGAATTCCATAAATTTGGGTTGAAGTGCATTTCAATGTTATCGATGTCCGTTTGGAATTTCGAGTCTGAGAATAGCTCCGTATGGTAATTCCGGTATTAGGAGCGCATCCGAAAGTCGATTTGGAGGTCCGTAGGTCATTTTGGAGTCGTTTGGCAAAAGTTATGAAATTGAAGGTTTTTGAGAAGTTTGACCGGAAGTGGACTTTTTGTTATCGGGGTCGGATTCTAATTCCGGAAGTTGGAGTAGGTCTGTAACGTCAAATGTGACTTGTGTGCAAAATTTGAGGTCAATCGGACGTGATTTGATAGGTTTCGGCATCGATTGTAGAAATTAAAGTTTCAAAGTTCATTAAGCTTGGAATGGGACGCGATTCATGAATTCGACATTGTTTGGGGTGATTTGAAGGCTCGACTAAGTTCGTAATGTGTTTTGGTACGTGTTGGTATAATCGGTTGAGGTCCCGAGGGCCTCGGGTGGATTCCGGATGGTTAACAGATCGAGTTTGGACTTGGAAGAAAAGATGAGGCAGCTGATATCTGGTGTGATCACACCTGCGCAATAAGGGCCGCAGGTGCTAGGTCGCAGGTGCGAGCCAGTGGTTGCAAGTGCGGTTTGGGAGAAGCTGGGCAATGATCGCAGGTGCGAAAGGTTGTCCGCACCTGCGAGGTCGCAGATGCGGAGGTGTGTCGCATGTGCGAGAGTGAGAGAAGGGTCTGGGAGCGCAGGTGCGAGGGTATGTCCGCACCTGTGAAGGCGCAGATGCGGAAGGAAAGACGCAGGTGCGGAGAGTGCCAGGAAGAGGAAATGCGCAGGTGCCAGATTTTGGCCGCACCTGCGAAGCCGCAGGTGCGGAAATGATGCTGGGCTGAAGGGTTTTTATAAACAGGACTTGGCCCATTTTTCTCCCATTTTCATTTGGTTTGGACGATTTTGGAAAGCTTCAAGGGGATATTTTCATCAAGCAATTCTAGGTAAGTGGTTTCTTCCCATTGTGAGTTAAATACATGAATTATATATGGGTTGGGACATGGAAATTAGTATAAATTGTGGGGTTTTGGTAGATGACCTAGAATTTGGTATTTTTAGATTTTGACCATGAAATTGGGCATGGAATTGAGAATAAACTATATATTTGAGTTCGTGAGGTTATGGGTAAAGTTATCTTCGAAAAGTTTTGGAATCCGGGCACGTGGGCCCGAGGGTGATTTTTATCGACTGTTCGATCGGGGTTAGAAACTGTTATAAATTGGATTAAATTGATTATGTGAGTATATATTAATGGGTTTGCATAATTATTGGCTAGTTTTTGGAGCGTTGTGCATCGATTCAAGTTGTTTGAAGGGCTCGGAAGCCGGTTATGGAACTTCGGAGCGAGGTAAGTCTCCTTTCTAACCTTGTAAGAGGGAATTTACCCCATAGGTGAAATAAATCAATGTGTGCTCCTATTTGTGGGGGCTACGTATGCACGAGGTGACGGGAGTCTGTACATAGCTACTATTATGCTTATGTTCGGGTAGTCTAGGACCCAAAAGCATGCTTTACTTGTAATATTTGCAATCTTGTTGTCAATTTAAAATGCTTAAATCATATCGAATTTTGTTAATAAATTTCTAAAAGGCTAGACATCGTTTTCTTGACTTTTAATAGAGAAATTGCCTTTTCCTTGGCTAATTTCCCCTTGATGAATTCTTGATTGATTATTTGAATGTGTTATCTTTTGTGGAACGGGTCGAACGCCTCGATAGATTAAATAGATGCATCTATAGTTCGCGCCATTCGACCCTCTCGCGGTGCACAGTTTAAATAATTATTGGATCGGGCCGTACGACCTCGGTATGACTTGTGCATGCTTGCCTTGAAATTTATAAATAACGATATTGCCTCCCTGGTCTGAGATAAACTAATAATTTGATATGGCCTCATTGGCTGGAGATATAATCGTTAAATAATGGGAGATAAAAATTTAGAGATTCCTTAATTATGAAAGAACTATTTATTTACTTCAGAATAATGGGCTTGCAACCTTATTAATTAATCCGTGTCTAATTTAATGATATTATTCCATTTATTTATATCCCATAGTAAGTGTCGAAGTCGACCCCTCGTCACTACCTCTTCGGGGTTAGGCGGGGTACTTACTGGGTACGCGTTGATTTACGTACTCATGCTACACTTGCTGCACATTTTTGTGCAGGTACACATATGTTTAGCGGCCTTGTGGGCGCAGAGGCGCGATTATGGCAGGGACTTAGGTGTGCTGCATTCTATACGACTATCCGCAGCCAACAGAATCTCCCTTAGAGTACTTATATTTTTCCTGTCCAATTTGTATTCCGGACAGCTGTTGTATTTTATTTTACATTCCTAGTTAATACTCATGCACTTGTGATACCGGGTTTTGGGAGGATTATGGGTTGTGCTATATTGGAAATTTTAAAGATATAATTATTTATCTTGTAAACTTCATCTTTTATGATTTAAATTGAAGGAAAAATATGTTTTCAAAAGTAACAAAAATGAGAACTCAATTAAGTACTTATTGTTGGCTTGCCTGGCAGTGGTGTCCGGCGCCATCACGACCTTTATGGATTTTGGGTCGTGGCAGTATGGTATCAGAGCACTAGGTTCACTTAGGTCTCACAAGTCTTGAACGAGTCTAGTAGAGTCTTGCGGATCGGTACAGAGACGTCTGTACTTATCTTCGAGAGGCTACAGGGCTGTTAGGAGCACTTCCCTTATTGATTCCTCATCGTGCGATTCGATTCCTTTGAGGCTTATGCCTTCATTTTTTTCCTATTCAATCTTACACGACGCGAAGAGCTTATTATAAATTGGAATTAAGGAATTTTAATGGCACTAATGATGTAGAGCAGGATGTTTCCCCCTGCGTATTTGATTGGGGCTAACGTCGTCGCCTTGTGGAAGGATGTTTTATCATCTCAGCTCAGTAGTTGTATTTCTGATGGTTTTGGGGCTATGCGTCATTGGTATGACGATTCGTGCATTGATATCGCACCATGTTTGTGTAATATAAGGATGTTTGTCTATGCGTCAAAGCAGTGAATGACTTGTAAGGAGGTTTACTCGGTACATGATTCAGAGATCCAGTATTTTATTTCCGGCAAAGGAAAGACACTCGGACCAGGAATGTTTAGATTTAGGTTGATGGAATAATGAGATTCGGTATTTTCGAGCGTGGTAGAATTTTCATCAATAATGTGGTGTCTTCGCCCTTGATTGAATGTGTTAAGTTCGTCGGTGTTACGGTCATCATCAATTTTCCTTCGGGGCAGGGTAGTGTGAAATAGTGCCGGGGAAGCGGCTGTCAGAGATCGCAGTGTGCGTTAGTTCAAGACTTAATCGGTGGTACGGGTGTTGAGGGCTCAAGGAAGATGATCTTCGGAAAGGTTTGAAGATGGTAGCGATCGATTGGTTCAAGTACTACAGAGGTAGATTTTGATTTAAGGCAACAACTGGGCAGCGAAGGATGAGGAAGAACATGTGGGAGGTGCTTTGCGGTGGTTAAATTTCTAGAAGGCCAAGTGTGAGAAATAGAAGTCGGGTAGTTGCTTAAAGAAGAGGGTTTGACCAAAGTGGGAGAGTGGAAGAGTATCAGACGGGTTCTGTGGTAGGATAGCTACACGCCTTGGGAAAAGTTTAGAGTGATTTGGGATTCATGGTGGACAGTGACTAGGTCTACGGACTTAACTTGGAATATTGACTGCTATATTGAGGAGGATTGGGTGTGACAGAAAGGTGTTGCCTGATAGGAAGAATACAACATGACTTTGGATGGGAATATATTGTCGCACCTTTTAGTTAATGTCCATGAGAAGTGAACATACTTGTACAGTTGGTGAATGAGCATGGGCTCAGGATGGGTTACTGATTATGTAGTAAGTATACCCAGTGCAGCGACGTTGGAAGACGTCAGCATGTAATTTCCACAGGTGGGTTATCTCATGTGAGCAGGTCAGCGGTCGCATGGCTGACGAAGCTTCTACGAAGAATTCTATTGGTTGTCCGATGAGAGGTTGAATATAAAGACGTGGATTGTGATTCAGTGTATTCATGAAATGGTTAACATGAAGATTTTGAGGCAAATTGGCGGGTTGATTGTGCAAGATCATATCAATGGGGGATAAGGAGTCCTAGTGGATTCCAGAATTATGCAATGGTAGCTTCAAGCTAAGTGGGAGATCCCCCACCGCCTACGATGGGATCGCATGGTTGTCTACTTGTGAGATTTTCGGTTTTCGGCATATTGGTGGGTTATTACAACTAAGGAAAGAGAACATCAGCGGTAATTTGAGCAAGGGATTGAGGAATGCGTGCTATAGTTGGCCTTATTGACTCATGTTCAGGTTTTGGGAAGATTCGGGATTTATGCTTCGTGTAAAGGTGATTTACAAGGAAAGTGATTGAGTCGAGTGCTTCTTGAGAGGGCGTTCATGTGCTAGCAGAGCCTTGGAGTTAATTATATTCGGGACCAAATCAGAGTGGGTGACTCTCAATAACAGTCCTAATAGACTCAAAAGTTAAGGCGTGGTGCCTAAGGATTTCGAGTCCATAGTATGGCTGAATATCGAGCTTCTGCAGCAGATTATGATAAAGAATCTTGGAGTGTTCCGTGCTATCTTTGGTCTACGGGGTATCATGAGAGTAACGGGAGCATGTAACTTTGGATTTACGGAAGAATTATCAGAATAGGTGTATTAGTTGAAGGCGTGATTATGCGCACAATGAGGGTATGAAATGGTTCGTGGGTTTTGGGGACAATGTGGTCTCGTTAAATGGGATCACTCGGGATGAGTGCGGATTGAGTTCGTTATATTGGTAAAGGAGATGTTATTATTTCTAAGGAAGATCCAGAGTAAGTTAAGAAAAGTCGGGTCTGGTTAGCAGTGGTTGAATTGGCATAATGATGGCAGTGATCAGCTCCTTCAGTGTGTTGGGTTTAGGGCTGTGCATAATTTGGTAAATACCGAATTACCGTACCGAAATCAAAAATTTTGGTATTTGGTATTCGATATTTTGGTATTCGGTATGGTATTTGGTTTAAGTTTTAAAAATAATTTGGTATTAGGTATGGTATTTGGTATTTGAAAATAAAATACTGAAATACCGATACCGTATCGAAATATATATTATATTACACAATACACATATTATTAGTTATAACATAAATATAAAAAATCTAAAATTTAACTTTTCTTTATTTTATAAGTTCATCAATTAACTCTAAGCAAGTAACAAGACATTTCTAATAACTAAATTTATTTCTTTATGTGCAATTTTCTCTCTATGGGTTGATATTTGCTGATATTGGACAAAACTTTTGTCAACAAACGTTTTTAGTTTTATACTTTTTAGTACTTTAATTAAGAATAGTACGGTCTATGACTCTATGCACTACTTAGTATTCAAACCGAATAAACCGAAGTTACCGAACCGAATAAACTGAAACCGAAAGGAGAAAAACTGAACCATACCGAATTTAATTAGGTACAGTATTGGTATAGCATTTTAAGAAACCGAATACCAAAAATACCGAACCGAAATGCCTAAATACTGTATCGTACCGACCAACGACCACCCCTAGTTGGGTTACTCATGTGTTGGTGACGGTACGTGCGAGGTTTGACGATCGCCGTAACTGATCTTATTTGGAGGCTTTCGAGTATTATGGCATGTTATGTGCAGATGGATCCCGGAGGGGTTATGGTGGTTTAGACCACTACTTGAGGTTGGTATTTTCTGCGAATAAGAGGATTTAGTCGTGTGTTACAATGATTCTCTTAGAATGAGTTAAGTAAAGAGGTTTCTATGTGATGAATGTGTTTACCCTATTAGTAGTTCGGGAGTTAAGATGAAATTCTTGTACTCTTGCGCATTGGCATGATTAAGTGCAATGATCGGCATGGGATTCGGAAGTTGAGGATCAAGGTTGCGGTTTGGTGTCGACAAGAATGTCGAGAGCTCAGATGAGCGGGAAAGGATTCAGATGGTTAGAGTAAGCTGGTATTGTCTTCAGCGTCACCTGAGATCAGTGTCCTGTGCAAGAGGCTTTAAGTAGTGACTTCGGATTTTTTCTGATTTGCTTTACAGCATTTGTAAGGCCGGTGGTATGGGTGTGCAGACTTGTTAACTGGTGCGGAAGGCCATGAGAGCATATCTCACGGGAAGATTGTATAAGTGTGACATGTAGTCACTTGATTGATTGAAGAATGGAAACCAAGTATGAAGATTTTGGTAATATAGTTAATTGGGAATTTACGCCTAGAGGGCGCTCGGTTCATTTGGTTGTGGACTGTGGAAGTTGTTCCGGATATGATGGTT
The DNA here is from genome assembly GCF_000715075.1 of Nicotiana tabacum. Taxonomy (NCBI): domain Eukaryota; kingdom Viridiplantae; phylum Streptophyta; class Magnoliopsida; order Solanales; family Solanaceae; genus Nicotiana; species Nicotiana tabacum. Next base: position 110,939,810 of record NC_134092.1, read on the forward strand.
GTTCTTGTGTGTTATGGGGAAAAAGGGTTACTATGAGCCCTTGAAAGATTATTAGACTAGTATCGTGCGATCTGAATCGGCTTGAGGTCCGTGGATGGATCTAGTTATGAATTTGGGCTCTATGTCAGGCCGGTTGTGTTCATTTTGACATAGCGCTCCTTATGGAGGAGTATTCGGACGTTGGATGTTATTTCATCATCGGCTATTTCATGTAATACTATATTGTATTGTGTGAGTTGTGAAATGACTTGTTAATTTCATATATATTGAGGTTCCGCGTGGCGATGATGTTATATGAGCAGGATGGCTCTCGAGATTCAGATCATATATCGCACCTTAGTTGTGCTTGACTTTTGTAGCGTATGGCACTATCTGTCTCCCCATGGATGGTATTATGCACTTAGCGTGCTCGGGGCCGATATTCGGGTATTTGGTAATAATGAGTATTCTAGCTCTGTAAGTATCTCCTTATATAGATTTTATGTTCGGATCGGGTTGCGTGCTGCAACGGTGTGATGTAAGTACAGTCCCCTATATCTATTTTCATGTGTTTTGTATTCCATTTTCTGAGGAAGGTTCGTAACACCTTTTTAGTTGTCTACTTAGTTACGTGGGTTGAGTAGCTCTTTCCAGAGTTCGATTTCCTTATGTATCACATTCAAGTTTGTAGATTATTGGCACATTGTGGCATCACATGAGACTTTTGGCAGCGTCTGAGCTGGCTTATTGCCTGAACAGCTTATACTGGGAGAGACGAGATTATTGGACCTGGGGTCAGTGTGATCAGATCAGTATGAGGCATAGTTAAAGAGTAAGTATCGGTATTCAGTCCAGAATGAGGTAATGGTTCTTGTCAAGGGGAGAAACTCAATGAATGGTTGACTCGGCAGTTGGTTGTAAATTTCTACGCATCTTTTCCGCTGCGGCAGCATTTCAAGAGTTGGAACCAGACTTATATATGCCATGAGGTGCAAGGTGAACATAAGGTTCGTGGAATTTCGGTTATTGTTATCAGAGGATGTTATTATGGTCATGTGAATGTTGCGGTGTATGGTGTGAATTCGGCAAAGGTATGCAGTCGTGTTCTGGTACATCTTGTGGTGATTGATACGGTGTTCGTATGTTAGAAGCAGGCCTGACAGAGAATTCTGGATGTTGGAACTGGGCTCTAAGGCTTATCTACCTAAATAAAAGAGAATATTTTCAGATTTGATCAAGCTAATGTGCTCAACTGAGTTGTGGTAGCACGGGTAGGTACACGAGGTGTTAAGCAGTGATTTTAGACAACTCCAGCGCAGTTCTTAGCACGTTCGAGGACGAACGTATGTTTAAGTAGGAGAGAATGTAACGACCCGACCGGTCGTTTTGAACTCTAGCACGTCGTTCGGCGGTTTGAGGCCGTGAGTAGCTTCACTTCAGGTATTATGACTTGAACGCATGGTCGGGATTGAATTTCGAGAGGTTCGGAGTTGAATTGGAAAGAAAATTCTCATTTCGAAAGCTTTAAGTTGGAAAAATTGACTAAGATTGAATTTTAGAGTAAACTGCCTCGGAATCGGGATTTGAAGGTTCCAGCAGGTCCGTATGATGATTTCAAACTTGGGAGTATATTCGGATCGGGTTTTGGATACCCCGGGAGCGTTTCAGAACCTATTGTGGAAGTTAGCAATTTGGAAGAATTTCATAAATTTGGGTTGAAGAGCATTTCAATGTTATCGATGTCCGTTTGGAATTCCGAGTCTGAGAATAGCTCCGTATGGTGATTCCGGTATTGGGAGCGCGTCCGGAAGTAGATTTGGAGGTCCGTAGGTCATTTTGGAGTCGTTTGGCAAAAGTTAGGAAATTGAAGGTTTTTGAGAAGTTTGACCGGAAGTGGACTTTTTGATATCGGGGTCGGATTCTGATTCCGGAAGTTGGAATAGGTCTGTAATGTCGAATGTGACTTGTGTGAGAAATTTGAGGTCAATCGGACGTGATTTGATAGGTTTCGGCATCGATTGTAGAAATTTGAAGTTTTAAAGTTTATTAAGTTTGAATTGGAGGGTGATTCGTATTTTTAGCGTTGTTTGATGTGATTTGAAGGGTCGACTAAGTTTGTAATGTGTTTTGGGATGTGTTGGTATATTTGGTTAAGGTTCCGGGGTCCTCGGGTGGGTCCCGGATGGTTAACGGAGCAAGTTTTGGACTTAAGGAATGTCTGAAGTGCACCAGTTCTGGTGTAATCGCACCTGCACAGGTGCGAAAGGTTGTCCGCACCTGCGAGGTCGCAGATGCGGAGGTGCGTCGTAGGTGCGAGAGTGAGAGAAGTGTCTGGGAGCGCAGGTCCGGGGGTATGTCCGCACATGCGAAGGCGTAGATGCGGAAGGAAAGGCACAGGTGCAGAGAGTGCCAGGAAGAGGGAATGCGCAGGTGCGAGGTTTTGGCCGCACCTGCGAAGCCGCATGTGCGGAAATGTCGCTGGGCTGAACAGTTTTTATAAACAGGACTTGGCCCATTTTTCTCCCATTTTCATTTGATCTGGACGATTTTGGAGAGCTTCAAGAGGAGATTTTCATCAAGCAATTCTAGGTAAGTGGTTTCTTCCCATTGTGAGTTAAATACATGAATTATACATGGGTTAGAATATGAAAATTAGTATAAATTGTGGGGTTTTGGTAGAAGACCTAGAATTTGATATTTTTGGATTTTAACCACGAAATTGGGCATGGAATTGAGAATAAACTATATATTTGAGTTCGTGAGGTTATGGGTAAAGTTATCTTCGAAAATTTTGGAATCCGGGCACGTGGGCCCGAGGGTGATTTTTATCGACTTTTCGATCGGAGTTAGAAATTGTTAGAAATTGGATTATATTGAATATTTGAGTATATATTAATGGGTTTGCATAATTATTGGCTAGTTTTTGGAGCGTTGTGCATCGATTCAAGTTGTTTGAAGGGCTCGGAAGCCGGTTATGGAATTTCAGAGCGAGGTAAGACTCCCTTTTTCTAACCTTGTAAGAGGAAATTTACCTCATAGGTGAAATTAATCAATGTGTGCTCCTATTTATGGGGGCTACATACACACGAGGTGACGGGAGTCCGTGCGTAGCTACTATTATGCTTAAGTTCGGGTAGTCTAGGACCCAAAAGCATGCTTTACTTGTAATATTTATAATCTTGTTGTCAATTTAAAATGCTTAAATCATATCGAACTTTGTTAATAAATTTTTAAAAGGCTAGACATTGTTTTCTTGACTTTTAAAAGAGAAATTGCCTTTTCCTTGGCTAATTTCCCTTTGATGAATTCTTGATTGATTATTTGAATGTGTTATCTTTTAAGGAACGGGTCAAACGCCTCGGTAGACTAAATAGATGCATTTATAGTTCGCGCCATTCGACCCTCTAGCAGTGCACAGTTTAAATAATTATTGTATCGGGCCGTACGACCTCGGCATGACTTGCGCATGCTTGTATTGCTTGCCTTGAAATTTATAAATAACGATATTGCCTCCCTGGTCTGAGATAAACTGATAATTTGATATGGCCTCATTGGCCGGAGATATAATCGTTAAATAATGGGAGATAAAAATTTAGAGATTCCTTAATTATGAAAGAACTATTTACTTACTTCAGAATAATGGGCTTGCAACCGTATTAATTAATCCATGTCTAATTTAATGATATTATTCCATTTATTTATAGCCCATAGTAAGTGTCGAAGTTGACCCCTCGTCACTACCTCTTCGGGGTTAGGCGGGATACTTACTGGGTACACGTTGATTTACGTACTCATGCTACACTTGCTGCACATTTTTGTGCAGGTACACATATGTTTAGCGGCCTTGTGGGCGCAGAGGCGCGATTATGGCAGGGACTTAGGTGAGCTGCATTCTATACGACGATCCGCAGTCAACAGAGTCTCCCGCAGAGTACTTATATTTTTCTTGTCCAATTTGTATTCCGGACAACTGTTGTATTTTATTTTACATTCCTAGTTAATACTCATGCATTTATGACACCGAATTTTGGGAGGATTGTGGGTTGTGTTGTATTGGAAATTTTAAAGATATTATTATTTATCTTGTAAACTTCATCTTTTATGATTTAAATTGAAGGGAAAATATATTTTCAAAAGTAACAAAAATGAGAACCCAATTAAGTACTTATTGTTGGCTTACCTGGCAGTGGTGTCCGGCACCATCACGACCTTTATAGATTTTGGGTCGTGACACCAACAAACGTTTGATTTAACGTCGCAGCACGACGCCATCACTTTCGCCATTTTTCCTTTCACTTTGAGGATATGAATGTACCCCCAATTTTGCATCACTTTTTCTATCACGTTCCTGGGGCAATGGTGTGAAAATAAAAGAACCAAACAATAGATATCGCATCTTGCACTTCTTGGTCTTTAAGTGAGGGAAGTCGTTTTGTTTCCTTGGCATCTCAAATTTCAGAATATATGCACTTTGTTCCTCATCCATTGACTCCTTCATATACCTGAATTGATCAATTCTCGTGTCACCAACCAAGCACAATGTTGAAAAGTGTTTAAAATGAGGTCCAATATGCTCAAACTCTAAAAATACTTTACCTTTAACATCCTCACTTTTGCATACTTCCTTAACCTTGGCATCATTAATAATATTTTGGTCGAATAGTTGAATTTCATCTTTCTGCTCCACAAGCTGGCCAGTATCCACAACAATTTATTGTAGAGCATTAGACGTCTCAACCTTTTTATTCAATTGAACCTGCATGTCATGGATATCTGAGCCAAATTGGTCTATCTCTTGTGTGAACTCAATTCTTCCTTCAGACAGTTGTTCTGCTATATTTGAAAGATCATTACGTAGAACCCCATAAAATTTTATTAGTTGAGCTTGTTCCTCTAGCCAAGATTGGCTTACTATATATGCTTCTTCAATTTTTACCTCTTGTGGGAACTCACTCTCTTCGTAGAGTTGAGGTTCTTCTTGAAAATTGGCCATTAATTCTTCCATTCTAGCCTGCAGTCCTTTTATTGCTAAGGTAGTCTTTTCGTGAATTTCATCTTGTTGCTAGAATACTTGCCTCATTATTTCCATAATACGGGCAACACGTTCCTCATCCTCCACTTCATTGCTCCTATCAAACTCATAAACATTATTAGAAATATCATAATAAGAGCTCGGAGAAGGATAAAAAGAATTAGGACAACCATCCCACTGCCCACCTTGACCACCACACACAATACAATAATTTCACTCATAAGATTGAGATTCATAATTTTGCCACAAGTGTGGTCCTCCACAAAATAGACAAGGATCACCAAAGTAAGAATAACTAACATTCACCCAATTCTCATTCCAAGATGCCATGTCAACAAAAATAATAAATATTAGACTTAGCTTAAATTAAAAAAACTTGAATAGACAAAAAGTAAAAGTCTAATCTAGAAAAACAGCTAATTTCTAAGTCCCCAGCAACGGAGCCAAAAACTTGTTGCTGTCAAACGTACACGCAAGTATACGCGGTCGTACAAGTAATAAAATGATAAGTCGAGTCTCGAACTCATAGAGACTTGTGTTAATTACCCACTAGTTTCACTAATATTATTATTCAGTCAAGTATTTTCGAGTTCAAAAGTGTGATTATACTACGCAATAATTCTAACAAGTAACTAATTTATGAAGCATCAAAATGGTTGTTGTATATTCAGTAAAGACAAATATTCCAGGGTCGAGCAACTATTTAGTTACATTATAAGTGGACTAATTATATAAATATACTTTACATTACAATCATCTGCCTTCGGCTCCACGTGTCACTCTTTTATGCAATTTTACCCTATACATAAAAACTTATCTATAGTTACATTTTAAGTGGGCTAATTATATAAATATACTTTACATTATTATCACTCATAATTTTAGTTCCATTGAGATTTTTTCTTTTTTTTTTGTCATTGTTACCTAGCCTTGAACCCTTGACCTAGTAGGTAGGAGAGAAGTCCCCAACCACATCGAAAAATTCCTTCTAACTCTAGCACATTGATTTGGCTTTGTAAATGATACTGTCTTGTTACGCTTACTTGTTATAAACAAAATGATTTTTGATAACAATTATTGCAGACTAACAATATTGTGATTGCTGATACTACGGGAGTCATGGGACTCAAGTCCTTAATTTAATTAGTTCTCGGCTAAATCAGCTTCTTTAATTATAATGGTGTTATGGTTGCTGTACAAGCAAACAAAATATTTAAAGTAATATTTAATTATAATCTCCTCTTTATTTTTTAAGGTTAAAGGATCAAAATACCCATAAATTATTGGAAACGGGACAACTTTGTCCTTAGTTTTATTTTTTAGTTTTTTACCAAAACTACTTCGATGTTAGTCAAGTAACTCAAAATGCATCTCACTAACGGTTGTTCCGAATCAGAGAAAAGGTACAATTAAAACAAGGGAAACGGCACGGGACAACTTTATCATTCGTTTAATTAAATTTTGGCAAAATATATAATTGGCCAGTTAGCCGAAACAAATTGTATTCACTAGCCATAAAATATGTACATTATATGTATATAATACACATATATTAAAAAATATTATATATTATTGGCTATTATTTTTAGAAACGGTTAAAAATATGCCGTTCTCTTTATCAAACCCACCTAAAAATCCAACAAATACTTAACTATAAACCGTATAATGCATGGAAACTTTTTCCTTTGCACTAAAGTACAGGGTTATATCATACTATTAAATACATATTGGTGAGACTCCGTATTGAGTAGATTCTAGAATTTCACAAGTATCAAAATTTGAAATCTTTCCATCTACTAGTATTAATTCTTAATACAATTCAAAATATCTCTTAACATTTACGGACAATGTAAGTGAATTTTTACACAATAATTGCATTTTAACTTGTTATAAAATGTTAATACTTATTATTTTCCATGGTAAGTACTATTTATATTGATTATGGATAGTTACATAGTACAAAAAGTTTTACATCATCATTCGTCGGTATCAATAAGTTAAATCTTTTCTAAAGATCTAGTCCCACCAAGAGTTTAACTTTTATATACTAAAAGATCTTCTAATTTACACAGTCACTTTAAAGATAATTACAAATAACTATATTTAAAAAGTAAAATTAGTAGTAAGTTGAAAAAGACAGTGTTACGATATACCATTAGATATATGATAAATAAAAAAACCTTCATACAGGAGTAGTTAAATGCTCTTCGGATAGATGCCACTTACCTACTAGCAGTCTTCTGTTGGTTCTGTATAATAAAACAGTTTGGGAGGGGGGAAAGAGGGGGGGAGTGTGTTTTTACCTGCTGGTGAACACAGAGTTTGATTAGAGGACCAGGTCAAACTCGGAAAAGAAGACAAAACAAAGATTCTTGGTAGGTTATTAGGTTTTGAAGAAGTCTATTGTTTATAATCATCAAGAAATAAAAAGAAGAACCTTTCAAAATGAAAAAAGATAGTACCAAAAAGAATCCATTTCTGGTGATCTAAGTTTGATTGTCATTACATTGCTTAAACAAACATGACAAAAAGCTATTTATAAAGTCAATATAGTATCAAATGACTCAAATCCAAACTTAAAATGCAAAGGTCCATACGTAAAAGAAGATGAAAGAATAGGGCAAAATTGGATGATGAGAAAAGCAATATTTTTCTGCTTATGACTGGCCGGACATAAGTGTGGAGACTTGAGTATAGAAATTTGCTTAATTTTTGGAAATAGAGCAAAGGGCCAGTAGGCGGTGCAGTTGTCATTAAGGATATAGACCAAACAAGCATGTAAAAGTGAGAAATAGTCCTCCACAGAGAACAATTATTATGTTATTTGTATAAGATAGAGACTCTCATGAATTCTCAGTTTATACAGATACCTTCTTGTCATCTTTCATTCTTCACTAAGGTTAAAAAATAGCAAATTAAGTTGTGTGCTTGACAGAAGTAAGCTCATAAAATGGGATTAATTAATACTTAAAAAATTAAGTGAACTACTGATAGTATCAAACTTGTCAAACTGGAAAAATTCCTAGTAATCTGACTTATTGTACAGAACTTAAGAGTACTTGCTCTAGAATCTAATAGTCTTGTTGGGAAAATACACTACTAAAAATCCGCTAAAAACAAACCAATGTTGGTCGGTCAAAAAAAGCGACCAAAAACCGTCCAGCTTAGACGGAAACTGGAAAAAAAAATACATTTTTTTTAAACTAAATACCGACCAACGTTGGTCGGTAAATTGGTCAACGAATTGACCCAGCTGGTCAGACAAGAAAATTCGTTGGTCGGTAATCTGGACCCAATTTTTTAAATTTTAATAATTATTTTATTATTTAAAATATTTTATAATATTTAAGAATTTATATTTAAAATTATCGACCAACGTTGGTCGGTTAATGTAGGGGAAGCATTTACCGACCAACTTTGGTCGGTAATTGTTATTTTCTGCAAAATAACCGACCAAAGTTGGTCGGTTATTACGTCAACATTGGTCAAACTTTCGAATTACTTTTATATTTACTATCTAAATAATATAAATGTAATTCGTTAACACTTTTGTAATACAAATAATGAATACACTAACATATACTATATATAACATGCTATTTGTAAATTGATTCATCGACTTATAACTTACTTAGATGCATCGATGAATATTAAAAACAAAACGTTTGACCTATATCGACTAATAGTAAAAACAAAACGTCTCGACTTATATCGATTATGTGTGTATATATATATAGAGATATAGCCGTATATATATAAGAACACGAAGCGCTAGGACCACGGGGTCGGGTTTTTTAATTTATGGGATAGACTTGTGAAGATCCTAATTAGTATATATAATTTATCATCAAATATATCTATTTGTAAATTGATTTATCGACTTATAACTTACTTAGATGCATCGATGAATATTAAAAATAAAATATTTGGCCTATATCGACTAATAGTAAAAACAAAACGTCTCGACCTATATCGATTAATCTATGCCATGCATTATTAGTGATAAATGAATGAAAAATAGAAGAATTAATACTAAACATCTTTGACATATATATATATATATATATATATATATATATATATATATATATATATATATATATATATATGGATCACAAATTAAATAAACGAAAGAAGTTATTAGTATTAAGTAAACGAGTTAAATTAATAGGTCAAACATGGTCAAACTTTAACAAGCTATATATATACATACTAACATATACTATAACAAGCTATATATATAGTTAAAGTATTACAGTGAAGTGTGTTTTTGTGTGTGTGTGTGTGTGTGTGTGTGTGTGTGTATACTCTCCTTCTCCATCTCCTAAAAATTCTAGGTTTGAATTACAACCCATTTATTTATTATTTCTAGGTTTTGTTAATTAGTTATGAATTAGTTTCAATTGATTAGTGTTTCAATTATTTGAACATTATATTTTATTGAGGATTAGGGTTTAGGTCTTATTTTAATTAGTTTTGTTAATTAGTTTTATTAACTAATTAGTTTTGTTAATTAGTCAATTAGTTATGAATTAGTTTTAATTGATGAGTGTTTCAATTTTGAGTTTGTATTGTCTTGAATAGTTTAGTTAGAATTGAATTATTGATTTTGTATTGTCTTGAATAGTTTAGTTAGAATCTAGGGTTCACGATTTGTTCTTGTGAATCGAACTTTTAGGGTATGGGTTGAATTTCTTTAGTTTAGTTAGTTTATGTTTAACTCGTAGGATATGAATTGAAATTTTAGTTTTTAGAATTTGTTCTTGTGAATTGAACTTTTAGGATATGAATTGAACTTTTAAGATATGAATTGGACCTTTTGGATATGAATTGAACGTTTAGGATATAAATTGGTGTAACTAGGAAAAAATAATTATCTTGAATTAACTAGGAAAAAATAATTATCTTGAATTAAATAAAAAAAAATATATATAATTAATTTATAATTATAGAATAAATTAATTTGTTCTTGTGAATCGAACTTTTAGGGTATGGGTTGAATTTTTTTAGTTTAGTTAGTTTATTTTTAAACTCGTAGGATATGAATTGAAATTTTAGTTTTTAGGATTTGTTCTTGTGAATTGAACTTTTAGGATATGAATTGAACTTTTAAGATATGAATTGGACCTTTTGGATATGAATTGAACGTTTAGGATATAAATTGGTGTAACTAGGAAAAAATAATTATCTTGAATTAAATAAAAAAAAATATATATAATTAATTTATAATTATAGAATAAATTAATTTGTTCTTGTGAATCGAACTTTTAGGGTATGGGTTGAATTTTTTTAGTTTAGTTAGTTTATGTTTAAACTCGTAGGATATGAATTGAAATTTTAGTTTTTAGGATTTGTTCTTGTGAATTGAACTTTTAGGATATGAATTGAACTTTTAAGATATGAATTGGACCTTTTGGATATGAATTGAACTTTTAGGATATAAATTGGTGTAATTAGGAAAAAATAATTATCTTGAATTAACTAAAAAAGATATAATTAATTTATAATTATAGAATAAAAAAATATATATAATTAATTTATAATTATAGAATAAATTAATTTGTTCTTGTGAATCGAACTTTTAGGGTATGGGTTAAATTTTTTTAGTTTAGTTAGTTTATGTTTAAACTCGTAGGATATGAATTGAAATTTTAGTTTTTAGGATTTGTTCTTGTGAATTGAACTTTTAGGATATGAATTGAACTTTTAAGATATGAATTGGACCTTTTGGATATGAATTGAACTTTTAGGATATAAATTGGTGTAATTAGGAGCCAATTATTATCTTGAATTAACTAAAAAAGATATAATTAATTTATAATTGTAGAATAAATTAATTTGTTCTTGTTTTATTTGTATAGATGGAACATCATACTTGGATGTACAATAGGAATTATCCTAATCGGTGGGGATTGCGGGAGGATTTTGTAGAAGGGGTTGATGACTTTATTAGACATGCAATGTCACTTCCACCATACCAAAGTGAAGGAGTAATTAGGTGCCCTTGTGTCAGGTGCGATTGTATGAAGTTTAAAAAATCGGAGGAAGTTAAGCTTCATCTTTATAGGAAGGGGTTTATAGAGAATTACTTTGTGTGGACTAATCATGGAGAGATCGATGGTAGCCGTGGGATATTTCATAACATGGTTGTTGGTGAAAGTAGTAGGTCGGTGGAGAATACAAATCTTGATTCTAGAATTCAAGATATGGTTGCGGATGTTTTTGGGATGCACTTCGGGGGTGAGCCCAATGAAAATGTTGAACAAACTCCTAATGATGACGCAAAACATTTTTATGAACAGTTAGAGGAAGCTAGTCGTCCAATACGTGAAGAAAGTCTGCACTCTGAGCTGTCTGTTGCAGTTAGTTTACTAAGTATCAAATCTGATTGGAATATTTCTCAAGCAGCCATGGACTCTTTTATTGACCTTATGAGTGAACTAGTTGACCCTAATATCAACTTACCTGGTGATTTCTATAAGGCAAAGAGATTGGTTTCTAAGTTAGGACTTTCGTCAATGAGAATTGATTGTTGTGAAGATGGTTGCATGTTATATTATAAAGATGATGCAACTTTAGACAGTTGTAAATTTTGCGAAAAGTCTCATTTCAAGAGGCTTTCTAGCGGGAATATGGTCGCTGTCAAGGCGATGCATTATTTACCTCTTATACCTAGGTTAAAGAGGTTATATGTGTTGATGAGTTCTGCTCCTCATATGAGATGGCACTTTGAAAATAGAAGACCACCTGGTGTTATGTGTCATCCTTCAGATGGAGAAGCTTGGAAGCACTTTGATAGGACATATCCAGATTTTGTTAGTGAACCAAGGAACATTCGGTTAGGTCTGTGTACGGATGACTTCACGCCTTTTTCTATATCTGCGACACCATATTTATGTTGGCCTGTCTTTCTTATACCTTATAATCTATCACCTGAGTTGTGTATGACTAGTTCATATATATTCTTAAATTGTATTATCCCCGGTCCACGTAATCCAAAAGGTTTGATTGATGTATATTTGCAACCTTTGATTGATGAGCTAAAACAATTGTGGTATGATGGTGTTGAAACATATGACATATCAACCAAGCAGAATTTCAATTTGCGTGCTAATTTAATATGGACTATTAATGATTTTCCTGCGTATGGAATGTTGTCTGGGTGGATGACTGCTGGGAAGCTAGCTTGTCCTTACTGCATGGAAAATAGTAAAGTGTTCACTTTGAAACATGGCCGAAAGCAATCATGGTTTGATTGTCACCGTCAATTCTTGCATGATGATCATGAGTTTAAAAGGATGAAAAATGCATTCAAAAAGAATAAAGTGGAATATGATTCTCCATCTCCGATACTTTCAGGTGAGGAAATTTGGGAGAGGGTCCAGAACTTCAGTAAAGTTAATGAGGCTCCACCCTATAGATTCCCCGGATATGGTGTTAATCATAATTGGACGAAACTGAGTATATTTTGGGAGTTGTCTTATTGGAAGGATAATCTTCTCCGACACAACCTTCATGTCATTCATATTGAGAAGAATTATTTTGACAATTTGTTCAACACAGTGATGGATGTTAAAGGTAAGACAAAAGATAACTCAAAAGCTAGAATGGACTTACAAGAATATTGCAGGCGGCCTGAATTATACTTGCAGACAGCAAACAATGGTAAGGTGTTCAAGCCCAAAGCAAGTTACACATTCACTTTGGAGGAAAGACGACAAATTTGTGATTGGGTTACGAAATTGAAGATGCCTGAGGGTTATGCGTCGAATCTTGGAAAAAAAGTAGATATGGAGGTAGGGAAGTTGAGCCATTTGAAAAGTCATGACTGCCATGTTTTCATGGAGACCTTAGTGCCTATTGTATTTTGTGATTTGCCTGAAAGAATCTGGAAACCCATCACAGAGATTAGTTTATTTTTCAAAGACTTGTGTTCTACCACATTAAGGGAAGAAAACCTACTTCGGATGGACAAGAACATCTGTGTAATTTCTAGTAAGATGGAAAAAATATTCCCATGTGGTTTCTTTGATGTGATGGAACACCTTCCAATACACCTTGTACACGAGGCATAACTTGGAGGGTTTGTTCAATGCAGATGGATGTATCCCTTTGAGAGGTAATATTATAAGTTTGATGTAATATTCTATTTTATTTTAATGTTCTTGGCTAACATGACATTATGTAGGACAATTGGCAAATGCAAACAATTTGTTAAGCAGAGGAATAGGATTGAAGGATCTATATGCGAAGCCTATCTTGCAAAGAAAACTGCACATTTTTGTTCTTATTATTTTGAGAGTAACGTGCCATGTTCTAGGAATAGGCCCAATAGGCACACGGTCGAATGTGTGAATGATCCACTATATCCACCAATGTCCATATTCAATCAACCAGGCCGATGTTCTAAGGATGTTAGAAAGAGAAGTTTGAGTGATATGGAGTACAAGTCAGCTACACTTCATGTGTTGCTAAATTGTCCCGAAGTTGTACCATTTCTCAAGTAAGTATTGATTTATTAGTTATCAAAATGTAAAATTTACTGTGACTACATATTGATGCAACTACTAAAAATATTTGATATGTCACAGTCACTTCGTGGGTCAATTTGGCCATGATGATGTATATACGAGATTTGATACGTGGTTCAAACAGTTTGTAAGTGTGTGTGTGTGTGTGTGTGTGTATATATATATATATATATATATATATATATATATATATATATATATATATATATATATATATATATATATATATATATATATATATTGAAAATTGATTCATAAGTTGTGCTAACTTATGAATTTTTTTAACACTATGTAGGTAAATAATCCAAATAATGGTGTAAATCAATTTTTAAAAGATATATCTTGGGGACCTGGGCTTCAGGTCACAACAATGTCTAAGTACGTAGTGAATGGTTATAAGTTTCATACAGAGGATTGCTCTAAAAATAAAAATAGCAACAACACCGCGGTGTGGGTTCAAGGTGGTGATGGCAACCAAGTTGGAGATATTGATTATTACGGTGTGGTCAAAAAAATATTACAACTAGAATATACAAGTTGGCCATATAAGAAATTGATACTCTTTAGATGCAAGTGGTTTGACCCAAATCCAACAAGAGGTACAAGAGTACACAACCAATACACCATAATTGAGGTTAATCATACGAGAGAGTATGATCGCTATGATTCTTTCATAATTGCACATAATGCTAGGCAAGTGTATTATGCTCCTTATCCATTGCGGCGGAATAAATCCGATTGGTGGGTTGTAATAAAAATTAAGCATGTAGGTAGGGTGAAAGTCGAGAATGTGTTAGATGTTGCATATCAAAACGATATCTCTAATGTTCACCAAATAGTGGACGATCAGTTAGAAAATGATTTGGAACATCCTGAACGCATATTGGAAGAAGTTGATATAAATGAAGTAACAATTATAGAAAATGAGGATGAAAAATCAACTGATGAAGCTCAAACAAGTGAGGACGAAGAATTCTCGGACGAGGAACAATACGTCAATGAGGATTAAAAAGTTGGTTTTTTAAAGCACTCTCATTTTATAGATAGTTTCTTATATGTTTCAATCTAAATGTGTATTATATTATGCAGATGGCAGGCAAGGGCCAAGGTAACAATGACCCGACTAGTTCTCGGTTCGATAAAAGGGTAGGAAGGGAAAGAGGAGGGTAGAAAATAATACTCCCTCTTGTCCACCCTTTTCAGTGATGCCTATGTCTTATTCTCCACCAAATCTTATGTAACGACCCGGCCGGTCATTTCGAGAGTTATAACCCTGTTTTCCCCATTCCTACTTCTTTTTGTGTTATTCAGCTATATTATGTTATATCGGGTTAGTTGGTTCGAGTCCGGAAGGAACTCGGGGTGAAATGAGACACTTAGTCTCATAATTGAAAATTTTAAGTTAGAAATGTGGACCGGATATGGACCTATATGTAAACGACCTCGGATTTGAATTTTGATAATTCCAATAGCTCTGTATGGTGATTTTGGGCTTAGGGGCGTGTCCGGAATATTATTTGGAAGTCCGTAGAGGAATTAGGCTTGAAATACCGAAAGTTTTATTTTTGAAAAGTTTGACCAGGGGGTTGACTTTTTGATATCGGGGTCGGAATCTGATTCTAAAAATTGGAATACCTCTGTTATGTCATTTAGGATTTGTGTGCAAAATTTGAGGTCAATCGGACGTGATTTGATAGGTTCCGGAGTTGTTTGTAGAAATTAGAAATTTCAAAGTTCATTAGGCTTGAATTGGGGTGTAATTCATGGTTTTAGAATTGTTTGAGGTGATTTGAGGATTCGACTAAGTTCTTATGATGTTTTAGGACTTGTTGGTATATTTGGTTGAGGTCCCGAGGGACTCGGGTGAGTTTCGGATGGTTAACGGATCAAATTGTACTAGAACAGCTACTGAAATTTCCTTCTGTTGGAAATTGCTTCTGCCCAGATCGAGCTCAAGGTCGAGGGCCACGATCGAAGCCCAGATCGAGCTCAAGGTCAAGGGCCATGATCGAAGCCATGATCGAGCACAGAGTCGAGGGCCACGATCGAGCTTAGGGTCGAGGGCCACGATCGAAGCCCAGATCGAGCACAGAGTCGAGGGCCACGATCGAGCTCCGAATCGAGAACCAGGATCGAGGACCTCGATCGAAGGCCAATATCGAGGGCCAAGAACGAGGCAGAACCGAGGATGTCTGGGCACAATGTTAAAAATAGGGACTTCGTCCCATTTGCCATTTTTGACAAATTGGAGCTTGGGGAGAGGCGATTTTTGATATATTTTCAAGGAAAACTTGAGGTAAGTCCCTTGTGATCATTTCTACTCCATAATATTGAATTATCATCGAGTAATCCGACTAGATTACATGATTTTGAGGCGTAAATCAGAGATTGAAACTTAGAAATTTGGAAATTAGATTTGTAGATTTGAGGGTCGAGTTGAGGTCGGATTTTGGTAAAATTGGTAAGGGTAGACTCGTGGTTGAATGGGCTTTCGGATTTTGTAAATTTTGTCTGGTTCCGAGACGTGGGCCCCACAGGCAAATTTTGAGCCAATTTCGGGTTTTGATCTAATTTTGAAGCTTTTCTTGTGGAATTCATTCCATTAGCGTATATTGATGGTATTATACTGATTGTGAATAGATTTGGAGCATTTGGAGGCCGAGTCCAGAGGCAAGAGCATTGCGGGGTAGAGATTTGACCGGTTTGAGGTAAGTAACGATTGTAAATCTAATCCTGAGGGTATGAAACCCCGAATTTTGTATCATTCTACTATTTTTAGTGATGCACATGCTAGGTGACGGGCGTGTGGGCATGCACTGTTGGGGATTTGTGACTTGGTCCGCCCCGTAGCAACTGTAAAGTTGCATACTTTGTTGAAACCATTGATACTTATATGATTTAGAAAGATTTTATGTAAATTGGGTTGAATGCCATGTTTGGGCCTTGCGCCAATGCTGTTTGGACCCTTAGGGGCTGTTTCGTATCATCCTCTCACTGTTTTCGATTGAAAAATCTATACTCAATCATGTTTATACTTGTTTACTGCATAACTCAGTTTTATGACTCTATTTTGATGCATATAAATGTTTTGGGCCGAATGTCCTGTTTTACTGAAATGCCCGAGTGGCTTGATTTGTGAGGATGAGTGTGGATCGGGGCTGCCCGCCTGCAGCATACTTGTGACTGAGTGAGGCCGAGGGCCTGATTGGTGAGGATGAGTGTGGATCGGGGCTGCCCGCCTGCAGCATACTTTATTATTATCGCACGTGAGTTGTCCGTGCAGATTATAGCGCTTGGGCTGAAGGAGCCCCTCCGGAGTCTGTACACACCCCCAGTGAGCGCAGATACCTACTGAGTGCGAGTGCCGAGTGCTGAGTGACTGGGAGGCAAGAGTGATTGTGAGGTATGCCCGAGTGGCAAGAGTGATTGTGAGGTATGCCCGAGTGGCAAGAGTGATTGTGAGGTCTGCCCGAGTGGCACGAGTGACTGTGAGGTCTGCCCGAGTGGCTGTTTATGATTTCATCATTTTTGCTCACCTTTGCATTGAGCCTTTGTTTGAAAAACTATTGGAAAATAAAAATGATTTTTATTGGAACTGGGTTTAAACGAGATATTTGATTCAAATCCTGATTTTTAAGAGCATGTGGTATTTTACTGAGATTTCCTGATATGAACGTTATATGCTTTATTGCTCGTCACTACTGCTCAGTCTTTATTTATTGTTGTTACTTACTGAGTTGGCGTACTCACGTTACTCCCTGTACCTTGTGTGCAGATCCAGGTGTGGCTGGACACGGTAGCGGTTATTGAGTGTTCTTGTTGCAGATTTTCTTGGAGATAGCAAGGTAGCTGTTTGGCGATCGCAGCCCCTGCTCTTCTCCCTCTTATCTTCCTCTAGTAGTATTTAGCTATTTTTCCAGGCTGAGTTAGACAGATTATAGTAGATGCTCATGACTAGTGACATCCCGATGTCGGGCTTTTCTTTTCCGCACTTCTGTTTTTCTTTGATTTGAACTCTTTAAATAGAGGTTTTTATGTTAAATAACCTTGAAATTATCTATGAAATGAAAATATCGTTTTGTTTTGGAAATGAGTCGGCTTGCCTAGTTCCACAATAGGCGCCATCACGACAGGGGGTTAGTTTTGGGTCGTGACAGATTGGTATCAGAGCCTAGGTTACATAGGTCTCACGAGTCATGAGCGGGTTTAGTATAGTCTTGCGGATAGGTACGGAGACGTCTGTACTTATCTTCAGGAGGCTGCAGAACCTTTAGGAAACTCCATATTCTTGAATTCTTGTCGTGCGAATATGTTGATTCTAGTAACTAAACATCTGTTGTTTCATTCTCTCACAGATGGTGAGGACTCGTGCTACCGGTCAGGAGGGCCAGCTACCAGTACCACCAGCCAGGGCCGCGAGAGGCCGAGGCCGCGGTAGAGGCCGTGGTAGGGGCAGAGGTGCAGCCCGTACAGCAGTTGGGGCAGTACCTACAGATCCACCGGTTGTCCCAGATCAGGACCAAGTTCCAGTTGTTGATGCACCAGCTCAGGCACCACATGTGCCTATTGTGATTCCAGGCCTTCAGGAGGCCTTAGCTCAGATTCTGACAGTGTGTGATGGCCTTGCTCAGGCAGTCTCTATTTTGACGGCCGCAACCACTTCTCAGGCCAGGGGAGGCACTCAGACTCCCATCGCTCACACACCCGAGCAGGTTATTCAGGGACTTCAGACACCAGAGGCACCACCAGCCCATCCGGTTGCTACTGCTCAGGATCTTGTATTTCCTGCTATGCCTGAGGATGATCAGCGTAGGTTGGAGAAGTTTGGGAGACTTCAGCCACCACCTTTCAGTGGCACAGAGAGAGAGGACGCTCAAGACTTTTTGGACAGGTATGAGAGGATACTCCGTACTGCTGGTATTTTGGAGACTTGTGGGGTCTCGTTCACTACCTTTCAGTTTTCTGGGGCTGCCCTCAGATGGTGGGAGACTTACGAGAGGCGTATGCCTATTTGCGCAACACCCCTTACTTGGCAGCAGTTCTCCATGGTCTTTTTGGAGAAGTTCGTGCCTCGATCCTGCAGAGAGGAGCTGCGTAGACAGTTTGAGCGGCTACGCCAGGGTGATATGTCTGTGACGCAGTATGAGATGCGGTTCTCCGAGTTAGCCCGTCATGCTATCTAGTTGGTTCCCACGGACATAGAGAGGATCATAAGGTTTATTGATGGCCTCACTTATCAGCTACAGTTGCTCATGACCAGGGAGCGAGTTTCGGGTGCTACCTTTGATGAGGTTGTCGACATTGCTCGGCAGATTGAGATGGTTCGCGGTCAGGAGAGGGTTGAGCGGGAGGCCAAGAGGCCTCGTGGTCAGGGTGGATTCAGGGGTGCTCCTTTTGGGGGTCAATTCCAGCACGGTAGAGGTCGTCATTTCAGACAGGCTCAGTCTGCTCGGCCATTTCAACGGGGTGCATCATCTGGCCATGGTTCTCACACTTCTCATCAGGGCCACTCATCACTTAGTGCCCTTCCAGTTCAGAGTTCGTCCCGTGCTCCACCTGTTCAGGGCTCTTCCATGCCAGGTTCTTTTACCAGTCATCCCGGTGTTAGGGGTTCCCTTTAGTTTTCGCTGCCAGCACCAGGGAGTTGTTTTGAGTGTAGGGAGCTGGGGCATATGTGGAGGCAATGTCCTCGTCATCATGGAGGTCTATCTCATTAGAGGAGTCAGCCTCCGACTACAGCCCCAGCTACCTCACCATCCGCCCTGTCAGCTCGAGGTAGAGGTCAGTCAGCTAGGGGTCGCCCTAGAGGGGAGGCAGATCAGGGGGTGGTCAGGCCCATTTCTATGCTCTCCCTGCCAGACCAGATGTTATTTCTTCAGATGCTGTAATTACAGGTATTGTCTCAGTATGCCACAGAGATACCTCAGTTTTATTTGACCCTGGTTCCACGTATTCATATGTTTCCTCGTATTTCGCCCATTTTCTGGATATGCCTCGTGAGACCTTAGTTTCATCTGTACATGTATCTACTCATGTGGGCGATACTATTATTATGGACCGCGTATATCGGTCATGTGTGGTGATTATTGGGGGTCTGGAGACCCGAGTAAATCTATTGTTGCTCAGTATGGTTGACTTTGATGTGATATTGGATATGGATTGGTTATCTCCATGTCATGCTGTTCTAGATTGTCACGCTAAGACGGTGACGTTGGCTATACCGAGAATTTCGAGGGTTGAGAGGAGCAGTTCTATAGATTATGTACCAAATAGGGTGATTTCATATTTGAAGGCTCAGCGCATGGTTGAGAAGGGTTGCCTATCTTATTTGGCTTTTGTGAGGGATGTTAGTGCAGAGACTCCTGTCATTTATTCTGTTCCGGTGGTACGTGATTTTCCGGATGTATTTCCTGCAGACCTACCGGGCATTCCGCCTGACAGGGATATTGACTTTGGTATTGATTTGGTGCCGGGTACTCAGCCCATTTCTATTCCACCGTATCGTATGGCACCGGCGGAGTTGAAGGAATTGAAAGAACAGCTTCAGTAACTCCTTGATAAGGGGTTTATTCGGCCTAGTGTGTCACCTTGGGGTGCACCGATTCTATTTGTGAAAAAGAAGGATGGTTCTATGAGAATGTGTATTGATTACAGGCAGTTGAACAAGGTCACAGTCAAGAACAAGTATCCTTTGCCTCGTATTGATGATTTATTCGACCAGCTTCAGGGAGCGAGAGTGTTCTCCAAGATTGATTTGAGGTCCAGTTATCACCAGCTGAAGATTCGGGATTTAGATATTCTCAAGACAGCTTTCAGAACCCGATATGGCCATTATGAGTTTATGGTGATGTCTTTTGGGCTGACCAATGCCCCAGCAGCATTCATGCATCTGATGAACAGTGTATTCCAGCCCTATTTGGACTCATTCGTCGTTGTATTCATTGACGACATCCTGGTGTACTCTCATAGCCAGGAAGAGCACTCTCATCATTTGAGGGTTGTATTGTAGAGATTGAAGGAGGAGAAGCTTTATGCAAAGTTCTCTAAATGTGAGTTTTGGCTCAGTTCAGTAGCATTCTTGGGGCACGTGGTGTCCAGTGAGGGTATTCAGGTGGATCCGAAGAAGATAGAGGCGGTGCAGAGTTGGCCCAGACCGTCCTCAGCCACGGAGATTAGGAGCTTTCTTTGTTTGGCGGGTTACTACCGTAGCTTTGTGGAAGGATTTTCATCTATTGCATCACCCTTGACCAAATTGACCCAAAAGGGTGCTCCATTCAGGTGGTCGGATGAATGTGATGAGAGCTTTCAGAAGCTCAAGACTGCTTTGACCACAACTCCAGTGTTAGTTTTGCCATCAGCTTCAGGTTCTTACACCGTGTATTGTGATGCCTCGAGGCTAGGCATTGGTTGTGTTTTAATGCAGAAGGGTAGGGTGATTGCCTATGCCTCGCGCCAGTTGAAGACCCATGAGAAGAACTATCCTATCCATGATCTTGAGTTAGCAGCCATTGTTCATGCCTTGAAGATTTGGCGTCATTATTTGTATGGGGTTCATTATGAGATCTATACTGATCACCGGAGTTTGCAGTATCTGTTAAAGCAGAAGGATCTTAATTTGCGTCAGTGGAGATGGTTGGAGCTTCTTAAGGACTATGATATCACTATCTTATACCATCCGGGGAAGGCCAATATGGTGGCCGATGCTTTGAGTCGCGGGGCAGAGAGTTTGGGGAGTTTAGCCTATCTTCCAGCAGCAGAGAGACCTTTGGCATTAGATGTTCAGACCTTGGCAGGCCAGCTTGTCAGATTGGATATTTCGGAGCCTAGTCGGGTATTGGCTTGTGTGGTCTCCAGGTCTTCTCTTTATGACCGTATCAGGGAGCGTCAGTATGATGACCCTCACTTGCTCGTTCTTCAGGACAGGGTTCGGAGAGGTGATGCTAGGGATGTGACTATTGGTGATGACGGGGTGCTGAGAATGCAGGGCCGGATATGCGTGCCTAATATAGATAGGCTTCGAGAGCTGATTCTTGAAGAGGCCCACAACTCGCGGTATTCCATCCATCCGGGTGCCGCGAAGATGTACCAGGATTTGAGGCAGCACTATTGGTGGAGGCGGATGAAGAAGGATATAGTTTTGTTTGTGGCTCGGTGTCTAAACTGTCAGCAGGTTAAGTATGAGCATCAGAGACCAGGTGGCTTGCTTCAGAGGTTAGAGATCCCAGAGTGGAAGTGGGAGCAGATCACTATGGACTTTGTAGTTGGGCTCCCACAGACTTCGAGGAAGCTCGATGCTATTTGGGTTATTGTGGATCATCTGACCAAGTCTGCGCACTTCATTCCAATTGGTACTACTTACTCTTCAGAGCGGTTGGCTGAAATTTACATCCGAGAGATCGTTCGCCTGCATGGTGTCCCAGTTTCCATCATTTTAGATAGGGGTACTCAGTTCACATCGCAGTTTTGGAGGGCCGTGCAGCGAGAATTGGGTACTCAGGTTGAGTTAAGCACAGCTTTTCACCCTCAGACGGACGGGCAGTCCGAGCGCACTATTCAGATATTAGAGGACATGTTGCGTGCTTGTGTCATTGATTTTGGGGATTCATGGGACCAGTTTCTGCCACTCGCGAAGTTTGCATATAACAACAGTTATTAGTCGAGTATTCAGATGGCTCCGTACGAGGCTTTGTATGAGAGGAGGTGTAGATCTCCGGTTGAATGGTTTGAGCCGGGTGAGGCCAGGCTCTTAGGTACAGACTTGGTCCAGGACGCATTAGATAAGGTGAAATTGATTCAGGAGCGGCTTTGCATGGCGCAGTCTAGGCAGAAGAGCTACGTAGATAGGAAGGTCCGTGATGTGTCTTTTATGGTTGGGGAGAAGGTTTTGCTGAAGGTATCACCCATGAAGGGTGTTATGAGGTTTGGGAAGAGGGGCAAGTTGAGCCCCCGGTTCATTGGGCCTTTTGAGGTGCTTCAGAGGATAGGAGAGGTGGCTTATAAGCTTGCCTTGCCACCCAGCTTGTCGAGTGTGCATCCAGTGTTTCATGTTTCCATGCTCCGAAAGTATATTGGAGATCCGTCCCATGTTTTGGATTTCAGCACGGTTCAGTTAGAGGGTGATATGACTTATGATATGGAGCCGGTGGCTATTTTGGATTGGCAGGTTCGAAGGTTGAGGTCAAAGGATATAGCTTTAGTGAAGGTGCAATGGAGAGGTCAGCCTATGGAGGAGGCCACTTGGGAGACCGAGTGGGAGATGCGGAGCAGATATCCATGCTTATTCGAGACTCCGGGTATGTTTCTTGACCCGTTCGAGGACGAACGGATGTTTAAGAGGGGGAGAATGTAACGACCCGGCCGGTCATTTCGAGAGTTATAACCCTGTTTTCCCCATTCCTACTTCTTTTTGTGTTATTCAGCTATATTATGTTATATCGGGTTAGTTGGTTCGAGTCCGGAAGGAACTCGGGGTGAAATGAGACACTTAGTCTCATAATTGAAAATTTTAAGTTAGAAAAGTGGACCGGATATGGACCTATATGTAAACGACCTCGGATTTGAATTTTGATAATTCCAATAGCTCTGTATGGTAATTTTGGGCTTAGGAGCGTGTCCAGAATATTATTTGGAAGTCCGTAGAGAAATTAGGCTTGAAATGCCAAAAGTTTTATTTTTGAGAAGTTTGACCGGGGGTTGACTTTTTGATATCGGGGTCGGAATCTGATTCTAAAAATTGGAATACCTCTGTTATGTCATTTAGGACTTATGTGCAAAATTTGAGGTCAATCGGACGTGATTTGATAGGTTCCGGAGTTGTTTGTAGAAATTAGAAATTTCAAAGTTCATTAGGCTTGAATTGGGGTGTAATTCATGGTTTTAGCGTTGTTTGAGGTGATTTGAGGATTCTACTAAGTTCGTATGATGTTTTAGTACTTGTTGGTATATTTGGTTGAGGTACCGAGGGCCTCGGGTGAGTTTCGGATGGTTAACGGATCAAATTGAACTAGAACAGCTGCTGCAATTTCCTTCTGTTGGAAATTGCTTCTGCCCAGATCGAGCTCAAGGTCGAGGGCCACGATCGAAGCCCAGATCGAGCTCAAGGTCGAGGGCCATGATCGAGCACAGAGTCGAGGGCCACGATCGAAGGCACGATCGAGCTCCGGATCGAGAACCAGGATCGAGGGGCAGGACCGAGGACCAGGATCGAGGACCTCGATCGAAGGCCAAGATCGAGGTAGAACCGAGGATGTCTGGGCAGAATTATAAAAATCGGGACTTCGTCCCATTTGCCATTTTTGACAAATTGGAGCTTAGGGAGAGGCGATTTTTGATATATTTTAAAGTAAAACTTGAGGTAAGTCCCTTGTGATCATTTCTACTCCATAATATTAAATTATCATCGACTAATCCGACTAGATTACATGATTTTGAGGCGTAAATCATAGATTGAAACTTAGAAATTTGGAAATTAGATTTGTAGATTTGAGGGTCAAGTTGAGGTCGGATTTTGGTAAAATTAGTATGGGTAGACTCGTGGTTGAATGGGCTTTCGGATTTTGTAACTTTTTTCGGGTTCCGAGACGTGGGCCCCACAGGCGAATTTTGAGCCAATTTCGGGTTTTGGTCTAATTTTGAAGCTTTTCTTGTGGAATTCATTCCATTAGCGTATGTTGATGGTATTATACTGATTGTGAATAGATTTGGAGCATTTGGAGGCCGAGTCCAGAGGCAAGAGCATTGCGGGGTAGAGATTTGACCGGTTTGAGGTAAGTAACGATTGTAAATCTAGTCCTGAGGGTATGAAACCCCGGATTTTGTATCATTCTACTATTTTTAGTGACGCACATGCTAGGTGACGGGTGTGTGGGCGTGCACTGTTGGGGATTTGTGACTTGGTCCGCCCCGTAGCAACTGTAAAGTTGCATACTTTGTTGAAACCATTGATACTTATATGATTTAGAAAGATTTTATGTAAATTGGGTTGAATGCCATGTTTGGGCCTTGCGCCAATGCTGTTTGGACCCTTAGGGGCTGTTTCGTATCATCCTCTCACTGTTTTCGATTGAACAATCTATACTCAGTCATGTTTATACTTGTTTACTGCATAACTCAGTTTTATGACTCTATTTTGATGCATATAAATGTTTTGGGCCGAATGTCCTATTTTACTGAAATGCCCGAGTGGCTTGATTTGTGAGGATGAGTGTGGATCGGGGCTGCCCGCCTGCAGCATACTTGTGATTGAGTGAGGCCGAGGGCCTGATTGGTGAGGATGAGTGTGGATCGGGGCTGCCCGCCTGCAGCATACTTTATTATTATCGCACGTGAGTTGTCCGTGCAGATTATAGCGCTTGGGCTGAAGAAGCCCCTTCGGAGTCTGTACACACCCCCAGTGAGCGCAGATACCTACTGAGTGCGAGTGCCGAGTGCTGAGTGACTGGGAGGCAAGAGTGATTGTGAGGTATGCCCGAGTGGCAAGAGTGATTGTGAGGTATGCCCGAGTGGCAAGAGTGATTGTGAGGTCTGCCCGAGTGGCACGAGTGACTGTGAGGTCTGCCCGAGTGGCTGTTTATGATTTCATCATTTTTGCTCACCTTTGCATTGAGCCTTTGTTTGAAAAACTATTGGAAAATAAAAATGATTTTTATTGGAACTGGGTTTAAATGAGATGTTTGATTCAAATCCTGATTTTTAAGAGCATGTGGTATTTTACTGAGATTTCCTGATATGAACATTATATGCTTTATTGCTCGTCACTACTACTCAGTCTTTATTTATTGTTGTTACTTACTGAGTTGGCGTACTCACGTTACTCCCTGCACCTTGTGTGCAGATCCAGGTGTGGCTGGACACGGTAGCGGTTATTGAGTATTCTGGTTGCAGATTTTCTTGGAGATAGCAAGGTAGCTATTTGGCGATCGCAGCCCCTGCTCTTCTCCCTCTTATCTTCCTCTAGTAGTATTTAGCTATTTTTCCAGGCTGAGTTAGCCTTAATATTGTTAGACAGATTATAGTAGATGCTCATGACTAGTGACACCCCGATGTCGGGCTTTTCTTTTCCGCACTTCTGTTTTTCTTTGATTTGAACTCTTTAAATGGAGGTTTTTATGTTAAATAACCTTGAAATTATCTTTGAAATAAAAATATCGTTTTGTTTTGGATATGAGTCGGCTTGCCTAGTTCCACGATAGGCGCCATCACGACAGGGGGTTAGTTTTGGGTCGTGACAATGGCTATACTGAGCTGCCATAGCATCACGAGTCGTAAACCTTCATTCAGACACCAGGTCTTCCATCACAGGGCCATAGGACTATACGTCCGACATACAGTCCAGCTGCCTCACAGTCATCTGCATTGCAGCCATCTACATCACATCCACATGGATCACATCCCTACATATCACAGCCACATGGATCGCATCCATCCATGTCACAGCCAATCGGGTCACAACCATCGGTATCACATTCACTTGGGTCGCATCCAGCTATGTCGCAGTCACAGGGATCGCAACCATCTTCATCATCGACTCCATCTATTGCAGGCCTTCGCCTGTGAGGCATTAGCTCCGACCTGCCTACACCGTCTTCACATGCCTCTGATACACATGCTTCGGATGGTGATGATGAGGTAGTGCATTATGATCGATATGGCAGGATCATCATAGTCCCTGAGGGTGATGGGTAAGTGTTATTCATTATTTTTGCGTCTATTGATTTGTAACATTTTTACTAAGATATTAATGTGTTTTTATTGTTAAATTGCAGGTTCCGGCCGGGTAATAAGACTACGAAGATAATCACCAATGCCATCAGAAAGCTTTATGATGGCCCTTATGCGACATGGACTGATTGCCCATTCTCATTGAAGGAGCAAATTTTCAATCAATTTAAGGTATAAATGTTCTTTTAAACAGTTTAATAATTTATATGTATGATGTTTCCATCTAATATTTAACTTTTGAAATACAGAGCAAGTGTGTATGGGAAGACCACTATAGCGTGAAAATGAATGCAAATTTTCATCATAAAGCTCGCAAGAGATGCTTTCTCGGATGCTAGAAAGAAGAACAAGAGGCCTGGCTGGTTACTTGAGAATTTGTGGAATGATTTGCAAAGACAATGGCTTACCGCAGAGTTCTTAGAGAGGAGCGAAAAAGAAAAGAAAGCTCGCGCATCCGAGAAGGGAGGCTCCTTGCACACTGGAGGTGCGATCAGCCTAGGGACAATAAAAAGAAGATTGGTACGTAATTGCTTAAATTATTTTACTTTTCTAAGTATATCTATTATGTTTATTAACTAAATTAATTTATTTTCAGGAAAAGAAGTATAGACGTCCAATGAGTCATGATGAGCTATTTAAGGAGACGCATATTGTGAAGAAGAAGAAGAAGAAGAAAGAGGGGGATCAAGATAGGTGGTCGAGGACCGGGCCTCGACTGCATATCTAAGCTTTCAATTTTCTTTAAGTATTATAATTTAATTTTATAAAAATTTTGAAATACTGATTTAATTTAAAATAATATAGGGTCGCTACCAAAGTAACGTGGAGGAATTTATCTGTAGTCATCCAACTGGTGAATCGGATGAGCCAACCCAACCTTCGGACGAGGATGCTGAAAGAATATGGTTGGAGTCTGTTGGCGGTCCAAAATGGGGGAAGGTATACGGGCTTCCTACTAAAAACTTCCATCGCTTTAAGTGTGAAATGCGAGGAATAGGGACTTCCTCGCAAGGCGAGCAATTTAATAGAGAGAGCCTCTCCGTTATGCAGGAGACAGTGACAAAGCTCACATCCGAGCTAAAAGCGGCCAAGGAAAGAGAAAGGCTTAGAGATGCTCAATTCCTTGGCATGCAAGATCAGATCAGAACTCTACTATCTAGTGGAGCTTTTTCGTTCCGATCTCATGAGTCATCTTCAGAGGTTCGACCTCCACGTGACTGTTCCTCCCGTCCTACTCGTGATCGTTCCTCCCGTCCTCCCCGTGATCGTTCTTCCCGTTCTCCACAAGACCGTTCTCTATATCGTCTTGTAAATGAAAGTTTATCAGACGGTGATGATGATGTTGTAGAAAACACCCCTTGACTTTTATATACTTTGAACTAGACAAATACAACCAGTTTTGAACTAGTTGTATTTAGTTTTAACTTGGTTTTGGATTTTTATGTTCAATTGAACTTTAATTTGTTAGTTTTAAAGTATTTATTGAATGTTTTGGTTATTGTGTTATTGTTGTTGTTGTTGTTGTTGTTGTTATTGTTGTTGTTGTTATTAGGTGTATTGGTATGCTGGCAGGTGGTGTAGCTGCCAAAACATGCATTTTATGCCAAAATTAAACCCAGAAAAACCAACCAAAGTTGGTCGGTTTTTAATTTAAAAAAAAAATTATTCCAAAATACCGACCAAAATTGGTCGGTTAATGAACATTGAATTCCCAGAATTCAACATTACCGACCAACTTTGGTCGGTATTTTGCCTGCACTGTTGAGATTACCGACCATAGTTGGTCGGTAATGTTTAATTTTAATTATTTTAAAAATATATATATTTTCAATTACCGACCAAAGTTGGTCGATTTTTTTAAATTTTAATAATTAATAAAAAAACATAATTTAGTTACACCGACCAACTTTGGTCGGTAAAATTAAATTAATAAAATATATTTCCCGCCAAAGTTGGTCGGTAAGTACTTAAACTTGTTAGTTGGTCGGTAAGCCATTCCGACCATCAAAACACCGTCCACATCCTAATGGTCGCGTTTTGGTCGGTAATTGGCCATAACCGACTAAAGTTGGTCGGATTTTTTAGTCGATTTTTAGCGAATTTCTAGTAGTGATACCTGACCAGCTCAGTTCATTATCCAAGTTGATTTACTTGGGGTTTGGAACTAATAATTTCACTTGCAAGAAATACTATTCAAGGACCAATACCTTGGGATCTTGGCCAACTGCCAATTCCTCAATCTATCTTCAACATCTCCTCTATTAGCTATTTTTCTGTTGCTGATACCATATGGAGAAGTTACACCAGACAATCTTGTTGGCTTCCTACCAGAAGAGGTTGCAGGTCTATCTTCTCTTTCAATTTCATTACACTTGGCGCGTAACTTGTTGAGTGGTTCCTTGCCATTAGAAAAATCTCAAAAAATTTTGTAAAATACAAATTATCAGGTGAAATTACAAGCACCTCACGTTTTTATCGGAAATAACTTGTTTCAAGGAACAATTCCACAATCCTTGAAAGGATTGAGAGGTTTAGAATAAATTGATTTGTTACGTAATAACATCTCAAGAGGAATATCAGAATTTCTTGGGAAACTACCTTATCTTTGGAAGCTTGATCTTTCATTCAGTGAACTTGAAGGCAAAGTACTAAATGAAGGGACCTTTGCAAATGCAAGTGCAATGTTTGATAATGATCTACCTAAGGTAGGGAGAATGACTTAATTACGAGGATATTTTTAAATTAACCAAGGGGTGATAACCTGGTTAATAGAGGAAGTTTTGGTTCGATATACAAAGGGAACTTCAAACATAAGAATATCACTATAGATGTGAAAGTAAGTAACCTACAACAAAAGAGGGGCTTTAATTAAGGAGCTTCTTGTATTTGAAAAAATACTAGACATCCCAAACTGCTCAAGATAATAAATGTTTGTTGAGGTGTTGATTGCCAAGGCAATGACTTCAAATGTCTAGTTTTGGAGTTCATGGCCAATAGGAGCCTAGACGATTGGCTGCATCCAAAGAATGAAGGCTGCCATATAATGAGTCTGAACATTATCCAAAGAATGAACATAGCAATAGATTGCGTATGCTCTTGATTATTTCCACGGCGATGTTAAACCAAGCAACATTCTACTTGGTTAGGATATGACTGCTCAATCTTGGTGACTTTGGATTAACAAAGTTTCTTATTAGATCATTAAATACTTCCTGGAGTAATCAGAGTGTTGACGCGCTAAAAGTTTCCATATGATATATTGAGAACCTCTTCGCTGGCTGCAATAGTTCCTAAAGAAAATCTCTTGAAGAATGAGTGTAAAGTAATCAAGAAACTGAAAAAAAATTTCCCGGAGTTCTCCTCCATTTATAAGGTTACATATCAGGTTTATAGTTTTTGAGGCCTTTCATTGAATATCAATTTTATTCACCTGGTCTTAAGCTAGCTTCTGTTATTCTCATTTTTATTTTGTGAACACATTAAATAGTTCTAATGAGAGCCTTAATCTCATGTTGTCTCTCCCTAACCAAAGGCAAATGATTGTATCTATTTTTGTTTGGAAAATAGTTAAATGTGTGTTAGGATTGGGAACTCGGGTAATGCGAAATTTAGCCAAACAATGTTATAATGACAATAATAAAGATAATGCAAGTTGATAACAACGACAATTAAAGCATATAAAGAAGATACCAATTTAACGTGGTTCGGTCAGTGTGACCTACATCTACAAGCGGAGATGAGCAATTTCACTATATCAATAAGAGTACAAAATTAGAGTAAATACTCTAATTAATCCCCAATACCCTAAGAGAATAATCTCACAAGATCACTCCAAAGAAAGGGTTCACACAAGTGCTTCCCAACACTAACTCTCATACAAAACACTTTTAATAAAGGAGGAAAGGAAGAAATAAGAAATGAAGACTCAAGTCTTGTTGGTGTGTTTAAAATGAACTAATATCCTTTCCTTTTATAGGCAAAAAAGTGTTTGCCTTTTAGTTGTAAAAGAAAAGATACAACTTGTGCAAATGATATCCACCACACAATGCAATATTTTTGGGTCCCAAAGAATATTGCCAGCAAAGTCTATACTTTGCAAATATACTTATACTTATGTGAGATGGACTCCATTAACCAAAATATTTGCCATATTACAATGTGTTTATGTGGTTTCATGCTTAACTTTTGATATGCAACATTCACAAATTTTTTTACTAATATATTTGTGTCATTTGACAGGAAATATCTATGGACAGATGGTAATCTTCAAGAAAGAGACCTTAACTCGAGGGATAAAGTCTTTCTTTCATAACCATAACCAGATGAAACTGTCTAATGTAAGAATCCAAGACTAATGGATACATAATCTTTCATCTTTCATCTTTTCGGCTTTTAATTTTGCAGAAAAGATTGAAGCTCGAAATTCTATGTATTGACGAAAAACCTTCTCGTGTCACCAAGAACTATGTAAGCTAGCAATTTTTCATAGTTGTTCTGTGGACGCAAGGAGATGTTCTTTTGGTTATTGCTCCAAACCACTACTGCTAAGTGCCTTTTGTGGTCTTTTGAAAGAAATTGAAGGTGACAGACTGCAAAATTGGAAAATTTTCTCTGTATATCATTTAACTGTTTGTACATGTATATATACACTTGAGTTTTGAATAAAAGAATAAAGAAAAGAAAAATACTAATTACACTTGTCCTACTCTAATTTGTCTAACTATAACAGAAAAATTCTTTTCGAACTGCTAATATTCCCTCACGTGTTATTCACATGAGGAAAGAAGCTTCTAGCATTGAGATAAATGAATGGTGCAGATTTAATCCAATATAAGCTTGATGTGTGGCTGTGATTCATTATAAATAATCAACTCCACCTAATAAAATAGTCGACATATTCATCCTAGGTTATATCAAAGACAAACCTAGTCTGGTCGGTCTTCATCTTCCCTTTCTCCTCTCTTTTGTTCACACCCCATATCTCTATTGATGACCAAATAAGCTGGGGTTTCGACTTTCTAACATCCCCCCCTCAAGTTGGAGGGGAGTGTTGTGACCCCCAACTTGTTGAGAATTCCTCTATGAGAAACCCCAGAAAGAGGTTTGGTAAACAGATCGGCCAACTGATCTTTGGATGGAACGAATGAAAGAGTAATTAGCCCAAAGAGAAATTGTTGACGCACAAAGTGACAGTCGAGTTTGACATGCTTTGTGCGTTCATGGAAAACAGGGTTACGGACAATATGGATGGCTGCTTTGCTATCTGAGTAAAGAGGAATTGGAAGAGTAATGGGAGTGGAAAAGTTATGAAAGAGGCGTACAAGCCAGGTTAGCTTAACAGTCACTCTCCTCATGGAACGGTACTCTGCTTCAGCAGAAGAAAGAGAGATGGAGACTTGTTTCTTTGATTTCCAAGAAATCGGAGAACCTCCCAAAGTAATGAAGAAATCACTCACCGATCTGCAAGTATCTTTGCAAGAAGCCCAGTCGGCATCACAAAAGGCAAGTAAGAAAAAATATGGTTTAGCAGACAACAAAATTCCTTGGCCAGGATCAATACTTAGGTACTTCAGATCCCTCAATGCTGCAAAGAAATGTGACAAGCAAAGGCGTTGCATGTACTGACTCAAAGTGAGGACAGCAAAAGAGAGATCTGGTCGTGTGTTGGTGAGGTAATTCAGCTTCCCAACTAAGTGTCTATATATAGTAGGATTGTCCATGAGAGGTCCATCTTCTGCTTGAAGTTAAGAACAGGGATCTAGAGGAGAAGTTGCACGAGGCAAGTGAGAGACATCAAACTCTTTGAGCATATCCAAGGTAACTTTCGTTGACTGACAATGAAACCATTATTTTCTCGCAAAATTTTCAGTCCAAGGAAGTAGTGCATGTCTCCTAGGTTCTTAACCTTGAATTCAAAGTTGAGAAAGTCTTTGATGCGTTCAATTTCTGGTAAATCATCTCCTCAATAGTATATCATCGACATAAATAGCTAGAATAGAAATGAGTCCTCCTGTTTGCTTGAAAAATAGAGAATAATCATTTAATGATGATGAATAACCTTTGAAACTTAATGCCCCTGCAAGCTGAGCATACCACTGTCGGGAAGCTTGCTTTAAACCATATAAAGACTTTCTTAAAAGGCAAACATGTGTAGGACTAGGTGGTGCCATACCTGCTGGAAATTTCATGTACACTTCCTCTTGTAGGTCACCATATAAAAAGGCATTATTTACATCTAATTGAGACACATTCCAACCTCTTTTAGGTGCAATGGTAAGAAGACATTTGATAGTTGTTATTTTTACCACTGGTAAAAATGTTTCAGTGTAGTCTATTCTTTCTCTTTGGATATCCCCCTTACTACAAGTCTTGCCTTGAGTCTCCCAATAGTGCCATCAGATAAATGTTTCACCATATAGACCTACTTGCAAGGTAATGCTTTCTTCCCTTTAGGCAGCTCAACCACTTCCCAAATGTGGTTGTCCTGTAGAGCTTGAATTTCTGATTTCATGGCTTGCCTCCAACCTGGATGTTGAGAAGCTTGTGTATAACTACTAGGCTCATTTAATATAGATAAGGACTGGATGAGGTGTTGATTATTGATGGTTAGAGATGAAAATGAGTAAGCACTAGGCATATTTGGTTGAGAAAAATATGCCTTGTCCAAATCAACAAACATAATGTTATTGCATACATAGTCCTTCAGATAAACTGGCTGTTGTGTAATTCTACCAGACTTCCTTAGAGGAGCACCTTCTCTAGGTGCAGAAACAGGGGAGCTGGTATGTAGATTGTTTGGAGAAGTAGAGTAGGGAACATGAGAAACAGGCTCATGAGAGTTAGGCGTGAAGTAGGGAGCAGAAGAAGTAGGCTGAAGAGAAGGTGATGGGAGTGAAATTGAATTAGGATGATCCATGCTTGTTGAACTTGGTGTATCTGTTTGTATAGGTGGAGGGTAGGTGGAGTCTAAAAAAAGAGGGGAATTTGGAAAAACAGGGTTGTTGGTAGGAGTAACTTTGATAAAGGGAAAGTGTGATTCAAAGAATTTGACATCTCTGGAAATAAAAATCCTTTTAGTTTCCAGTTCCAGTAGCTTGTAACCTTTTTAATTCAAAGGATATCCAATTAACACACACGTTGTTGCTCTCTCATCAAACTTACTTCTTCCTTGTGTCAAAGTAGAAGCATAGCATAGACACCCAAAGTTCCTCAAATGTTCATATTGAGATTTTTGTTGAAAAAGCACCTCATATGGAGTCTTACCTTGCAGTACTCTGGAAGGCAGTCTATTTATGATATGTGTTGCAGTTAGAATATACTCTCCCAAATATGATATAAGTAGGTTGGATTGAAACATTAATCCCCTTGCTACCTCCAAAAGATGTTTGTGCTTCCTCTCAATAATTCCATTTTGTTGAGGAGTAGCTACACAAGACGGCTGATGTATGATCCCTTCTTAAGCAAGAAAAGCTGCTTCATGTGTCCCCTTTCCCAATTCCAAAGCATTATTAGATCTTATCATATTAACCTTTACATTGAATTGTCTTTCTACTATAGACAGAAAAATTTTAAGCATAGGAAAAACATTGCTTTTAGCACTCAATAAGAATGTACAGGTTCCTCTACTGTAGTCATCAACTATAGTGAGGAAATACTTGAAACCATTATAAATGCTAGATTTGTAAGGTCCCCAAGTGTCAACATGTATAAGATCAAAAGCATGCTTGGATTTTATAATACTGATGGGAAAAAGTTTTCTAGTCTTTTAGCCTTAGGACAAATATCACAAATAAAATCAGAATTAGAACCACAATGAAGGAAATGTAAATGTTTCGTTGCTGAAAGTGGAACATGACCCAAGCTTACATGCCAAAGTTTTACATCAGGTATAACATTAACATGTACTGGATTGGACGCTAAAACAGACTTTGAAATGGAATTTCTTCCTTTTGGAAATAGAATTACATCATTACTAAACAGACTTCTGGACTTAAAACTGGTGGGTTCTAATAAGTAGAGTTCTTCTCTAACTTCACCAAAAACTTGAGGAATCCTCATTGAAAGGTCCTACAACAGACACCCATTAGATGTAAGTAGGGCATCATACTTGAATTGAACACAGAACTTATGAACAAATAGTAAATTGTATTTGAAACCTGGCAGATGAAGCACATTAGTTAAGACATGACCTGGCAGAATGGAAATACTCTTTATATGAGTAACACTTACCTTGAAAGAATTAGGTAAACCGATGTTCAATGGTACAGAGAGTGTAATTAGAAAGAAGAAAGAATTAGGATCAAAGCACATATGTTCTAATGCTCCAGAATCAATTATCCATATATCTGATTTCAAACTAGTAAACATTGAACCTGAGTATTTTAGAATAGTACCAGCAACTGCATTGGCATTAATTCCTGAGCTCCCTATTTGTGCTGATTTTGCTTGCTTATATATCTCCATTATCTCTGTAATTTGTTCTTTGCTAAATTGCTGGCCAAAACTGTTACTTTTGTTCTCATTGTTCTGTCCTGCTGCAATTTCATGCTCATGTGTTGTCTCCACATTTGCCTTGACTTGGTTGTGATAAGCTTTTGGGTTAGTGAACTCAAAATCATCTAGGAACCCAATTAGTCTGTAACAATCCTCTTGTGTATGTCCTATCTTTCCACAATAGGTACAAGAAAGATTATGGTTATATTTCTTCTTCCCTTTCAATTTTTGCTGGGTCTTGCAATATTTCGAGTTGAGTTGTTGAACCTCTGAGCTGTTACTGTCCCTCTTGGAGTCTGATTTCTGAATCTCTGATTGTTCCTTCCCTGTCCTGCTTCCATGAAAGCTGCAAATTCGATGAAAATTTGTGCATTTGGCTGTTTTCCTTGTCCAGTAACCATGAAAGAAGCAGAATCTGAGCTAAAGTATGCATTTGCATATATTTCCCCTCTGATTTTCATCCTGCAAAAGGAGCGAGTATGCAATATCCATACTAGGCAAAGGGCTCATCATAAGGATGTTTTCTCTAGCTTGTGCATACACATCATTCAATCTCATCAGAAATTGAATAAGCCTTTGATCCTCCAAAGGCTTAGTTAACTTTGCTTTTCCCTCACACACACAGACACATGAATAAGATATGATTACATTTAGTGCATCTAATTCATCCCACAGTCGCTTAAGCTTAGTGAAGTACCCAACAATATCATTGTTACATTATACTAAACCTGATAACTCCTTTTGCATGTGGTAAAGTTTGGCACCATTAGATTTGCCAAATCTCTGCTCCAAGTTGTCCCAGAGTTCCTTTGTTGTCTTTGAGTATATGACACCGTCAGTTGATATTAGGCCAAAATTACATATATTTAATTATTATTGCCTCACATTCTAGTACTTTTAATCATTTTTTGAGTATTAGTTATATTACTTAGTGCTTAATATTATATTTTAACTATGTAGGAATAAAGCGGTGTGAAGATAAAGAGATTTGGAGCAAAATTGAATAAAACGTGAAAGAAAAAAAAAGAGAATAAAAAAAAGGGGGGGACACCCTTTGAATTTTGTCCCCCCAATTGCAAGACAAAGAAACAAGGGAAATACATGCAAATCAAAAATTAAACAAGGCAAAAAAAACGTACCTAAAGAATTGGAGACGGAAAAGCTCACTGGATTCGGCGTTGAGGCTAGCGCTAGGCGCTGGTCTGGACGCCGGGGCGGAGACTTTTTCTATTTCGACCGGGACAAGGTTATTTCGGCCCTACACGGTCCCAACTCGTATAAAAGGGGTCCTAAACCTAATTTAGAGGGTATCTAACATAATTTGAAGGGGAATTCACGTGGAGGAACACACACCACGCTTGGAGGAAGCTTCTAACTAGTTTTTCTTTTCTTCTATCCCTTTAATCTCAAAGTTTATTAGTTTTAGAGTTTTGGGTGCTTCATGAACGTTGTAGTCTGAAGCTTGAATTGTTCTTATTATTTTATCATATTGGTTTATTTATTCAATCTTGCGCTTAATTATTTGATTGATTGATCACCAATTGAATACTATCTACGAATCTAGGATTGAACTCGGGAGAGGGAATTCTAGATTGCATATAAGATTGAGTAGAGCAAGATCTTAACTCTTGGGGAGCGGATTTGCGGTTAGGATAGGAATATACCTAATCGCCATACTTGGTTACTATACAGGAATTATTAATATGTTCTTGTAAGTTCTAATTTCATAGGAATATAGGCGTTAGATTAGCTTGAATAGGCGAGTAGTACTTCGGGAGAAGGCTACGAGCAATATTAACCCTGTCAACCAATAAACCAAATAAATTAATTAGACGATTTAAATGGAAAACTCAACGGGATTGTTAGCAAACCCATAGCTCTAGAATATTCACTCATATTGAATTCGTCTTTAAGCTTGTCGTTGTTTTCTTTAATCTCTTAATTTGTTACTCTAGATTAGTTTTATAAAATATTTATACTTTAGAAAAGTGCTTGAATAGATTAATTATCTTAGT
The DNA here is from genome assembly GCF_000715075.1 of Nicotiana tabacum. Taxonomy (NCBI): domain Eukaryota; kingdom Viridiplantae; phylum Streptophyta; class Magnoliopsida; order Solanales; family Solanaceae; genus Nicotiana; species Nicotiana tabacum. The sequence continues at coordinate 110,976,580 of NC_134092.1, forward strand.
TTAATTTAGTGAATAGTTAATCACAAGTCCCTGTAGGTACGATATCTAGACTTACAATCCTATATTACTTGTCGACCACGTATACGTGCGTGTGCATTTGGGAACAACAAGTTTTTGGCGCCGTTGCCGGGGACTTAGAAATTAACTATTTTACTATATTAGATTTGTACTTTTTATCTATTTAAGTTTTTAATTTTAGTTTATTGTAGTTAGCATTAAATAATTTTTTTTACATGGAATCTTTGAAAGAAAAGTGGTGGGATAATAAGTATTCTTATTTTTGTGATCCTTGTTCATATTGTAAAGGATCCCACTTGTGGCAATATTATAAAAGTATTTCCAGGACCGAGTTGTGTGCACTCTCTCAATCCTGTACTATTTGTGGTGGAAATTGGAATAATTGTCCTAAGTTTTGTTATCCTACTCCAATACATTCTTATGTTGATTCTAATAATTCTTGTGAGTTTGACAGGAGTAACGAATTGGATGATGTGGAACATGATGTTCGCATTCTTGATATGCACATGAAATTATTAGAGAAATATGGAGGTTTTCATGAGAAAATTACAAATGGGATACAACACTTTATAGAAGGAAGAGTTGAACTGGGACAAGAGATCGAACAATTTGGCAAATCTATTCGCGACTTGGAGGCTCAATTGAGTGCAAAGTTTGATGCGTGTAACGTCCAACAATTTAGTGATGAGTTGTGTGAAGTTGAAAAAGATCTTCTAGGCCAAATTGAGGAGCTAAAACGAGAATACCAATCATTAGACCATGGTTTTGTTGATGATGCTGAGGTTGAGGAAGTATATATTATTGAGGATGTCAAAAATAATACAGTTTTGGAGTTGGGGCATGTTGGTCCTCATTCTAATCATTTTTCTACATTATGTTTGGATAGAGACATAGAGATCGGGCCTTTGGAGAGATGTATAGATGAAGAACAACCCTTATATTCTAAAATTTGTAACACCAAGGAGACAAAACAACATCCCTCACTTAAATGCCAAGATGTGCAAGATGCGATACTTATTGCTAGGTTCCTTTATTTTTACACTACTACCCCATGAACGTGATAGAAAAACTGATGCAAAATTGAAGGCGCAATTCATATCCTCAAAGTGGAAGGAAAAGTGGTGAAAGTGATGGCGTCGTGTCGCGACGTTAAATCAAGCGCTTGTTGGGAGGTAACCCAATTCTATTTTTTTTTCTTATTTTTTTTTATTGTGTTATCTTTGTAGTATTATTTTTGTGTTTTGTAGGAGTAGGAGCATGGAGTCAAAGACAATAGGCATGTGCAAAAGCGAGCAGGTGGTTGGAACTAAGTGTGAGGTACCCGCACAAGGGATCATACCTGGGAGAAGTCTGAGTATCCCGTGAGCTGCTAATGCTTCGGCCTTTGGCCTACCAGGGAGCCTCTTTTACCCTCTTGTTATTTTCAGTGTGCATTGAGGACATTGTATAATTTTAAGTGTGGGGTGAGGAGATTGTCTGGGTGATTTTTTGTGCTATCTTAGCTTAGTTATAGTACTAGTTCTTAGTATAATAGTTTTTAAAAAAAATAGAAAAGAAAAAAAAAGAAAAAAATTGGAGAATTTGGACTTTTCCCGACGATGGATTTTGTGGACAGCTTTCTTGAGGGATTAAGGTCCCAATAAAAAATGAAAAAAAGGAAGAAAAATAGAAAAATTCAAAAATATGTCTTTTATTTTTCTTTAGGTAGCAATAATCCCCTGTGATTTTTCTTTGTGCATCGGTTCTTTTTCATAGGATGTAAATTAAACCGGATAAATTTTTTTATTTTTAGGATTAGATTTTTGTTTTAGGAGTAGTAAAAGAGGGAGAAGAAAAACTTTTGTGACTTGTTTGATACTAGCATACTTAGGCCTGAGTTTGAGTAGTACTTTCCTCTGAGTACTTGAGTAATGAATAAAATAGCAGACTTTCTGAACCTAAGCTCAAAGTTATGATTCTGTATATAGCTTATTCTTATTTTATTGTTCGCTATGATCCGGTCGAGTAGAATTGATCCATCTTGATTGATACTTGTGCCATGTATGGTGAGGATTTCTTACATATATTCCATATTTTGCATCTTAGTCTAGAACTTGCCCTGCATGTTATTGAAGTGAAATAAAAGTGTTGCTATGTTTAGAAGAGGATAATAGGCTTTCTTTGATATGTCTTGTGAATTTTAGCATTTTCAGATATTGTACCACTAGTTAGCCCGTTGAGCCTGTAGCCTTTTGTTTGGAAGCCATATTTTTGCGTTGATCCTTTTGTTGAATCCCTAGTTTTTGCACCCTACTTCCTTGAGCATTGTTGCTTAGACTGTGATATTAATTGATAAATTTGAAGAAAGGGATGATTAAGTGAAAAATGGTGACCAACGATAGCTGAAAAGTAATGAAAAGTCCCTCTTGAAAAGAATGTGACATGAAAAAAAAGAGAATTAAAAAAAATTAATTTGAAAAAAAAAAATGAAACGTTCTTGATATGAGGGAAATACATGTGAAACAATTGATGAAGAGAGGGCTGAAAAATAAAGTGAAGAGTAGAAAATAATGGGTGATGAAGTCTAAAAGTGCAAAGTGCTTAGGGAAGTGTAAGTCACTATTATATAGTTCTCCTACCCGTCCCTTAGCCAACATTACAACCCGTTAAAGTCCTATTTGATTCTATTCGAGCATACTTGTCACGACCCAAAATCAACCGTCGTGATGGTGCCTATCATGGAACTAGGCCAGCCTAAACTCAATAACCCAACACCAACAATAATAAGTTCGAAAACGTTAACGGAAGCATTTAGTTTTTAAAGAAAAAATGTTTGAAACATAAGAAAATCCCAAAGTGATACAATCCAACACAAAACCAGGGTGTCACTGAGTACATGAGTGTCTAGATCAGAAATACAGTCTACTACAGCGTCTAGAGATATAAACTGAAAGTATGACAAAGATAAATAAGGAGAGTCAAGGCCCATGAACGCAGTGCAGCTACCTTGATAGTCTTCAAAACTATAGAATCCTCAATAAGCAACCGCGGCTACGACCGGTATCGCATGGATCTGCACACGAGGTGCAGGGACTAACGTGAGTACACAAACTCAGTAAGTAACAAGTCCAAACTTTGGACTGAAAGGTAGTGACGAACTCAACCTCAACAGGTATAACATAAATAAATGTGCAGCAACGTAGGCATGTTTTCAAGTCAAATATACAGCTCAAACAGTAAAGGAAAATACAGATCTGAACAGTGTAAGGTATACAACTCAACTATCTCTACATGCCAATGCACAGACTGTATGAAATGCACCATGTGCTCCACTCTCAAGTATTCAACCACTCGGTATTACGTATGGCCATCCGGCCCAGGAAAATCCATCTCGGAACATATAGAACACTGACTATAAGTCACCAGTACCGAGGAAAAAGGGCAATCCAACCCTGTGGAGAAATCCATCTCTAGGTATTAAGTACTTCAGACAAATCTAGGTCCATGGAAATCCATCCCTCAATAATATCATCCGCACTCACTGGGGGTGTGTTACAAACTCCGGAGGGGCTCCTACAGCCCAAGCGCTATCATAATCATCAATATAACCACTGCGGCATGTAGCCCGATCCCATAACTGTCACTCATAACCAGGCACTCGGCCTCACTCAGTCATCAACCTCTCTAGTCTCACCACGGGCTCACAATTTTATGAAAACAACCCGGAATAATGATATGATAAATCAATAAATAACTGAAACCAAGATGTGATATAAAAATGCATGATCATGACTGAGTATGGAATAGTAACTGAAACTAGTGAGATGACAGCAAGAAACGACCGCTAAGGGTCTAAACAATACCGGCACAAAGCCTAAACATGATATCTAGCATGATTTACAGCTCAACTATTTTATCACATGATGAAAACATGGATATCAACATGATAGAGTCACTAAACGGTTCCATGGAATCACCCAGCCACAATTCTCACGGTACACACCCGCACGCCCGTCACTTGGCATATGCGTCACCTCAATACCAATCACATAACACATAACTTGGGGTTTCGAACCGTCAGAAACAAGTTTGAAAATGTTACTTACCTCAAACCAAGCAAAGTCCTACTCTGGAATGCCCTTGCCTCTCAATTCGGCCTCTGAACATCCCGAATCTAGCCACAAGTAATACAATACGATCAATATAGGCTAAAGGAATCAATTCCACAGGAAAAATACCAAATTATAGCCAAAATCAGAAATCGACTCAAACCCGACCCCCGGACCCACGTCTTGGAATCTAACAAAAATCACAAAACCCGAAAGCTTATTCACTCAAGAGTCTAACCATACCAAATTTATCAAAATCTGACCTCATTTGGTCATTCAAATCTCCAAAAATCCACTCTCCAAAATCCCAAGCCCTAACCCCCAATTTCACTCCAAAACCCCACTAATTAGGTGAGAAATCAACGAAAAACACCATAGCTAAGGATAATTAGGCTCAAGGAATTTAACTCAGTGAATAACCTTGAATTTCATTCAAAAATTACCTCAAAAGCTCCAAAGTCCGAGTTCAAAATTGTGGAAATGAGGAAAAATCTCGAAGTCCTCTATTTATACATTCTGCCCATTGAAACCGTACTTGCGGTCCCTTTTGTCGCTTCTATGATGCCGCACCTACGGACCAAGTTCCGCTTCTGCGGAAAGTCACTTAAAACCTCTGGACCGCTTCTACGACTCTCGACCACATCTGCGATCATTGCAGGTGCGGAGACTACCTCGCACCTGCGATTCCTATCCATGTCCTCCATGGCTGCATCTGCGTCTCCTCAGTCGCTCCTGCGGGCTCGCACCTGCGGTTCCCATTCCGCAGGTGCGGAAACACCACAACCAGTAGCTTCAGCTGCATTTTCCAAGTTCCAAACCTTCCGTTAACCACCTGGAATCACCCCGAGGCACTCGGGACCTCGACCAAACATACCAACACTTCCCAAAACATCATACGAACTTAGTCGAACCTTCGAATCACTCAAAACAACATCAAAACACCAAATTACCCTCGGATTCAAGCATAAGAACTTCTAAACTTTCAAATTCCGCAAACGACGTCAAAACCTATCAAACCACGTCAAATTTTACACACACATCACAAATGACACCACGAACCTACTCCAATTTTCGAATATCCATTCCCACCCCGATATCAAATTTTCACTGCCGACCAAAATTGCCAAATTTTTAACTTTTGCCAATTCAAGCCTAATTCTCCTACGGACCTCCAAATCATATTTCGGACGTGCTCCTAAGTCCACAATCACCTAACGGAGCTAACAGAATGATCAAAATTTAAATCCGACATCGTTTACATATAAGTCAATATCTGATTGACTTTTCCGACTTAAGCTTCTAATAAAAAGTCTAAGTATCTCAATTCACACCGATACCACTCCGGACCCGAACCAACTAACCCGGTATATTACAATATAGCTGAAGAACACAAAAAGAAATAGAAATGGGGCAAACAGGGCTATAACTCACGAAAAGATCGGTCGGGTCGTTACATCCTCCCCCTCGTAAACAAACGTTCGTCCTCGAACGAGTCTAGAAACATACCTGGAGCCTCAAATAGGTGTGGATATCTGCTCTGCATCTCCCGCTCGGTCTCCCAGGTGGCCTCCTCCACAGGCTGACCTCTCCACTGCACCTTCACTGAAGCTATATCCTTTGACCTCAACTTCCGAACTTGCCGCTCCAAAATGGCCACCGGCTCCACATCATAAGTCATATCACTATCCAACTGAACCGTGCTGTAGTCCAAAACATGGGACAGATCTCCAATATACTTCAGGAGCATAGAAACGTGAAACACTGGATGCACACTCGACAAGCTGGGTGGCAAGGCAAGCTTGTAAGCCACCTCCCCTATCCTCTGAAGCACCTCAAAAGGCCCAATGAACCGGGGGCTCAACTTTCCCCTCTTCCCGAACCTCATAACACCCTTCATGGTTGATACCTTCAGCAAAACCTTCTCTACGACCATGAAAGACACATCACGGACCTTCATGTCCGCATAGATCTTCTGCCTATACTGCGCCGTGTGAAGCCGCTCATGAATCAATTTTACCTTGTCTAATGCATCTTGGACCAAGTCTGTACCCAAGAGCCTAGCCTCACCATGCTCAAACCATCATACTGGAGATCTACACCTCCTTCCATATAAAACCTCGTACGGAGCCATCTGAATGCTCGACTGATAACTATTGTTATATACAAACTCCGCGAGCGACAACAACTGGTCCCATGAACCCCCAAAATCGATGACACAAGCACGTAACATGTCCTCCAATATCTGAATAGTGCGCTCGGATTGTCCGTTCGTCTGAGGGTGAAAAGTTATGCTCAACTCAACCTGAGTATCCAACTCTCGCTGCACAGCCCTCCAAAACTGCGATGTAAACTGAGTGCCCCTATCTGAAATGATGGAAACTGGGACACCATGCAGGCGAACAATCTCTCGGATATAAATCTCAGCCAACCGCTCTGAAGATTAAGTAGTACCAACTGGAACGAAGTGCGCGGACTTGGTCAGCCGATCCACAATAACCCAAATAGCATCGAACTTCCTCGAAATTCGTGGGAGCCTAACAACGAAGTCCATGGTGATCCGCTCCTACTTCCACTCTGGGATCTCTAACCTCTGAAGCAAACCACCTGGTCTCTGATGTTCATACTTAACCTGCTGACAGTTGAGACATCGAGCCACAAACCCAACTATATCTTTCTTCATCTGCCTCCACCAATAGTGTTGTCTCAAATCCGGGTACATCTTCGCAGCACCTGGATAGATGGAATACCGCGAGCTGTGGGCCTCCTCAAGAATCAACTCCCGAAGCACATCCACATTGAGTACACATATTCGGCCCTGCATCCTCAACACGCCATCATCACCAATAGTCACATCTCTAGCATCACCTCGTTGAACCCTGTCCTGAAGAACGAGCAGGTGGGGGTCATCATACTGACGCTCCCTGATACGGTGATAAAGAGAAGACATGGAGACCACACAAGCCAATACCCAACCCGGCTCCGAATGATCCAATCTGACAAGCTGGCTAACTAAGGCCTGAACATCCAATGCCAAAGGTCTCTCTGTTGTTGGAAGATATGCTAAACTCCCCAAACTCTCCGCCCGGCGACTCAAAGCATCAGCCACCACATTGGCCTTCCCCGGATTGTACAAAATAGTGATATCATAGTCCTTGAGAAGCTCCAACCATCTCTGCTGGCGCAAATTAAGATCCTTCTGCTTGAACAGGTGCTGCAAACTCCAGTGATCAGTATAGATCTCACAATGAACCCCGTACAAATAGTGTCGCCAAATCTTTAAGGCATGCACAATAGCTGCTAACTCAAGATCATGGACATGATAGTTCTTCTCATGAGTTTTCAACTGGCGCGAGGCATAGGCAATCACCCTACCCTCCTGCATCAGAACACATCCAATACTTATCCTCGAAGCATCACAATACACGGTGTAAGAACCTGAAGCTGATGGCAAAACTGGAACTGGAGCTGTGGTCAAAGTAGTCTTGAGCTTCTGGAAGCTCTCCTCACACTCATCCGACCACCAGAATGGAGCATCCTTTTGTGTCAATTTGGTCAAGGGCGATGCAATAGATGAAAATCCCTCCACAAAGCGATGGTAATACTCCGCCAAACCAAGAAAGCTCTTAATCTCCATGGCTGAGGACGGTCTAGGCTAACTCTGCACCGCTTTTATCTTTTTCGGATCCACCTGAATACCCTCACTGGACACCACGTGCCCCAAGAATGCAACTAAACCTAGCCAAAACTCACACTTGGAGAACTTTGCATAAAGTTTCTCCTCCCTCAATCTCTGTAATACAATCCTTAGATGATGAGCATGCTCCTCCTGGCTACGAGAGTATACCATGATGTCATCAACGAATATAATAATGAATGAGTCCAAATAGGGCTGGAATACACTGTTCATCAAATACATGAATGCTGCTGGGGTATTGGTCAGCCCAAAAGACATCACTAAGAACTCATAATGGCCATATCGGGTCCTGAAAGCTGTCTTAAGAATATCTGAATCCCGAATCTTCAGCTGATGATACCCATACCTCAAATCAATCTTGGAGAACACCCTCGCTCCCTGAAGCTTGTCAAATAGATCATCAATACGAGGAAAAGGATACTTGTTCTTGACCGTGACCTTGTTCAACTGCCTGTAATCAATGCACATCTTCATGGAATCATCCTTCTTCTTCACAAATAGCACCGGTGCACCCCAAGGTGGCACACTAGACCGAATAAACCCCTTATCAAGAAGTTCCTGAAGTTGTTCTTTCAATTCCTTCAACTCCGTCGGTGCCATACAATACGGTGGGATAAAAATGGGCTGAGTGCCCAGCACCAAATAAATACCGAAGTCAATATCCCTGTCAGGCGGCATGCCTGGCAGGTCTGCAGGAAACACATCTTGAAAATCACATATCACCAAAATAGAATCAATGGTAGGTTTCTCTGCACTAACATCCCTTACAAAAGCCAAATAGGATAGACAACCCTTCGCAACCATACGCTGAGCCTTCAAATATGAAATCACCCTACTAGGTACATAGTCTATAGAACCGCTCCACTCAACCTATGGCAACCCCGGCATCGCCAATGTCACGGTCTTAACGTGACAATCTAGAATAGCATGACATGGAGACAGCCAATCCATACCCAATATCACATCAAAATCAACCATACTGATCAGCAAAAGGTCCACTCGGGTCTCCAAACCCCCAATAGTCACCACACAGGACCAATATACGCGGTCCACAACAACAGTATCGCCAACAGGAGTAGATACATGAACAGATGAGACTAAGGACTCATGGGGCATATCCAGAAAATGAGCGAAATACGAGAAAACATATGAATAAGTGGACCCAGGGTCAAATAATACTGAGGCATCTCGGTGGCAATCTGAAACAATACCTGTAATCATAGCATCTGAAGCAATGGCATCTGGTCTGGCTGGGAGGGCATAGAAATGGGCCTGGCCGCCCCCTGATCGGCCTCCCCCTCTGGGACGACCTCTAGCTGACTGAGCTCCACCCCTAGCTAGCTGGGCGGGTGGTGGAGGAATTGGTGCTGAAGTCGAAGGCTGACTCCTCTGCTGAGACGAACCTCCCATTAGGCGGGGACAATACCTCTTGATATGACCCAAATCCCCACACTCAAAGCAACCTCTACCGGCCACCGGGGACTGAAGGGGACCCCGAGCACTGGAATAACCGCTAGAAGGTCCTGACACAAATAAACCCTGAGCTGATGGTGCATGAGACAATCTCTGAGCTGGTAGCGCACCGAATGATATCTGGCCCTGCTGATAACCGTAGGGCCCATAACCGGATGATGCACCTCGGTGCGCGGGGCAAGCCGTTTGAGCATGCCTGAAAGGACAACCTCTACCGTGGTGTAACTGACCCCCAGAAGGAGAACCACTAAATCCCCCCTGTCCACGAGGCCTTTTGGCCTCCCTATCGACCCGCTCCTAACTGCGAACCATCTCAATTTGCCGAGCAACATCAACAACCTCATCAAAAGTAGCACCAGACACTCTCTCTGGTCATAAGCAATCGTAGTCGATAAGTGAGGCCATCAATAAACCTACTGATCCTCTCCCTGTCTGTGGAAACCAACCAGATAGCATGACGGGCCAACTCCGAGAATCGCATCTCATACTGCATCACATACATATCTCCCTGATGAAGCTGCTCGAACTGCCCGCATAATTCCTCTCTACGGGACTGAGGCACGAACTTCTCTAGAAAGATAATGGAGAATTGTTGCCAAGTAAGGGGTGATGCGCCGACCGGCCTACGCCTCTCGTAAGCCTCCCACCAACTGAAGGCATCCCCAGAGAACTGGAAAGTAGTGAATGAGACCCCACTGGTCTCCAAAATTCCTGTTGTACGGAGTATCCTCTGACACCTATCCAAGAAACATTGTGCATCCTCACCCTCTACACCACTGAAAGATGGAGGCTGGAGTTTCCCAAACCTCTCCAATCTATGCTGCTCATCCTCAGGCATAGCAGGAACCACATAGTCCTGAGCAGCTGTAACCGGCTGGGCTGGTGGTGCCCCCGGTGTCTAGAATCCCCATACCACCTGCTCTGGTATGCGGGCAACGGGAGTCTGAGCACCTCCCCCGGCCTGAGAAGTGGCTGCTACGGCCGGAACAGAGACTGCCTGAGCAAGACTGGTAAACGCAGTCAGAATCTGAGCTGAGGCCTCCTGAAGGCATGGAATCACAATAGGCACAGGTAGTGCCTAAGCTGGTGCATCAACAACTGGAATCTGGTCCTGATATGGGGCAACTGGTGGATCTGCAGGTACTGCCCCAGCCGTTGTGCAGGCTGCACCTCTACCCCTACCATGGCCTCTATCGCGCCCTCGGCCTCTCGTGGCCCTGGCTGGTGGTACTGGTGGTTGTCCATCCTGCTCGGTAGTATGAGTCCTCACCATCTGTGAGAGAATGAAACAACAGATGTTTAGTCACTAGAATCAATAGATTCGCACGACAAGAATTCATGAATGTGGAGTTTTCTAAGTGTTCTGCAGCCTCCCAAAGATAAGTACAGATGTCTCTGTACCGATCCACAAGACTCTACTAAACTTGCTCATGACTCGTGAGACCTATGTAATCTAGAATCTAATACCAACTTGTCACAACCCAAAATCAACCGTCATGATGGCACCTATCGTGGAACTAGGCCAGCCTTAACTCAACAACCCACACCAACAACAATAAGTTTGAAAACGTTAATGGGAGAATTTTACATTAAAGAAAAACTGTTCGAAACATAAGAAAATCCCAAAGTGATACAATCCAAATCAAAACCAGGGTGTCACTGAGTACATGAGCGTCTAGATCAGAAATACAGTCTACTACAGTGCTAGAGATATAAACTGAAAATACGACAAAGATAAAGAAGGAGAGTCAAGGCCCGCGAATGCAGTGTAGCTACCTTAATAGTCTCCAAAACTCTAGGATCCTCAATCAGCAACCGCCGCTACGACCGGTATCGCCTGCATCTGCACACGAGGTGCAAGGAGAAACGTGAGTACACCAACTCAGTAAGTAACAAGTCCAAACTTTGGACTGAAAGGTAGTGACGAACTCAACCTCAACAGGTATAACATAAATAAATGTGCAGAAATGTAGGCATGCTTTCAAGTCAAATATGCAGCTCAAACAGTAAAGGAAAATATAGATCTGAACAGTGTAAGGTATACAACTCAGCTATCTCTACATGCCAATGCACAGACTGTATGAAATGCACCATATGCTCCACTCTCAAGTATTCGACCACTCGGTACTGTATATATGGCCATCCGGCCCAGGGAAATCCATCCCGGAACATATAGAACACTGACTATAAGTCACCAGTACCGAGGAAAAAGGGCAATCCAACCCTGTAGAGAAATCCATCTCCAGGTATCAAGTACTTCAGACAAATCCATGTCCAGGGAAATCCATCCCTCAATAATATCATCTGCGCTCACTCAGGAGGGGCTCCTACAGCCCAAGCGCTATCAGAATCATCAATATAACCACTGTGGCGTACAGCCCGATCCCATAAATGTCACTCATAACCAGGCACTCGGCCTCACTCAGTCATCAACCTCTCCAGTCTCACCACGGGCTCACAATGTTATGAAAACAACCCGAAACAATGATACGATAAATCAATAAATAACTGAGACCGAGATGTGATATAAAAATGCATGATCATGACTGAGTATGGAATAGTAACTGAAACTAGTGAGATGACAGCAAGAAACGACCGCTAAGGGTCCAAACAATATCGGCACAAAGCCTAAACATGTTATCTACCATGATTTACAGCTCAACTATTTTATCACATGATGATAACATGGATATCAACAGGATAGAGTCACTAAACGGTGCCATGGAATCACCCAGGTCACAATTCTCGCGGTGCATGCCCGCACGCCCGTCACTTGGCATATGCGTCACCTCAATACCAATCACATAGCACATAACTTGGGGTTTTGAACCTTCAAAACCAAGTTTGAAAATGTTACTTACCTCAAACCAAGCAAAGTCCTAGTCCGGAATGCCCTTGCCTCTCAATTCGGCCTCCGTACGTCCCGAATCTAACCACAAGTAATATAATACGATCAATATAGGCTAAAGGAATCAATTCCACAGGAAAAATACCAAATTATAGCCAAAATCAGAAATTGACTAAAACTCGGCCCCCGGGCCCACGTCTCGGAATCCAACAAAAATCACAAAACCCGAAAGCCTATTCACTCAAGAATCTAACCATACCAAATTTATCAAAATCCGACCTCATTTGGTCATTCAAATCTCCAAAAATCCACTCTCCAAAATCCCAAGCCCTAACCCCCAAATTCACTCCAAAACCCCACTAATTAGGTGAGAAATCAACGGAAAACACCATATCTAAGGATAATTAGGCTCAAGGAACTTACCTTAGTGAATAACCTTGAATTTCCTTCAAAAATCACCTCAAAAGCTCCAAAGTCCGAGTTCAAAATTGTGGAAATGAGGAAAAATCTCAAAGTCCTTTATTTATACATTCTGCCCAGTGAAACCGCACATGCGGTCCCTTTTGTCGCTTCTGCGATGCCGCATCTGCGGACCAAGCTCCGCTTCTACGGAAAGTCACTTAAAACCTCTGGACCGCTTCTGCGACTCTCGACCGCATCTGCGATCATTGCAGGTGCGGAGACTACCTTGCACCTGCGATTCCTATCCATGTCCTCCATGGCTGCATCTGCGTCTCCTCAGTCGCTCCTGCGGGCTCGCACCTGCGGTTCCCATTCCGCAGGTGCGGAAACACCAGAACCAGCAGCTTCAGCTGCATTTTCCAAGTTCCAAACCTTCCGTTAACCACCTGGAATCACCCTGAGGCCCTCGGGACCTCGACCAAACATACCAACACTTCCCAAAATATCATACGAACTTAGTCGAACCTTCGAATCACTCAAAACAATATCAAAACACCAAATTACCTCGGATTCAAGCCTAAGAACTTCTAAACTTTCAAATTCCGCAAACGACACCGAAACCTATCAAACCATGTCCGAATGACCTCAAATTTTACACACACATCACAAATGACACCAAGAACCTACTCCAATTTTTGAAAATCCATTTCGACCCGATATCAAAATTTTCAATGCCGACCAAAATCGCCAAATTTTCAACTTTCGCCAATTCAAGCCTAATTCTCCTACGGACCTCTAAATCATATTACGGACGCGCTCCTAAGTCCACAATAACCTAACGGAGCTAACAGAACCATCAAAATTTAAATTTGAGATCGTTTACACATAAGTCAATATCCGATTGACTTTTCTGACTTAAGCTTCTAATAAAGAGACTAAGTGTCTCAATTCACTCCGAAACCACTCCGGACCCGAACAAACTAACCCGATATATTACAATATTGTTGAAGAACACAAAAAGAAGTAGAAATGGGGAAAATAAAGCTATAACTCTCAAAACGACCGATCGGGTCGTTACAATACTTAATTAGTAGAGATGTACATAATAGGCAAGCCTATGGTTCTTTGTGCATACATGTGAATTCGTTGTGAGTGCAAGAGTTGTTCTTTGATGCTAAGTCCTTAAATTATATTAATTCTTTGATTTGAGTGTATGGACTATTTATTCTTATGAGAGAACTTGTTTCATGATAGATAGGTGATGTTATTAGCTTCTTTGACAGAGTAGGTGAGCGAGCTTAAATTTGGTAAGTTAGAGTCCGTCTCTGAGGTTAGGAGGTTAGAAGTTTGTTGTTTGTTTGTGACTTGTATATCTTGCACGATGATAAGGAAGTGTATATCTAATGATTTGAGTTGCTATAGAGCCTAATTGTTAGTATCAACCAAAGTGGTGGTGTTCCTAGGATTAATTTATTGAAAGTGATTTTAATGCTTACTCGAGGACGAGCAAGATTTTAAGTGTGGGGTTGTGATATTAGGCCAAAAATGCATATATTTAATTATTGTTGCCTCATATTCTAGTACTTTTAATCATTTTTTGAGTGTTAATTATATTACTTAGTGCTTAATATTATATTTTAACTGTGTAGAAATAAATCGGTGTGAATATGAAGAGATTTGGAGCAACGTTGAATAAAATGCGGAAGAAAAAAAAGAAAAAAAAGAGAATAAAAAAATTGGGGGGGGGGAGGGGGGAACCCTTTGAACCCCCCCCCTCCCCAACCCCCCCCCCCAAATTGCAAGACTACATGCAAAGTAAAGAATTAAACAAGGCAAAAAAAAACGTACCTAAAGAATTGGAGACGATAAAGCTCACTGGATTCGGCGCTGGTCTGGACGCCGGGGCGAAGACTTTTCCTATTTCGGGCGGGACAAGGTTATTTCGGCCCTACACGGTCCCTACTCGTATAAAAGGGGTCCTAAACCTAATTTGGAGGGTATCTAACATACTTTGAAGGGGAATTCACGTAGAGGAACACACACCATGCTTGGGGGAGGCTTCTAACTAGTTTTTCTTCTTTTCTATCCCTTTAATCTCATAGTTTATTAGTTTTAGAGTTTTGGGTGCTTCATGAACGTTGTAGTTTGAAGCTTGAATTGTTCTTATTATTTTATCATATTGGTTTATTTATTCAATCTTGCGCTTAATTATTTGATTGATTGATCACCAATTGAATACTCTCTACGAATCTAGGATTGAACTCGGGAGAGGGAATTCTAGATTGCATATAAGATTGAGTAGAGCAAGATCTTAACTCTGGAGGGGGGATTTGCGGTTAGGATAGGAATATACCTAATCGCCTTGCTTGGTTACTATACATGAATTATTAATGCGTTATTGTTAATTCTAATTCCATAGGAATATAGGCGTTAGATTAGCTTGAATAGGCGAGTAGTACTTCGGGAGAAGGCTACAAGAAATATTAACCCTGTCAACCAATAAATCAGATAAATTAATTAGATAATTTAAGTGAAAAACTCAATGGGATTGTTAGCTAACCCATAGCTCTAGAATATTTACTCACATTGAATTCGTCTTTAGGCTTGTCGTTGTTTTCTTTAATCTCTTAATTTGTTACTCTAGATTAGTTTTATAAAATATTCATACTTTAGAAAAGTAGTTGAATAGATTAATTATCTTAGTTTAATTTAGTGAATAGTTAATCAGAAGTCCATGTGGATACGATATCTGGACTTATAATCCTATATTACTTGTCGACCACGTATACTTGCGTATGCGTTTGGGAGCAACATCAGCCATGTCTTTTGACAGTGCATTTAGAATCCAAGATGTAACCATGTCGTTGACACAACTCCACTGCTCGTATTTAGCAGAGTTGAGATCTAGAGATTTGCAAGCTCCATTGATAAATCCAAGCTTTTTCTTGGCTGACAAAGATAGAAGAATAGATCTCTTCCATCATGGATAACCTCTTCCATCAAACACAGTGTTGACTAGAGTCATACCAGATAAATCTGAGTTATTAAGGTGATAGGGATAATTAATGTCATATCTGAGTGCCTTAGCAATGTTGTTGGTTTCTGCAGCTGTGGTTCCATCTGAATCAGCCATCTTTCGTCAGTGGAAGCTGAAGAATGAATTCGATGGTGGAAAATCACTGTTGGATCGAGCTTAAAGCTCTGATACCATGAAAGAAATTGAAGATGACAGACTGCAGAATTGGAAAATTTTTTCTGTATATTATTTAACTGTTTGTACATGTATATATACACTTGAGTTTTGAATAAAAGAATAAAGAAAAGAAAAATACTAATTACACTTGTCCTATTCTAATTTGTCTAACTATAACAGAAAATTCTTTTCTAACTGCTAATATTCTCTCACGTGCTATTCACATGAGGAAAGAAACTTCTAGCATTGAGATAAATCAATGGTGCAGATTTAATCCATCATAAGCTTGATGTGTGGCTGTGATTCATTGTAAATAATCAACTCCGCCTAATAAAATAGCCGACACATTCATCCTAGGTTATATCGAAGATAAACCTAGTATGGTCGGTCTTCATCTTTCCTTTCTCCTCTCTTCTGTTCACACACCATATCCTCATTGATGACCAACTTAAGTTGGGGTTTCGACTTTCTAGCATCTTTCTCCTTTCCAGGGAGATCTCTTTAGAAAAACGCATTGATTTCTATAAAGATTCTTTCTTTAAATATTTTTGGTATTAATGTGAGCATTTAAGTATTTATATTTAGGTAGTCTTAATACTTGCTTAATCTATTAAGAGTTTGCTTTGTGTACAGTTTGGCTACATTATCGCACATTTTGTTTTGCTTGTTCAACAGATGTAACCACGATTGAATTATACCTTTACGATGACTTTGTTGCTTTGTGAAGTTAACACTTTATCTAGACATGGCCATATATGCATCCTTATGATGGATAACTTTGACAAATGTAGATACATTTGTCTTTCTAATGGGTAATACTGACTTGTGAGGTAGGGAAGTTTTCTGAGCGATTATTTTCTTTGATATAAATACCACCAAAATGCTTAATAAGATGGATGAATATTCAATTTTGATATATATTAACCTTTATTTGGTTCCTTATTGGTAAATGGCGTACATTTATTTTGTCTTGTAAAATTAATATATCAAAATAAGTGAAAAATAACACATTCAAGATCAAACTTCAGCCCGTGCATCCACATCTAGTTACAAAAATAAGCACTTAGTGTCAAAAGTATAGCCAAGCATACGACAATGATTTGTTTGTAACTACCATGGGCGTTTATAATTATTATTTAATTAAAGTCGCCTGAGAAAAAAAGAACAATTTAGTGTAAAGGATTAATAACTTGCAATTTAGTTTTCATTAATCCCACTTAGTTTAAAATTCTGCCGGAAATCATATTTGTGGACCTCGAAGAGTGCCTAACACTTTCTCTTCGAGGTAATTTGAGCCCTTACCCGATCTTTGGTAGCGCAGACTAGTTAAATCAGAGTTATTTGCAAATAGGTGCCCTAACGCACCTTAAAATCGTTAGGTGGCGACTCTCCTCTCTTAATACCCATTTAAAAGAGTTGTCACATGTCGAAACCCGCTTTCACGAGAAAATGGGGGGCGACAACATGGCGACTCTTTTGAGGATACTTAGGTTCTTACCACAACGGATTTTATTTATATGTGGGATTTTTGTGTGATCGTACGGTTTACTTTCTTATTTCATTTGTTTACCTTTATATGCACCTTATAATTTTATTGTTTTGTTGTGGCTTTCTTTACATACCCCCTTATTTATTCCCTTGGTTGTTTATTTTCCATAAATGCCTTTAAGTAAATTTAGTTTTTTTTTTTTTTAATTCGTATAATATTTTTATTTCTACTTACTTTCGCACATATCTTTGTTTACTTGGTGATTATATTTTAATTACTCTTCATGTACACCCTCTTCCTCTTTCTCTTAATGGTTTCTATTTTAATTACTATATTTCTTTTTCATGCACATCCTCTTTTCCTCAGTTGTCTACATTTTATGCATGTCCTCTTCCTCCTTCCCTTATTTGTTTACTTTGAAGCGTGCTTTGTTTTTCATGTACATCCTCTCCCTCCTTCTCTTATTTGCTTATCTTTTAAAAATAAATGCTTTGTTTTGCTTTCTATGCATATCCTACCCCCTTTTCCCTTTGTTTATTTGCTATATGTCACCACTTTGATAACTGTCATCCCGTTCATATTTCCTCTACTTGGAAATTTTTACACTAACACACTTATAGCGGTTGCGTGTTTTCACGGCCGTGCACACTCAAAATTCCTTTTAAGGGAAAGTTCTGTGGGTAGGTCGGTCAACAGTGCGCCGACGATTACAGACTTACCACTCTCAAGTTGTCCGCTTGGGGGAACCTTTGGTCTAGACAACCTACTCATATTCAATAGAGCCCAATCATGAAGATTTTTAGAAAAATCATATTTTTTATAAACCTAGGTCGACTCAATATCCTTGGTATATTAAGTCTAATAATATGACTATGCCCAAGTCCAAAAGGGTCTACGACCCTAGAAGGATGCCATCATAATTTATTTGCATTTTTGAGGAATAATTGTGCCTAAATGTTGACCATTTGCTCTCAAGTTAGGGGAGAGGTATAAGCTAATCTTTTATAAATACATGCAATCATGAATCAACATGTCACGACCCAAAATCCCACCAAAGGCGTCGTGATGTCACTTAGTCTCTAAGACTAGGTAAGCCAATTACAATTATATTTCAAGCCATTTTTTTAATATTAATTAAATAGGTAATCAAAATCAATAACGGAAACAAATATGAGAACTTCCCAAGACTGAAAATACTGAGTCACGAACTCTAACTTAATACATGAAATGATCTCAAGGATCGAATACTCAATATTGTTTAAATAATAATTAATAGTACAATAAAATGGAAAGACTCCAAGGAACTGTGACGACCAAGCAGCTCTATCTTGAATCCTTGCAATCCCACTCTAACTCTGTCCGAGTCCGATATCTTCAATACCTGGCTCTGCACAAAAATGTACAAAAGTATAGTATGAGTACACCATGATCGATACCCAGTAAGTATCAAGACTAACCTCAGTGGAGTAGTAACGAGGTACAGTCGAGACACTCACTAGTCTAATAATCTATGCAATATAGTATGCAAAAATAATAGGAAACAAATAACAATGATGGCAACAATAATCAACTAGTGATATACACAGCAGGGCGACAAGAACACCATAAATATTGCGCAATAAATAATGAATACAAGTACAACCAATTAATCAAGTCCTTCCAATATAAATCTTTCGCCTATATGTTTTTCAAATAGAAATCTTCAGGATATAATACTTTCAAATAAATCTCTTTTAAATCTCTTTACTTCAAATAATCTTTCAAATAAAATTCTTTCAACTAAATCTCTTTTGAATAAAAGTCACCCTGTGATACAACATTTCAAAATCATAAAATACGGGTCTCAACCCACTTTCATATTTTTACGGTACCCCATGCTAATTTCTCTATCACAACCGCACGGACAACTCACGTACCAAATATCATCATCATTTAACCACGGCACATCGTGTCCACATTTCATATCACAACTGCACAGACAATTCACGTGCCAATATCATCATGCACATACAGTTCACGTACCAATATCATTATTATTTACTCACGGCACCTCGTGCCCACATTTTATTTCATAATCCGCCCGACAATAACCACATGCTCCCAATTTCAACATAGATCAGACTATTATCAATTTACCAACAACAAGACATATTGCACATGGTATAAAAATAGACACAAGAAAAATCACAACATCATATGAAAATTACAACGTAATAACCCCACATTATCACATATCATCCCTGACAATAACCACCCTTATCTCTCCTATAGCCACCCTTATCACTCCTATAATAGCCTCCCTTATCCCTCCGCCCTGACAATATCAATAGTCACCCTTATCGCTCTTATAGCCACCCTTATCTCTCCTGTAGCCACCCTTATCACTCTTATAATAGTCTCTCTTATCCCTCTGCCCTGACAATATCAATAGCCAACCTTATCGCTCCTATAGCCACTCTTATCGCTCCGCCCAGACAATATTCCAACACACATAACAATAGTGAAATGCCACCCTTATACCCACATAATATCAACAGTGAAATGTCACCCTTATATCCTCAAAATAATAACTCAAATAACACAACAATTTACACGAAATATTATCATGGCAACATAACAAAATTAATTCATATCATAATTTGCCCAATGGCCACAACCAATTCCAAAGATATAACAAAATCAATTAATTTTACAACAACTAGCCCAAGGCTCCACACAATGTGTATAAAATCTCGAAACAACAACATAGGTGAAAAATACTCAGTATAGGGCAACGCCTTCATTAATCCAAATTCTTGATAATTATATAACGCCTCGATTTAAACTTGTTTCGTTAATTATTTGGAGATGAAAAATTCATAATATAATTATTTCCAGAAAATATCAAATCACCAAACTCACGGAATTCACGTAATTATACAAGCAATAACCGCATCAAATTGTCATATAAAAATAAATTCAACAAACGCGAATTGAGGCATGACAAATAGATGATTTAATAAATGCCAACAATTATCTAATTTACTACAGAATATGTCTAGGACTTTAACCCAATTAATTTTGCACATATAATCCCGAGTACGTACTCGTCACCTTGCGTACACGGCTTTTCACATTTCACAAATGGCATATAAGACTCAATGCCTAAGGGGTAATTCCCCTACTCAAGGTTAGGCAAGATAGTTACCTTTTTGAAGTTAGGCCGATATTCCAAAATAGCATTCTTGCTTGATTTGACCTCCGGACATCTCAAATCTATCCAAATTAATTGTGTAACTTCATTAAAATTCATCGAAAATAATTCCGGATAATAAAATACCAACTTAAAATTTTATTCTAAAAAGTCAGCGCGGGGCCCACCCCTCGGAACCCGGCAGAAATTTTACAAAATCCGAATACCCATTCCGATACGAGTTTAACCATACCAAAATTATCAAATTTCGATAGATCTCCCTTCAAATCTTAAATTAAAATCTAGAGAATTTCTACCATTTTCAACCCAATTCACTAATTTAGTGATAAAAACAACAATAAATTTATGTAATTTAACCAAAATCAAGTTAGGAATTCTTACCCCAATATTTTCTTTGAAAAACTCTCAAAAAATCACCTCACCCGAGCATACTTGGTCCAAAAAATAGAAGAATTAGACGAATTTGGACTTTATTCTGCTGCCCAGGGGTTTGTTCTTCGCGTTCGCGACCCTCCCCTCACGTTTGCGATGAACAAATTCTCCAACAACCATTTTTAAACTCTTCTCATACATCCTCTAGTATAATGGTCATAATCTTTTGTACAAAATTCCAAATGATGAATGGTTTAACTTTCTGAAAACTAGATTCCAAGAAATATAACTTTCATTTGTTTTTCATCTCACAATTCCTTATAGATTGTGAGATATAAGATTCCAAAATCAGCCTTGTGCAATAAAGATTTCCAAACTCTTCCCAAATAGCCTATAGTTTATCCACTATAACTTTTTTTACACAACTCCAAATGATAAATGGTTTACCTTTCTGAAAACTAGACACAAAGGGCTACAACTTACATTTTTGAATTATTTCCAAATTCCTTATAGATTGCGAGATATGAGCCTCCAAAGTCAGATGACGGAGAATAAAAATTCCACACCAGAACCAACAACCAGCAACATCAAAACATCCAAACTTGGTCTGGAACCACCCCGAATCAAACCCGAGGCCCCCGGGACCCCGTCCAATCATACCAACCAGTCCCAATACATAACACAAACCTGCTTGAGGCCTCAAATCACATCAAACAATATCAAAACTATGAATCGCACCCCAATTCAAGCTTAATGAAACTAAAAATTTTTAACTTCTACATTCGACACCGAAACCTATCAAATCAAGTTGGATTGACCTCAAATTTTGCACACAAGTCATAAATGACATAACAGACCTATGAAAATTTTCAGAACTGGATTCCGACTCCGATATCAAAAAGTTAACTTCCCGGTCAAACTTCCAACTTAAACATCATATTTCGCCATTTCAAGCCTAATTCCACTACGGACTTCTATATAATTTTCCGTACATGCTCCTAAGTCCAAAATTTCCATACGGAACTATTAGAATCATTAGAATTCGAATCCGAGGTCGTTTATACATAAGTCAAATCTCCGGTCAACTCTTTTCATTAAGTTTCAAAAATGATAATTGTTCGTTTGATTAAATTTCGAATCTTCCGAAAATCAAACTCGATCATACCCACGGGTCATAATACATATTACGAAGCTGCTCGAGACCTTAAGTCACTAAACGGGGCGTTGATTCTTAAAATAACAAGTCAGGTCGTTACACAATCCAAGGCTTTTCCAAGGTTTAACAGGGTCTGATACATACCCGATCCACTAAAGAGTTTGTGGAGAGATCTGGGCACCCAGGGACAAGGAGAAGTACGCAAAGTGTTGGGACAATTGCCTTCGCTAATGGAAGTCAAGCCGTGCAAGGAACTCATTGAGGCGGTCACTGCCTTTTGGGACAAGGAAAGAATGGTATTCAGATTTGGAGATATTGAATTGACACCATTGCTAGAAGAAATCGGAGGTTATGTTGAAAATACAAGTCTGTTGTGAAGGGATAAAAAGTGGGAAAGGGGTGAAATGATCATTCCAAAAAATCCTTCACCTCAAGAGTTTTGTGAAAAGCTAGGTTTGCAAGGAGGCAAAATAATGACCCATGTAATGAAGTCCAAAATTTCACTTCAGTACTTGTATGATAGATTCGGGTATGCTCGAGAGATATATAATATAGAATCACACTGTCCCGATGCATGGAACCAAAAAAGGGTTTTTGCATTTGCCGTTTGTTTTCTAGGGTTGGTGGCTTTTCCTCGAGGAGCTAAAGAAGAAATTCACACCCGACTTATTATGATAGCTGATGTATTATTCAATGAGATAGACAGTAATCCTGGCACTATAGTGCCTATGATCTTGGTCGACATCTATCGGTCTTTGAGCCGTTGCAAAGACGGGCTAGACATTTTGAGGGATGCAACTTGCTACTTCAAATTTGGCTGATTGAAAACCTCCAAAAGGTTAATGGAAAGCAGGCACTTCGCAAGCATATTGGAAATGACTATATTCTATCGCATGACTTGAGAGTAACTTTAGGGGTCAAGAAGATAAAACGCCCAGCTGATGTTGAAGGTTGGGTTAGGCTGCTAGATCGTTTGACAGAAGATTCGGTCCAATGGATGTTTGACTGGTTCCCTTCCTCGTAATGGGTGGTTTATGCCAGTGAAACCCCATACTTAGTTTTGATGGGAGTCCGAGGCTTTCGACTCTACATGCCAATAAGGGTGTGCCAATGAGGCCTTCGACCCTACGTGCCAGAAAATATTTCCTATCCACTGTTTGGTGTAGTATACTAAAAATTAAAATGCATTGCATAATTTTTAAGAAAATTAATTGTTTATAAAAATGCACTCCATATTCTTTAGCTTTAAGGGACTTTAAGGTAATTTTATCTTTAACCATACTAATGCATGAATTAATAGTCTTGGTATTGCTAATACCATGGTTTGCTATGTATTAGTTATATATGGGATAATACCAAATACATTGTATAACTAATACTTGCATTACTAATACGTAATTGAAAATGTGTACCAAACAAATGGAGTAGTAATACCAAAAGTTAATGCATGCATTATTTTCTCTGATGCATCCTACCAAACGACCCCTTAAAGTTTACAAGCTCGAGCACTTTTAGTCCACCTTAATTGAATCAAACGAATTCTACTAAAAATAATGGAACACCACGTTAAACATAAGAAAGAACTACATTGCTATCGGTCATTAATTATTTAACGGAACGAGCTAGTCTTAAACTAAGGAACTTCGTTGTCCTTGCTTATAAAGTATTCACGTTCTTCATTTTCTACAATTATATTAAAAAAATTTAGCTCTGAAAATTTGAATAATACATGTTTATAGATTTAATTAAACATCCATAGTTTATGCACTTCGCGATTGAATGGAGAATATGGAGTAGCGGAGGAGCTCTCAAAGTCATTGCTACCACCTTTGCCGCAACCATCTCGTCCTACTTTAGTTCACCATAGCGAAATCATCCCCTTCTTTTTTTGGCAATAGAATAATCTTGAAATTGTTGATCAATTAGATATATTTAAGATTCGATGTAACCCTTTAGATAAAAATTTTGCTAGTTTCTAATGGTGTTTGAAAGGTATGACTACCATGATATGATTGCTGAATTCGTAGAAAATAGAAACATAAGATATTGATTAAAAGAACACGAGATATAAAAAAAGAAAGGCTAGACTAGATGAGACTTAATTGGGATGATAATGAACAACCAAGTTTAAATTGCAACACCATTTAAAAGTCACATTTCATTGAAGATTGGCATCAAAAGATGACTGGGGAGAGAGAGTGACAAGTTAAACTAAACCAGTTTGTATTTAATTGGAGTAAAGCTATAGAAGACCGTCAATTCTTGATGGAAGCTATGTGGTTATGTTAGAGTGGACCATAAGTGCTCACATTTGCATACATAAGGGACTGTTATTGCTTAGTGTTATATAATATAAGGAGGATAGAAATAAAGCGACCAAAATTTAAGGGACAATTTGAGTTAAAAACACACATTAAAAACTAGAAAATATCTTCCTTTACAAAGTACACAAGTTTTAATAGGCATCTCAGCTGCAAACCTGTCGCAAAAACCCTAATCTCAGAAAGTTCGCTAAGGTTTCTGTCAAAACCTAACCAGCACTTCTTCACCGGCGGAACACCGAACCTTCGGCCGTCCGGCAGAGAACGTCACCTCAAATGGACTTCGATGAGTACGATTATCTGGAGAAGACTGTAGAAGAGCCCAACGGTGGTCCTTCTACAAAGAGCAAAGACAACAACAACAGCAGCGCCGAGAAGGAGAAGAGCGAGAAAGCCTATCGCCGAAGGGAGAGAGACGGGAGCGAGGAATACGCCGCCGAGGACGACAATAGAGATCGACGTAGTAGCAAAAGGTCTCGCGGCGACGGCGAAAAGGATAAGGAGAGAGATAAAGATAGAGATAGGGAAAGGGAAAGGTCGTCGAGGCATCGGAGCAGGGAGCGAGAATCGGAGAGAGACAGAGAGAGAAGCTCAAAGGACCGAGACCGAGAACGTGACAGAGAGAAGAGGGAGAAGGAGAAGGAGAAAGAGAGGGAGAAGGAACGAGAGAGGGAGAGGAAGAGTAGAGATCGGGATAGGGAGAGAGATAAGGAACGGGAGAAGGAGAAGGAGAAGGAGAAGGAGAAGGAGAAGGATAGAGAGAGGGAGAGGTCAAGGAGGAGCCGGAGTCGCTCCAGGATTGAACGAGAGCGAGAGAAGGAGCTGTCAAGAGACGTCGAGCGTGAACGTGACTTTGAATCACGAGACAGCAGGTGACAACACTCTTTGCATTTATCTTATGTTAAATGCATATCAATTTTTTCAGTTTATTATAAAAGGATTATTGTTTGTTGATAGTAATTATCAGTTCAAGTTGTAGTGTTTGGAGAATACTTTCTGATGTATATCAATGTGGCTATCAGCTACAACTATATAGCCGTTAATGTAGTGAAACAGCATTTGCATCTTATCTTCTTAATTTCTCAATTTGACTTTGTAGAATTGCTAGGTGCCACTATTTATCTTTTGTACTAGTTATTGATGTCTTTTGGTTCCTTTCAACGTCACTAGACACGTCCTTGATAAAAAAAATTATGCTAGGCTTGTCTGTTGACTGCTGTTGTGACCTAAAAAACTGAAAAATCAGGTTATGGCTCAGCTTAAGTATGTGTTTGAACACTCTCTGCTGAGTGTTTTTGAGTTCTAGTGGATTCAAACGGAAGAGACTTTTTGAAATAGTCTAAGTGCGTTAAAGAGTGTGAGTTTATCCATATAGGATGTAATATTCTGACTTGGGTTGAAATCGTAGATGGATTATTTGCACATCTTAATGGGCTAACAATGCGGAAACCCTTCAAGGCTTGATTGAAGAAGTGGCTTATTCCCACATATATTGAGTATGATAAGGTCTGTTAAGTTCCTTTTTGGCCTTTGAGATTATCACTCACTCTTGAATCCTTCCAATGTTTTTGCATTGATGGATTTAAGGTTACTTTTTCTTACATCTGTGAGATGTTGACAAATGATGTATTGGATTTCTAGGTTGGCAACGCATATGGTGCGAGGCTGTATCAGTTTTCAACCTTTTCTTCTGTATCGAGACGAAAGTGCATTAACTCTTTATGTGATTGTTTTTGTGAAAGCAGGGAAAAGTCTCAAAATTTTGGTGCTGGACAGCGAATAATGTCACAACTCACAACACCCACTGCATTCATATTCTTAACTTGAAGTTTATACTTGGAGATGCTTCAAAAGTTCAAATTATCTTCTAGAATATGCTCCATTGTACTTGTTTTCTTTTTAAATGGGAACGATGTGTGTCACTGGAGGTTGGAATTCTAGTTGCTTCCTGTTTAGATATAAAAATGAAACTCGTTTTGGGTCCTGGAGCATTTATAGGGAGAAACAATGTTATATTCAGATAAACAAGTAGACAAATGAAGTTAGCATTTTTCAACTAGCCTATCCAAAAACTTACAGAAGCTTTCTGACTTTTATCCGCGTTTTTCTTGAAAGGGCTTGCCTTGATGATCTTTCCTGCTGCAGGAGCTACTCTATCTAATCGATAAAGATGAAACATTTTGCACAGCGAGGGAGATTTTAGAGGATGATGATTCATCATGTCCTAATGTAATTTGTAGCATGTTCATGTATTTATGCAAGTTTGGTTAAACTTGGTTTATAGTAGTTGATTGTGTTCAAATGTAGCAGGTGCAATGATGTAAATGAAAATCCTCTCCCTTCTACATGTAACTTAAAATTTATAAACAGAGCCTCGTACTTTTCTTTACTATCCTTGAAATTAATGCGATATAAAGGTTGGTTTGCTTCAATATGTTCTGTGGATTGTGAAATAGGGAAAGCGAGGGTCTGCACTAACTCTCTAGCCAGTCAACGAGGTCATATTTAGATACTTCTTTGTTATGATCTGTGCCATACATATTCTCATTTTGGTCTGAGTCATTTATACAGGAGATTCAAGGAGAAGAAAGAAAAAATTGAACCAGAAGCTGATCCAGAAAGGGACCAGAGAACTGTTTTTGCTTACCAGGTAGGTTTCGATGTCTTTGTTTCTGCCTTGTTCATCTCCATACCTGAGCATTTCACACTAGGTGATTTAGCTGATCAATAGGCTCATTCACTGATTTATTTGGTCTGCACTTCTTATAGATGCCCCTGAAGGCAACTGAAAGGGATGTGTATGAGTTCTTCTCACAAGCAGGAAAGGTTAGTTCATTTGGTCTGCCTTTTGCTTCATGGTACATAAACTCTGCTGCTGGACAACTTGTGGTTTTATTATCAATGTGTGCTGGTTTACATTTCATTTTCTTGTGGTCCTCTAGAATTGATATGATACTTCATGTTTAGGAGCAAAAAAATGATTTGTGTTGTTCGCTTGATCCTACTTCCGTATACTATTAGTGCATGCTGTATGCTTCTCCTTGCTGTTGCAGTAACTGCTTCTCTCTCTGCCTTCTGTATCAGGTAGCTTAATTAATTTCTCATGTCTCAAGATTCTATACTTGATTGGATGCACAATGTAGTCTGATCAGGTTATAACTGATGGTTTTATGCATGACCTATTGCAGGTTTTGTGGTGTTTATAGTATGAGTACCAAAAGGGCCTCTAAATTCAATTTATCTATTTCTTTTGACATCCATTTCTACATTTCTAGGTGAGGGATGTGCGGTTAATCATGGACCGGAATTCAAGGCGATCTAAAGGAGTTGGGTATGTCTTTAATCAAATTCTATACCCTGCAAATTTTGCGTTTTATTTCTTTTCTTTTTTCTTTCTTAAGTAAATGTGCAATTGTGCATCTTGCTTTGTATAGTACTCCTAAAGTCTCAAGGATTGCGATAGTGCCGCTTTCATTTTGAATGTTAACCATTTGATGTAGCATTGGGGCATGATACGCCTCCTAATTCAAACTAAAGTGTTGTTTATCTACCGTGGTGGTTAATAAAGTTGCTGCGTTGCAGCCAGACTGTATTCTTGATTTGTTCCTTTGACTTCTGTGTGGTCTCTGTTACTCTCAGATGGTAGAAAAGCTGTGTTTCTCATATAGTTTTTTGCTTTTTTTTTTTAAAAAGATTTTCCTTTTGGTTTGTTCTATGAATTTCTGATGGCTAACACATTGCCAGTCCGAAGTCTGGTAAGGGAGGAAGGTTGTTGATTTGGAATAAAATAGGTCCAAGCATAGTGAAATGGAAAATGGGGATTTATGCCGATTCAAGTTGGGGATTGAGCCGTTGTTGTTAACATGCATTTCTGACTTCCCTTAAAATCATTATAGTGGCGGTGTAAAGGTTATTTGAATTGTATTTGTAAAAGGAAAAGGGTTATCTAGAGTGTCAAGTACTGTGAATTATAGTTAGAGTTGAATCTCAAGATTGCATCATTTGAAGTTTAGTTATGAGATATGGTCTGTAAATAATATACCAATTGTAAACGTAGTTTTAGATTAAAAATAATAATACACCAACTATAAACGTTGTAAGATGCCAATCAGTACAAATTGTCCTTAGAGCATTTAAAGTTTTTTTTTTGAATATCAAATCTTAAACCATATGCTTGCAAATGCATATAATTGAGTGCTACTGATATGTGCCTGTGGGACCCACCCGTATGTGTTTTTACCTCTGCTGAATCTGAGAGGTTTTGTTGAGCTCTCTTTACCTTTTTTCTTGTTGGGAGTTCCAGACATGGTTTTAATCTTATTGACATTGGTTATATATTGTTGTTCTAGGGCCTAGTACTGCCATTTCTAGGGCTGTCATGTCCTTTCCCTGGATGTCTTCTGTCACCAACCAGTAGATTTCTTTATGCACCTCAGTTTTGCCACGATGTGGTCTAAATACCTGATCTATGCTGTTATTTCAGTTGTGTTAATAACTTATTGATATCTGTGCAGGTACATTGAGTTTTATGATGCTATGTCTGTGCCAATGGCTATTGCTTTATCCGGTCGCTTGCTTTTTGGCCAACCAGTCATGGTAAAACCTTCTGAAGCTGAAAAAAACCTTGTTCAGTCAACTGCGTCTGGTGGTGGATCAGGGTTGGCAGGGCCAAATGCTGCCTCAGAGAGAAAACTTTATGTAGGAAATCTTCATTTCAACATGACAGAGTTACAGCTTAGACAGGTAACAAGATTGACGTCTTTATCTGCGTACAGTAACAAAAGCACCCGGATAGACACTTGTTATATGCAATGCATAATGGTGGAGGCTTAAATGCACATATTCTATGATGTTGATCCACCTTAACTTGTAGAATACCTGTCAGACAACTTAGGGCTCTTTGCTTCTTATAAATGATGTATCCGGTACAGATACCTATGTATGCGTTATTTTGTTTTTTAGATGGATATGATTGACTTCCGATGTCCTGAGACCGATCTCTGACTAAGCTTTTATTTTCTGTTTCTAATTGCATTCCATTATATCTGGTGTGTTCAGATTTTTGAAGCTTTTGGGCCAGTAGAGCTTGTACAATTACCTACAGATCCTGAAACAGGGCATTGTAAGGGGTTTGGATTTGTCCAAGTAAGTATTTTGCAGAACTGCAATGTTTCTCTTAAATATATATTCTTTTATCGTTATTTTATTTCTTTTAATAACGCCTTTATGTTTCAATTTGGGTTCATCTTAGTTTGCTCAACTCGAACATGCAAAGGCAGCTCAAAGCTTGAATGGCAAGCTTGAAATTGCGGGTCGCACCATCAAGGTATGTCTCTGTAGACCTTACTTCTCTAAATACTGTTGGATGGCTGTATTACTGAGCCTTTACTAACCTTTTTGGTTCAATGCAGGTTTCATCCGTTACTGAACATGTCGGAGTACAAGATGCTGGAGCTAAAACTGCAGATTTTGATGATGATGAAGGGGGTGGCTTGGTGAGTTTGCTCTTAAATCATTATATTGGAGGACTTTGCATGCCATCTTTTCCCTTAAGTAGGTTAGATACTTCGGAAATTATGAGTATGATAGCGGTGGTAAAAGGCCAATCCATGTGTTCTCATTTGACAGGCTGTCTGTTAGACATAACCAGAGAAAAGTGATGTTCTAGTTTACTGCATTATCATTATTAGCTTCTAGAGCCCGTTTGGATTGGCTGGGAAAAAGTGACTTTTAAGCACAAGTGCTTAAAAGCACTTTTTATGTACTTGAACTTGTTTTACAAATAAGCAGTTACGTGTTTGGATAGAAGTGCTCAAGCTAAAAAAAAGCTATTGAAATGTTTGGTAAACAAGTGCTGGTAAGCACTTTTTTCTGTTAAAATGACTGAGATGTCCTAAAGCTGTCAACACTAAAAATAAGCTTATTGATGCATTTTTAATTTTAAATTAACTCAAATGCAGATTAATTTGTGTATCAATTCAGTTTAAGTTATAATACTGATTAGATAAGATTATTTTAATTAATATAAAGTACTTATTGGGTAAAGCATTAATTAATAATTGTAATTAAAAAATATACTTAAACTATATAAACAATTCATATAAAATTACCCACAAAGTAAATAAATTAAAGTGAAGTACTTTTAAAAATCGAAGACCACGTAAAAGTTACTTTCTTGCTTTCATTTTTAGTTATGCAAATGAATAAAAAATGAAATTTGAACTAGTTAGAAAGCTTTTGAAGTTGAGAAACAAGTATTGCTAATCAGTTTAGAATACTCCTGAGGCTATGATACCGGTTAGGAAGAAATGGGAAGAAAAAGAAACGGGTTAGAGGTTTTAGTAAGAGAGGGTACTTTGGTAATAATAAAAGTATGTAAGGGATAATAGGGTAAATTACTTGGTCAAACTCAAGTAGCTTTTAAGCCCAAAAAAAAAAGTTGGGATAGACAACTTATTGCTTTTGGCTTGTTTTTAGTTTTTTGGCTTAACTTGACTTTTTGTATTTGCCAAACACCAAAATAAGCTAAAAAGTGCTTTTAAGCTGGTTTGACCAGCTTTTAAGCCAATCCAAACACCCTCTCTCTCTCTCTCTCTCTCTCTCTCTCTCTCTCTCTCTCTCTCTCTCTCTCTCTCTCTCTCTCCCTCCCTCTCTCTTGGCCGATCCATGTGTTCTCATTTGACAGGAGCTTTCTGTTAGACATAACCGGAGAAAAGTGATGTGCTAGTTTACTGCATTATCATTATAGCTTCTAGTCTCTCTCTCTCCCCCTGTTTTTTTTTTCGGGGGGGTGGGGGGGGGTGGGAGGAGCTGGCAATTGTACAAGTCAAAACCCTGGCAGGTTTTAACAGGACCAGCCACTCCTATGTTATTGAAATATTTGAGTTCTTGGATTGTTTTCAGTGGAAATTTAAAAGAAAACCGAATCAAACCAAAGAAAACTGACATAATATCGAACTCTTTTGACTCGGTTTG
This sequence comes from Nicotiana tabacum, assembly GCF_000715075.1. Classification (NCBI taxonomy): domain Eukaryota; kingdom Viridiplantae; phylum Streptophyta; class Magnoliopsida; order Solanales; family Solanaceae; genus Nicotiana; species Nicotiana tabacum. The sequence goes on from NC_134092.1 coordinate 111,007,802, forward strand.
GTTTTCAATTAAAAAACTGACAACATTTGGTTTGGTTAAGTATTCAAGGAAAGAGCATAACCAAACCGAGTATTATAAATGTTATTTATTAAATTTTTATGGTGATAAATATTTTTTTTATAAATCTACTTTATATATTCTTAACCAAAAAAGTTATATAGGCATACTCATGGTGCTTTGTAGAGTTTTCATATCCTTCTATATATTATGTAGTACTCCTTCCGTTCCAGTTTATGTGAACCTATTTTCTTTTTGGTCCGTTCCAAAAAGAATGAGCCTTTTCTAAATTTGGAAACAATTTAGCTTAAACTTCCAAGTCTACCCTTAATGAGAAGCTTTTATAACCACACAAATACTCCGGATCCCTTTTTTGACTTGTTTAGCACCACAAATTCTAAAAATCTTCATTTTTTTCTTAAACTCCGTGCCCAATCAAACAGGTTCACGTAAATTGGAACTGAGGGATTAGTTATTTAAGAATGATTTATTTTCTGTTTTAATCATTACGATTAGATAAATTTGGAAACATTTATGGATGCAATGTTGTTGTTTGATCTACGAAAGTGAATAATTGTCGTGTCTCATGGTGGAATTTCTCACGTCTAGATGCTTTAATACAACAACAACCCATTATAATCCCACTAGTGGGGTCTGGGGAGGGTAGTTTGTACGCAGACCTTACCCCTACCCTGGGGTAGAGAGGTTGTTTCTGATAGACCCTCGGCTCCCTCCCTCCAAGAACTCCCTACCTTGCTCTTGGGGTGACTCGAACTCACAACCTCTTGGTTGGAAGTGGAGGGTGCTCACCACTAGAGCAACTCACTCTTGTCATATCTAGATGCTTTAATACATAATAGGTTAATCCATTTGTTCAATTCTTGCTAAGCATATACTGACCTGTTAGAAATTGTGTCTTTAGCTCTAGTAGCAATGAAATGAATTTGTATTTCATGTGAAAATAAACAGAAAAACCCAACAAAACCGAAAAACGACTATTTGTTTTGGTTTAGTTCTATAGTTAACAAACTGACTTACTAGTTGGTTTGGTTTCCTTTTAGATGAAAACCAAACCAAATTGAAACTGAACCATGAACACACCCTACTGAGCATAACACTAAAGATCAATGATAAAAAAAAAGATTATAACATGGAGCCATTATCAAGGCTAGGACGTTGTGCTTTGACTTCCTTTATTCATCTGGTTTATGTTGTTTTCAATGAGTGATATCATATTCTCCGAGGAAAATTCTTTTTATGTGTTGGAATATTGTAAAGCAGAATTCTGTGTGAGTGTTATTTCTTGTTTTTTTTACGTATTCTAGGAAACAATATAGTAGCTGTTCCTGAAAATTGTTAGTTCTTAAAGAAACTATTCTTGCTGAACTATTTACAAGACGCTCTTTTCATTTTGGGATGCTGGAAAATGTTTGACTTTGGCATTGGCATTGGCATTGGCATTGCATTCTAGAGAGTTCATTTTTTTACTATTTGAATTTTAAACGTTGATGTGATGTTTGCAATACCAAACTGACTTTTGATCGTCATTTTTATATTCTTACGCTACCTCTAGTGTAATATGCACGACTCAAATTAATATCTTATACCGTCTAGTCAAATACTATCATATAAAAGTACAATAGAGGAAGTGCTATATAATCTCTTCAACGGTATGCATGATATAGTTTTTGTGACCAGAAGTTTGTGTTGAACATGTGCAAAAGCTGAACGAGTTTATGATATGGGATCATTCTTCATTCTTTCTAATACTGCTGTGTAAAAAAAAATTAGGTTACCTAAGTGCACACTCTGCTAATACTCCCTTTCAGCTAGTTGATGCATAGTTTTCCCATTTTTGACTAAACCACCCTCAAAGCAGCGCAGTAGCAGCGATCTGATTTGATGCATCCTAGGAAGTAGAAGTATTAGAAAGCTGAACTTGTATTTCTTTAGGCTAATCCATTCTGAAGCTTCTCAGGAAGCAATAGGCTCATTTTGTTCATAATATGATAACTAATGGGAAGTCTTCCTTTCCTCTTTCTTTCTCTTTAAATTGACAAAAATTTATATTTTATTTTTTCTTTTTCTTTTTGGTAACTCTGAATGTGAATGCAAATTAGAAATCTGATGAATTCATTCTCTCTGATAATATATAGACAGAGAAGGCAAAGAACTGTCAGAAGAAAACTTTAGGCTGCTAATTGTTGCCAGCTCTATTATTAAATGCATACTCATATGAATCATTTTGTCCATATTCCAGGCCTTAAATGCTCAGTCAAGGGCCATGCTTATGGCAAAGTTGGACCGCAGCGGTGTTGCTTCAAGGTTTGTCCAGATTTCTCCTGCTCTTTGGGGAGTTCGTCTTTTCCCCCCTTTTTTTCCCGTGTGGGTGGGTGGGTAGTAGCCATGTTTCATGTCCCAAACTTGATGCTCAAATTTTCCTCTACAGTGTTGCGGGTACACTTGGAGTTCCTGCACTTAATGGAGCAGCTCCAGCTCAGATGAGCATGCCCATAGGTGGGGCAACAGCTTTTCCGAATATGCTCCCAACGCAAGTCATTGCTGCCATGGCTCCTGAACCCATTGGAATTCCCAGCGAGTGTTTGCTATTAAAAAATATGTTTGATCCTGCAACCGAGGTTTGTGTCCCCGTGGAATTTCATATTTAACATTACGTTTTTGACCATCAAGGCTAGGGAGGTGCATATCTTAATTCTCTATTTTTTTCAATAATATTAATCTTTCAAGTATGTGCTGCAGACGGATCCAGAATTTGATTTGGATATTAAAGATGATGTAAAGGAGGAGTGTTCCAAGTATGGCAGGGTCAAGCACATCCATGTGGACAAGTATGTGGTTAATTTATGTGGGGTCAAATTTTGAGCTCTTTTGACTTATAAGATGCATTGATTCCTTTGCCTGGTATATCCTTTAATTTGGTTTGTGAGACCTTCTGGGTAGGTTTTTCCTTTTGCTCTTCTTGGCAGCACAGGGATGCTGTCCCAGTTGCTTTTGGTTTTAAAAAGAAAAAGGGAAAGACCAAAGTCGCTTTTGGCAGTCAAGCTAAACTATGCCATGTTATGGTCCCTCTGATAAGGCTTCAAATTTGATTGTCAAATGACCTGTTGATTTACAAGTGGCTGGTGCTTCATTCCTGTTATAGACAAATCTCTCTCAAATACTATCCTCTAATAAGCAGCTATTCCAATTGGCTGCTTACTTTTAAATTAATGCTATTTTCTTCAGCTGTTGATTCTTGAAGTATCTTTTGGCAGGAATAGCTCTGGTTACGTATACTTGCGGTTTGATAGCGCCGAAGGTGCATCTCGTGCTCAACAAGCTATGCACAAGAGATGGTTTGCTGGCAGATCGATTTCAGCCATCTTCTTGGTAAATGTCTAGTTCTCCAAGCATTTTCGTGTCCTTATCTCTTTCTTCCAATGCATAAGCGGTTCATGAAATTTGTTTTTTTTGGGGGGGGGGGTGGGGTGGGTGGGTTGGGGTTGCTGAACGTTTGTTTCTACCCTACGAGTCTATTTCTCAAGGTGTTGACTTGTTCCTATTCTGTTTTCTTCTTGTTGTGTAGGTTAATATTTCTCTTTTATTTGTGGCTTTTTGATGTCTAGGAAGATATTTTCTATTTAATATGACTTTTTGTAAAGATATTCCATGAGTAGTAGTGGTAGGTAGCTGTGAAGTGGAATTTGAGTTCAGACAAATAAAAGATTCCCCAATAAGAACTCGTTTCACAGTGATAACACATTCTCCTACCCAACTCATCAAACTTTGGGCAGCTTGCGAACTTCCGTAATAATTTTGACAGCAATAAGCACTTTGTTCTCACTTCCCTGAAGCATGAATATGCTTATCAGAACTTGTTAATTCCCTAGAGCATTCATTTCTTTTTTCACTCACCCTTTTCTCCCTATATAAGATGGGGTAAAATCGACTAAAGTGTTTTTTGGTTATAACTGTTATATGAAGTTTTGACAGTTTTTGCCTAGCTCTTGTTTTACATGAAACACAGTTTGATTTTCTGAATGTATTTTTCCTGTTCTTGCAGCAACCTTATGAATATGATGCGAAGTTCAAAGGTACAGGCTGAAAGGTTTCAGACGGGGGGCTATCTATGATGTCTGAAGACTGCTGATTTGTTTATTAGTAATTGCAAAAACTGCAGCCTGATTTTGTATTTAAGTTCAGATCTTAGTGATACCAAAAACTCCTAAAAGGTACTGTATAAGCTAGACAGATGAGGGTTATATATGTTATTGAGGGAAGGTTCTGTAATTTTAACCGAGTATTATCATTTGTCAACCATGATACTTTGGGCCCCATCTTGTTTTCAATTAATAGAGGTCTGAATCAATGTTTCAGAGCTCAACTCATTGTGTGCATTTGTTTTCTTTATAAACTTATTTGGTCTTAATAGGTTTGATTCATTCATATATTTTACATACCTTAATGTATGTTAATTTATAAAATCATTAGAATCTTTACTTAAAGATTCATCTTAGAAGGCAAGAAGGCCTGATTGTCGCCTAATCTTGCACCGATTTTATGAGTTCCAATTGTACTACTTTTTTCTATTTCAAATCATGATGGTTATGAGCATGTGGTGTCCTCACCTGTCTAGGAAATACAAAAAGAAAAGAAAAAGTATTGATATGGCTTTTTACTAATAAAGATTCACGTATGCTGCTTGGTAGTTGAACTGAAGTGTCATAATTACAAGTTAGTTATGAAACTTGCGTCTTATTCCCTAAACCCTATTTGTAATTTGATCTGTTGAAATGATCTGATGTAAAAGTATAGCTAAGGAATGACGAGGTTGGAAAACTTAATACTCCTTTATATCTACATTTTTAAGTCCATTCAAAATTAAGGATTTATTTTCGTCAAGGAAAAAGATGTATCTTTTTCTTTTTCTTGAACAACTTATTTTTGACTTTGTTCCAAAAGAAAGAGAAAAAATCCCCATATGCTGCCGCAACAAAAAATAAACAATTTAAGTCTGGACGTTTTCCTTCAAACCAATTCAAAATTAAATTTAAACACCTAGTTTAATATATAAAGTGTTTAACCTATAACAATATGCAATTCATGGCCACATACACTTAGAGATAAAAGTAGACAAACGATTTAAGGAGACGAATGCATTATGCAATTGGATGGGATTAGAGTTGCAATCCACTTGTAAAAATAGGTAAGTTTGTTCCCTCTACATATGCTGGAGCAAGAGAATGCACGCCTTGGCTTGCATTGTTTACTTTTCAACAACCATCATTATGCCCCGTCTCAAATAAGTTGGAGTCGCTTATATCAATTCTCACTGCACATATTTGTGTAACAATGATTTATTATGAATTGATTAATTTTACGATGGCTGTCATCACTTATGACAATGCTTCTCGTTTATCTGGACTTGGAACCAATAGTGCTAGCTCATACTGGCGATTAAAAGACTACACAATTCTATCTTGCACCACTTAGGTGTAAATCTTCAAAGATATAATTTAATGATTCAAAACTATAATTCAAACAGTGACGTCACAATTTTAAATCTCAGTGACCCAATTGAATCTCTTCGAATTCCTTATTAATTAAGTATATAACAACACGAATCCATCCTCGATTTTCTTAACCATGTTAAGGGAATAAAGAATACAAGGGGTAGTCCCTGGTCAAACATCAACAACATTAACAATATAATCGGTGGAATCCCACAAGTGAAGTCTTAAAAGGGTAATGCATACGCAGAGGGAGATAGAGAGATAGAGAGATTGTTTCCGAAAAACCATCGGCTCGAGGAAAAAACATCACACAAATTTAATTATTGATAACGTAAAAACAACTTTGATAATCTCCATATAATTAATTAATATTTCAAAGGTCCTCTTTTTTGGGTTTTGTTTCTTCAAATTTCATATTTAGTCAAATAAAATGGGAAGAGGGAGTAACTTGATATTTTAATTCTGAACCTGCATTACTATTTGTAGCGCGCTTTTCAACAAGTTTGTCAGCGCAGTAATATAGGGAAAGACGCGCACCCAACATATTTGGAGCACTACTGTACTGTACGGTACAAAATGCCAAAAAAACACATATTAGCGACAGTGGGCAGCTACTATTGTATAGGGAAATATGATCAGAGATATTAGGGCCCGGGGTTTATACAATTCTGGAACCTTCCTTCCTTCCTATTAGTTGTAATTCGGGTGAGTTAAATCAGTAGAAATCCTTCCATTTCTCTGTTTCAATCACATTTTGGTGCTCCTTCACTTTTTTCTCGCTAAGAAAAAATCATTACTTGTTGCTGTCAGTATCTCCTCTTTTGCTCTCATTTTTCCTCTTTTTTTTTTGGTTGTAAAACTAAATTTTATTGCTATGTGTTTTGTATTCAGGTAAAGCGATGACTTGAAGGTAGCTCTTCAATCGCCATTTATTGAGGGAACACTTCCGCATTTTCAGAAACCGTTGCTTTTAGTATCTTCTCTTTTGCTGTCGTATTTCTTATTTCCTTAATTCTTTTTTCACATCACGTCGTAAAACTAAATTGTAGTACTTATGTGTTTTTTACAACCTAAATTTTAGTATGTGTTTTGTGAGGATTCCGTTAAATTGCACTGATAATAGTGATGTTCGGATTCAACCGAAGGATCTCGCATTTCCTTCTGTATGTATAGTTTTGGCTGTGTTGAAAAGGTCCTCTTTCATAGATTTCTCTATACGTAGAAACTATGTTACGCGAATTCTTCAAAAATGTTTTTGGGTGCGTGTTGGATCATCCAAATTTAGTGTATTTTTGGAGGATCCGACACGTGTGCGGCAATATTTTTGGAGAGTCCGAGTAAATAGGGCAGAAACCAAATTTGTCATTTCATGACTTGTTAAGTTCTTTTGTTGCCAGACTTGCCACATGCCAATGAAATGAGAGAAGAACCATGAGGTTTAATGTTCAAATCCCAAGGAAGGCTAAAAACGCTAGGTTATTTCATCCATATGGTGAGTCCTAGTGGACAGAGTTAGCTGGTACATTAGCTGGTGGAAGGTATGACGTACCGGGTGAAATAGTCGAGGTGTGCACAAACTAGCCCATACACCACCGTCATAGAAAAAAAATACTAGTTCAATTGTTGCCATTTCATTAAAAGTATCCAGCTGAAATACAGAGGAAATTCGAAATTCATGTTTTTCCTTTGAGTTATATTTGTGATTGGCACTTCAGAGTATCAATTTTCATTTAGTGCAAATGTTCTTTGTGAATTTGTAATGACAGTTGAAGTAGGTGCCTAGAACACACCTAGATGGAAGAAATTGAGTTCAGAAGAGCTTGTATTCGTACTTAATTGTTGCAAATCCTGTGTGATTCTTTTTTAATACATTAAAGAAAATAGGTGACTGCTGCATACTTAAGGTGGATGAAGTTGAGGTCCGAAGAACGTAGTTTTTGAGCTTAATGATTGCAAATCATACAAGATTTGTATTGGGTGGGTTAAAGAAAGTAAGTGACTGGAGCGCCGTAAATGGAAGAAGTTGAGTTTAGAAGAACATGGCTTTTGAACTTAGTGATGGGTTAAAGAAAGAGCGGTATGTTCATATTCCTCTTATCTCTCACTGCGCTCTTTTATCTAAATTGAACAACTTGTAATTGTAATATGGCTATTAATTTGGCTTATTTTCAAGTGGGGGTTAAGTTTTCATGACGCTTGGTGCGACATATTATCTACTATAACAAAATTCGTGGACCAAGTTAATTTTCATGAAATTTGTCATGACATAATATCCACTATTAGGCCAAGGATTTCTTGCTATTCAAGAGTTTTTCACTCTTGTCTTTCTTTCTCCTCCTTTAGTGATTGAGAGTATTTTGTAAGAGAGTTGAGTGTTGGGTAACACTTGTGTGATCCCCTTTCTTTGGAGTGATTTTGTGAGGTTATTCTCTTGGAGTATTTGGGACTAATTAGAATATTTAATCTAATTTTGTACTATCTTTTGTACTCTTGTTGGTATAATAAAATTGCTCTTCTCCGCTTGTGGACGTAGGTCACCTTGACCGAACCACGTTAAATTTGTGTCTTCTTTTTCTTCTTTAATTGCCGTTATTATCAACTTGCATTGTCTTTGTTATTGTCATTATAACATTGTTTGGCTAAATTTCGCACTATCCGATTTTCCGATTCTAACAAATTGGTATCAGAGCCAGATCTAACCGGGCTAGTTTATATAGCCAAAATGACTCTAACAAAGTCTTATGTTGAAAAATTTGACCTAAGTGCAAACTTCGGAATGTGGCAATTAAAGATGGAAGCTATTCTAATTCAGGATGGCTTACATTTGTCACAGCAAGGAAAGGAGAAAAAGCTTGATAAAGTGACGGACGGGGAGTTTGCCGTCATAGACAAAAAGACAAAAACAGGTATAATTTTAAATCTCTCAAATGAGATTTTGCATGAAGTTGCAGCAGAAAGCTCAGCCAAAGACGTATGGAAAAAGGTGAAAACCCTATATATGAAAAGAATTGTAGAAAACAGGCTTTACCTAAAACAAAAGTTCTACACTTTTCGTATGGCTGAAGGTACCTCTGTACTTACACATCTTGATACTTTTGATTCTCTTCTTATGGATTTAAGTAACATAGATGCTGAAATCAAAGATGAGGATCAAGTTGTGTTATTACTTGTTTGCTTACCCCAGTCGTTTAAACATATAAGAGATACTATACTTTATGGAAAGGAAAATATCTTATAAAGATATCAAATCTATTTTGAAATCAAAAGAACAAATAGATGGAGATATTATTGGGGAAACTAGTGGGAACCAAGGGGAAGGCTTATTCATAAGAGGTAGATCCAATAAAAAAGATTCAAGTAGTGAGAAATCTAAATCAAAGTCAAAATCCAGATACAGAAATGTCATATGCAAATATTGTCATAAGAAATGTCACATTATTTCTGAATGCTTTAAATTAAAAACAAAGAAAATCATACAGAAAAGAAAAATGAGCACAAAAATAGTAACACTGCCGAAACAAGTGTAGATGCTGATGAGACTGAGGGAACTATATTTTTAGCAATTAATAAGAGTTTCAAATCTAACAATGAGTGGATTTTAGATTCGGGTTGCTCTTATCATATGTGTCCCAATCGGGATTTATTTACCACATATGAATCTTTTGGAGCTGGAGTTGTCTTGATGGGCAACAATGCTGCCTGCAAAGTTATTGAAAAAGGTACAGTCCGAATCAAAATGCACAATGGTGTGGTGAGAGCTCTCACCGATGTTAGACATGTTCCCGACTTGAAGAAAAATCTCATCTTTTTGGGCACTCTAGAATCTCTTGGGTGCAAGTACATAGGTGAAGGTGGAATTCTAAAAGTTTTTCATGGTGCTCTTGTGATCATGAAAGCACGCAGATCTGGTACGCTATATATTCTTTTGGGATCTACTATTACAGGTGCCGCCGCAGTTTCAATATCAGATAAATCAAATTCTGACATCACCAAATTGTGGCATATGTGATTGGGACATATGAGTGAAAAGGGTCTTTCCATCCTCAATAAAAGAAATCTCTTATGTGGCCAAAGTACGAACATTATGTGTTCGGGAAGCAAAAAAAGAGTCAGCTTCAAATCTCCAGCGATTCATAGAACAAAAGGTACATTGGATTTCATTCATTCAGATCTTTGGGGTCCTTCACGTATCCCATCAAAAGGTGGTGCCGGGTATATGTTAACTTTCATTGATGATTATTCAAGGAAAGTTCGGGTTTATTTTCTGAAAAATAAAAGTGTCGTTTTCTTAAATTTCAAACAATGAAAAGTTTTGATTGAGAAGCAAACAGGAAAACAAATTAAGCGGCTTAGAACAGATAATGACTTGGAATTTTGTAATGATGAATTCAACGAATTTTGCAAGAATAAAGGAATTACTCGACATCGTACTGTGAGAATGACGCCTCAGCAAAATGGTGTGGTAGAAAGGATGAATAAAACTCTTTTGAAAAGGGCTCGTTGCATGATTTCAAATGCTGGGTTGGCAAATGCCTTTTGGGCAGAAACTATCTCTACAGCTTGTTATATTGTTAACCGAGCTCCTTGTCCACCTTTGAACTTTAAGACTCTAGAGGAAATGTTGTGAGGTACTCCTGCTAATTATTCTGATTTAAAGATAATTGGTTGCCCTGCATACATGTATGTAAATGATGAAAAATTAGAGCCAAGGGCTAAAAAGTACATTTTCCTTGGGTATGCATATCGGGTGAAAGGATACCGACTATGGTATCCTGATCCCACGACACCAAAATTTATAATTAATAGAGATGTAACCTTTGATGAATCCCCTATGTTACATTCTAGAAAAGAGTCTTCTAGTTCTTGTAATACAGATAAAGGAAAGAGTACACAGAAACAGGTGGATATTGAGATTGGCATTCCTTTTGAGCCAAGCTCATCAACTTTGGAGCAAAATACAATTAAAACTTCTAAAATTGAGCCAGAAGCTGAAATTCCTGAAATTGAAACTCCTGAAGTTGAACCAGAAGAAGAGGAGTATTCTATAGCCAAACTTAGACCAAGAAGAGAAAGTAAACAACCATTAAAGTTTGGAGATTATGTTACATTTGCTTTTTCAGTTGCACAGAAAACTGAATAAATTGGAGAACCATCAAAATATTCAGAAGTAGTTTCTGGTGCTGACTCAGCCAAGTGGCTGATTGCAATGAATGAAGAAATTGAGTCTCTCCACAAGAATAGTACTTGGTCTCTTGTGAAGCCGCCATCAGGAAAAAGAATTGTTGGTTGCAAATGGGTCTTCAAGAAAAAAGATGGCATTTCAGGAGTTGAAGATGCGAGGTATAAGGCACGATTAGTTGCAAAGGGCTATAGTCAGGTACAAGGAGTTGATTTTAATGATATTTTCTCACCTGTTGTTAAACATAGCTCTATTCGAGTCTTGCTTGCCTTAGTTGCCATGTATGATTTGGAATTAGAACAACTTGATGTTAAGACAACTTTCTTACATGGCGAACTTGAGGAACAAATATACATGCATCAATCCGAAGGATTTAAAATTGAAGGAAAAGATCATGTTTGCTTGTTGAAGAAATCCTTGTACGGATTAAAGCAGTCTCCAAAATAATGGTATAAAAGGTTTGATTCCTTTATGTTGGGTCATGGTTATTCGAGGAGCATGTATGATAGTTTTGTTTACTTCCGAAAATTAAATGATGGTTCATTTGTGTACTTATTACTTTATGTTGATGACATACTCATTGTCGCTAAGGATTTAACAGAAATTCACAATTTGAAAAGTCAGCTGAAAAGTAAATTTGAAATGAAAGATTTGGGAGCGCCTAAGAAAATCCTTGGCATGGAGATCAAAAGAGATCGAAAAGCCAACAGGCTATTCCTGACCCAGAAGAAGTACTTGGAGAAAGTCTTGGAGAGGTTTGGTATGAAAGATGCTAAATTAGTTAGTACTCCTCTTGGTGCTCATTTTAAGTTATCCGCTGCTCAGTCCCCGCAGTCAGAGAAAGAAGAGAGGTACATGGCACATGTTTCTTATTCCAGTGCAGTTGACAGTATTATGTATGCAATGGTTTGTACACGTCCAGACATTTCACAAGCAGTGAGCGTGGTAAGTCGGTATATGGCTTGCCCTGGTAAAGCACATTGGCAGGCTGTGAAATAGATTCTTACATACTTGCGAGGTACTTCAAACATATGTTTGGAGTTTAGGAGAAATACTAACACTTTGGTTGGTTTTGTAGACTCAGATTATACAGGTGATCTTGACAAAAGAAGATCACTGACATGCTATGTATTTTGCATTGGTGGTTGCGCTATTAGTTGGAAAGCTACATTACAACATATAGTAGCTTTATCTACTACCGAAGCAGAATATATGGCAGTGACCGAGGCAATCAAAGAAGTCTTATGGTTGAAGGGTCTATTTGCGGAACCCAGTTCACGCCAAGGTGGTATACCATTTTCTGTAATAGTCAAAGTGTCATTCACTTCACTAAAGATCAGATGTATCATGAGAGGATGAAGCACATTGATATAAAGTATCATTTCATCCGAGAAACCATTGCTGAAGGAGAAGTCTCTGTTCAGAAGATTAGCACTAGAGACAATCCTGCTGACATGTTCACAAAACCTCTTCCAGTGTCCAAGTTCAGGCTTGAACTTGATTGGCATTTATGAAGAATGATTTTGCCCATTGGGGTTTTTGCGGAGAATGTAGAATAAATTTACTATATATATAAGCCAAAATTAGGCCAAGGTGGAGATTTGTAATATGGCCATTAATTTGGCTTATTTTCAAGTGGGGGTCAAGTTTTCATGACATTTGCCATGACATAATATTCACTATAACAAAATTTATTGACCAAGTTTTCATGACATTTGCCATGACATAATATCCACTATTAGGCCAAAGATTTCTTGCTATAAATAGAGGAGCTTCTCCTCATTTGTAAATATACTCATTCAAGAGCTTTTCACTCTTGTCTTTCTTTCTCCTCCTTTAGAAATTGAGGGTATTTTGTAAGAGAGATGAGTGTTGGGAAACAATTGTGTGATCCCCTTTCTTTGGAGTAATTTTGTGAGGTTATTCTCTTGGGGCATTTGGGACTAATTAGAGTATTTACTTTAATTATGTACTCTCTTTTGTACTCTTGTTGGTATAGTAAAATTGCTGCTCTCAGCTTGTGGACGTAGGTCACCTTAACCGAAGGTTAAATTTGTGTCTTCTTTATCTTCTTTAATTGCCATTATTATCAACTTGCATTGTTTTTGTTATTGTCATTATAATGTTGTTTGGTAAATTACGCACTACCCGATTTCCCGATCCTACAGTAATAGTGAAGATGTCGACTGAGTTGCTTATTGAAATATCTTTGTGGCTTCAAACAAGCAGCATACATGTTCAGCAAGTTTTAGCCTGCTAGCAATTCTGTACTTTTGAGTTCTAGACTTAACAACAATGAGAAATGCATTTTTCTTGCTGAAAAGCTACTTCAGCCTTCTAATGATTTTGTACTTTTAAGTTCTACATTTACTGGTTTATATTAACTCCAGAACACCAGAGAGACTTGCTGCATTATTAGCTGTTTCAAATCACACTGAGAGTCCAACGCTTATCTGGGGCATCAAGATGAATTGCGAGAAGAATATGGAGTCCGATGTTGATTTTCACATACAAGATGAGGCAGAAAGGCGGCGTAAAGAGGTTGAACTGATGATCAAGATGATTTGCAGTGAGTTTATGGATGATTTTCAGATACAAGATGAGGCAGAAAGGCGGCGTAAAGAGGTTGAACTGATGATCAAGACGAACTGCTGTGAGTTTATGGATGATTTTCAGACACAAGATGAGGCAGAAAAGCGGCGTAACGAGGTTGAACTGATGATCAAGACGAACTGCGGTGGGTTTATGGATGATTTTCAGATACAAGATGAGGCAGAAAGGCGGCGTAAAGAGGTCGAACTGATGATCAAGGCGAACTGCGGTGAGTTTATGGATGATTTTCAGATACAAGATGAGGCAAAAAGGCTGCTTAAAGAGATTGAACTGATGATGAAGAATGTTGAGAACTCTGAATTCTATACTGTAATGCGCTCCGATATCGAACAGAATGAAACATTTCAAAAACATTTATTTCGCCTTTTAGGCTCCTACTCACATGTTCAGGTGGACGGTGGTAATCTATGCTATGGGAAGCATCGAATACAGTTTTAATTCACAGTTTCAGCTTGCCGTAGTTCTCCTACTCAAACGAGATTTTCCCAATTGGATTGGCAATATACAAATATACGATCCTGATATGTCTCCAGCTGATATCATCGTTTTCAAGCAACTAGGTTTTGAGGTACTGACCATCGATGAAAATTGTAAGAGACAAGTTCAGAGACCAACAATGTTCTACATGCCTAATCCTTATTATCATCTTATTGGCAACCTGCTGGGAGCCAACTGGTCTTCATCTTGTATTAACCAGATTTTTCTGCTGACAAACTCATTTCGTGGTACGTTGACCAATATGCCACAATATAATTGTGTTCTTCTTGAAACAAGGCTACGCTTAGAGAGAATTCTCGACTTCACAACAGAGATTGACATAAAAACTAGCGACGATCAGATGTATACTGACTTGTTCTTAGAATTTGCTTGGCATTTCTTTGACGTGGATCCCAGCATTGACAAGGAAACATTACTGCCTGGTACTGGATTTCTTTCTATCTTGATTCATGTCGGAGAAATTATTGGTTGGTCTTGTGATACGTGCACTGAACTAATTTATCTTTTGTTGATTATTCAGCGACTGAAATTACAGAACGTAAAGGAAATGACAATCTGGGATATTCTGGGTTGGATGTGCAAAGGTACTTAGATGTGAGACTAGATACTGAACTTTCCATTTATTATCAAATACAGTTCTCTATTGTTGTTCCGTTGATTCTGGGAAACAAAGGTACTCTCCAATTTGCATATCATTGAAGTCATTAGCCCTTTTCTTTCTGTCTGCGTATATGATTGTTTCATTTCTTTCTCCTCGTGATAAGATGTGTACATAATATGCGATTGGTTTAACTGATAGTTGGAGAATCTAGATTTTGTTGGTTCGATTATGCAAAGTACTTTGAAAGTATTTGCTTGCAGGAAACCATAGGAGGGTAAGGTGTACTTCATCCCTAAATTAAAGATGTAACTTTCGTGTTGCCGGAATCTTGAAGAAGACTCTTTGGAAGATATGCCAAACGATATGACTAGTGAGGGAATGACTAGTAAGAGAAATGCACAAATTTTTGGTCCACTTCGTGGGCCTCGTCGTTTAAGATGCAACTCGTTTCCTCCTGCTCCAGGTTGGATTAAGCTAAACATATATGGCATTGGTTCTGTTAGGATCGGGAACCCGAGTAGTGCGAAATTTAGCCAAACAACGGTATAATGACAATAACAAAGATAATGGAATAAAAAATATAAAGAAGACACAAATTTAATGTGGTTCGGTCAAGGTGACCTACGTCCACAAGCGGAGATGAGCAATTTCACTATACCAACAAGAGTACAAAAGAGAGTACAAAATTAGAGTAAATACTCTAATTAATCCCAAATATCCCAAGAGAATAACCTCACAAGATCACTCCAAAGACAGGGTTCACACAAGTGTTTCCCAACACCAACTCTCTTACAAAATACTCTATAATGAAATAAAGGAGGAGAAAGAAAGACAAGAGTGAAAAGCTCTTGAATTGGTGTGTTTTCAAATGAGGAGAAACTCCTCTATTTATAACAAGAAATCTTTGGCCTAATAATGGATATTATGTCATGGCAAATGTCTTGATCCACAAATTTGTTATAATGGATATTATATCATGGCAAATGTCATGAACCACAAATTTGTTATAATGGATATTATGTCATAAAAATTTGGCCATATTACAAATCTCCACCTTGGCCTAATTTCGGCTTATATATAGTAAATTTGCTCCACCTTCTCTGCAAAAACCCCAATAAGCAAAATCATTCTTCATAAATGCCAATCAAGTTTAGGCAAAGCTTGAACTTGGACACAAGAAGAGGTTTTGTGAACATGTCAGCAGGATTGTCTCTAGTGTTGATCTTCTGAACAGAGACTTTTCTTTCAACAATGGTTTCTCGGATAAAATGATACTTTATATCAATGTGCTTCGTCCTCTCATGATACATTTGATCTTTACTCAAGTGAATGGCACTTTGACTATTACAGAAAATGGTAATACTACTTTGGTATAAACTGAGTTTCACAAATAAATCCTTCAACCATAAAGCTTCTTTGATCGCCTCGGTCACTGCCATATATTCTGCTTCGGTAGTAGATAAAGCTACTACATATTGTAATGTAGCTTTCCAACTAATAGCGCAACCACCGATGCAAAATACATAGCCTGTCAGTGATCTTCTTTTGTCAAGATCACCTGCATAATCTGAGTCTACAAAACCAACCAAGGTGTTAGTATTTCTCCCAAACTCCAAACATGTGTTTGAAGTACCTCGCAAGTATCTGAGAATCTATTTCACATCATGCCAATGTGCTTTACCAGGGCAAGCCATATACCGGCTTACCACGCTCACTGCTTGTGAAATGTCTGGACGTGTACAAACAATTGCATACATAATACTGCCGACTGCACTGGAATAAGGAACCTGTGCCATGTACCTCTCTTCTTCCTCTAACTGCGGGGACTGAGCAGCTGATAACTTAAAATGAGCAGCAAGAGGGGTACTAACTAGTTTAGCATCTTTCATGCTAAATCTCTCCAAGACTTTCTCCAAGTACTTCTTCTGGGTCAGAAATAGCTTGTTGGTTTTTCGATCTCTTTTGATTTCCATGCCAAGGATTTTCTTAGCTGCTCCCAAATCTTTCATCTCAAATTCACTTTTCAGCTGACTTTTCAAATTGTGAATTTCTGTTAAATCCTTAGCAGCAATGAGCATGTCATCAACATATAATAATAGGTACACAAATGAACCATCATTTAACTTCCGGAAGTAAACACAACTATCATACATGCTCCTCGAATAACTATGACCCAACATAAAGGAATCAAACCTTTTATACCATTGTCTTGGAGACTGCTTTAATCCGTACAAGGATTTCTTCAACAAGCAAACATGATTTTTTTTCCCTTTAATTTCAAATCCTTCGGGTTGATGCATGTATATTTGTTCCTCAAGTTCGCCATGTAAGAAAGCTGTCTTAACATCAAGTTGTTCTAATTCCAAATCATACATGGCAACGAAGGCAAGCAAGACACGAATAGAGCTATGTTTAACAACAGGTGAGAAAATATCATTAAAATCAACTCCTTGTACCTGACTATAGCCCTTTGCAACTAATCGTGCCTTATACCTCGCATCTTCAACTCCAGAAATGCCATCCTTTTTCTTGAAGACCCATTTGTAACCAACAATTCTTTTTCCTGATGGCGGCTTCACAAGAGACCAAGTACTATTCTTGTGGAGAGACTCAATTTCTTCATTTATTGCAATTAGCCACTTGGCTGAGTCAGCACCAGAAACTGCTTCTGAATATTTTGATGGTTCTCCAATTTCTTCAGTTTCCCGTGCAACTGAAAAAACAAACGCAACATAATCTCCAAACCTTAATGGTTGTTTACCTTCTCTTCTTGGTCTATGTTTGGCTATAGAATATTTCTCTTCTTTAGGTTCAACTTCAGGAGTCTCAGTTTCAGGAATTTCAGCTTCTGTCTCAACTTCAGGAGTTTCAACTGTATTTTGCTCCAAAGTTGATGAGCTTGGCTCAGAATGAATGCCAACCTCAATCTCCACCTAGTTCTGTGTACACTTTCCTTTATCTGTATCACAAGAACTAGAAGACTCTTTTATAGAATGTAACATAGAGGATTCATCAAAGGTTACATCTCTGCTAATTATAAATTTTGGTACCATGGGATTAGGATACCATAGTTGGTATCCTTTCACCCCAGATGCATACCCAAGGAAAATGCACTTTTTAGCCATTGGCTCTAATTTTTCATCATTTACATGTATGTATGCAGGGCAACCAAATATCTTTAAATCAGAATAATTAGCAGGAGTATCTGACCACACTTCCTCTGGAGTCTTAAAGTTCAGAGATGCAGAAAGAGCTCGGTTGACAATATAACAAGCTGTAGAGATAGCTTCTGCCCAAAAGGCGTTTGTCAACCGAGCATTTGAAATCATGCAACGAGCCCTTTCCAAAAGAGTTCTATTCATCCTTTTTGCCACACCATTTTGCTGAGGTGTCATTCTCACAGTACGATGTCGAGCAATTCCTTCATTCTTGCAAAATTGGTTGAATTCATCATTATAAAATTCCAAGCCATTATCTGTTCTAAGCCGCTTAACTTGTTTTCCTGTTTGCTTCTCAATCAAAAATTTTCATTGTTTGAAATTTAAGAAAACATCACTTTTATTTTTCAGAAAATAATCCCAAACTTTCCTTGAATAATTATCAATAAAAGTTAACATATACCTGGCACCACCTTTTGATGGGGTACGTGAAGGAACCCAAAGATATGAATGAATATAATTCAAAGTACCTTTTGTTCTATGAATCGCTGGAGATTTGAAGCTGACACTTTTCTGCTTCCCGAACACACAATGTTCACAGAACTCCATATTTCCGGTACTTTGGCCTACATAAGAGACCTCTTTTACTTAGGATGGAAAGACCTTTTCACTCATATGACCCAATCACATATGCCACAATTTGGTGATGTCAGAATCTGATTTATCTGATATTGAAACTGTAGCAACACTTGTAACAGTAGATCCCAAAAGAGTATACAACGTACCAGATCTGCGTGCTTTCATGATCACAAGAGCACCATGAGAAATTTTCAGAACTCCACCTTCACCTATGTACTTGCACCCAAGAGATTCTAGAGTGCCCAAAGAGATGAGATTTTTCTTCAAGTCAGGAACATGTCTAACATCGGTGAGAGTTCTCACCATACCATCGTGCATTTTGATTCGGATCGTACCTTTTCCAATAACTTTGCAGGTAGCATTGTTGCCCATCAAGACAACTCCACCTCCAATAGATTCTATGTGGTAAATAAATTCTGACTGGGACACATATGATAAGAACAACCCAAATCTAAAATCCACTCATTGTTATATTTGAAACTATTATTAGTTGCTAAAAAAATAGTTCCCTCAGTCTCATCAGCAGCTACACTTGCTTCGGCAGTGTCAGTATTTTTGTGCTCATTTTTCTTTTCTGTATGTTTTTCTTTGTTTTTCAATTTAAAGCATTCAGAAATAATATGACCTTTCTTATGACAATATTTGCACATGACATTTCTGTATCTGGATTTTGACCTTGATTTAGGTTTCTCACTACTTGAATCTTTCTTATTGGATCTACCTCTTATGAATAAGCCCTCCCCTTGGTTCCCACTAGTTTCCCCAGTAATATCTCTATCTATTTGTTCTTTTGATTTCAAAATAGATTTGATATCTTTATAAGAGATATTATCCTTTCCATAAAGCATAGTATCTCTTATATGTTTAAACGACTGGGGTAAGAAAACAAGCAATAACACAGCTTGATCCTCATCTTTGATTTCAGCATCTATGTTACTTAAATCCATAAAAAGAGAATCAAAAGTATCAAGATGAGTAAGTATAGAGGTACCTTCAGCCATACGAAAAGTGTAGAGTTTTTGCTTTAGGTAAAGCCTGTTTTCTATTTTTCTTTTCATATATAAGGTTTTAAGCTTTTCCCATATGCCTTTGGCTGAGCTTTCTGCTGCAACTTCATGCAAAACCTCATTTGAAAGATTTAAAATAATACATGCTTTTGCCTTTTTGTCTATGACGGCAAACTCCCCGTCCTTCATTTTATCCGGCATCTTCTCCTTTCCTTGCAATGCCAAATCTAAGCCATCCTGAATTAGGATAGCTTCCATCTTTAATTGTCATATTCCGAAGTTTGCACTTCGGTCAAATTTCTCAACATAAGACTTTGTTAGAGTCAATTTGACTATTTAAACTAACCCGGTTAGATCTGGCTCTGATACCAATTTGTTAGGATCGAAAATTCGGGTAGTGCAAAATTTAGCTAAATAACGGTATAATGACAATAACAAAGACAATGAAAGTTGATAATAACGGCAATTAAAAAATATAAATAAGACATAAATTTAACGTGGTTAGGTCAAGGTGACCTACGTCTACAAGCGGAGATGAGCAATTTCACTATACCAACAAGAGTACAAAAAGAGTACAAAATTAGAGTAAATACTCTAATTAATCCCAAATACTCCAAGAGAATAACCTCACAAGATCACTCCAAAGACAGGGTTCACACAAGTATTTCCCGACACTAACTCTCTTATAAAATACTCTATAATGAAATAAAGGAGGAGAAAGAAAGACAAGAGTGAAAAGCTCTTGAATTGGTGTGTTTTCAAATGAGGAGAAACTCCTCTATTTATAGCAAGATATCTTTGGCCTAATAATGGATATTATGTCATGGCAAATGTCATGATCCACAAATTTATTATAATGGATATTATGTCATGGCAAATATCATGAACCACAAATTTGTTATAATGGATATTATGTCATGGCAAATGCCATGAAAATTTGGCCATATTACAGGTACAAAGGGTGATCAGCCAGGACGATATAGTGGCGTCTTCGAAGATGAAACTGAAACGTTTTTAGGTAGGTATAAGGGTGCCATTGATGTTGAAGACGGTGTGATTGCTGGACTGGAGGCCTTGAGGCATGGGTTAGTCAGATGCATGGAAGGAAAACCGAATGCACAGAAGTTGCTTGTGGAGTTCGATAATGTTATACTTGTTCAATATGTTAATCGTCGCCCTAAGCCAAATAAAATAACTATGTACAGGTTGAAGGAAATTTTTAACTTGCTAGAACGTCTTCCTTGTACAGTTGCCCCTATCTATGAAGAAGCGAACGAAACAGCTAAAGACTGGGCTCTGAGCAGGGGCGGATCTACATAGAGCCGAGGGGGTACACCGCCACCCGCAGACCTCGGTCGGAACTCTGTGTATATATCTATATGTGTAGAAGAAATATTATACTTCTAATAAAATGGCACCCTAATGAACAAAACAGCCACTGGGTGCCAATGGTAAGGCCCGAGAATAACTCCCTAAAAATGCGAGTTCGAGACTTATGCAACACATAATTTTTGAAACTTTTATTAGTACTATATTAGACAATTAATTTGAGGTGTACGAACAGTTCACTTATTTTCTTTTTTATTTATTCTTTATTTTACTTTATTAATACTTTTTGACTTATTTAATATTGTTTGACTTTTATATTTTGCTTTCTTTTGAATACCGTATATCCCCAAAAATATTTCCCACCCAAAACTCTTCCTTGCTACGGTGCTGCTGCCTCAAACTTGGGACTCTTGGATTTTTACTTTTTCAGTCCGTCACTCACCGGCGGCCGACCACCACCATTTGGCGTCCACTTTTCCATCGCACCTCACCTTGTTGCTGCATTACTGCTTTGTAAATTGACCGTAAATCTCTCTTATTCTCTTACTTTTAAAAAAAATATATATATTGGATTTCTCTGAAAATAAATATTTTGGTGATATAGTATAGACTTACAAGTTACTACACCCCTTTGACCCTTTCATTTTCTCCCTTGTCTTCCTTTTATTCAATTCAGATTTAATTTTTTTTCAGTTCCGATTATACTTTATTGTGTTAGATTTTGTATGATTATACTTTATTGTATTTAGCTTTTTTTTATTCCGATTATATTTTATTGTGCATATTGTTCTCTTGAATCTCTGATTGTATTAGTTTTTGTATGATTTTTGAAAAGGTAAGTAATGATATTATCATTCACCGTTTTCAAAATATGAAAACTCGTCAAGAATAATTGTAAATGAATGATGTATATGTATGTTTTTGTTTATTCGAGGATGAAAGAATTATGTATGTCTTAGTTATTAGTTGTAGTGACCATCTGATTATATTAGTATTTTGTTAATTGAAAGATATTTTCTGGTGTCAAAGATGAAAGAAGTGGTTGTCTTTTTGTACTTTTCATGTAGAAGAAATTTTATGATCTTGGTATTACTGCTGAAAATTTTATGATGTGCGCTAAGTTGTAATAATTATTTTTCGTTCGATATATTTATCTATATAAATCGAAAAGAAGAATAGCTCGAACCGAAGCACAAAGTTGATCAAACCGACTAAATATTTATCCCATTTGGACCATTTTTTTTACCTCAACTCCCTAAATAGGAAGAGGGATAGTTTACAAATAGGGGTAATCAATTCGCTCATGACTGTGATAGCCCTCTCGATACTTTATTGGAGCTTTGTAAGTAGTGGTCAGTATAAATAATAATGTCTACGTATAAAATAATATGGCACCCGAAACCTTCAAATCCTAGATCTGCCTCTGGCTCTGAGAGATGAATGTCCCAATAGTGAATAGATAGCTTTGTCTTTCAAGGGGTAAGGTGAACCTTTCTAGTTGGAGGAACTAAGGTTTCAAATGTAATTTGCATTTTATGGCAAATGATGTATTTATCAAGTTTGGAGAGACTTGAAAAATGAAAGTTAAATTTTCTGGAGAATTTACCTGTTAAACCTTTATTTTATTGTGGTTTTGAATGTTTTGGACAATATACCTACCTGTTTAACTGTATTTTCTACAGAATTGCTTCTGTATTTTGGGTGTCGGAAGTTTGTATATTTGGCATGATCCTTGATCTTGGAAGATTAGAAGAAAGTGTGGGGCTCATATTGAAGAAAAACAAAAAAATATGAAGAAAAATGGGATGGGAGGTGCCTAACTTTGTTGAAGAAAATGGGAGGTGCCTAACTTTGTTGAAAAATTATAGGACTAAATCAACAACAAGCCATCTTCTTTGTAGTAGTTGGATGGCATCTCTTACTATGAATAAAGGTCTCAATTCTACATTTTAATTACACCAACATAAGAGAGAAGTAATAGAAGTTAGAGAGAGTAATCCACAGATTGTAGTCTGTGAGATAAATAGTGAGTGTGAGTAATATTGTAGTGAGGTATTTTAAATAGTGTTATTTCTTTCAAGATTGTAGTAGTCTCTTGACACTACTAAGTTGTAATATTATAGTGGTTATATTGCTCAACTCGAGTATTGTATTTTACCCATTAAAAGAGGTGGTGTCGTTGTTACTCTCTTGTGTTATTATTATTTATCGTGGATATTATTTCTGAGCGAGATTATTATTTTTTCCAACAACGTGGTATTAGAGCCATGGAAAATAATGGTACGCTGTCTTTTCAGTACCCCCATCTCACAAAAGATAATTATGAGAAATTGTGTCTACGTATGAAAGCCATACTTGGCTCTCAGGATGTGTGAAAAATCATAGATAGAGGGTATGCAAAACCCAATAATGCAGAAGCTCTGCCTCAAAATGAAAAATATGTCTTGGCAAAGACAAGGAAGAAGGATCAACAAGCCCTCGCGCTCATGGTATTTGGACAATGGAGCAAGCAATCATATGTGTGGATGCAAAGAGAAGTTTATGGAAATCAATAAAACGGTGAGAGGTAATGTGTCCTTTGGAGATACCTCAAAGATTCAAATTGAAGGGATATGTACGATTCTGATCTCCTGTAAAGATGGTAGTCATAAGTTAATTCAAGATGTTTATTATGTCCCAAAATTAAAAAGTAATATTTTGAGTTTGGGCCAACTTCTTGAAAAGGAATATGACATCTACATGAAAAATATGCATCTTTGGCTTAGAGAGTCAGGTGAAATTCTAATTGCTAAAGTGCATATGGCAAAGAATAGATTATTTTCTATGAATCTTAAAATAATTGTTGCAAAGTGTTTGAAAGCTAATGTGCAAGATGAATCATGGTGTTGGCACATGCGATTTGGGCACTTGAATTTTGAAGCGCTCAAATCAATGGGAGAAAAGAACATGGTGCATGGGATACCATCAATCAACCATCCCAATCAGTTGTGTGAAGTTTGTCTTCTTAGAAAACATGCAAGGAGGAGTTTTCAAAAGGAGTCCATGTCAAGATCAACCAAACCGCTTTAGCTTGTTCACACTGATGCATGTGGACCAATCAATCCATCTTCCTTTGGTAAAAGTAAATACTTTCTACTCTTCATTGATGACTTTAGTAGAAAGACTTGGGTTTATTTCTTGAACCAAAAATCTGAAACTTTTGCTGCTTTTAAAAATTTCAAAGTACTTGTAGAAAAAAAAAGTGGCTATGAAATAAAAGCTTTAAGGTCCGATAGAGGAGGCGAATTCACTTCAAAAGAATTTAATGACTTTTGTGAATCTCATGGAATTCGTCGCCCTCTAACGGTACCTTATTCACCCCAACAACATGGAGTTGCAGAGAGAAAGAATTGAACGATTCTTAATATGGCTAGATGTATGTTAAAAGCTAAAAATATGCCCAAGGAATTTTGGGCAGAAGCTGTATCTTGTGCAGTTTATTTGAACAACAGGTCTCCAACAAAGAATGTTAGAGATCAAACCCCTCTAGAAGCATGGAGTGGAAGAAAGCTAAGTGTCAAGCACTTGAGAATCTTTGGGAGCATAGCCTATGCTCATGTGCCACATCAAGGGAGAGCGAAGCTTGACGATCGAAGTGTCAAGCATGTGTTTATTGGCTATGATACGAGTTTAAAAGGCTACAAGCTATACAACCCAAGTAGCGGCAAGATGGTGGTAAGTCGCGATATTGAATTTGATGAAGAATTGGCATGGAACTGGGAAGCTGAGGAAGAAACTTCATATGATTTTCTTCCATACTTTGGTGATGAAGAAGAACCAGAGACCGTGGAACCTGTGCAGGATACAACTCCACCTCCTTCTCCAACAAATATTGGATCTCCATCTTCTCAAGAAAGTTCAAATGAATAACCGCAAAGGACAAGGAGTATTCAAGAGCTCTATGAGGACACAAAAGAAGTTACTGATTTTGATTTTTTATATTGTCTCTTTGCTGATAGTGAACCAATAAACTTTGATGAAGTTGTTGAAGACAAAAGGTGGAGACAAGCCATGCAGGAGGAGATCGAGTCAATAGAGAAGAATAACACTTGGGAGTTAACAACACTTTCCAAGGGTCATCGAGCAATTGGAGTTAAATAGGTATACAAGACAAAGAAGAATACTGATGGAGATATGAAGAAATACAAAGCACGACTTGTGGCTAAAGGCAACAAGAAAAGGCAAGGCATTGACTATGAAGAATTCTATGCACATGTTGCCCCCAGGGAGACGATTCGTTTGCTTATCTCTTTGGCGGCGCAAATGAAGTGGAATATCCATCAACTAGATGTCAAGTCAGCCTTTTTGAATGACTATCTTGAAGAAGAAGTCTATATTGAACAACCACTGGGCTTTGTGGTAAAAAACCATGAAGATAAAGTGTTGCGGTTGAAGAAAGCTTTATATGGATTAAAGCAAGCCCCACGAGCATGGAATAGTTGCATCGACAAGTATTTTCAAGACAATGGGTTTACTCGTTGTCTCCATGAATATGCTCTTTACCTTAAAGTTCATACTAATGGAGATATCTTACTTGTTTGTCTTTATGTTGATGATCTTATTTTCACGGGTAATAACCCAAGTTTGTTTGAGGCTTTTAAGAAAGATATGTCTCGTGAGTAGATGACAGATGTAGGGCTCATGTCATACTACTTGGGCCTAGAAGTGAAGCAGATGGTGGATGAAATTTTCATCTCTCAAGAAAGCTATACGAAAAAGATCTTGAAGAAGTTCAACATGCTCGATTGCAACCCCGTGAACACACCGATGCAGAGTGGGACAAAATTGTCCAAGTTTGATGAAGGAGAAAATGTGGATCCCATATTTTTTAAAAGTCTTGTGGGAATTTTGAGGTACTTGACTTGTACCAGGCCAGATATACTCTTTGCAGTTGGAGTAGTAAGTCGCTTCATGGAAGCTCCTACCTCCACTCACTTGAAGGTCACTAGAAGAATTCTTCGTTACCTAAAAGGTACGATCGACTTTAGGTTATTTTATTCTTCTTCTAATGATTTCAACCTTATGGAATTTTGTGATAGTGATTATGCGGGAGATATTGATGATAGAAAAAACACAACTGGCTTTGTATTTTTTTTGGGTAATTTTGTTATTTCTTGGAGTTCAAAGAAACAGTCCATAGTTACTCTCTCGACTTATGAAGCCAAATATATAGCAGCAACATCATGTACCTGTCATGCTATTTGGCTAAGAAGATTATTGAAGGAGCTCAATTTTTCACAAATTGAAACTACAGAGATTTGTATTGATAATAAATTTGCACAAGCACTCGCCAAGAATCCAGTGTATCATGATCGAAGCAAGCATATAGATACAAGATATCACTTCATCAGAAAGTGCATTGCCAAGAAGGAAGTCAAGCTCAAATATGTGAAGTCTCATGATCAGGCTGCAGATATCTTTACAAAGCCTCTTAAGTTTGAGAGTTTTCAGAGATTGAGATAATGTCTTGGAATAAAAAAGAAAAAACAAAATTAAGGGAGAGATTTGTGGGGCTCATATTGAATAAAAACAAAAAAGAAATGAAGAAAAATGGGATGGGAGGTGCCTAACTTTGTTGAAAAATTATAGGACTAAATCAACAACAAGCCATATTTTTTGTAGTAGTTGGATGTCATATCTTACTAAATAGAGGCATCCATTCTTCATTTCAATTACACCAACATAAGAGAGAATCAATAGAAGTTAGAGAGAGTAATCCACATATTGCAGTCTGTGAGATAAATAGTAAGTGTGAGTAATATTGTAGTGATGTATTTTAAATAAAGAGTGTTATTTCTTTCAAGATTGTAGTAGTCTCTTGACACTACTAAGTTATAATATTATAGTGGTTATATTGCTCCGATCAGGTATTGTATTTTACCCATTAAAAGAGTTAGTGTCGTTGTTACTCTCTTGTGTTATTATTATTTATCGTGGATATTATTCCTGGGCGGGATTATTATTTTTCCCAACAGAAAGTATTTTATGGGCTATATTCTTTTTCTATGAATTATAATTTACAATATGTTTGAAAATTAGTTAATCTCACATTTTATATGGGATAACTAATCCCATCATTTTAATGTAAAAATTTTCCTCGGATTATTTAATACCCAAACAAAATATAGGATAAAGTTAATCCCAAACTTTATTTCGGGATTATTATCTTTATCCCATGTATCAAAGGAGCCCTAAAAAGTTTCACTGTCCATAATGTGATGATTAACTTTTCGAATATAGCGTATAGGTAACATTACTATTAATGTTGTGTGATTCTACTTTATATAGTAGGTAACACTATAACATTTAATGTCCAACCATGTGAAAAATGAAGGGAGCATACTTATAGTAGACCCACGTTTTTTTTTTTCCTGTTGGACTCTTAATTTCTACCCTATTTAGCATGTTTCTTAGTTAGCGTTTGGCCATATATTTCCAAATTTATTCTGAAAAATCTGATTTGGGTGAAGTTTGGTTTGAAGATGAAAATGTGTTTGGACATCTATTTTGGGTGAAGTTTGGTTTGGAAAAACATAAAACATAACTTATAGCCACAAGTTCTAAAAACTATCAGAAATACCCAACAATACCATTATCAATAACATTCATTATATTATCACAAACCATAGTCCTGAACATAAATAAATTTAATACAAAATTATCATTTTTATAATGAACTACATGATACACTATCAGATGACCGAGAAGACGAAGCAACATCGTTACAAAATAATAAATGGTGGGCTCTTTTATAAAATACAAAAGTTTGGGGCAATTTTTAAAAAATACAATAGTGATATTTTGGCCCAAAACCAGCTATTGGGATTAGGGATCTGGGATTTGGCCAAAATGTAGGCAAAATCTATGGCCAAACATGTGTTTGCCAAATAAAACCCAAGTTTATTTTGGCAAAATCTATGACCAAACGGGTCCTTAAGGTGTTGGCTTGTTCCTATTCTGTTCTGAATAAGTAATACAGTTAGATTTTCTGAATATATTCTTGTTGTTGTGCAGCAACCTTGTGAGTATGAGCTATTATCTAGGATGTCTAAAGACTGTCGACTGTAGTTGCCAAACTACAGCTGATTTTGTACTTAAGTTCGGATCTTAGTAATATCAGAGACTTATAAAAGATACTGTATAAGACAGACAAATGAGGTTAATAGGTGTTATTCAAGAATTTTCTGTAATTTTGATAAGTGTATGCTCATCTTAATCAACCATGACGCTTACTTAATAAAGATTTGAATCATTCAGATTTCCACTCGTTATGTACATTATTTTAAAAACTTATTTGCTCTTAATAGGTTCATATCTTATACGTAGTGTTAATGTTTGTTAACTTATACGAACACTAAAACGTTTGCTAAATCTGACTTAAAAGATTCATGTGAATATAATTTTTCTCTTTCGTATAACATCACACAATGACCACCAAATGTGAATATAGTTTCTCTTTCGTATGCATTAACATCACACAATGACCACCACTAATTTTCACCGGACCACCATAACTACGGATAATGTCCCACATGAAAAGTAAAAATATGATTTATGCAAGGTCTTTTGGAAAAATTGTGCGAATTTGGCTCAAAGCAGATAATATCATATCATGTTATAAGTACTTTTGAACCGTTTTAACCTAACAACTAGTATTATAATCAGATTTGGCGAGATGATTATGGAGATGGCGGAGTGTAGCGTGGGGCCCGCATTAGTGCCTTCGCTCGTTTGCAGGCCGTTTTACGATCTTTACCCGCAACTTTGAAGACACATAAACAACATTTGAGCTTCAATAACCATAAATACTCGGGATCATGTAGGTAGTACACAGTTAATCTCCAAATTAGCCCATAAATAATAATGGATCATGTGAAAATGTGAAATTTAGTTTAAGGGGTAAATTGTTGGATGTGTGTGAACAAAATCTCACATAAAAAATAAAAAAAGAAATTAAACTACTTATAAGGAGCTGTATTTTTTACCGTTTAAACCCAATAATAACTACCACGAACCACCTCCAGAGCTGGCTAGTGCCATCAGTGACTTTCACTAAAAGCTCGCAATGCACAATTATCATCCCCTGACCACATTCACCACGAATCAGTGTCACCACTACTCTTTACTGCACAACTATCCCGGTCAATTATTGCCACTAATCACCATCGCCAATTATTATTGCACAACCATTATACTTGGGGTTAATTTCCTGAAGGTCATCCAACTTATCATTTATTTAACAAAAGTCACTTATCTATTTTTCATTACTTAAAAGTCACTCAACTTTATCTTTTTAACTTAAAAGTCATTCTAGTTCAAAACCTATAAAATATCCAATAAAAAATATGACATAGGATTACATTTAATTAAAAAATCTAACAATAATGCCACATAAGCTTAAATAGACCATATCTAAGTTAGACTCATTTCTTCCTCAGCCCGATTTCAGTCGTTTTTTTGAATATTAGTTTTAATTTATTTTATATGAAAAACCGACTGATTTCGGTCGGTTTCTTAAAAAATAAATTTCGTGGGATTCTAATATTTTCCCGCTTTTTTGCGCAAAAACAAAACCGACCGAAGTCGGTCAGTCTCGTAAAAAAAAATTAAAATAAAATATTTTAAAAAATCGATCGACTTCAATCTCACATAACATATAAATATACCACTAACAAACAAGAACAACAAGCTAATAAGAACCTATTTTCACAAGCTAAAAAGAACATATAAATGTGAAAATAGGTTCTTATTAGCTTGTTGTTCTTGTCTGTTAGTGGTACATTTATATGTTATGTGGGATTGAAGTCGGTCGGTTTTTCATATAAAATAAATTAAAACTAATATTCAAAAAACCGACTGAAATCGGGCCGAGGAAGAAATGGGTCTAACTTAGATATGGTCTATTTAAACTTATGTGACATTATTGTTAGATTTTTTAATTAAATATAATGTCATGTCATATTTTTTATTAGATTTTTTTATAGTTTTTGAACTAGAATGACTTTTAAATTACAAAGGTAAAGTTGAGTGACTTTTAAGTGATGAAAAATAGATAAGTGACTTTTGTAAAATAAATAATAAGTTTGATGACCATGTGTGAAATTAACCCCTATATTTGGGCATGATTTCACAACCATTATCAATTATCGCTGCACAAACACTTACATCTTGTTTGGATGGATCCTACCCATCGTCTTATACCGTATTGTATTGTATTGTATCAATTAGTTGTTAGTGTGCCCCTTTTTCACCAACCATGACTACCACTAGCCATCACCTTACAAGTTACAGCGTTATCGTCAACCACCACCATAATTGGCTTTTAGAGCGTGTTTTATTGAATAGCTTGTTATAATGTAAATTATATGTTTTTTGCAATATGTTATGGATATGATATTTAATTATTAAGTTTTTGAGTTTCATGTTTATTAGTTTCAACAAAAGATAAATTATGCACCTTCAGATGATGGGAAATTAAATACTCTCAATTGTTGTTAAGAAAAAAAAAGCATTTCAAAAGAACATATCAAACGAAAACCTGGGAAGGCAATAGCTTACTCATTTCTCTGAATAATTCTCATCAATTCTAGAGTTGGAATGTTTGCTAAGATCACCTGTTTTAAGAATATTGATATAGACGCTCTTATTGTCTCTATATTTATTTTCAACACTAACTTTCTTCTCGCGTTTTTCTGCAAATCTAACTTTTTCAATTGTTTACACCAAAAAAAAAAAAAAACTTTTCCAATTGTACAATTTATAAATTCAAAACATGAAAATGATGGTTATAACTTATGAGTATGCTATATATATTTTTGATTTCTCATTTAATATTCGATATACACATTTGACCCGACTAATCCAGATTCGCATCGTGTAAGTTCCATTAAACGGGGAAGCGCTCCCTGACAGAATTTATTTTTTTTCATTTCCAATGACCAATGCTCAAATACAAGATCTCAAGTTAAGAATTAAGAGTTCGTATCCTTTCAATCACAACCCTTATTGGTGAGTATATGATATGTGGTTACATGGTTACTGAACCTCTCACTTAAAAACCCTTTCCTTAAAAAAAAAAAAAAAAAAAAAAATCAAAAAAATCAAAAAAAGAAAATAAAAGGAGAATTAATAGGGATTTTACTTCTTAAAGGATAATGTACAGGGTTGGGTAATTTGAATTGAAAAAGAGTAGTAATTGAATTATACGATTACTGAGGACTTATTCGAGGAACAATATGCTACTATTTGTTAAGGAAGTACAAGATTGGAACACAAAAGTACTCCTTTGAATACCTGCATTTTTTCAATCCATGACAAACAAAGGTTTACTTTCATCAAGAAAAAAAATTCAAACAAATAGTCACAGTAACAACGTATATTATTTTTTAGGGTTAATTTCACATATGATTATTGACTTATCTATAATAACAAATATGCATACATAATTTTTTCTTCCGTAAATAGGAGTTGCACAAGCTGCTCATGGTTGATATTAGGGGTGTGTCAACAAAAAAGAAAAGATATTAGGAGTATGACAAAGTTTGGACAAAATCGAAATCCAAACCAAATTTCGAACTTTTTGATTTTTTTTTCGAAATTTGAATTATAATTGGAATTTGGATTTAATTTTTAAAAGTTCAGATTTTGTATTTGAGGTTCCGAAATATTTTTTACCTTATATTTGATCTTACATATAATAGATATTAGTCCAATAGTAATTTAAATCAATCACTTGCAAGCTAAAATAAATTTTCATTGAGTTGTCGCATGCTAGTAAACTGTTGATATTTGATTTTACTATATTAAGGTAACTTGACATGAATATTTTATTTGAAATTTTATTTTTGTAAGAAGAAGAAGCTTAACTTATAGGTTTTAAATCGACTATTCGAAATAATCAAACTCACTAATCTAAAATCAAAATTTAAAAGTGGATACTATCCAAATTTATTTGGTTTTGATTTGGATTGTAATTTTTTTAATTCGATAATAAAAAA
Source organism: Nicotiana tabacum (assembly GCF_000715075.1). Lineage (NCBI taxonomy): Eukaryota > Viridiplantae > Streptophyta > Magnoliopsida > Solanales > Solanaceae > Nicotiana > Nicotiana tabacum. The sequence goes on from NC_134092.1 coordinate 111,039,372, forward strand.
TTCATATCGAAGTTTTTATATCCAATCCAAACTATGCAAATGGCCACCCCGAGTTGATGGTTGTTTGCTGGTGTTTACATTGAAATTAAGAGTAATTAAACTTTTAACAACATTTACGTGCTCTTATTGCTCTTACGGTATGCTTTAAGCACACACTTTTATTTTCAGTCTATCCCAAAAAAAAATAATACATTTTCCTATTTTTATTCAAATTTAACCTTTCTCCTTTTATCCTTAATGACATGATTTGTATGAATTCACATTAAAATAAAAGTTCATTCTTTTATAATAAACTAAATACTCCACTAGAAAATGAAAAGATATGTGAAATTCTTACAAATATTTATTCAATTAGTGGTAGTAAGAGTAATTTGACATTTTACATATTATTAATAATCTTAAAAGTCTCAAATTTAAAACACTATTGTCAGCCATTACTTTCGTTTTTATTTAGCGCGCTTTCTACACCTCCTAAGCTATCTCGCCGCCGGCGGAATCGAGGTGTAAGTGTACTGCTTCTAACCCTCCCCCTCCCCCTCCTCTTTTCTTCATACTTTTGGTGTTTAAGTTAGTCGAGGCGGACAACTTCTGCAATTCAAATACTTTGGCACTAGATGTTGCACTGTATTTTTCTTAGTATTTTTATTTCTTGTTTTAGTCGTAAAACTAAATTATACGTATGTGTTCGTGAACGTTGTTGTTGTTCGGATTCAACTGAAGGATCTCGCATTTCCTACTGCATATATAATTTTGGCTGTGTTGAAAAGGTCCTCTTTCATAGATTTGTCTATATGTAGAAACCAAATTTGTCATTTCATGACTTGTTAAGTTCTTTTGTTGCCACGTGCCAATGAAGTGAGAGGAGAATCATGAGGTTTTATGCAGGGAGTTATTTTCCATTCAATATAAATTCTGTGTATAGATATGCTATGAAAAGTAATGGCAGGTAGTTATGAAGTGAATTGGAATCTTCAGACCAGAAAAAGAAACAAGAAAAAAGATTCTCCAATATACTACCGGATCTTTACACAAATAGTCGGTCATATTTATTGTTTACTTTTTTTAGTCATATACATAGATTATACACAATTATACATATATAATACATAAATTATGCATATATTATACCTCTACCGGTTAATTTTAGTTTAAGCGATTGGGTGGAAGGCTATTTGGGTGAATTCTTCATATATTTATCAGCACTTGTTAACTCCACAATCCATAGTAGATCATTTTTTTTTCCACTCATCCTTAACCCCTATATAAGATGGGGTAAAATGGAACCAAAGTTAAGTGTTTCTTGCTTTTAAGTCCGTTATATGAAGTTTTGGACAGTCTTTTGCCTAGCTCTTGTTTATTTTCAAGTTGAGCTATTGTCTAAATAAGAAATACAGTAGATCTTCTAAATATATTCTTCCTGTTGTTGTGCAGCAACCTTATGAATATGATGCCAAGCTCAAAGCTACATGCTAGGGGTGGCAAAGGGGCGGGTCGTGTTAGGTCAGATATGGACAAGTGAAAAACGAGTAGCGCAAAAAACAAAACAAAAAATATCCGATCCGACCCATGTTTAATACCGATAAAAATGGGTTAAACAGATGAATATTCATATTATCCATGGTTTCTTGAATATGATCACTTTTGAAAGGATTTCTAGTCTACCAAATTTGAAGAATCCTTAATTTGAATCTTTGTAAATGTAAAAGTTAAACCTATCAGTTATCTATTTTTTAAGTGGATAATATAGATCTTATCTGTATTTAAAAAGTTTATTATTCAATCCATTTTTTAATGGATAATATTGATGGATATATTTTTTTTAAATCTATTTTGCCACCACTAGTATATGGTCGAAACCAAGTTTTGCCCTTCATATGTTTAATCGAGATTGGAACATGATGGTTCAAGGTTTATCATTGTAATATCGAGCCATAGTACGAAGAATATGCTGTCGAGCTCGAGACCCAGAGACCGATCAAGATCGAGCTCGAAGACCCAGAGACCGATCAAGATCGAGATCATCCAAGATCAAGATCGGCCAGGATCAAGATTGAGCCAAGAAACAAAAAGCCGTTATAGCCGCAACTAGGGGGAGAATCTCGGCGGAGATCACGGCACGTATCAAGAAGAGGCCAATTAATTAGCCCATCATGAGAGTCCTTACTATATTTAGAATTGTATCAAGAGTAGGACTCCTCTACTATATAAATGGGGTCTAATCATTTGTAAAGGGGGCTGAGACTGCAAAATAGCAATATAATATTCTTTTCTCAAGGTTCTCAATACTCTGTTACTTCGTTTATATTTCCTTTATTGTTTCATTTGGTTCGAGGGCCCAAGCTACATATCTTATTTGGTTTGCTTTTATTTTTCTTTACAATTAATTTCAATATTAGTTTGCATATTTTCTCAGTTTATGCCAAGTAAAGTCACGTGTCCTTAAAACTACATATAAATTCAATTGTTATCTGCTTTTAGGGTAAACAATTTGGCGCCCACCGTGGGGCTAAAGACAATAGTGATTGCATGGTGTTAATTTTCATAACACACACTGCTTTACACTTGTTCTTGTAAGCATTTTTTATTCCAGGATCAGCATGTCAAACTCTCAAGCAGTACCCACACACATCGACAACGACCTTGGTTTTCATGGCGAAAACGACAACGTAGTCTCCCCAGGAAACGAAGTACTTCCAATTGACCCTGAGGGAGTACCAGTTGCAGACCCCATCGACGTCAGTTCCCATGTTGCCCTGAACGCAAATCTGGGCGTCGACCCCGAAAACAGCGTCCGCAGAAGCGTTTGATCAGCCAGTCAGAACTCACAGGGCGGCGAAGAAGGCGGAATCAGCCTTCGAATAATATTCGAAATGTTGCAGGCTCAACAAGTTGCAATACCACAACTTAAAAATCAGAACCACGTGCCGAGTAGAGTCGAACCCGAGCCATCATAGGAAATTGTTCACAGGGCCGAACCAGCACTGAGGAGGTCAAATGGGAATGAATTAGGAACCAACCCCGCTATCTTGAAAATGTTTTTAGGAGCTGACAAAACGAATCGAATCGGGGGAGAATAAGATTGAAGCGAATGACAAAAAAGTGAAAACATATAACTCCCGAGTTGATCAAATTCCGGGAGCACCGCCGATTATGAAGGGTTTGGATTCAAAGAAGTTCGTACAAAAGCCTTTCCCCCCCGAGCATAGCTCCTAAGCCCATTCCGAAAAAATTTCGCATGCCAGAAATTCCCAAGTATAATGGAATTACCGACCCCAACAAGCATGTCACTTCTTACACATGCGTAATAAAGGGGAACGACCTAGAGGACGATGAGATTGAGTCCGTACTGCTAAAAAAATTCGGAGAAACCTTATCAAAGGGGGCGATGATATGGTACCATAATTTACCACCTAACTCCATTGATTCTTTTGCCATGCTCGCAAATTCCTTCGTCAAAGCGCACGTCAGAGCGATAAAGGTCGGGACTAAAAAGTCGGACCTCTTCAAAGTAAAACAGAAAGACAACGAGATGCTTAGAGAGTTCGTATCTCGGTTCCAAATGGAGCGCATGGATCTGCCCCCAGTCGCCGACGATTGGGCCGTTCAGGCTTTCACTCAAGGCCTAAACATTCGAAGTTCGGTAGCCTCACAACAGTTGAAGCAGAAATTGATCGAATATCCAGTTGTAACTTGAGCCGACGTGCATAATCGGTACCAGTCAAAGATTAGGGTCAAGGATGACCAGTTGGGGACTCCTTCCGGGTCTGTTTATCCAAATAGGACCATCGACAGAATTAAAAGGGATATTGATCGGGAACCACGGTCAAACAGAGATCGATATCAGCCATACGATAGAGATCGGAGAAACAACGGGCCTGGATGCAACCTTGGTCGAACTGATAGAAGAAATGATTGAGGACAGAGCTCTCGAGGGCTCATGAGTAAAAGAGGTTTCGACAGAAATGTCGAACCCAAAGAAGCACCACGACTATCGGAATACAATTTCAACATTGATGCATCAACTATTGTATCGGCCATTGGGTGCATCAAAGACACCAGGTGGCCCCGACCTCTACAGACCGATTCGACCCAGAGAAATCCTAATCAAATGTGCAAATATCATGGCACCCACGGTCATAGAACAGAAGATTGCAGACAGCTGAGGGGGGAGGTAGCTCGTTTGTTCAACGAAGGGCATCTTCGAGAATTCTTAAGCAATCGGGCTAAAAACCATTTCAAGAACAGAGATTCAAACAGACACAATGAGCAAGAAGAGCCGCAACACGTGATCCATATGATTGTTGGAGGGGTCGATATTCCTCAGGGGTCCATATTCAAACGCACCAAGGTGTCGATCACGAGGGAAAAACGAACTCGAGACTACGTACCAGAGTGGACCTTATCTTTCAGTGATGAGGATGCAGAGGGAATATTACAACCCCACAACGACGCACTGGTAATATCTGTCCTTATGAATAAAATTTAAGTTAAACGTGTTTTGATTGATCCAGGTAGCTCGGCCAACATTATTCGGTCGAGGGTCATAGAACATCTCGACCTACAAGATCAAATCATGCCCGCAACCCGAGTACTTAACGGCTTCAACATGGAAAGCGAAACCACCAAGGGTGAAATTACTTTGCCAATGAACGTGGTCGGGACCATCCAAGAAACAAATTTCTATGTGATCGATGGTGACATGAGGTACAAGGCCCTGCTCGGAAGGCCTTTGATCCACAACATGAGGGTAGTGACCTCGACCCTTCACCAAGTTCTGAAGTTCTTGACGTCGGAGGGAGTCAAAACAATGTACGGGAAGCAACCCACCACCAAGGAAATATTTGCAGTCGATGAAGTGATACCAGTATCGGCACTCTCATCAACGAAAAGATCGAAGGGAAAATATGAGGCCAAATAGCAACCACAGATACCGGGCTCGACCCAATTGTAGGAGCAAGGGATCGACGAAGATGATGACTACTGGATCCCTCGATCCTTCATTGTTCCCGATGACTCCGATGCCACCAAGTCAATGGTCGAAGAGCTAGAAGAAATCACACTAGCCAAGCATCAACCCAAACGAAAGGTATACCTGGGCACGGGGCTAACCCTCGAGCTCAGGGAAAAACTTATTCATTTCCTTAAAGCTAACACAGATTGCTTTGCTTGGTCCCATCTCGATATGACAAGGATTCCACCAGAAGTTACCACTCACAAACTAAGTCTGGACCCTAAATTCTGCCCGGCAAAGCAAACAAAAAGGCCCCAGTCTAAGGTCAAACATGCCTTCATCAAGGATGAGGTAACCAAACTTCTCAAAATAGGATCCATTCGGGAAGTAAAGTACCCTGAATGGTTAGCAAATGTAGTGGTAGTCCCTAAGAAGGGAAACAAACTTAGAATGTGTATAGATTATAAAGACCTGAATAAAGCATTCCCCAAGGATTCTTTTTCTTTGCCAAATATCGATCGTATGATCGATGCCATGGCCGGCCACGAGATTCTCAGTTTTCTCGATGCCTACTCCGGGTACAACCAGATACAGATGAACCTGGAGGATCAGGAAAAAACCTCGTTTATCACTAAGTACGGTACCTACTGTTATAATGTAATGCCATTCAGTCTAAAAAATGCTGGTGCAACTTATCAACGCCTAGTAAACCAAATGTTCAAAGAACAAATAGAAAAATCAATGGAAGTTTATATTGATGACATGCTAATTAAGTCCCTGCGAGCAGAGGGCCATTTAAAGTATTTGTAGGAAACTTTCGATATATTAAGGAAGTACAATATGAAACTCAACCCCGAAAAGTGTGCATTTAGAGTTGGCTCAAACAAGTTTCTTGGTTTTATGGTGTCCAACCGGGGAATCGAGATCAACCCCGATAAAATTAAAGATATCGATGATATCACGATAGTGGATAATATAAAGGTCGTGCAGAGGTTGACGTGGCGGATAGCCGCCCTAGGACGATTCATTTCGAGATCTTCAGATAAGAGCCACCGATTCTTCTCACTGCTTAAGAAGAAGAGAAATTTTGCATGGACTCCGGAATGCCAACAAGCCTTAGAGGAACTAAAGCGGTATTTATCGAGCCCGCTGCTGCTTCACACCCCGAAAGTGGACGAATAGATTTACCTGTACTTGGAAGTCTCGAAGATAGCGGTAAGTGGAGTCCTGGTCCGAGAAGAACAAGGTACGCAATTCCTTGTCTATCATGTTAGTCGAACCTTGGGTGAGGCCGAAACTAGATATCCACAATTAGAAAAATTATCTCTTGCTTTAATAAGCTCCTCTAGGAAACTAAAACCGTATTTCCAATGTCATCCAATATGTATTATAACAACTTTTCCTCTTTGAAATATTTTGCATAAACCTGAGCTTTCTGGTCGATTGGCCAAATGGGCCGTAGAAATTAGCTGGTACAATATTGAATATCGACCCCGAACCGCCATCAAGTCTCAAATCTTGGCAGACTTCATGGCTTACTTTACGCCGGCCCTTACCCCAGGTTAAAAAAGAACGACTGATAAAATCGGGTACATCTTCGGGAGTGTGGACCCTCTTTACGGACGGTGCTTCAAACACGAAGGGGTCCGTACTAGGCATCGTGCTAAAATCATCCATAGGTAATATAGTAAGACAGTCTATCAGAACTACAAAATTGACTAACAATGAGGTCGAGTATGAGGCCATGATTGCAGGTCTCGAACTAACTAAAAGCTTGGGAGCATAGGTCATAGAAGCTAAGTGTGATTCCCTCATTGTGGTAAACCAAGTTAATGGGACTTTTGAAGTACGAGAAGACCAAATGCAGAGGTACTTGGATAAACTACAAGTGACTCTACATCGATTTAAGGAATGGACCTTGCAACATGTACCTCGAGAGCATAACAGCGAGGCCGACGCTCTTGCAAACTTAGGTTCGCCGATTGAGGACGACGAGCTCAACTCGGGGACTGTTGTACAACTCATGAGATCGGTAATCGAAGAAGGGAACGCCGAGATAAACTCCACGAGTTTAACCTGGGATTGGAGAAACAAGTACATAGAGTACTTAAAGAACAGGAAACTCCCATCGGATCCAAAGGAATCGAGAACTCTGCGCACAAAGACAGCACAGTTCACTTTGTTCGAAGACGGAACGCTATTTAGAAGGACGCTTGATGGACCATTGGCAATATGTTTAGGACCAGGAGATACCGACTACATCCTACGAGAAGTTCACGAGGGCACTTGTGGAAATCATTCCGGTGCCGAATCACTGGTCCACAAAGTAATCAGAACAGGGTACTATTGGACCGATATGGAGAAGGATGCAAGGGAGTTCGTTCGAAAATGTGACAAATGCCAAAGGCATGCACCCATGATTCATCAACCCGGGGAACTACTCCACTTGGTCCTCTCCCCATGGCCTTTCATGAAATGGGGAATGGACATCGCTGGCCCTCTCCTGTCGGCCCCAGGTAAAGTTCAGTTTATTTTATTTCTGACTGATTATTTCTCTAAGTGGGTTGAAGCACAGGCTTTTGAGAAAGTCAGAGAGAAAGAAGTCATAGACTTCATTTGGGACCACATCATATGTCGATTCGGGATGCCCTCCGAGATTGTATGTGATAATGAAAAATAATTCATCGGCAGCAAAGTAAATAAATTTCTCGAGGATCACAAGATCAAAAGGATCCTATCAACACCTTATCATCCCAGTGGGAACGGATAAGCCGAATCGACTAACAAAACCATCATCTAAAATCTTAAGAAGAGATTGACCAATGCCAAAGGAAAATGGAGAGAAATACTACCCGAGGTTCTATGGGCATACCGCACAACATCGAAATCCAGTACCATAGCAACACCGTTCTCGTTAGTTTACGGCGCTGAAGCTCTGATCCCGGTTGAGGTCGGAGAACCTAGCATCAGGTTTCGATATGCAGTAGATGAGTCAAATCACGAAGCCATGCATAGGAGCTTAGAATTGTTGGACGAAAGACGTGAAGCCGCTCTCGTCCGATTGGCCGACCAAAAACTGCGGATCGGAAGATACTACAATCGAAGAACCAATCTTTGACATTTTAACATCGGGGACTTGGTGCTAAGAAAAGTCACCCCCAACACCCGAAATCAGAATGAAGGAAAACTGGGTCCGAACTGGGAAGAACCGTACCAGGTTCTGGAAATCGTCAGAAAAGGATCCTACAAGCTCAGCACGATAAATGGAGAACAACTGCCGAACAATTGGAACATATCGCACCTCAAACAATACTACTGCTAAGGTACGGCCCTTTCTGTTTTCATTTATATTTTAAAACTAACCCTTACAGGTGTTCGACCAGGAACAATGAGGGATTCTTCGACATGAAGCCTTTAGGTCTGAAAACACGTGTTGCACTCTTTTTCTCTTAGACCGATTTTGTCCCAAATGGGTTTTTCGGTGAGGTTTTTAATGAGGCAACTATTGATTGTGCTAACTTAGAACAATTCAACAGTATCCGAGGTTTCTTTACAATTAACCTCGAACACTGGGGGGCATTGCCCTCTAATGTCAACTTTGATATGAGAAAGTTACTTCACGGCAGCAGGGTCTCGATAGGAAAATTTGTAAGGGCCAAACGGTCAAATGAACCATGCCCGCATAGTTTGCTCGAGCCCTAGCACAAAACATGTACGCATATATAATCATTTATAAAGAGAAGTATTTTCCTTTACAATTCCATACTCTCGACCTATTATGTAAACATACTTAAGGGCCGACTATAACCAGAGTTCGGATAATTATCCCCACGCTCGGGGACTGCCGTCCAAAAAATAAACAAGATCAAATTATATTAACTCCGAAGATCATATGACCTCTTAGGCAACCCTCAATTTTATAGGCCACGGCCACCCCACTCGGGGACTGACACCTCGGGCAAGCTCGAAGTAAAACGGAAAAATAAGCCCAAGAGGCAAATTTCGAACTAAAGAGGCTACGGCAGAATTAACATGGATCAGAGACGTCTGAATTTCGTAACAAAACAGGCCTTCGAAATCTTTCATAAACCGGTTAAAAAGGCTACCCCGGGCAAAATCATAAAAGGCTTCGATAAATACCGAAGCCTCAAAAACTTTAATGAGTACAAAATTGTTCGAACTCTCGAACAGTTCCTTATTTCATTCCAAGGCATTACAAGTTTCGCAAATACAAATGATAAGAAACTCTTTCAAACCGAAAAGGGGACAAAGCCTTAAACAATCTTTTTTACAAAAGCCAAAGGGTTGTCTTTTGTCTCGAGTTCGAGAGACCGTCCTCACTCAGATAAAAAATCTAAGGGTTACCTTACTTCGAGTTCGAGCAAGCACTCACTCGACCATAAAGTCTAAGGGTTATACTTATTCAGTTCCAATCAAATTGTTTAAACCTCATATCTTGGAATACAACTTCATAATTTTATAATGCGGAAAGGAAGAAAGTTTTATTATATATGTCAAAATTCATTTACAAGGGCAGCATGGACCGATCAAGTTTTCCTACAAAATACCGAAACAGTCTTAAAAGAAACACAAAAAATACTAAAGGACTTAGTCCTCTCCGGGAGCAGTATCTTCGCCCTCGAGGACTCCTTCTCCTTCATATCCGCTCATACTCCCGGTATCATCGTCATCAGAAAAGGCCAACACTTTGGCTTCGGCTTCAAGCTCCTTAGCATTCTCGATCTCGGTTGTAAGATCGAAGCCACGAGCATGGATCTTCTCGAGATTCTTCCTAGGAGACTGGCATTTAGCATGCTCGACAACCCAGTTTTCTCGAGCCTGAGCAGCCTCGATAACCTCCTTTGCTCGAACCTGAGCAGCTTCAGCATCGGACCGGTGGACGGCCACCATTGCATCAGCATTAGCCATGTCTATTTCAACCTTTGATTTGGCCTCTGCAAGTTCTGTGGCCAGTCTCTCTCGATCAGAAGTTATTGAACCAAACCGAGATTGGAACTCCTCGATTTACTTGGCTTGCACCAAGGCTTTCTCTTTCAAGATTCGGAGTTGGGTCTCAGTCGAGGCCAGTTGAGCTCGGACAACCTCCTTTTCTGAGGCAAGGCGGTCCATGTTCTTTTTCCACTCCTTGGCCTCCGCTTTCACTGCATCCACTTCAACACGAAGCTGCCTGATCACATCGAGTTTTTGCTGGACCTATGGGACCAAACTGTTAGCCATCACGTCTGATTCAGTGTCGTTAACTTCAAAAATTCTTTTTACGTGCTCGAACAAATCGGCTTATTCTTTCCGAGATGCTTCTAGCTCGGTCCAAAGTCCTTCTGCTTCTCCTTCTCTCTGCTCACTGAGAAGCTTGAAGGCATCTCTCTCCTCAGTAAGTCCTCGGATTTCGGCTTCGTACCGGCTCAACTCCCCTCGGTATCGGAGAAACACCTCGTGGTGAAGCACTGAGGCCTACAAAAATATATAGAAGGAATTATACAAGGAAAGAAAAATACAAGTATGAAAATTGACAAAGAGAAAATGAACTTACCCGATTCAGGAACTGTTGAGCTTCGTTGAAAAGACAAGAAACTCCCGCCTTGCCCGAGCTCTTCTTCGGAGCCTCCAAGTCACTCAGACAGGTGACATATTCTACCCCGACAAAATAATCACAAAAAAGATCTTCCTCTTCATGGGCTCCCTCCCCGTGACAAGTCTCCACGGCTTGAGCGTCACGTATCATCGACTGGGAAAATGAAAGAAATGAGGGGGAATCCCCGATCTCTATTACCCCAAGTAGGATTTTTGGGGCACCGCCTCCCTCTCAACGAGCTTCAAGCCCGATTTCTGTATCGGCATCCACCGCCTCTTCAATGGTCTCTTCACCTCGAGGTAAAGTATCTTCGGTTCCCCTCGGTTCGGGAACTTGGGCCGGAGTCTCCTCTTCGACCTCGTCGAACCTAGACGGAGCAGTATCGACTCCCACCGGTTCCGAAGTCTTCTGAATATCGGTGCTAGCTCGTGCGCTGGCCACCAGCCCAGAATCACCTTCTTCTTCTTCTTCTTCTTCATCCCTTAGTCTTTGGACCGAGTCCATAGTCAGTGGGATTGTGTTCCCCTTTGGTTTACGTGATGTTCTTTTCTTGGGGTTTTGACCCTCGGAGTCCAAGGCCCTTTTTCTTTTAATCACCTTCGCCGGTTTTGAGATATACGGTAAGACTTCTTCATCACCGGACGGGGGTCTCATAGCCGCATCCTTTCCGAGACCTACAAAAGGAGAAAGTAAGTAAATTCATGCTTGAGAAAATGCTCGAACGATAGGCAAATCGGTAATTCAAGAAGAAGTCCTACCATGAGTACGAGCCTCCCACCGGCCCTTTGACAAATTGCGCCACGCGTGCTCGGCATATGTTGACGTAGAAACCAGACTCCTCACCCAATTCTCGAGGTGGGGAACCGCACCCGGTATCCAAGCAACGGCTGCACCAAGAAAAATGCTGATGAGAAAGGATGAAGAAGTAAAAACAACAAACGGAAATTAAAAACGGGATCATACTTACGTTTCATATTGCATTTCTCAGGAAATGGCATGCTCTCAGCCGGGGTTAAGTCTGAGGTCTTCACTCGAACGAACTGGTCCATCCAGACCCGATCCCTGTCTTCATCTATACTCGAGATGAATGCCTTGGTAGCCCGATGCTGAAGTTTTATCAACCCATCTCGATAGATTCGAGGGTTGTATAATCTTACGAGGTGGTCGAGGGTGAAAGGGAGCCCATCGATTTTACTCACGAAAAAATAGAGCAATATCACGATCTTCCAGAAAGAAGGGTGAATTTGGTCTAGGGTCACCTGGTATTTCTTGCAGAAATCGACGATGATCGGATCGAGGGGACCCAGCGTGAAAGGATAAGTGTAAACACTCAGATACCCTTCCACGTAAGTAGTGATCGCTTCCTCTAATGCCGGTATCACAACCTCTTTGTTTTCCCAATTGCAATCTTTCTTCACCAGATCAAGAAGACTTTTGGGTATCGAGCATATATATCTCGATACCGGCTCGCATCGACCAGCAATCGATGAGGTTTTCTCGACCTTAAAATCGAAATCAATAACACACACACCCGGGAATAAGTTCCTCAAGGCGTGGCTCCACCATTGGTTTCTCGCCGGCCGGCCGAGATGAGGAAGTAGCCTCTTTCTGCATAACGATTTTAGATGTTTTTACCATTTAGTTTTTGTGAACAAAAGAGAATGGAGATTGAAGTATTTGGTGTTTTAAGAAGAACAAGAAACGAAATTTGAAAACCTGGAAATAAGGAGCTTTGGAGAAGGCGAAAAACTATGAAGATAAGAGTGGAAAAGTTTCGAAAATAAAAGTTTGGAATGATGAAGAAAGGAGCTATTTATTGGTTTCACAATGACGGTTCAACACTAGTAATGGCCGACCATCAACTGACGCTCATTTAATGCCCTGATAAACGGATTGATAAGACGTTTGTCGCATACGTCACAATCGAGCTCGTCGCTGACATCATCATCCACCAAGTCGAAGTTCAAAAATTCATATCGTTTCTCATCATCTTCTTTCCGAAAAACGAGGGGACTATATATATACGGTCAAAATCGAGTTTTGCCCTTCGTATGTTTAATCGATATTGGAACATGATGGTTCAAGGTTCATCATTGTAATATCTAGCCATAGTACGAAGACTATGCTGTCGAGCTCGAGACCCAGAGACCGATCAAGATCGAGATCAGCCAAGATCAAGATCGAGCCAAGAAACAAAAAAGCCGTTACAACCGCAATTAGGGGGGGAATCTCGGCAGAAATCACGACACGTATTAAGAAGATGCCGATTAATTAGCCAATCATGGGAGTCCTTACTATATTTAGACATGTATCAAGAGCAGGACTCCCCTACTATATAAAGGGGGTCTGATCATTTGTAAAGGGGGCTGAGACAGCAAAAAAGCAATTTAATATTCTTTTCTCAAGGTTCTCAATACTCTGTTACTTCGCTTATATTTCCTTTGTTGTTTCATTTGGTTCGAGGGTCCAAGTTACATATCTCATTTGGTTTGCTTTTATTTTTCTTTATAATCAATTTCAATATCAGTTTGCATATTTTCTCAGTTTATGCCAAGTAAAATCACGTGTCCTTAAAACTACATATAAATTCAATTGTTATCTGCTTTTAGGGTAAACAGTGATATTATAGACTTATAAAAGATATTGTATAAGAAAGACAGATGAGGTTAATAGGTGTTATTGAAGAATGTTATGTAATTTTGATAGAGTATGCTCGTCTTAATCAACCAAGACGCTCACTTAATAGAGATTTGAATCATTCAGATTTCCACTCGTTATATGCATTTTCTTAAAATCTTAGTTGCTCTTAATAGGTTCGTATCTTATACGTAGTGTTAATGTTTGTTATCTTATACAAACACTATAACGTTCGCTAAACCTGACTTAAAAGATTCACGTGAATATAATTTCCCACTAATTTTCACTGTACCACTACAACTACCGTAATTGCCGGGTGTGAACAAAGCCTCACATGAAAAGTAATAAAATGATTTACTTATAAGGAGTTGGATACTCTTAATAATATGAGGTCTTTTGGGAAAATCGTGCGGGCTTAGTGTAAAGCAGACAATATCACATCATATTAAGAGTATTTCTAGGCCGCTTTAAGCCGATAACTAATATAAGAGCCATATTTGGTGGGACGATTATGGAGATGACGGAGTGCGACATGGGGCCCAGATTAGTACTTTTACCCGTCTAAGGGCCAGTTTACTATCTTTACCCGCAGCTTTGAAGACGCACACATAACATTTGGGCTTCAGTGAATGTAAATACTCAAAGATCGTGTGGGTAGCACACAGTTAATCTTCAAATTAACCCATAAATAATGATGAGTCATGTAAAACTTAATTCAACGGGGAGATTGTTGGGTGTGTGTGAACAAAGTCCTACGTGAAAAATAAAATAACAATAATCTACATATATGGAGTTGTATCTTTAGACGGTTTTAACCTAATAATAATAATCACCACGAACCACCTCCAAAGCTAGCTAGTGCCACGAGTGATTTCCACTAAAAGCTCACAATGCACAACTGTCATCACTGACCGCATTCACCACGAATCTATCACCACTACTCTCAACTGCACAACCATCCTCATCAATTATCACCACTAATCACCTTCACCAATTACTATTGCACAACCAATATATTTAGGCATCATTTCACAACCATCTCAATTATCGCTGCACAAACACTTACAACTTGTGTGGATAGATCTTACCCATCGTTTTATAATATTTTATATTATATTGTATCGTATTTTTTTATGAATATAATGTTTGAATATATTATATTATTTACTGTTATTAATTAACATTTTGCTGTTTAGCTTGACTGTATCGTACTATACTATAACGGATAAGTTTACTAAAATACTCTTAATTATTTAAATATTAAATTTATCAAGAATTACACATAAATATAATTTAAGAAAACTCCTTTCTACTAATTTATCACCAAATATGTCTTTAATTTATCACCAAATATATCTTTATCTATCATTAGAAAAAAAAATAAAAAATAAAGAACTATGATAAAGAAAGGAACGAGAATTGGCAGAACAAAGGAACAAAGAATTAGAGTTAAAGTAATCATAATTGGAGTTGAAATCACATTAAGAGAAAAAACGAAACAAAAAGAAGGCAAAACTTATACCTTTTATGTTGGAGTTGGAAGCGGCAAAAGAAAAAAAGGAACTAAGACAAAGTAGGTTATAGGTTGGAGATTTGGTGTTAAAATAAAAAAAGGTAAAGGATAAAATAGAATTACGGAGTAATAAGTTAGGATATAATTGGAAAGAAAATAGGAAATTATCCCACCATACCAAATCGGTTGTTTAAAAAAATAAAACTTTTTATTGTTCCGGGACAATGGATTTAACAATACAATATAACCAATTTTAATGAAACAATCAAAACAAACATTATTTTGAGATAACAATACAATACTATACAATAGGTAACAACCATCCAAACAAGTTGTTAGTATCAGCCTTTTCCGCCAACCATGAGTCCATGACCACCACTAGCCACCACCTTACAACGTTATCATTAGCCACCACCATCAACTTGATGGATAATAATAATAAGCAGAGGAAGCAATCCAAGTATCAAAATCACATGTAATCTGGACAACTAGCATATACGGGGTTTCACGGGTTACCTCTTGAAGTGTGAACATATCTCTTCTAGACGTGAGTCTTCAGTTCCATAACTTCTCAATGGAATCTCCACCACCCGCACAATCATGATCTTTGAACGTTTCACAGTCTTCTACTGTGTTACCCAAATAATATCCGAAAATATCAATTTCGCGTGGGCGAAATTTCTAGGAAAATATTGCTGAAAATTTCGGCCACCATAACTACTTCTCTAGGTGGAAAACCTTATGTATTTATAGCACAAGTTTTAAGGGTTAACTCTTTTCCAAAACCTGTTGAGTTTTCTTTTCCACCAGAAAAAGGATTCCTTTATTTTCTATTATTTAGGAACATCAGGGACCATAAAATTTAATTAACAAGGCTTCCAATTATGGAATTAATTTCTAATTTTCGAAATTAATATCCACCATAATTAATTACGAATTATTCCACTAAAAATTAGTAATAGCACTCCTTATTCAATTTCGAAATTCATCCATTAAATCTTACTTAACTCCCCATGTTAAGATTCAGATACAAATCAATTAAATTAAATTACTGACGATTTAATTTATTGATTATTTTCTTTAGACTTTCGCTTAACTTATTTCATGTGTCGGATACAAAATTCATCGGCCGGGTTTACACATGAAAACTTATAAGCTTTCATAAGGTTTATCATCAATCTCTAAACCGAGACATAGATTCCATCAACTAACTATTACCTCACCAATGTATATTATTATTATCCAATTTACCAAGCATATTGACCCATGAAAGAATCTCCCTTTTAATAAATCAAAACAATAATAATATACACAGCTAATAATAATTATATCACGATTAAGAGTATAAGTACATTTAATGGCTAGAGAGTTTATTTTATTAAGTCAGTATAAAATACTTATCTCTACTTGGTCCATTTAATATATACAAAATGTACTAGCACAAGAAGTTGGAATTAAATCATTCCCATAATCAAGATAAATTATATTTAATCTTGTGCTATAATCATTCCTGATGTTTTGTCCAATTCCATCATTAGATTGTGAACTCAAACTTTATACTTATAAGAACCGATAATTTAATCTTCTGTGTATAAGCTAAACTCTATACACTAAATCATCTACTATATAAGCAAAGGACACAAACTAATATATGATCTATTTAAAACTTTATTAAAACTGAATAAATAACTATTTCATAATAAATACTATATCTAAACCAAACCCATGGTTAATAGTATATATCCAAACACAACTGCCACCATAATTAGCTTTTAATTAGAGCATGTTTTATCGAACAACTTGTTAAAATGTAAATTAGATGTTTTCTGTAATATTTTGTAGATATGGTATTTAATTATTAATTTATTTGAATTTCATGTTTATAAATGATGCACATTCAGTTGATGAGAAAATATACTCTCTCAATTATTATTAAGAAAAAAAAGCATTTTATAAGAACATATCAAAACGAAAACCTGGGAAGGCAATAGCTTACTCATTTCTATGAATAATTCTCATGAATTCTGGAGTAGGAAAGTTGACTAAGATAACCTGTTTTAAGAATATGGATAGACGCCCTTATTGTCTCCACATTTATTTTCAAAACACTAAACCTTCTTCTCGCGCTTTCCCGCAAATCTAATTTTTCCAATTGTACAACTTTTATATTCAAAACATGTAATGATGGTATGAGTATGCTATATATATTTTTTGGTTTCTCATTTAATGTTTGATATACACATTCGAGCCTGATCAATTCAGATTCGCATTTTTGTAAGTTCCATTAAAGGAAGAAGCGCTTCCTAGCAAGAATATTTTTCATTTCCAATGTTTAAATACGAGATCTAAAGTTAAGAAGGGAGAGATTATATCCTTTTAGACGCAACCCTTAATGGTGAATATACTATATGTGGTTACGGAACCTCTCGCTAAAAAACCCCTTCCTTCCAAAAAGAAAAAGAAAAAGAAAAGAAAAGGAAAGGAGTATTAATAAGGAATTTTACATCTAAAAGGATCACGTAGCGTGTTGGGTAATTTTAATTGAAAAAGAGCATTAATTGCTTGCACGATTTTCTGAGGACTTATTCGAGGAACAATTTGCAATTTGATTTGTGTTTACCCGAAAAACGGATAGAGTTAAATTTATACGTAATTCTAAGAGTATGTGGTATAACTTGACACAAATCGTAAGAATGAATAGAAATATAGAGTGTTGACTGTAGAGAATGAAAAATAAGCAAAGTTGGAAAGAAGATTTATAGATTAAGCAAGATGAATCAATCTATGAAACTAAAAAACGATAACTCTTCAATATAGGAGCGTATGATATCTCAGTTACAATGTGTGCCAAAATTTGGTGCTTACAGAAATAATAATCATCTCCTTTATAGTTGAGGGATCCTACTTTAGATATAATTAAAAATACATAGTGGGAGACCCATGATAAATCAACTTTTCCAAAATTCCTGTCAGGATTCTCTCCTCTAGTGCGATTGCAACGGCTCTTGTCTGTGAGCTCGATATTGACTCGAGCTTGATATCGACTTGAGATTTCGATCTCGACTCGAGCTCGATTCTGACTCGGATCCTTGTATTGATTTGGGGTCAGTGTTGGTAGGTCTCTGCCTCATAAGCTCGATTACTTCACTTTGCATCATAGTTTGATTTAGATTCGAGCTCGATAATGATATCGAGTTCGACATTGATCGGTCCCTAGGGCTCGAAGCTTGGTGACCTGACTTCGGACCTCAACCTGATACCATGAAGACGCACTTCGATCCAATGCGTTACCATTTCGACCAATTCGTATGAAGGACTAACCGGTTTTGACCGTATACAGATAGTCCTCTCGTTTCTCGGGAAGGATGTAGCGAGAAACGATATGATTTCCCAATACCTCGATCAGATATAAGCTGACGTTTACATTGGGCTCGATCATGACGCACGTGATAGTTATCCCATTTTAGTTTTCCAAGGCATTTAATGCGTGTCAGACAGTGGTCGGCCACCGCTGATGTTGAACCGCCATTGCTCAATCTATAAATAGTCCCTCCTTTTACCATTTATCACTTTTACATCTCCAAATTTTCCAAGTTCTTCTTCTGAGTTCATCTGTAAATCCGTGATCTTTTACTGCAAAATATTTCTTTAAAAACACCACATCTCTGTTACCTCCTTCTATTTTCGATCTTTAAATCCAAAATGGCGAAAACATCAAAAACTATTCCTTAGAAAGAAAAAGGTTCTTTTTTCATAACATGCCGCCGACAAAACACTGGTGGAGCCACGGCCTAACGAGTGCGTTCCTGGGGCGTGCGTTCTTACTTCCGATTTTAAGGTCAATAAAGGCTCGTCGGTCCCGGCCGATGTGAGCCAGTATCGAGGTATATGTATTCGATAACCGAGGGGCATCTCGAGCAGCTAAAGAAAAATTGCAATTAGGAGAACAAAAAAATAGTAATCCCGTCTTCTGAAGAAGATATCACCACTTACGTAAAAGGGTTTTTAAGTGTGTATACTTACCATTTCACGTTAGGTCCCCTCTACCATGTTATTATTGATTTCTGTCATCAATACCAAATAACCCTAGGCCAGATCCATCCTTCCTTTTGGCGGATCATTATTTTCATCTGTTACTTCGTGAACAAAATTGAGGGGATGCCTTTCACCCTCGACCATCTTATTCGATTGTACTACCCTCGCCTCTTTCGATGCGGGGTAATAAAACTCCAGCGCCGGGCTACCAAGGTTCTGTTCTTGAGCATAGATGAGGACATGGATAGAGGCTGGATGGGCAGGTTCATTCGAGTGAAGACTTCGGACCTGATTCCGACTGAAAAGATGCCATTTCCCAAGGAGTGGAACATGAAGCGTAAGTGTAATACTGTTGTTATCTCCTACTATTTTGCCCCCTTTATTTATTTTCTCACTGATATCCCCTTTTTGTGATACAGCGGTTCCTTGGATGTCCGGTGCAGTTCCCGGCCTCAAGAACTGGGTGCGGTATCTAGCTTCGACTTCCACATATGTCGAGCGCTCATGGCGCGATTTGTCAAAGGGCCGTTGGGAGGCCAAAAATCATGGTAAGCCTCTTTCTCGTATCTTTGATAATTCGAACGAGATGCTTTCCATGTACTTAAATCAATTTTCCTGTATGTAGGTGTGTGCAAAGATGCGGTTCTGAGGGCTCCCCCCGGCGAGGGAGAGGCTTAGATCTCTGTTCCAAAATCGATGAAGGATAATAAGAGAAAAAGGGTCTCTACTTCCGAATATCCAAAACCGAAGACGGAGATGGCTTGTAAGCCGAGGAAGAATACCATCCCTTTCACCATGGAATCAGTTCTGCATCTAAGGGATAAAGACGAGGAAGAATAAGAAAATGGTGGGTACGTGCTGGTGGCCCGAATGAAGAAAACCATCGATGCCCCAAAGGCAGCTACGTCGATGGTGATTTATAAAGATCCGCCTCGGACTGAGGAGATATCGGAGGAAAGTTCGGGCAGAGTCCCCGAACCGTTAGAGATCAAGGATCCTTCCCACCGAAGTCAACAAACGGTGGGTATATCAGAAGAGACCAATCCTGAAGCTCTCCGAACTGAGGAGAATGCCCTAAGCGAGTCGCTTGGGGCAATAGTAATCGGAGACTCGCCCAATCTCCATGCCTTTTCTGAAGGGGTGATTCGGGAAGCCCAAGATTTGGGGGCCCTCGAGATAAACCGATTTCATGAAGGGGAGGACCCCTCCTATGATTTGTTTACTGGTGTCGAGGATGTTGCTGGCCCTAGTGATGTGTCGGGCCTTTTCTGTGAAGTGCAACAAGCTCTAAATCGGGTAAGCTCTAACTCCCTTCGTTGATACCACTTTCATGTTTGCTATTCTTTTCTAACTTATTTTCTTCTTTCTTCGTAGGCCATAGTAGTTCATCGAGAAATATGTTCTCGATCTCGAGTCGAGCTGCGTCGATATTAGACCGACCTGCAACGGGTCATGGAGGAGAGGAACGCCCTTAAACTCCTCTTAGGGCAAAAGGGAGAGGAAATCAAAGACCTCCCAGCTGAGTTGGCCAAGGCTCACCAAGATCAGACCGATCTGTCCGAGCAGGTAATAATACTATTAAAATCCTATGAGCTCGATAACGGAACGATGGATAATTTTTCAATCTCACGGTTGCAGCAGAAACTTGAGATCATCGGGAAACTCCGTGAGGAGGTCGATGTGATAAAGGCGGAGTCCTTGAAATGGAAAGAAAGTATGGACCGCTTTGCTGCAGAGAAAGAGGCTACTCGAGCCCAATTATCATCAGCCGAAAACCAACTTCAAAGCATGAAGGAGAAAAGCTCGGTTAATCAAGACGAATAGAGGAGCTCGAGGCTCGGTTGGCCTCCGAACTTGCCAAGGCCAAATCCGACGCCGAAAAGGCAAAGGCCGATGCAGATGCATTCGTGGCCGTCTATCGGGCCGATGCTGAAGCTGCTCAGGTACAAGAAAGAGAGGCAGCCGAGACCGCCAACATTCGAGCACATTGGAGTTGCTGAACTTGCTAAGTGCCGATCTCGGAGGGAAACCCTCAAGGAGATCCATGCTCGAGGTTTCGATATCACCGAAGAGATAAAAAGGGCTAAAGAGCTCGAAGTCGATGCTGAAGCCTTGGCTTCCGATGATGGTGATGGTGATGGTGATGGTGATGGTGATGGTGATGATGGGAGCAAGAGCGGGTCCGAGAGCTAGGAAGAGCCCGATGGAGAAAAGACTGCCCCCATAGATAACCAAGAAACTTAGCCCTTAGTTTTCATTTTGGCTTTTTGTTTAGGGTCATGTTCGGACATTGTAAACATTCTTGTACATATATAGATCTTTTCTTTTCCCGACTTTCCTCTATTTTATTATCTGCCTCATGAAGATTTTGTTTCATTCATGCCTTATGAAAGTTTTCATAAGGCTTTAGGCAATTTTGATCGAACTTGGACCTTGTAGTCTTTATAACCAACCGAGTGAGTGCTTGCTCAAACTCGAAATAAGGTCGCTTGTAGGCTTAGTAGTCGGGTTGAGTGATTGCTTCAAACTTGAAGTAATGTGGCCCATAAGCTTATTAGTCGAGTGAGTGATTGTTCGAACTCGAAATAAGAGTAGCCCGTAGGCTTAGTAGTCGAGTGAGTGCTTGCTCGAACTCGAAGTAATGTAGCTCGTAAGCTTATTAGTCGAGTGAGTGATTGTTCAAACTCGAAATAAGAGTAGCCTGTAGGCTTAGTATTCGAGTGAGTGCTTGCTCGAACTCGAAGTGATGTAGCCCGTAGGCTTATTGGTCGAGTGAGTGACTCGAACTCGAAATAAGAGTAGCTCGTAGGCTTAGAAGTCGAGCGAGTGCTTGCTCGAACTCGAAGTGATGTAGACCGTTGACTTAATGGTCGAGTGGGTGATTGCTCGAACTCGAAATAAGAGTATCATGTAGGCTTAGTAGTCGAGTGAGTGCTTTCTCGAACTCGAAGTGATATATCCCGTAGGCTTATTATTCGAGTGAGTGATTCGAACTCGAGGTAATGTAGCCCGTAGGCTTAATGGTCGAGTGAGTGATTGCTCGAACTCGAAGTAAGAGTAGCCCATAAGCTTAGTAGTCGAGTGGGTGCTTCGAACTCGAAGTAATTTAGCATGTAAGCTTAATAGTCGAGTGAGTTCTTGATCGAACTCGAAGTAATGGTCGACCCTTGAGCCTGTTTCATAATAGATCATGAAATAGAGTATGGGTTGTGAGACATGAGATATGGGCAAAGAAGATTCTTTTTATGTTGTTATACATGTGTATATATTTTGTACCAGGGATCGAGCAATATATACGAGCATGATTCGTTTTGACCATTTGGCTCTTACAATATTTCCTATCGGAACCCTATTGTTATGAAGTAACTTTCTTGCATCAAACTTGATATATTTGAGGGTAATACCCCACTAGTATTCGAGGTTGATTGTAAAGAGGCCTCAGATACTGTTAAATCATTCTAAGTTAGCACGATCAATGGTTGCCTCATTAAAATCCTTGCCGAAAAACCCATTAGGGATAAAACCGGTCAAAGGGAAAAAGAGTGCAACGCATGCTTTCAGACCTAAGGCTTCGTGTTGAATGATCCATCCTTATTCTTGATTGAACTCCTGCAAGGGTTTGTTTCGAAATATAAACGAACATGGGAGGGGCGTACCTTAGCAATAGTATTGTTTTAGGTGTGACACTGTCACGACCCAAAATCCAACTAGTCGTGATGGCACCTAACTCATCCTGTTAGGTAAGCCAATTACCAACTAACCAATTTCAATGATAATTTTTAAAGCAATTTAAGTGAATAAAGATCCTGATCTTATACAATACCCAAGAACTGGTAGTACAAATCGTGAGCTTCTAAGAATAGAGTATACAAAGTGGAAATGAAATAAATACATAGTCTGTTTGAATAATACATAAACAGAGCTTTTATAAATCTAAGGCTACCTTGAACAAGAGGCAGCTACAACAGGAACACAGGTACATCTTCAAATCCTGCAACCATCGAGCACAGCAACAACAACAGCCAACATCTGCACGCAATATGCAGAAGTGTAGTATCAGTACAACCGACCTATGTACTGAGTAAGTAACAAACCTAGTCATAGGTTGAAAGTAATGACGAGCTTCCACCAAGGTCGGGTCCAAAACCAATAGTCCACAACAATCCATAACAACATAAAGCAAATAATACCAGAAGTAACTCAGGGATAAAATACTTTTCCAAATAATGATTTAAAAAATAGTAGTTATTTCTTTCAAATACATCAGTGAAAACCCAAATCGTTTGCCGAAGTTGCCAATAATTTGAATAGTTTGAAAACAATAAATTTCTCCAAAATATATTTTCAATAATAAATAATATGTTTCATTTTCCTTCTGGATAACCCGTGTAAAACAAATGCATCACTATGCCCATCTGTCAAAATGTGTGAGAAATCATGAATGATGTGATGTTGTACAACATGAGGAAAAAAATAGATCTCTATGCATGTATGTCATGTGTGCATGCCAATGCGATGCAACTCAGTGATAAAATCATAAACATCCCCTCGGGCAGAACATCACTCATATACAGCCCCTCGGGCAAACCTCACAATCACTCGTGCCACTCGGGCATACCTCACAATCACTCTTGCCACTCTGGCATACCTCACAATCACTCTTGCCACTCGAGCATACCTCATAATCACTATTACCACTCGGGCATACCTCACAATCACTCATGCCTCCCAGTCACTCAGCACTCGGGACTCGCACTCAGTAGGTACCTGCGCTCACTAGGGGTGTGTACAGACTCCGGAGGGGCTCATTCAGCCCAAGCGCTATAATCTGCACGGACAACTCGCGTGCTGCACGGATAACTCATGTGCTATAATAATAAAGTATGTTGCAGGCGGGCAACCCTGATCCACACTCATCCTCACAATCAGGCCCTCGGCCGATATCAAACATGTTGCGGCGTACAAACCGATCCCATAAATATGCAACATGCTGCGGCGTGCAGCCCGATCTCATAAATATCCTCACAAATCAGGCCCTTGACCTCACTCAGTCATCAATCTCTCCAGTCTCTCGGGCTCACAATGTCATGAAAAATAGCCCAAAAATGATGATATGATGTATCAATAAATAACAACAGAGACTGAAATATGATATGCAATGAAATGAATATGACTGAGTATGAATTTTCAATTTAAAACAAATAATTCACAGTAATATGACCTCTGGGGGTCCCAATAATACTGGCACATAGCCTCAACATAATTTTTAATATGTTTTTCAGCTCAATATCTTTAACTCATAAAACTGCATGGAAAATGCCAAGATTATTTAACTACAAATTTCACAGAAATAATTATGTCACAATTTCTATAGTGCACGCACACACGCCTGTCACCTAGCATGTGCGTCACCTCCCCACAATTCTCAAAATACATGTATTCAGGGTTCATACCCTCAACTCCAAGATTAGAAGAGTTACTTACCTCGAACAGGCCAAATCCAATATCGAGCAAGCTAAGCAATGCTCCAAAAATTCTATTCTGCACGTATTAACTTCCAAACGGCTCGAATCTAGTCACAATAATTTGACTCAATCCACACAATTTATAAGAATTAATTCCATATCAAAACGCTAATATTTTTCATAAAATCTGAAATTACGCCCCAAAAATCACCCGTGGAGCCCACGTCTCGAAATCCGACGAAACTTACAAAATACGACAACCCATCCAATTATAAGTTCAACCATACTAATTTCACTCAAATCCGACTCCAAATCGAAATTCAAACTTGAAAAATTTGTTTTGTGACATTATAGAAATTTTCTTCTATTTCTCTTGAAGATTCAATAATCTTACACCAAAAATGAATATAAATTCATGGAATATAATCACAAGGGAGTTAAGAACACTTACCCCAAGTTGTGTGGAAAATTTTCTCTCCACAATCGCCCAAACCGAGCTCCAAAATGTCCAAAATGAGAAAAAATCTTGGAACCCTCGTTTTAAACACTACCCATGCATTTCTGCACCTGCGGTGCCTGGGCTCGCACCTGCGCATCCGCATTTGCGGAACAAATTGTGCGTCTGCAGACAATGACAACCTTTCAAAACCTAGCATCTGCGGTGCCTTTCTCGCATCCGCGTGCTCGCAGATGCGCAAACCCTTCGCACATGCGTTCGCCCCAGGCCATCCCCAGTCCGCATCTGCGCAACACCTTCGCACCTGCGGCCTCGCAGATGCGAAAAATTCCTCGCACTTGCGAGCACTATCCAGTCCCACTCTTGGCCGCTTCTGCGACTTATTTCACGCACATGCGGCTTCGCACCTGTGATCAAAATCTTCATAGGTGCGATCACACCAGTAGACAGCAGTTCCAGCATTTCCTTAAGTCCAAATTTGATCCGTTAACCGTCCGAAACTCACCCGTGACCCCTGGGACCTCAACCATTTGTATAAACAAGTCCCATAACATAACACGGACCTACTCGAAGCCTCAAATTACACCTAACAACATCAAAACGACG
This sequence comes from Nicotiana tabacum, assembly GCF_000715075.1. Classification (NCBI taxonomy): domain Eukaryota; kingdom Viridiplantae; phylum Streptophyta; class Magnoliopsida; order Solanales; family Solanaceae; genus Nicotiana; species Nicotiana tabacum. Next base: position 111,064,629 of record NC_134092.1, read on the forward strand.
AATTACTCCTCAATTCAAAATCAACAAACTTTGAACTTTCAAATTCTACATCTTGTGCCGAAACACATCAATTCAATCCGGAATGGCTTCAAATTTTGTGCACAAGTCACATTTCACATTACGGGCCTATTCCAATTTCCAGAATCGGATTCTGACCTCGATATCAAAAAGTTAAACCCCCGGTCAAACTTTCCAAAAATTCAACTTTCGTCAATTCAGGCCAAATTCCACTACGGACCTCCAAATAATTTTTCGAATACGCTCCTAAGTCTAAAATCACCATACGGAGTTATTGGAATCATCAAATTTTGAATCTGATGTCTTCTACACATAAGTCCGCATCCGATCACTATTTTAACTTAAGCTTTAAACCTTGGAACTAAATGTTATAATTCCTTCAAAAACCTCACTGGACCCGAACCAATTACCCCGGCAATTCATACAACAACTGTAAAGTATAATTTGAGAAGTAAATAGGAAAATGAGATTGTAATACTCAAAACAACCTGCCGGGTCATTACAGATACGTTCCAATTACTTGGTAGTTGTTTGTTGTTTATAATACCGAGTTAGTAGGATCCTTTACCGACATTTTTGAGTACTTGATACGGTCCTTCCCAGTTCGGACCCAGTTTTACTTAGTTTGGATTTCGAGTGCTGAGGGTGACTTTCCTTAGCACTAAGTCCCCAATTTTAAAATGGCAAAGATTGGTTCTTAGATTATAGTATCTTTCGATCCACTGCTTTTGGGCGGCCAATTGGACGAGAGCGGCTTCTCATTTTTCATCCAATAGTTCGAGGCTAGTATTCATAGCCTTGTGATTTGACTCTTCTATTGTATATCGATACCTGGCACTGGGTTCCCCGACTTCGACTAAAATCAAGGCTTCAGAGCCATATACTAAGGAGAACGGGGTTGCCCCCGTACTGGATTTTGATATTGTTCGATATGCCCAAAGAACTTCGGGCAGGATTTCTCTCCATTTTCCCTTAGCGTCGTTCAACCTTTTCTTTAGGTTTTGAATGATAGTCTTGTTCATCGATTCGGCCTGTATGTTCCCACTAGGGTGATACGGTGTCGATTATATCCTTTTTATTTTGTGATCTTCGAGGAATTTTGTCACTTTGCTGCCGATAAATTATTTCCCATTGTCACACACTATTTCGGTGGCTATCCCAAATCGACATACGATATGATCCCAGATGAAGTCTATAACCTCTTTCTCTCTTACTTTCTCGAACGTCTATGCTTCAACCCATTTAGAGAAATAGTCAGTCATAAATAAAATAAACTTAGCTTTACCTGGGGCCAATGGCAGAGGGCTGGCGATATCCATTCCCCATTTTATGAATGGCCATGGGGATAAGACTGAGTGAAGTTACTCTCCGGGCTGATGGATCATCGGTGCAAACATTTGACATTTGTCACATTTTGGAATAAACTCCTTTGCATCTTTGTCTATATCGATCCAATAATATCCTGCTCTGATTATTTTTCGGACTAATTAATCGGCACCAGAACGATTTTCACAAGTACCCTCGTGAATCTCACGTAGAATGTAGTCGGTGTCTCTTGGACCTAAACATACTGCCAATGGTCCATCGAATGTTCTTCGGTATAATATTCCATCTGCAGTCAATGTGAATTGAGCAACTTTGGTTCGCAGGGCCCTAGAATATTTAGGGTCCGATGGAAGTTTTCCATTCTCTAAGTATTCAATATACTTATTCCTCCAATCCCAGGTTAAGCTTGTAGAATTTATCTCAGCATGACCTTTTTCGATCACGGACCTCGAGAGTTGAACGACAGTCCCCGAGCTGATCTCATCTTCCTCGACCGATGATTCCAAATTTGCAAGTGCATCGGCCTCACTATTTTGTTCTTGAGGTATATGTTATAAAGTCCATTCTTTGAAGCGGTGCAAAGTTACCTGTAGTTTGTCCAAATACCTTTGCAATCTATCCTCTCGAACTTCGAAGGCTTTGTTTACTTGATTTTCCACAAGTAAAGAGTCACACTTTGCTTAAATGACTACTGCTCCCAAGCTTTTAGCCAACTCGAGACCTGCAATCATGGCTTCATACTCGGCCTCGTTGTTAGTCAACCTAGTAGTTTTGATAGATTTCCTAATAGTGCTACCCGTAGGCAGCTTTAAAATGATGCCTATCCCGGACCTTTTTAGGTTCGAAGCCCCGTATGTGAAAAGTGTCCATACCCCCGATGATGTACCCGATTTCAACAAGAGTTCCTTTTCGACTTCGGGTACGAGGGTTGCCCGAACCGACCCTGAAAGCACATTTCTCGGGGTTGAGCTTCATGTTGTATTTCTTTAAAATCCCTAATGTTTCTTGCAAATGAGCCAAATGGTCCTCTACGCGTAGGGACTTAACTAGCATGTCATCAATATAAACTTCCATTGATTTACCTATTTTTTCCTCGAACATTTTATTTACTAGGCGTTGGTAAGTAGCTCTTGCATTTTTTAGCCCGAAGGGCACTACATTATAACAATAGGTTCCATACTTGGTGATAAACGAAGTCTTTTCTCGGTCCTCCGGGTTCATTTGAATTTGATTATACCTGGAATATGTATCGAGACAAGTAAGGATCTCGTGGCCGGCCGTGGCATCGATCATGCGATCGATGTTAAGTAGTGGAAAAGAATCTTTGGGGCACACCTTGTTTAAATCCTTATAATCTACGCACATTCTAAGTTTGTTCCCTTTTTTAGGGACTACAACTACATTGCCTAACCATTCGGGATATTTCACTTCCCGGATGGACCCTATTTTGAGAGGTTTAGTTACCTCGTTCTTTATGAATGCGTGTTTTACCTCGGACTGGGGTCTTCTCTTTTGCTTTACCGGTTTGAACCTAAGGTCCAGGCTTAGTCGATGCATCATTATATCCGGTGGGATCCCTGTTATGTTTAAATGGGATCAAGAAAAATAATCTATGTTATCAATAAGAAATCGAATAAGCTTTTTTCTGAGTTCGGGGGTTAATACTGTTCCCAGGTATACCTTTCGTTCGAGCAGATATTCGATTAGTACGACTTACTCTAGTTCTTCGACAGTTGATTGGGTAGCATCGAAATCACCAGGGACCACGAAAGATCGAGGGATCCCTTGCTCATCATCTTCGTCAATCTTCTGATCTTCTAATTGGGTCGAAACTGACGTCTGTGATTGCTATTTGGCATCTCGTTCCCCTTTTGAGTCCGACCCCTTTGTTGACGAAGGTGAGGATATCATAATTGCTTCTTCGATGGAAAACATTTCTCTTGTGGCCGGTTGTTCTCCGTACATTATTTTGACTCCCTCCGATGTTGGGAATTTAAAAACCTGGTGGAGGGTTGAAGGTATAACTCTCATATTGTGGATCCATGGCCTTCCAAAAAGGGTGTTGTACCTCATGTCGCCTTCGATTACATGGAACTTTGTTTCCTAGATGGTCCTGGCCACGTTTATCGGCAGAATTATCTCACATTTGGTGGTTTCACATGCCATGTTGAATCCATTTAGAACCATGGTTGCGGGTACGACTTGGTCTTGTAGATCGAGCTGTTCTACAACCTTCGATCTAATAATGTTGGCCGAGCTGCCTGGATCAATTAACACACACTTAACTTTAGTTTTATTCATAAGTACAGATATTACCCGTGCATCGTTGTGAGGTTGCATGATTCCTTCTGCATCTTCATCATCAAAGGACAAGGTTCCTATGGGTGCGTAATCCTGAGTTCGAGGTCGCTTTTCTCGTATAACCGATGTCTTAGTGAGCTTAAGCACCGGCCCTTGAGGGGTATCGATGCCACTGATGATCATGTGGATGATGTGATGCAGTTCTTCCTGTTCGTTTTGTTTACCAAAATCCCTGTTTTTGAAATGGTTTTTGGCCCTGTTGCTTAAATATTCTCGAAGGTGCCCTTTATTGAATAACCGGGCTACCTCCTCTCTTAGTTGCCTGCAATCTTCCGTTCTGTGGCCATGGGTTCCATGATATTCGCACATTTGATTGGGTTTCCTCTGGGTAGGATCGGTCTGCATGGGTCGGGGCCATTTAGTGTCTTTGATGCATCCGATAGCCGATACGATGGCTGATGCATCGATGCTAAAGTTATACTCCGATAATCGTGGTGCTTCCTTAGGTCCGATAGACCTGTCGAACCCATTTCTGTTCATCAGACCCCGAGACCCTTGACCTCGATTACTCTTTTTATTGCCTTATCTGGGGTTATATCTCGATTCATTGATCCTGTGGTTTCCACCATATGGTCGGTATCGGACCCTGATCGGACCTTATTCTCGATTGATATCCCTTCTAGCAGCTGGTTCAGAACCCAACTAATTGTCTTCGACTCTAATTTTTGACTGGTACCGATTATGCACGTCAGCCCAAGTAATAGCTGGGTACTCAATCAGGTTATGCTTCAACTGCTGTGAAGCCGTCGAACTTCGTTCGTTCAAGCCTTAAGTGAAAGCCTGAACAGCCCAATCGTCTGTGACTGGTGGCAGATCCATTCGTTCCATTTGTAAATGAGATACAAACTCCCTTAGCATCTCGTTATCCTTTTGTCTTACCTTGAACAAGTCTGACTTCATGGTCTCAACCTTTATGGCCCCAGTTGTGCTTTTACAAAGGAATCTGCAAGCATAACAAATGAATCGATAGAATTAGATGGTAAATTATGATACCATATCATTGCTCCTTTTGACAGGGTTTCACCGAATTTTTTCAATAATACAGATTCGATTTCATCATCCTTCATGTCATTTCCTTTAATGGCACATGTGTAAGAGGTGATATATTCGTTGGGGTCGGTAGTTCCGTTATATTTAGGAATCTCGGGCATGCAAAATTTCTTTGGGATCGGTTTAGGAGCCGCGCTTGGGAGAAAAGGCTTTTGTAAGAATATTTTGGAATCTAAGCTCTTCAATATCGGTGGTTCCCCCGGGATCTGATCAACTCTAGAGTTATATGTTTCCACCTTTTTTTCATTTGTTTCGATCCTCCTTTCTCCTGATTCTATTCGTTTGGTCAGTTCTTCGAACATCTTAGCAATTTCGGGATTAGTCCCCGACTCTTGCTTATTTGACTTTACTATAGTTGGTTCCGTTCTGTGGGTGATTTCTCGGGGTAGACTGGGCTCCGGCATGCTCGGTATCTGGGTTTGACTTTGCAACTGAGCTATTGCTGCCTATTGAGCTTGCAACATTTCGAAAATCATATGCAAGCTGACGCCGTTTTCCTCGATGTTATGGGTATCTCGAGCTACATATCGAGTGCCACCATGAATGCTATTTTCAGGTTCAGAATGTAGGTTTGCATCAATGGCCACATGCGAATTAATATCTAATGGTACTTTGACTCGAGCTCCAACGGCGTCGATAAGCGACATTCCATCCCTGGGCGTCAAGTTGTTGTTCTCACCTTGAAGGCCAGCTTCATTGTCGATAGGTAAGGCCATTTAATTTGAGAGCTCGTCGTTGCTAATTCGAAATCAAAGGTACTTCCGAAAATAAGCTTAAAATGGTGTGTTTTTGCAAATTCGTATCAAATAATCACTATTATCCTTAGCCCCACAGTGGGTGCCAAACTGTTTACCCGAAAAACGGATAGAGTTAAATTTGTACGTGGTTCTAAGGGTATATGGTATAACTTGACACAAATCGTAAGAATAAATAGAAATATCGAGTGCTGGCTGTAGAGAATGAAAAATAAGCAAAGTTGGAAAGAAGATGATTTATAGATTAAGCAAGATGAATCAATCTATGAAGCTATAAAAGGATAACTCTTCACTATAAGAGTGTATGATATCTCAGTTACAATGTATGCCAAAACTTGGTGCTTACATAAATAATAATCATCCCCTTTATAGTGGAGGGATCCTACTTTAGATATAATTAAAAATATATTATGGGAGACCCATGATAAATTAGTTTTTCCATAATTTATGCGAGGATTCTCTCCTCTAGTGCGATTGCAACGGCTTTTGTCTGTGAGCTCGATATTGACTCGAGCTTTTGATCTCGACTCTAGCTCGATTCTGACTCGGATCCTTGTATTGATTCGGGGTCAGTGTTGGTTGGTCTCCGCCTCATAAGTTCGATAACTTCACTTTGTATCATAGTTTGATTTGGATTCGAGCTCGATAATGATATCGAGCTCGACATTGATCGGTCCCTAAGGCTCCAAACTTGGTGAGCTGACTTCAGACCTCAACCTGATATCATGAAGATGCTATTCGATCAAATGCATTACCATTTCGACCAGTTCGTACAAAGGACTAACTAGTTTTGACCATATACAATTTGTTGAGAGGAGAATCATACATATGCAAAGTATTGTTAAGGAAGTACAAGATTGGAACACAAAATTACTCCTTTGAATACCTACATTTGTTTAATCCATTACAAACTAAGGTTTACTTTCATCAAGAGAAAAAAAATCAATCAAATAGTCACAGTACACAATGTATATTATTTTTAGGGTTAATTTCACATATGATTATTGACTTATTTATAATAACAAACATGCATGCATAATTGTTTCTTCTGTAAACAGGAGTTGCACAAGCTGCCAAAGGTTGATACTATTACTAGGGGTGTGTTAACAAAAAAAAATAAAATTAGGAGCATGACAAAGTTTGGACAAAATCGAAATCCAAACCGAATTCCGAACTTTTTTGATTTTTTTTTTGAATTTTTGAATTATAATTGGAATTTGGATTTAATTTTTGAAAAGTTCAGATTTTGTATTTGAGGTTCCGAAATATTTTATACCTTATATTTGATCTTACATATATTAGATATTAGTCTAATAGTAAATTAAATCAATCACCTGCAAGCTGAGATAGATTTTCATTGAGTTGTCGCATGGATGAGTCTCTGTGCTACTTTAACTTACTTGTAGTACTTATTCTTAAGTGTAGTAGCTTTTGTGGAAAAACAAAAACAAAAAAAGTAGAAAAATTGGACTTTTCCCAACGATTGATCTCCTAGATAGTTTTCTTGAGGGATTAAAGTCTAAACAAAAATCCAAAAATATGTCTTTTAGCTTTCTTTAGGTAGTAATAATCCCCTATGGTTTTTCTTTGTGCCTTGGTTCTTTTTCATGGGATGTAATTTGAACCGGGTAGTTTTTTTCTTTACGAGTAGATTAGGAATTTAGGAAATAAAGGAGCAAGAATGATGAACCTAGGCGCCCTTGATGATGCCTTATATATTGGATAGCATGTTTTGTGACGACTATTTCTCGTTTTCTTGACTTGTGTTCACTTTGCGCTTAATGCTTAATATCTCGTGGCTCCGTGAATACTTGCATTATTTGAGAGTCGGAATGTGATCGTCCATAGTGGGTCATGTGCCATGTGTGGTGATGTTTTTGTGTAGTCCATGTATTGTACTTGTGTCTAGAACTTGCCCGGTATGTGAGTTGAAGCGAAATTTGAGGTGATGCTCGGTTTGAAAAATGATTTTAGGCTTTCTTTGATCTTTTTGAGCTTATTGCTTATCATAAATAAAATTTATCCCTAGTTAACCATTTTGAACCTATTGACTTTTATTTGGTACCCACATTACAAGACTATACCCTTTTTATTCTTAATTGATATTGTTTTGATCCTTTTACCTCTTAAAGCACTTTAATTGTTAGATGAACGCTAAAAAAAGTAAGAAGGGACTAAGTGTGGGGTGACTTTTGAGTGGAACCAATGAAAGGAAGAAAGGTGCACTTGTTTTGTAAAATACTACACCACTAGCGAAAATTGAAAAAAAGAAGGAAAAATAGAAATGAATAAATTATTGTCTTGTTCTTGCTAGTGGGTATGAACTAAAGTAGTGCTTAAAGAAGAAGGGACTGTTTTTAGGGGTGATATTGTTTGTGAAATTGAAGTGGTGTTGAAGAAAATACGCTTAAAGTAATTTTGTGATGTATTAAAGTGCTTAGGAGGGTGAGTCACTATTCCTTAAATATATCCTACCCGTCCCTTAGCCCACATTACAACCATGAAAAAGTCCTAATTGATTTTAGATCGAGCGAGGTTATATTAGTAGAGATTTACATTAAGGGCAAGCCTATGATACCAATTGCATGCATGTGACTTCTTTGTGAGAGTGAGCGATTTTCTTTGATATATGTGAGTCATTAAAATATATTTGATCATGAGATTCGAATGTGTGGATTGAACTCGATCTCTTGTTCTTGTTGTGATGGCACATTGTTTCACGAGGGATAGGTAACGTTATTAGACTTCTCTATGATGTTGGGTGTTCAAGCCATGAGTGCATTGTGACATTGAATCGGTTTTTGAGGTTAGGATTGTTGTGAGCATGTTGTCTTTGTTTGAATATTTTTAAAAGAATGACATAAGTAAAGGGAAGTGTATGTGATGCATATTCTAGAGCCTAATTGTAGCAAATAACCATGGTCATAGGTGTAGTGTGCTTTGAATGATAAGAGCTTAATTTTGTTTCGTCTACTATAGTGATGGTTTGTTCGAGGATGAACAAAGATTTAAGTGTGGGGTGGTGATATTGGGCATATTTCGATATGTGTTGATATTACTTTACCCATGTTTTAACCGCTTTTTGATGCTATTTGATCTTTAAAATGCCCAACATGGTTTAATTATTAGTTTTTTGACTAATTGAGTTGTGTGTGATGATTTAGGGTGTTTGGAGTGCAAAAATATGAAGAAAATGTGCTCTAGCTAGAGGAAGAGGGGTTGGATGCGTCGCATCCAATCTAGAAAAAAATCAGATTTCGTGCACCCTTAGCAGTGAAGTCGGCCCATAGCATCCGCCTTAGCATCCGCACCTGGGCAAAGCTGAGATGGAGGAACAAAGGATGGATGCGAAGCATCCATCCTAGCATGCGAAGCTGAGAAGTGGAGGACGAGGTGGATGCGACGCATCCACCCCAGCATCAATCCCTGAAGCTGAGTCGGATTAGGAATAGGAGAACTTTGGCCCACGACTTTTGTACGCAATATATAAACTAAAAATGCCTCTTTTAGGGCATCTAACATATTGGGAAGGGGGGAAAAGCCACGACAAAGCTGGGGAACCATGGAATTCATCTAGAGTTCTTATTTTTCCTTCTTTTATTGATTATTATGCACTCTTGTGAATTATTTGATGATTGCATGAACATGAGTGGCTAAGAACCCTATTATTCTAGGGTCATGGGCTATACATGAATGTTGATGTTTGAAGTTTAATTTGACAAAGTTGATTTTATCATATTGGGTTGTTTATTTAATTCTGTTTTTAATCAATTTGCTGAGTAGCTAACAGTGAATTACTATCTACGAATTTAGAGTTGAACTCGAAAATGGAAATTCTAGATTGCATATAGAATTAAATAGAACAAGTTCTTGAACCCGGACATCGGGGAACAGATTCGCAATTAGGATAGAAATATACCTAATTGTCTTGCTCGGTTGAAATACAGGAAGTGTGAATGCATTCTTGTTAATCTTAATTCCATAGACATATAGGCATTAAGTTAGCTTGAATAGGCGAGTAAGAACTTGACAGATTCTTATGAGTAATATCAACCCTGTCAATCAACAATCCAGATAAATCAATTAGTTATTTTAAGCTAAGAATGCAACATGATTGTTAGATAACCCGTGACCCTGGAATATTATCTCCTATTGATTGTTATTCGAAATCATTTAAGTGTTGTGGTTGATCTCTAGTATTTCATTACTTGATAGTTTTTAGGTGGTAAATTAGAAAATTATTTATTTTGTGAGAAATCTCTTGAATCGATAAGTTATTTGAGTTTGAGTTAGTCAAAAGTTAATTAAGCTCTTATCACTATAGTAGACGAAACAAAATTAAGCTCTTGTCATTCAAAGCACACTACGCCTGTGACCATGGTTATTTGCTACAATTAGGCTCTAGAATATGCATCACATACACTTCCCTTTACTTATGTCATTCTTTCCATAAACTATCAAGTATTTCATTACTTGATAGTTTAATATGCATCAATATCGAGCTCACAACAATCCTAACCTCAAAAACCAACTCAATGTCACAATACACTCATGGCTTGAACACCCAACATCATAGAGAAGTCTAATAACATTACCTATCCCTCGTGAAACCATGTGCCCTCACAACAAGAACAAGAGAGCGAGTTCAATCCACACATTCGAATCTCATGATCAAATATATTTTAATGACTCACATATATCAAAGAAAATCGCTCACTCTCACAAAGAAGTCACATGCATGCAATTGGTACCATAGGCTTGCCCTTAATGTAAATCTCTACTAATGTAACCTCGCTCGATCTAAAATCAATTAGGACTTTTTCATGGTTGTAATGTGGGCTAAGGGACGGGTAGGATATATTTAAGGAATAGTGACTCACCCTCCTAAGCACTTTAATACATCACAAAATTACTTTAAGCGTATTTTCTTCAACACCACTTCAATTTCACAAACAATATCACTTCCAAAAATAGTCCTTTCTTCTTTAAGCACTACTTTAGTTCATACCCACTAGCAAGAACAAGATAACAATTTATTCATTTCTATTTTTCCTTCTTTCTTTCTTTTTTTCAATTTCTGCTAGTGGTGTAGTATTTTATAAAATAAGTGCACCTTTCTTCCTTTCATTGGTTCCACTCAAAATTCACCCCACACTTAGTCCCTTCTTACTTCTTTTAGCGCTCATCTAACAATTAAAGTGCTTTAAGAGGTAAAAGGATCAAAACAATGTCAATTAAGAATAAAAAGGGTATAGGCTTGTAATGTGGGTACCAAATACAAGTCAATAGGCTCAAAATGGTTAACTAGGGATAAATTTTATTTATGATAAGCAATAAGCTCAAAAAGATCAAAGAAAGCCTAAAATTATTTTTCAAACCGAGCATCACCTCAAATTTTGCTTCAACTCACATACCGGGCAAGTTCTAGACACAAGTACAATACATGGACTACACAAAAATCTCACCACACATGAAACATGACTCACTAAGGACGATCACATTCTGACTCTCAAATAATGCAAGTATTCACGGAGCCACGAGATATTAAGCATTAAGCGCAAAGTGAACACAAGTCAAGAAAACGAGAAATAGTAATCACAAAGCATGCTATCCAATATATAAGGCATCATCAAGGGCGCCTAGGTTCATCATTCTTGCTCCTTTTATTTCCTAAATTCCTAATCTACTCGAAAAGAAAAAAACTACCCGGTTCAAACTACATCCCATGGAAAAAAACTGAGGCACAAAGAAAAATCTCAGGGGATTATTTCTACCTAAAGAAAGCTAAAAGACATATTTTTAGATTTTTGTTTAGACTTTAATTCCTCAAGAAAACTGTCTAGGAGATCAATCGTTGGGAAAAGTCCAACTTTTCTACTTTTTTCATTTTTTTTCACAAAAGCTACTACACTTAAGAATGAGTACTACAACTAAGCTAAAATAGCACAGAAACTCATCCAAACGATCTCCTCACCCCACACTTAAAATTTTGCAATGTCCTCAATGCACACTATAAATAATAAGAGGGTAAACGAGACTCCCTGGTAGGCCAAAGGCCGAAGCAATAGCGGCTCACGAGGTACTCAGACTTCCCCCAGGCATCGTACTTTGTGTGGGTACCCCACACTTAGTCCTCACCATCTAGCTCGCTTTTGCACTCTTCTAATGGCTTTGCTTCCTATGCTCATAATCCTACAAAACAAAAATAAATACTAAAAAATAATAAAAATAAAATAAAATAAAAAGTAAACAAAAATAAAAGAAAGCAGTAAAGCTGGGTTGCCTCCCAACAAGCGCCTGATTTAACGTCGCGGCACGACGCAATACGTTCTTTATGCCTCCACCAAATCCATCGAGGTCTTGTGACGTGCAATGTCACCACCCCAATAGTGTTTTGCTCTCTGTCCATTTACCAAGAATGTCACATTAGAACTCGTATCACGTAATTCTACCGCCCCATGAGGTTTCACACTAACCACTTCAAACGGACCCGACCATCGAGATTTAAGCTTTCCGGGAAAACGCTTTAGCCTCGAATTAAACAAGAGAACTTCTTGACCTGGCTCAAACTCACGATGTTGGATGTGCTTATCATGTCACCTCTTTGTCTTTTCTTTATACAATTTGGCATTTTCATACGCATGCAATCAAAATTCATCAAGCTCGTTGAGTTGTAGCAATCTCTTCTCACCGGCCAAGTCCATCTCCATATTTAGTTTTCTAATCTCCCAATAGGCTTTGTGTTCAAGCTCAATGGGCAAGTCGCACGCCTTCCCATAAACCAACATGTACGGAGAAGTACCTATGGGGGTCTTGTATGCAGTGCGATATGCCCATAATGCGTCATCCAGCTTCCTGGCCCAGTCCTTTCTATTCCCACTTACTGTTTTCTCCAAAATCTGCTTTACCTCTCTGTTGGAAACTTCTACTTGACCACTCGTTTGGGGATGATAGGCAGTGGAAACCTTATGCTTAACTCCATACTTTGCAAGAACATTATTCAGCAATTTGTTACAAAAGTGAGTTCCCCCGTCGCTTATCAACACTCTTGGAGTCCCAAAATGTGTGAAGATGTGCTTCTTTACAAAGCTTACCACTACCTTTGCGTCATTAGTAGGAAGAGCAATGGCCTCCATCCACTTAGAAACATAGTCGACCGCCACCAAGATGTACCTGTGCCCATTAGAATATGGGAACGGCCCCATGAAATCAATCCCCCAAACATCAAAAAGCTCTACTGCCTGAATATTTTACAATGGCATCTCGTGATTCCTTGTGATAGTTCCGATTCTTTGGCATCTGTCACAATTTTTAACAAAGGCATGTGCATCCTTAAATAATTTTGGCCAATAAAAACCTGATTGTAGCACTTTTTGAGCAGTTCTATCCCCGCCGTGATGACCTCCATATGGCGAAGCATGGCAGTCATGCAGTATAGCATTCATCTCTTCCTCAGGAACACACCTTCGCACCAACTGATCTGCGCACTGCCTATATAAGAATGGCTCATCCCACATGTAGAGCCTCACATCATGTAAGAATCTTCTTCTATTATCAGGTGTCAATTCTAGTGGCGTCACCCCACTTGCAATAAAATTCACATAATCCGCATACCATGGGGCTTCACCTGAGGTGACTGCTAATAATTGCTCATCAGGGAATGTTTCTTTGATTGACCCTCCTTCAGCTACATGGTTCCGACTTTTTAATCTGGACAAGTGATTAGCCACTTGATTTTCTGTCCCTTTTCGATCTCGGATCTCTAAGTCAAATTCTTGCAAGAGAAAGACCTAACGAATCAGCCTCGTCTTGGCATCTTTCTTTTCAAACAAGAATCTCATAGTTGAATGATCTGTGTAAACGATGACTTTGGTTCCCACTAGATAGGATCTGAACTTGTCAAACGCCCACACCACTGCAACCAACTCCTTTTCAGTAACTGTATAATTCATCTGAGCTGGATTCATAGTTTTGCTCGCATAATAAATGGAGTGAAAGATTTTATCCCTCCTTTGCCCCAAAACAGCTCTGATTGCTATGTCACTTGCATCGCACATCAACTCAAATGATTGCGCCCAATCTGGGGCGATGATAATTGGTGCAGTCACCAACCTTCCCTTCAGCTCCTCAAATGCTTTCAGACAGGCATCATCAAAATTGAAGGGCACATCTTTCTCAAGAAGCCTGCACAAAGGAGAAGAAATTTTTGAAAAATCTTTAATGAAACGACGATAAAAACCTGCATGGCCCAAGAAACTGCGAATGCCTTTGACGGATGTCGGTGGGGGCAATTTTTCAATCGCCTCCACCCTCGCTTTGTCCACCTGCAAGCCACTTTTGGACACCTTGTGCCCCAAAACTATACCTTCACGTACCATGAAATGGCACTTTTTCCAGTTTAGCACCAAGTTCGTCTCTTCACACCTAGCAAGTACTTTATCAAGGTTCATTAAACAATTATCAAAAGAACATCCAAACACAGAAAAATCATCCATGGACACTTCTACAAATCTTTCAACCATGTCAGTAAAAATAGCCATCATACACCTTTGAAAAGTCGCAGGTGCATTACAAAGATCAAATGGCATTCTCTTGAACGCATACGTGCCATAAGGACACGTAAATGTAGTTTTCTCTTAGTCCTCTAGGGCTATAGAAATCTGATTATACCCTGAATAACCATCCAGGAAACAGTAGTATTCCTGGCCAGCTAACCTATCAAGCATTTGGTCAATAAAGGGGAGGAGAAAGTGGCCTTTCCGGGTGGCATTGTTCAATTTTCTATAATCTATGCAAATTCTCCATCCAGTGATAGTTCTTGTAGGAATTAAGTCATTATTTTCATTAACTACTACAGTCATCCCCCTTTCTTCGGCACACATTGAACGGGGCTTACCCATTTGCTATCAGAGATTGGAAATACAATACCTGCATCAAGCCACTTAATCACTTCTTTTCTTACCACCTCTTTCATGATTGGATTTAGTCGGCGTTGTTGCTCTACACTTGGCTTGTGTCCGTCCTCCATGAGAATTTTGTGCATGCAGAAAGCTGGACTAATGCCTTTAATGTCAGACATTGTCCACCCAATTGCTCGCTTGTGCTCACGTAGCACCCTCAATAGCTTTTCTTCCTGCAATTTAGACAAGTGAGAAGAAACAATAACATGTAAAGTGTCAGAACTATCCAAATAAGCATATTGAAGGTAGGGGGTAGGGGTTTAAGCTCCAATTTTGGAGCTTCTTCAATTGACGGCTTTGGAGGGGGACCACTTGGCCTATTCAGGGGCTCAAACGGGTGTATTCCTTGCATGTAAGCACATGATGCATCTAGGATATGCATCATCTCCTCAACCTCATCATCAATCATCAAGCTATCAAACAACATGATTGCTTTTTCTAGATAGTCGTCTAGATATACACTCGTGTCAAGAAGTTGCTCATCCACCTCCACAACAGATATCATAGAGAGCTCCTCATAGTGGAGGGGAAGTTGGATTGCTTTGTAGACATTAAAGACTGCTTCCTCGTTGTCCACTCTCATAATCATTTTCCATTCTCTCACTTTAATTATTGCATCACCAGTAGCCAAGAGAGGTCATCCCAATATGATTGGAACTTGTTCTTCAGCCTTAAAATCTAGAATAATGAAGTCAACTGGGAAGATAAATTTCCCAATTTGCAGCAGCACATCTTCAATCACTCCTTCATGGTAGGCTATGGACCTATCAGCTAATTGCAACATCACAGTGGTTGGTCTTGGAGCTCCTAAACCCAATTGCTTAAACAAGGACAATGGCATCAGATTTATGCTCGCCCCCAAATCACAAAGAGCACGACCCACATCAATATTACCGATTCGCACCGTGATGGTGAAACTGCGAGGATCCTTAAGCTTTTGAGGAAGCTTGTTTTGGACCCTTGACGTGCACTCCTCAGTAAGTGCAACTGTATCGAACTCAGTCAATTTCCTCTTGTGAGCCACTATATCTTTTATGTACTTAGCATACTTTGGAATTTTATGAAGTACATCCACCAATGGAATATTTAATTGAACCTAACTCAACATAGAGAGAAATTTGTTGAACATGCGATCGTCATTCTTTTTCTGCAATCTCTGGGGGAAAGGTGGTGGTGGCCTTGCAGCCTCCACTGGCTCTGAACTTGCATCATTATTCTTTGACTCTTGTATTGCCTTAGGGGTCAGCTCTCCCTCAGGTATAGGTTTGTCCTTTCTTTTCTTTGGCACTTCCTCTAGTTCCCTCCCGTTTCTGAGTGTAACTGCATTAACTTGAGGGTTCTTCTCTGTATCACTGGGAAGAGAGCCTGTAGGTATAGTATTTTGATTTGCTGCTAACTGCCCCAATTGCCTCTCAAGATTTCTAAAATCGGTCCTGAGCTGTTGATTGTCAAGCAACAACTTTTTTAGCAAGTCATTTGTACTCTCTTCTGTTTGTTGGGGTGGCTTCTGAGGCTGATTGAAATTTCCTTGAGGCCTATACTGATTCTGATTCTGTTGATTTCCGCCCCATGAGTAGGATGATTCCTCCAATTTGGATTGTAAGTGTTCCCATATTGTGTATGCTGATTCATCGGACCTCTGTTTTGTTGCCCCACATAGTATATAGATTCAGGATTCGTGGGGCACATGTCACTCATATGACTGTCACCACATAGTTCGCAGCAAATAGACATCTGCTGTACACGTTGCATCTGTTGTGTTTGTTGCATTGTCATTCTGTTCATCTGATTTGCCAGCTTTGCAATATCTGCTCTCATGGCTGAGAAGTCATCAAGCTCAATCACCCCGGCTGCCTTCTGTTTAATTGCTCTTCTTGAGTCCCCATCTCCTTGCCAATTATGGTCATTAGCAGTGAATTTATTTAGCAAGAGTTGTATTTCACTATACGGCCTCTCCATGCAACTACCCCCACAAGCTGAATCAAGATTCATCTTTGATGCCTCGTCTAGCCCATCAACAAAAGTGTGACCCAATACCTCATCAGTCTGACAATGATGCGGGTAGTCTCTGAGTAGCTTCTTGTATCTTTTCCAAGCTTGACGAAGTGTCTCGCCATCCCGTTGTTGGAACCCAAGAATTTGGCTCCTCAGCGATTTTGTCTTCTTAGTAGGGAAAAACTTGATTAGGAATTTCCTTGCTAAATCATCCCAAGTGTGGATTGAGTTCGCGGACTCCTTTTGCAACCATTCCTTAGCTTCCCCCAACAATGAAAAAGGAAATAGTGTCAGCCTGACATAGTCCTTGGAAACGTTCGGATAATTGTAAGTGTCCGTAATTTTCAAGAAGTTCTGAATGTGCATCTGCGGGTCTTCATGAGATAGACCCACATATTGCCCTGTGGACTGAATCAGCTGTACCATGTACTATTTGAGTTCAAAATGCCTCGTAATATTAGGCTTCACGATAGCCTGAGTTATATTAGCAAGATTGGGCCTTGCAGCTTCTATTACTGGACGCTCCTCATTACCTGCCATCTCTATTGGCTGTGGTTGAACTACGATGTCCAACTCTCTTTCTATTCTTGTTCTAGCTTCGACTTCCTTCCTCACTCTATGAAGTGATCATTCAATTTCTGGATCAAAAGGAAGAAGGTTGTTTGCACTTCTACTCCTCCGCATTCAAGAGAAGATCCTGCGTTAACACAAACAAGGCAAACTGAAAATTAAATCTTGAACAAATAAGTAATAAAAGCTTAACTCAGTCAAGTAGCTAATTTCTAGGTCCCCGGCAACGGCGCCAAAAACTTGTTGCTACTAAACACACTCACGCAAGTATACGTGGTCGTCAAGTAATATAGTAGTGAGTAGAGTATCGTTCCCACGAAGACTTATGATTAACTTTTGACTAACTCAAACTCAAATAACTTATCGATTCAAGCGATTTCTCACAAAATAGATAATTTTCTAATTTACCACCTAAAAACTATCAAGTAATGAAATACTAGAGATCAACCACAACACTTAAATAATTTCGAATAACAATCAATAGGAGATAATATTCCAGGGTCACGGGTTATCTAACAATCATGTTGCATTCTTAGCTTAAAATAACTAATTGATTTATCTGGATTGTTGATTGACAAGGTTGATATTACTCATAAGAATCTGTCGAGTTCTTACTCGCCTATTCAAACTAACTTAATGCCTATATGTCTATGAAATTAAGATTAACAAGAATGCATTTACACTTCCTGTATTTCAACCGAGCAAGATAATTAGATATATTTCTATCCTAATTGCGAATCCGTTCCCCGATGTCCGGGTTCAAGAACTTGCTCTATTTAATTCTATATGCAATCTAGAATTCCCACTTTCGAGTTCAACTCTAGATTCGTAGATAGTAATTCACTGTTAGCTACTCAGCAAATTGATTAAAAACAGAATTAAATAAACAACCCAATATGATAAAATCAACTTTGTCAAATTAAACTTCAAACATCAACATTCATGTATCGCCCATGACCCTAGAATAATAGGGTTCTTAGTCACTCATGTTCATGCAATCATCAAATAATTCACAAGAGTGCATAATAATCAATAAACGAAGGAAAAATAAGAACTCTAGATGACTTCCGTGGTTCCCCAGCTTTGTCGTGGCTTTTTCCCCCTTTCCAATATGTTAGATGCCCTAAAAGAGGCGTTTTTGGCTTATATATTGCGTACAAAAGTCGTGGGCCAAAGTTCTCCTATTCCTAATCCGACTCAGCTTCAGGGATTGATGCTGGGGTGAATACGTCGCATCCACCTCGTCCTCCACTTCTCAGCTCGCATCCACCCTTTGTTCCTCCATCTCAGCTTTGCCCAGGTGCGGATGCTAAGGCGGATGCTATGGGCCGACTTTACTGCTAAGGGTGCACGAAATCTGATTTTTTTAGATTGGATGCGACGCATCCAACCCCTCTTCCTCTAGCTAGAGCACCTTTTCTTCATATTTTTGCACTCCAAACACCCTAAATCATCACACACAACTCAATTAGTCATAAAACCAATAATTAAATCATGTTGGGCATTTTAAAGATCAAATAGCATCAAAAAACGGTTAAAATATGGGTAAAATAACATCAATACATATCGAAATATGCCCAACATCAACTATATTTCATTGTTCACTTTCTGGTTTGTTCAATGTTGTAATTATTTTGGTTACAATTTTCTTCTACGTAATATGTGGTCTTGTAGTGCTTAACCTCCTGGAATTTATAATTATTTGAAGTTGGGATTGCACATTCTTTGTGGGTTTGCATTTTCATCATTTGTATTTTGTGCTAAGAGAGTAATGACACCATTTTCACACACTTTATTTGGATGATAGTACGGGAATGGGGAATTATTAAGGCAATTTGACATGAATATTTTATCTGCAAGTTCATTTTTATAAGAAGAAACAACCAACTTATAAATTCAAACATTACCAAGTTGATTAATCTAAAATCAAACTTTAAAGTGAATACTATCCAAACTTATTTGATTTGAATTTGGATTGTAGTTTTATTTAATTTGAAAATCAAAAATTCAAATCGAAATTTTTATATTCAATTCGAATTGCGCAAATGGCCACCCCGAGTTGACATGGATGTTTGCTGGTGTTTATATTGAAATTAAGGGTAATCGAACTTTTAACAATATTTATCTTATTGCTTTCATGGTACGTTTTAAGCAGTGCTAATTAATAATTATACGTTATACTTCTTTACAATTTTAAAATTAAAAAAATGATATTTTTAGATCTCTTAGGTATAAAAGACAAATTTATTAGGACCAATGTATTGCCAATAAAGCCTCTCTCCAATTTTATAGGATGCACCTTCATTTTTAGTCTAATATTTTCTTATTCTTGTTTATTTTTGAGGCGTGCTCCTTTTGAAAAGCTGGACTTGCATTCCTTTCGTTTTTATTTAGCGCGCTTTCTACACCTACCTAAGCCATCTCGCCGCCGGCGGAATCGAGGTGTAAGTGTACTACTTCTTTCTCTCTATCCCTTCCCCCTCCCTTTTCCTTCATACATTTGGTGTTTTTTGTTTTAGAAAAATAATTTGGCGCTGTGGATTTTTTTTTTTTTTTTCTTTCTTTTTCGTATTGATTTTGTTTGATATTAAGTTAGTCGAAGCCGACAACTACTGCAATTCCAAAAGCTCTCATTAATTACTTCAAGATAGCTCTTCAATTCCAAATACTTGCACTGTATTTTTCGTAGTATTTTTATTTCTTGGTTTGGTTGTAAAACTAAATTATACGTATGTGTTTTGTGAGGATTCCATTAAATTGCATGTGTAATTAGTGATTGTTTGAATTCCACTGAAGGATGTAGTATTTCCTTCTCATGTATGTCCATCGCCCTATATTTTTCTGTGTTCAAAATACTCCTTTCTCATCTATAACTTTTGTCTATGTAGAAAACATTAGGTGATTTCTTCTCATCTGCCTAAGCCTTGGGGGGCAAGTTACCTGGTATGTGTACTGGTGGGAGGTATCATGTATCCGGTGAAATAGTTGAGTTGTGCGCAAATTGGCCCAGTCACCACGTCATTAAAAAAGGTTCCTTTGTTGCCTCTTCATTTCAAGTTCAGAAGAGAAACTATTTGCTGTAGTTGAATTGCAACAACAACAATAACAAAAGAAACCTAGTATAGTCCCACAAGTGAAGGTAGTGTGCGCAGACCTACCTTGCAGTTCAACTGCAATGCTTGTTAATTCGTAAAACATATCCAGATGAAATACAGACTACGTTATACTTTAGATGGAAAGAGGAAATTCTGAAAACATATGATTCATGTTTTTCCTTCGGATTAGATCTGTGATTTGGTACTTCGGAGTATCAATTTTTCTGTACTTTTGAGTTCTATACTTGCAGATAATGGGAAATGCATTTTTATTGCTGAAAAGCTACTTCAGCCTGCTACTATTTGCACTTAAAGCTCTACACTTACAGGTTTATATTATGCACTTAAAGTCCTACACTTACAGGTTTATATTAACTCCAGAATGCAAGAGAGACTTGCTGCATTATTAGCTGTTCCAAATTGTGTTTAAATTGCTAAAGTCCAACGTTAATCTGACTTGGTGCTTAAAGATGAATTGCGGTGAGAATAAGGAGTCCAATGTTGATTTTCACATACAAGATGAGGCAGAAAGGCTGCTTAATGAGATTGAACTGATGATAAAGAGTGTTGAGGACTCTGAATTGTATGCTGGAATGCGTTTCGAGCTCGAACGGAATGAAACAATTCAAAATCATTTGTTTCGCCTTTTAGGCTCCCATTCACATGTGCAGGTGGTAATCTATGCTTTGGGAAGCATGGAATACAGTTTTCATTCACAGTTTCAGCTTGCCGTAGTTCTCCTACTAAAACGAGATTTTTCCAATTGGATTGGCAATATAGAAGTGTACGATCCTGGCTTTTCTTCAGCTGATATCATAGTTTTGAAGGAACTGGGTTTTGAGATTTTGAACATTGATGAAAATTGTAAGAGGCAAGTTCAGAGACCAACAATGTTCTACATGCCTGTTCCTAGTTATTGTCTTATAGGCAACCTGCTGGGAGCGAACTGGTCTTCGTCTTGTATTAACCAGATTTTTCTGCTGACAAACTCATTTCGTGATGCGTTGACCACTATTTCACCATGTAGTTTGAATAGAGAAACAGTGCAACGCCTGGAGAGAATTATCCCCTTCACAACAGAGGTTGACATAAAAACTAGCTATGCAGAGATCTATACTAACGTGTTCTCAAAATTTGCCTGGCATTTCTTTGATGTGAATCCCATCATTGACATGGAAACTTCACTGCCTGGTACTGGATTTCTCTCTATCTTGATTCAAGTTGGAGAATTTATTGGTCAGACTCACGACATGTACACTGAACAGATTTATCTTTTTTGATTCAGTGGCTGAAATTATAGTATATAAAAGAAATGACAAAGAAGATTGTTCTTGGTTGGATATGCAAAGGTACATAAATGTGAGACTAGATACTGAACTTTCCCTTTATTGTCGAATACAGTTCCCTTATGTAGTTCTGTTGATTCTGGGAAACATTGGTGCTGCCAGTTAGCATATCGTTGAAGTCATCATCCCTTTACTTTCTCTTTGTACGATTGTTTCCTTTCGTTCTCTCGTGATTAGATGTCTACACATGCAAATTATTTTAGTGCTAGCTGGTGAACATAGATTCTTTTTGTTGGAATATGCAAGGTACTTCGAAATTATTTTCTTACACGAAACTGTAGAGTGATAAAGGTGAGCTGAAGGAACCACAGGAGGGTAAAGTATATTTCATTCTTATGATTTCACTTGTAATTTTCGTCTTGCAGGTCTCTTGAAGAAAATATTTTGGAAGATATGCAAATCGATATAAGCAGAGAGGGATGAGCGCAATTTTTTGGTGAATATCGTGGGCCTCGTCGTTTAAGATGCAACTCCGTTCCTCCCCCTTCAGGTTGGATTAAGCTAAACATCTATGGGATTGGTAAAGCTGGTGATCAGCAAGGACGATATAGTGGCGTCTTCCAAGATGAAACTGGAATCCTTTTAGGCAGCTACAGTTGTACCATTCATGTTGACGACAATGTGATTGCTGGACTGGAGGCCTTGAGGCACGGGTTAATCAGATGCACGGAAGGAAAGCCGAATGCACAAAAGTTGATTGTGGAGTCCGATAATTTTATACTTGTCCAATTTGTTAATCGTCGCCCTGAGCCAAAAGAAATAATCATGTCCAGGTTGAAAGAAATTTTTGGCTTGATGGAGCGTATAACTTGTGTAATTTACCATGTCTATGAAGAAGCCAATGAAGCTGCTAGAGACTTGGCTCTGAGAGATGAACGTCACAATTGTGCATAGATAGCTTTGTTTTTGGCTCAAGGATAGGGTGAGGCTTTCTAGGTTCAACTATCCAGGTTTCAAATGCAATTTGCATACTATGGAAAGTGATGTTGCAGCAGACATGGATCCTGACAGTACGCAGTACACATCAAACTGACTTCTCATTACTATTTTTTTTTGTCAAATGATGATGAATGCAACATTTGAAAAGCAAAAAAGAAAAAAGAGACAAACAAATGCATTCCCGAGGACTATATGTTAACTAATTTGTGCAAACTGAAGCAATTTTTGTGATCTATGTTAATGTTCATTGAATGTATTTAGTCATCCCTGTCTATTTAATTTGATAATATTTACTATTTGGACTAAAGTTTTCAGCCCAAGAATGAAAAATATGTACCTTGTTTTAATGAGGCAAGAGCAAGATATGTGATATTGTTAAAATATCAAATAATCTATAGGAGCTAATTAAGGCCAATACTGTTCCTGCAACACCATGGGGAACATGCAGATGCTGTAAATAAAGTTGGGAGATTAAGGATAGAAACCAAACTTTTCAAAAGTTGATGATCAGTCAATTGCTCTTCCACTGTTATCAAAGAAGCTGTTGATCTGGTACACACCTGTAGTTAGTTCTACGTTCTTCTTGTTCGTAGTTGTCTTTCAATGTACAAACTCTTACAGTAAGTCAGGAATTAAGATATAAGAAGTGATATGCTTCCCTCAGGTTCCTAAAAGCAGTGCACTCCAGGCCTTTTACTTATGAAATATATCCACACTGCCCAAGTATTAGCTCTGTATAAAGGGTTGTGCTTCTAGACTGTGGATAAAGCTTACCGAATCAGAGAACGTGCACGTTCAATCTGTTGTTAGTAGATTTCCTTTGGATCATGCATGCTCGAACTAGCACTTATTTTATATGAATTTGTGGGTGTTCATACCATGCATTTTGTCCGAGTATGTGGCTTTTAGTGATTAGACAAATATACATGGTGGCGATATGTGAAATTCTGCCAGAGGCATCAAAGTCTTTTACAATGAAGCAGCTGATGATGAATGTAAGATATTCAAGCGAACTGTGTGACAATGGCAGGTACTCATTCAAGGAATTTGTTAAGAGTAAAATGTGGACTAGACACATTTAAGGTTTTACTCAAGCAGATTATTGCGTCAGATTATGCTTGTTATCTTTTACCTTTTTATCAACATTTTATGTCATGTATCTAATCATCTTGGATAAGGACTATTGTAATCAGCTGTTATGCATGAAATGAATTTGCTTATTAGCTGCACAGTTGCTGGAACTTGCAATATTTCTAGCTATCTTACAGTTGATTTTGCTGCCTGACAATAGTAAAGTTTACTGAGATTTGCTACCTGTGACCATAATCTAACACTGAGATTAAACTTCTTGATCATACTTAAACTTGCTGAAAATAAAGTTGAATCATTAATTCAGTTGATTCATTCTAATTTCTTCAATCTGGGGAAGCATGTGCTAAAAGTAACGAGTTGTGTATAGAATAGTGATTACATTGAAGCGTATGCATTTTTCATTGTACTCACAAACGAATTAATTTCTTACAAAAATACATAGGAATCTTAACATTATTGTTGAGAGAGAATCAGATATAATGAGTCAATCATCATTTTTACATCCAAAATGAATTAATTTACTGAATTTATAGTGCAAATTATTTATTGTGATTATAGTTTGACTCCAACAGAGATTGAACAAGAGCTTGCTGAATAACTCTATATATTATGTGAATGTAACAATTGTCGATTTCATTGCATGGTACTTTGGTACTATTTACTTTGAAAGTGATTCTAATAATATCAGGATTATGAACGCCATTTAGCACTAAGATGCCATAGAGTATAATACCATTTTCCTTGCACTTACTGTGACAAGGGCATGCAACCAAGTGGAGGAATTGATAGACTCATACTGCTTGTTCTAGTCCTGTCTTCAATTAATCAGTGGCATTTTTATCAGCCAAATGTGGTAAACATGGGATCGAATAGGAAAAGAGACAGTGGTCTGCTTAGTTTATCAAGAAGGAAGCGGTGCCCGCAAGAAATAGGTTAACTTAGCAGCTTTTCATCCAAAAGGCTAGGAAAAAATTGTACTCAATAGGAAAGTTATCTGACTATTTTCTTATTTGGTTTGACCATCAAAAACTAAAGGAAAATCAAAGAGACAGTTATTGCTTAAGTGGTCCGTTACCGACTTCGTAGTTCAAGAACCGTCTTACTAAGAATAGTAGATTTGCTTCGCCTGGGAAAATCCTGCTTTACTAAATATTAGAGATGTCACTGGTGGTATCTTCTCCTTTTTATCTTATTTGATTCAATAGGGATGGTGGTAGTATTTTGACTTCGGTGCTTCTCCTAGTTAGCCTCGAGTCTTACCATGCCAATGATGAAATTAGTCGGCTTCATATTACTAGTTTCTTAGGGATAGAGGAGCTTCAGAATGTTGTTGTGACCATCCTGTGGGATATTCATAGAGGATACAAGGATGGTTGTTTTTAGTTGATTGGATGTCCTACTCATCCATACAGTTGGACATTATTAGTATAAGATCTTGCTCCCTGTGACAAAATCTATGTACTGTTTCTGTCTAAACACTTTAGGCAATTTTAGCAGGACATCATCCAAAACTTTCAATTGACGTCTTGTTGGTTGCTATTTTTGGTTCAACTGTGAATTCCAGCTGCTTGGGTGTTGGTTCTTACAACCAGTTTATTCAGTTGAACATGTAGAATTTTTGTTATTTGCTGAAAACTTTTTTCTGGAATTTAATTTTGAATGTATGATCTCATACATTAATGTCTAAATTGTTATATCAGAGAAGCTCAATGTGATCCTTGTTTTCATCAAGTTATTGAGCTGTGCGTTAAAGATGAAAGAATCTGAGAATCGGTTTAAATGAGAAAACTGTTAACATTTTGGAAGCCTGATATATATTTCCTTAGATCATGTATGGCATCAATTTCTCCTTGAAATTTTCTTTTCACTTTTTTGTTTCTGCAGCATCCTTTTACCTATTGCCTTTTCCTGAACTTGTTTGAAAATGCTTCTAAAGAAAATATTCAATTGAAAATTGTGACTGCTATTGCAGTGTTCTAGAATTCTATATGAAGGAAACAATGCTATCGTATTGTCACGCTAACTTGCGTCCTTCAGTACTTCTCTTGGAATTTATCAAAGAAGAGTGACTTGCAGTATATTTGATTGACAGATAGTGGACAGATATGAAAGCCAAAGAAGTGAAATTGTTTCTGGTTGTCATGTATAGATAATCAAGCTTAGGAAATTATTCATGTCTGGATAAGCGAGAAACAAGAGAGGAAGTATAGATTACTTATTAAGAAAAAAATAAAGGAAGAAGATGATGTATTAGTCAATATTAAAAAGAACAAGTTCGTTATTAGTTTACTTATGGTTCCTTTTGGATTTTGACAAGAAAATACACACAATGTAAGAGCTGTCAAGCCTTTCATTTATGTATGTCCAATTATAGGAGAAAAGATATATTTACACAAGTACTTGATTCCCCTATATCCAAATCCTTTTGCTGCATTTAATGTATCGATATATGACACCAAAAACTAGTTCACATTTAATTTCTTTCATTCTATTTGGATGCAAAAATTAATTCTTTGTAGATTACAATCTGGAGTGCATAAGATATTCATGGGGATGTGTTCAGGAATGGTTGAAAAGACAATGCAGCCCTGGCATTGTGTGTTAAAGCGTCATTCTCTATGCTGAAGTACCCAATCTTTTTCTCTGCATTCCTTGTTTATCAGGGTGAAGCAAAGCTTATTTGGTTGAAAGACCAAAATACCCCTAACGATGTGTGTGAAGGCGGAGAGGCCTATGATGTGCTCAGTTTTCCTTCCTTTCCAATTAATTTATTGAATAGCTGCGCGAGACATACCCTATTTGCCTTCGTCCTTCCTCTGGCGGTAGATCAGCACATTACTGGTGGTACTTCATGTCAGGGTACGCAAAATCTTATTTGATTGGTTATGTCAACTCATTTACCTCTACATCCTTCCATAAGTGACTGATAATCTTTTGCTTTTGTGAGGGCTTTTCACTTATGCCTTCCTATTCTGCAGGCCCATATGAATTTTGTCGAATAACTTTGAGTTGTTAAGTGTTTCCATGAGTTTTCAATTATCGTTGGCCTTCTTCCCGGCGTATCTAGAAAATGATTCATTGCTATAATTAACTCGGTTAGGTACATTTTCCCTTTCGAAATTTTTCTAAATGTATCTGTTGATTTACTTCCAATGCTAGTTGCGGAAATTTGTGGAAAATTAGCAGTTAATTCACATGTTATGGGTGGGGCTCTGGTAATGACATTTGAGTCAAATGGCGTATATTTGCTGACTATTTTTGCTTATTTGAAGTATTAGTTGTGTGCATGTATGGAAATGAAGTATGTTCTCAATTATTGTGATCTTGTTGAGGGATATTTTGTTATGGAAACTTTCATCGTGGAGATTGTCATTAAATTGCTCTTTGAACACCCTTCATGCTGCTAGTCCACACTCTTTGCAGGTTTATATTAAGTCCAGGACACACAAGGTAGTTGCTGCAACATTAGCTGTTTCAGATTAGTGTGTAACTGCTAAAGCTGACCCACAGGTGAAAAGATGAATCACGGTGAGAATATGGAGTCCAATATTGATTATCACATACAAGATGAGGCGGAAAGGCTGCTTAAAGAGATTGAACTGATGACGAAGAATGTTGAGAACTCTAAATTATATGCTGAATTGTGCTTCGATCTCGAACAGAATGAAACAATTCAACAACATCTGTTTCGCCATTTAGGCTCCCATTCATGCATTCAGCTGGTAATCTATTCTTTGGGAAGCATGGAATACAGTTTTCATTCACAGTTTCAGCTTGCCATAGTTCTCCTACTAAAACGAGATTTTTCCAATCTGATTGGCAATATAGAAGTATATGATCCTGCAATGTCTCCCGCTGATATCATAGTTTTCAAGGAACTCGGTTTTGAGGTTCTAACCATTGATGAAAACTGTAAGAGGCAAGTCCAGAAACCAACAATGTTCTACATGCCTTATCCTAATTATAATCTTATCGGCAACCTGCTAGGAGCAAACTGGTCTTCGTCTTGTATCAACCAGATTTTTCTACTGACAAACTCATTTCGCAGTACATTGAACGTTATTCGACAGTGTGATTTTAGTGGAGAAACTGTGCAACGTCTAGAG
Organism: Nicotiana tabacum; assembly: GCF_000715075.1. Classification (NCBI taxonomy): domain Eukaryota; kingdom Viridiplantae; phylum Streptophyta; class Magnoliopsida; order Solanales; family Solanaceae; genus Nicotiana; species Nicotiana tabacum. The sequence continues at coordinate 111,092,242 of NC_134092.1, forward strand.
AGAATTCTCGGGTTCACAACAGAAATTGACATACAAACTAGCTATGACATGATGTATATTAGTTTGTTCTCAGTATTTGCTTGGCATTTCTTTGATGTGGATCCCAACGTTGACATGGAAACTTCACTGCCTGGTACTGGATTTCCTTCTACTTTGATTTAAATTGGATAATCTATTGGTTGGTCTCATAACACGTGCACTGAACAGATTTATCTTTTGTTGGTTCAGTGACTGAAATTACAGAATATAAAAGAGACGTCAAACTGGGACGTTCTTGGTTGGATATGCAAAGGTACTTATATGTGAGACTATATACCTTTCTATATTTTATCGAGTACAGTTCTCTTATTAGTTCTGTTAATTCTGGGAAACTGTGGTTCTGCTAATTAGCATATCAGTCATCAGCCCTTTACTTCCTCTATGTGTGTGATTGTTTGAATTCTTTCCCCTCGTGAATTGTGATAAGATGTGCTTTACACATGAATGATTTACGTGCTAGATGATGATCTAGAATTTGTTGTTTGGGATGAGCAAAGTACTTTGAAATTATTTGCTTACACGAAACTATGGAGTGATAAAGGTGAGTTGAAGGAACCAAAGGAGGGTAAAGCATACTTCATCCTTAAACATTTAACTTTTAACTTTCGTCTTGCAGGTGTCTTGAAGAAAATCTTTTGGAATATATGCAAAGTGATATGACTAGTGAGGAATTTGCGCAAATTCTTGGTGAACATCGTGGGCCTCGTCATTTAAGATGCAACTCAGTTCCTCCTCCTCCAGGTTGGATTAAGCTAAACATCTATGGAATTGGTACAAAGGGTGATCAGCCAGGACGATATAGTGGCGCCTTTCAAGATGAAACTGGAATGTGTTTAGGTAGGTATAGTGGTACCATTCATGTTGACGACAATGTGATTGCTGGACTGGAGGCCTTGAGGCAGGGATTGATCAGATGCACGGAAGGAAAGCCGAATGCAAAAAAGTTGATTGTGGAGTCCGATAATTTTATACTTGTCCAATTTGTTAATCGTCGCCCTGAGCCAAAAGAAATAACCATGTGCAGGTTGAAAGAAATTTTTGGTTTGATGAAGCGTATAACTTGTGCAATTTACCATGTGTATGAAGAAGCCAATGAAGCTGCTAGACTTGGCTCTGATGAGAGATGAACGTGATAATCGTGCATAGATAGCTTTGTTCAAACAGGTTTCAAATTCAATTCGCATTTTATGGAAAAGTGATGTTTTTTGTTTGTCAAAGTCTGGAGAGACTTGAAGAATGGATGTTTAAGTTGTCAGGCTAATCTACATTTTAACTTTTGTTTAATTTTGCTTTGGATGTTTAGGATGATATACCCTGCCTGTTCTAACTTTATTTTTAACATAATGGTTTCTGTGTTCCGAGTGTTAGAACTATATATAATTGGAAATTTGGCATGATCCTAAATCTTGGAAAGATCAGAAGAAAGTATATATTAGCTATATTATCTTCTTTTGGTGGATTATAATTTATACCATGTCCGAAAATTAGAGAAATTCTTTTAATAGTTTCACTATCCATATTGTAAGTTAGAGGGGGAGCCTAGGATCCGTGTTAAGGTTGTCTCCGTGTGACTTATTGGTCATGAGTTCGAGTCATGGAAGCAACCACTAATGTTTGTATTAGGTTAGGCTGTCTACATCACACCCTTTGGGGTGCGGCCATTCTCTGGACCATGCGTGAACGTAGGATGCCTCGTGCACCGGACTGCCTTTTTACTATCCATATTGTGATTTAACTTATCGAATATAGCTTGTCTAGGTTACTTTATTATTGATTAATGTTGTGTGATTTTACTTTATCTGACATAGTGTCTAACAGGATAACATTGTGAACCATAATTGGAAGTACAGGGTGGGCGAATTGTGCCCTGATTAAAATTTAGTCGACTAAGTGCGGATTTTAGTCAGCTAGTTCTGAATAGTCTGCACAGTAAGTTAACAAGATATTCCATAAACAACATAAAAGTGAAGTGCAGTAAAGTAAAATAATATTAAGCAAGTGACCTTTCGCGACTCAAACAGCCGGTACACTTTCCGCCTCAAACGGGCGGGGGCTTTCTATTTGCTTGCAATGCCGGTTGTTCGCCTTTAGTTAGAAGTAGAAGTAGAGGGCGCCGTTTGGCCCACACTTCAGAAAAAGTAAAAAAGTATGGATGAAGTAAAAAAATCTCCCTTGGCCTTTGGAGAGGAGAGGGCAGAAACAGGATATTCCACAAACAACATAAAAGTGAAGTGCAGTAAAGTAAATGACACCATTAATTTTGCACTAGTATGCGCACTGCTTACATCCGATCCCCTTGAAGTGCAAGAGTGTTATCTTTTAGAGCTCTTGAAATTGAATTGTTTAAAACCTTGTGTGGTTTTGTTACACTCATCACTAATGTTTACAGCTGTTGGTTTTCCACTCGATCACCAACAAACGAACCCTTTGATTTTCTAGATCACCTAAGAAACTATGGTTCTTTTTGTACGCGTAAGACTTGAATGACAGAGAATTACTGGTATTTGAAGAATAAGAGAGGGAAATTGAGAGTGAAGCTGTCTGTCTTCTTCTTTTGAAGAGCTAGTATTTATAGCATGTCTTGTGTTAGGCTTTTGTATAAGTCAGAAGATTTTGATGATTGTTCCTCTATCTTCCTACTTGCCTTGTCTATCTTCTCCTTAATTAATTCTGAGCTTTGTGTGTTGGTTCTTTGATTGAAGGCAATAACTTAAATTTGAGAGTTTGTGATTGTGAACTTCTCTTGAATCTCCAATTTTATTTTGTTCTCATAATTAAAATACTTGGGAGGCTAACTTTAATGTTCAACCATCTGAAAAATGTAAAGAACATTAGCTCCATAATTTTCTTTTTCTTTTTGGACTTATAGAAGCAAAAATAAAAGTTTTTTGGTTTCTTTTCTTTGAAATACTGAATCATTTAACACCATAGACGAATGGAGCAAAAAAATTACTTAAGTTTTAACAATGAGTCTTTGAATTTCTTATTAATTATAATTATACATCAATTCCAAACTTATTAGCCCTGTGAAGGGAAAATACATTGGGTTTGAACGAACACATCTTCAATCAAAGGTTTTGAAATTAGAAAATACCATTGTTTCATACACAAGAAAATGTTCCCCTTGGCTTCCAGTCTATCATTACCAGTTTGTTCTGACTTCCCTCTCTTCCTTTGTCGCAGCAAAACACAAATATTGGTTCGTTTCAGTTAGTTTCCAAGATACAATGCAACACATTCTAGCGCTGCTTTCTTTGGTTTTCTTTTGCTCTTTTTGGTGTACTGCACAAAGTGAAATAGTGAAAAATGGACTACTTTTTTAAGAGGCCACAATAAAGGGTGGTTTTAGTTCAAGGTTGAGGAAGATGCTGCAGAAACTTAAGATAGTTGGATTCTTGGAGAGCTTTGGCAGGGGTGGGTGGGATGTTTGGGCAAAGTGATGGATGAGAATGACATCAAAGTTATTGTTGGGTAACACCAACATCCAGCCTATGGCAAGGCTGCGCGAGGCATCTGGGGTGGCTCGAATTGGAGTCATAGTCAGAACATGTCGCTTGCTTGGTGGGATTGGTTAAAAAATAAAGTTATATCCTTGTTATCAGCTATAATTTTTGGCATAGTAAGCGCTTCATCCTAACAGTTCTAATTTTTTGGAACCATGAAAGCCCTCAATTTTCATCACCAATTGGTACTTTATGAATGTTTGATAAATGCGTAAAGTGATGCATGTTTTCTTTTTAAAAAAAATTATATAGAAGAGATGATATTCACAAGTTGAATGGTAAATGACACCTCACACTTCTTTGGACATATGACATCTAGAGAACCTTTTTGGCTAAACAAAAAAGAGTTGTGCAAGCAGCAAATGGTTGACATGGCTGCTTGCCGGCACTTACATTCAAATTTAAGGGTAATTTGGACTTTAACCAAGGTTTTACGTGCTTCGATTGCTTGTACGGTACACTAAGCCCGGACATTGCACTATATTGTTGGTAAGGCTTGTTATTCTTTTTGTTCCATTTTATGTAGCACTTTTTTTTTTGCCCATACAAAAATAACGTCTTATCTTATTTGACTACTATTTAAATTATGCTCCAAATTTTATCCGTAATTGCATGATTTGTTTGGATCACTTAATATAAGGATACATTCATTTATTAGGAAAGAGAAAATGAAAAGATATGTGAAACTATCAAAATAACGGGAATGCGAGAGATGAAGGAGTCGTCAACTGGATTGGACCTATCTAACATAGATGTCTCTCAAATTATAGCTTCAAGTCATTTTGCTGCCATTGAAAGTCTAATTGCATAATCCAAACGAAAAAAATCACATCTTCAAACTTCATCACTTCAATAAAGGGATTGAAGTCAAGAGGACTCAAAATGAATTTCTAATGGATCCACAATTACATTAGAGTTTTAAATTTGATACCTAAATTTTTTTTGATACTTTGTACGTAGTAGCTTATGTATCAATAGTCTTTAATTAATTCTCAAATTTCAATTCCGGTCAAATAATTTTAGAAAAAATGGAGCTTGAGAATAAATTTGGATTTCACTGTCTGATACAATAAATTTTTTACACTATTAATATAATTCAAGCTATCATAATATATCACTTATTATTTATTCTAAGTTATTGATTAATTTTATTAACTACAATTATTTGATTACATTTTGAGTGATATGATGTAGAAGTAATTTTTACACGGATTGCTAACATCTTATTTTTTTGGAAGACTTCCAGCGAAATCGCAGTCACTATCCTTCGGGTTGTTGGAAATAAACCTCCTAAAGAAATAATATTCATGATAATAAAAGTGGAATAATAACGTAGCACCGAGATACTGTAATCAATAAGAATAAAAAGAACAACAAGAACACAAATATTTTTACGTGGAAAACCCTTTTGAATAAGGAAAAAAACCACGACCCCGAGAGGAGCAACTAATATCACTATAACAAAAAATTTTACCCTTTGTAGGTCTGAGTAAAATACTTCAAAGACCACTACAACACTCAAAAGAAATAACCCTATTTTGATATATTCCCACCTCACTACAATATCGCCCACTCTCTATTTTTCTCACAGACTATTTTCTTATACCCTGTCTGTGAAGCCTCTCTCTTTCTTTCTCTTTGTTGGTGTGTAGAAATGAGAGCCGAAGCTCTCCTTTTATAGTATTGAGTGCCTACTATTTTTGACAATTTGCAGATTTGCAAATCAAGTGAATCCTAATGAATCTGACATTTTCTCTTTCATTTATGGGGATGGACCCCTTTCCTTCTTTTTCTTTCTTTCATTTATGGGGATGGACCCCACAAATCTCCCCCTTCAGACCTGTTCACCTGAAGGAGGTAACACCGGACTTCTAACTTGAGCGCATGCCGACAAGTTCTTTGCACAATTTGAACTTGTCTCTTGGTACCACATTGGTCAACATATCTGCGAGATTCTCACTTGTAGAAATCTTCAAGACTTTTAGAGATTCATTCTCTACCATTTAGCGAATCCAGTGATATCTCACGTCGATGTGTTTGGTCCTTGCATGGTACATGGAGTTCTTGCTAAGGTTTATTGCACTTTGACTGTCACAATAGATGACATACTCCTTCTGATGCAATCCAAGCTCTTGAAGGAACCGTTTCAACCATATCATCTCCTTGCCAGCTTCAGTAGCGACAATATACTCTGCTTCAGTTGTAGAGAGTGCGACACACTTCTGCAACCTCGACTGCCATGATATAGCTCCCCCTGAAAATATAAACAAATATCCAGTAATGGATTTTCTGTTATCAATGTCACCTGCCATATCAGCATTTGTATAGCCTTCAAGATTGGATCGGATCCTCCAAAGCATAAACAATCTCCCGCGGTACCTCTCAGGTACCTGAGTATCAACTTGACTGCTTCCCAATGTTCACTTCCCGAATTTTCAAGAAACCTACTGACAACACCAACTGCGTGAGCAATATCAGGTCTAGTGCATATCATTGAATACATCAAACTTCCGACTGTAGAGGAATAAGGAACTTTGGTCATGCTTTCCTTTTCCTCCATTGTTGTAGGACACATCTTCTTGCTTAACTTCAGATGACCAGCAAGAGGTGTGCTGACTGGCTTAGCATTCTTCATGTTGAAGCGTTCCAGTACACGTTCAATGTACTTCTCCTGAGACAGCCACAACTTTCTGCTTGTTCGCTCTCGAACTATATTCATACCTAGAATTTGTTGTGCTGGGCCCAAATCCTTCATATCAAATGACTTGGACAGATCTCCCTTCAACTTTGCGATCAACTCCTTGTCTTTTCCTACAATTAACACGTCATCCACATACAACAACAAAATAATAAAATTATTGTCAGAAAATCTTTTGAAGTATACACATGGATCAGAATATGTCTTTATGTAAGTTTGACTTTTCATTAATGAGTCAAACTTCTTATACCACTGGCTTGGTGCTTGCTTCAACCCATAAAGACTCTTATTCAATTTGCATACCATGTGTTTCTTTCTAGCTACTTCAAATCCTTCTGGCTGCTCTATATAAATCTCTTCTTCCAAATCTCCATGAAGAAATGCAGTTTTCACATCCAACTGCTCCACTTCAAGATTTAGGCTAGCTGCTAAGCTCAAAATTATTCGAATAGAAGTCATTTTGACAACATGTGAGAAACTTTCGTCAAAATAAATACCTTTCTTCTATTCGAAGCCCTTAACCACCAATCGAGCTTTGTATCTGACTATCTTTCCATTACAATCTTTCTTGAGTTTAAAGACCCACTTACGTTTGAGTGGTCTTTTACCCTTTGGAAGTTCAACCAGCTTGTATGTGCTATTTTTCTTTAGAGATTCCATCTTTTCTTGCTTGACTTTCATCCATTGGTTCTTTTCTGGAAGGGACAACACCTCCTTAAGACTTTCTGGCTCCCCCTCATCATTTATGAGGACATACTCTGTGGAAGGGTACCTGCATGACTCTACCCTTGGCCTTTCTGATCTCCTCCGAGGTTGAGGTTGTTCTTCTTCCTGAGTAGGGTACTCCACTTGCTCGACATCATCATCAAGTTGCCCCCCTGCTCAATAACCTCACTAGGTTGCTCCCCCTGCTCGACAACCTCGTTGGTCGTACTTTCTGCACTTGTGGGATAGTTAGAAGAAGAAGGAATGGTAACAAGGTTAGAGATTATACCATTCTTTGTCTTCTCTGACTGATCATATACAGCTCCAACTTCACTTTCTCGGAAGATTACATCTCTGCTTCTAAAGACTTTCTTCTTTACAAGATCCCACAATTTGTATCCGAACTCTTCATCTCCATATTCGATGAATATGCAGGGAACAAATTTATCATCCAACTTTGTTCTCTGCTCCTTTGGTATATGTGAAAAAGCTCTGCAACCGAACACCTTTAGATGTGAGTAGGACACTTCCTTGTTGGTCCAAACTCTATCTGGGATGTCAAACTCTAATGGAACTGATGGACTCCTATTGATTAAGTAACATGCTGTCTGAACTGCTTCACCCTAGAATGACTTAGGCAGTCTAGCCATTATGAGCATGCTTCTCACATTCTCAACAATGGTACAGTTCATCCTCTCTGCTACACCATTGTGTTGTGGGGTTCTAGGAACTGTCTGATCCCATGGCTCGAACAGTACTCTTTAAATTCCCTTGAAGTGTACTCACCTCCATTGTCACTTCGGAGACGCTTTAGCTTTTGACCTGTCTCCCTTTCCACCAGAGCATGAACTTTCTGGAAAACTTAAAACACCTGATCTTTGGTTTTCAAAATATAAACCCATAATTTTCGTGAAGCATCATCAATAAAAGTAACAAAATATTTGTTACCGCCCATCGATTCAATTTTCATTGGACCACAAATATCAGAATAAACCAAATCAAGTATATTCAATTTTCTTTTAGACGATGTCTGAAATAGACTCTATGCTGCTTACCAAATAAACAATGGTCACAAGGTTTTACCGTTGTACCTTTGGCATAAGAAATGAGTGATTTCATGGAAAGAATCTACAATTCCTTCTCGCTCATATGACCCATTTTTTTGTGCCACAAATTTGCAGAAATCTCATCTTGTGTCGCGTTCAATTCACCTTGGCATATTTCTGCATTTGTCCTATACAACGTGCCATGAGCAACTCCCTTTGCAATCACCAATGGTCCCTTGGTGAGTCTCCACTTTTGATTTGCAAAATAGTTCTCGTATCTATCTCGGTCTAAAGCAATTTCCGAGATCAAGTTCATCCGCAAATCAGGTACATGTCACACGTCCTTTAGAACCAATGTATATCCGACATTTGTCTTGATACAAATGTCACCAATCCCCGCAATCTTTGAGTAACTTGTGTTACTCATTCTGACAGTGCCGAAATCACCTACTACATATCTACAAAAAAGATCTCTTACCGGTGTAACATGGTAAGATGCTGCTGTATCAACCACCCATTCTGACTTTGGACCTGACAAGTGCATGCATTCCTCTTCCTCATTTATAAAGAGGACAACATTATCATAGTTTTGCACCATGGCGGTTGTGTTGTCGTCATTCTTAATCTCTTTTGAAGTGACCTGGTTGATCGCAATTGTAGTAATTTCTGATTCTTGATTTGGATAGGTTCTTAGACTTCCCACGAGGTACGGATCTACCATAGTTGCTCGAACTCCTTTAATAACTCCTGCCTCTACCTTCTGTGATGAGAGCCTGTCCTTGATTTTCAGGCTTCTTTCTCATTTTCTCATTGAGTAGAAGAGCTGATGTGATATCTTTCAACTCAATGGTAGTCTTATCGTGCAGGATGGTTGTTGCCAAATTATCGTACGAAGATGGCAATGAGTTCAATAGCAAGATGGCTTTATCTTCTTCCTCGATTTTCACTCTGAGGTTGGCGAGCTGTGTGATTAGTCCGTTAAACATATTTAAATGTGACAAAAAATTCATACCTTCACCCATGTGTAGGGCGTATAACTTCTTCTTCATGTACATTGTTTTGTCAGTGTTTTGGATATGTATAGGCTTTCCAACCTTGTCCAAATGCCACATGCGGTGTCTTCATCAATGATGTTATTTACCACATCATCTGATAAGTGCAACCTGATTGCACTAGCAGCCCTTTCATCCAAGTCAGCCCAATCATCAGCTTTCATGATATCAGGCTTTTTGGCATCAACATCTAGTTACTTATGTAATCCTTATTGGATGACCATATCCCTCATCCTTCTTTGCCATGTTGAGAAACCGTTATCTCCGTTGAATTTTGCTACCTCGTACTTTACTCCAAACAATTTTTTTCATCGATTATAGTGTTACCGATAGTGAATAGTACTTCTGTGAGCGAGCAGAACCTGTGCTCTGATAGCAATTATTGGGAATAAATCCCCTACAGAAATAATATTCACGGTAATAAAAGCAGAATAATAACGTAGCACCGAGATACGGTAATCAACAAGAATAAAAAGAACAACAAGAACACAAAGAATTTTACGTGAAAAACTATTTTGAATAAGGGAAAAAACCACGACCCCGAGAGGAGCAACTAATATCACTATAGCAAGGAATTTTACATTTTGTAGGTCTGAGTAAAATACTTCAGACACCACTACAACACTCAAAAGAAATAACCCTATTTTGATATTCCCACCTCACTACAATATCGCTCAATTTCTATTTTTCTCACATACTATTTTCTTATACCCTGTCTGTGAAACCTCTCTCTTTCTTTCTCTTTGTTGGTGTGTAGAAATGAGAGCCGAAACTCTCCTTTTATAGTATTGAGTGCCTATTTCTTTTTTATTTATGGGGATGGACCCCTTAATTCTTTTTCTTTCATGGGGATGGACCCCACAGGGTACAAACTGATAACTTGCTTATTATGCAATAACTCGTAAACTATACCGGAGATATAAACCACACTAGGTAAGCCCAATAGTTTCTACGGGACCGCTAACATCTTATTTTTTTTGGAAGACTTCCCGTGAAATCGCAGTCACTATCCTTCGGTGCACATTGATAACTTGTACGCAATAACTCAGCAAAATATATGGGAGATGTAAATCACCCGACACTAGGCAAGCGCGCTCTGACCGAGCGCTAACTCTTATTTTATTAGTGGACTCAGTTGCATTTATTTGGTTCAACTTTAGCGCGCTTTCTCCGCCTCCAACGCCAACACTTTTCATCTCGCGCCCTACTCTGCTCTCTTTCTCCGGCGGAATCGACATGTAAGTGCACTACTTCTTTCTCGCTATAGCTCTCTATTTCCACCGTCCTCACTTTTTTCTTCATACATTTGGGGGTTTTTTCTTTTAAAAAAATTGGCGTTGTGAAAAGTTTTTTGCATTGATTTTGTTTGATATTATGGTCGTCGAAGCTGGCCACGACTACAAGTGATTACTTGAAGGTAGCTCTTCAATCGCGAGGCACCATTTGCTGAGGGCTATACACTTCCAGTGACTGTTGCTGTCAGTATCTCCTCTTTTATTTTTAATATTTCCTTTTTGTTATTTCTGTAATTTTTTGGCTGTAAAACTAAATTATACGTATGTATTTTGTGAGGATTCCGTTGAATTGCATTCGTAATTAGTGATTGCTTTGAATTTGACTAAAGGATCTCGCATTACCACCGCCCTATAATTTTCTGTGTTCTTTTGGTGCCACTTGTCAATGAAGTACGAGCAGAACTATGGGGTAAAAATAATAGGTGATTTCTTCGCATTTGCTTAAATCTTGGTGGATAGAGTTACCTAGTACTTGTGTTAGTGGGGGTATCAGGTACCCGGTTGAGTTACCCGCAAACTAGCCCTGATTCATTAAAAAAAATGTCAATCATTTTAAGTTCAGAAGAGCAATAGTTTTGCTGCAATGTTTTTACCTTTGAATAAAATAAAATTCTAAAAAAATTAGATTGATGTTTTTCCTTTGAGAAAGTTAGATTTATGATTTGGCACTTTAGAGTATCAATTTTCATTAGTGCAAAGGTTCATTTTGAATCTGTACTGGCAGTTGAAGTAGGTGACTGGAACTTTAGTTCAGAATAGCTTATATTCGTACTCAATGATTGCAAATCCTGCGTGATTGGTTTTGAATGGGTTAAAGAAAGTAGGTGACTCGAGCGCCCCCAAAATGAAAGAAGTTTGAGTTCAGAAAAAGTTGGTTTTTTAACTTAATGATTGCAAATCATACAAGATTGGTCTAAATGGGTTAAAGAAAGAGGTTATGTTCATATTCATCTTATCTCTTACTGCCCTCTTTTATCTCAATTGAACCAGCTTATAATAGAGAAGATGTCAACTGAGTTGCTTCTTGAAATATCTTTGTGGCTTCAAACAAGCATCATTTAGTGTGGAGCAAGTACACTTTTAGCCTGCTAGCATATCTGTACTTTTGAGTTCTATACTTGCAGATAATGAGAAATGCATTTTTCTTGCTGAAAAGCTACTTCCGTCTGCTACTTATTTTGTACTTTAAGTTCTACACTTGTTGTAGGTTTATATTAACTCCACAACACAAGAGAGACTTGCTGCATTAGTAGTTGTTTCAATTAGTGTTTAAATTGCTAGAGCCCAATGTTTATCTGAACCTGGGGCGTAAAAGATGAATTGCAGTGAGAATATGGAGTCCAATGTTTATTTTCACATAAAAGATGAGGCAGAAAGGCTGCTTAAAGAGATTGAACTGATAATGAAGAATGTTAAGAACTCTAAATTGTATGCTGGAATGCGCTTCGATCTCGAACGGAGTAAAACTTTTCAACATCTGTTTCGCCTTTTAGGCTCCCATTTACATGTCCAGGTGGTAATCTATGCTTTGGGAAGCATGGAATACAGTTTTCATTCACAGTTTCAGCTTGTCGTGGTTCTCCTACTAAAACGAGATTTTCCCAATTGGATTGGCAATATAGAAGTATATGATCCTTTATTGTCTCCAGCTGATATGATAGTTTTGAAGAAACTGGGATTTGAGGTTTTGACCATTGATGAAAATTGTAGGAGACAAGTTCGGAGACCAACAATGTTCTACATGCCTGTTCCTAATTATTATCTTATCGGCAACCTGCTGTGAGCAAACTGGTCTTCGACTTGTATTAACCAGATTTTTCTACTGACAAACTCATTTCGCCATTCGTTGACCAGTATTTCACCATATAATTTAAATTGAGAAATAGACCATTCGTTGACCAGTATTTCACCATGTAATTTGAATGGAGAAACAGTAAAACGCCTAGTGAGAATTCTCCCCTTCACAACAGAGATTGACATAAAAACTAGCTATGAAGAGATCTATCCTAATGTGTTCTCAAGATTTGCTTGGCATTTCTTTGACGTGGATCCCAGCATTGACATGGAAACTTCACTACCTGGTACTGGATTTCTTTCTATCTTGATTCAAGTTGAAGACGTTATTGGTCGGTCTCATGACACTTGCACTGAACACATTTTTTTATTTATTTTTTATTCAGTGACTAAGATTACAGAATGTAACAGATATGGCGGACAGCGACCTTGGTTGGATAGACAAAGGTACTTAGATGTGAGACACTTCCCATTTATTATTTGTAATTATGGTCAATATTTTGGCTAATGGAGTCCATCTCACATAAGCATAAGCATCTTTGCAAAGTGTAGAGTTTGTTAGCATTATTCTTTGGGACTCAAAAATATTGCATTGTGTGGTGGACATCATTTGCACAAGTTGTATCTCTTCTTTTACACTTAAGAGGCCAAAACTTTTTTGCCTATAAAAGGGAAGGTCATTAGTTCATTTTAGACACACCAATAAGACTTGAGTTTTCATTTCTTGTTTCTTCCTTTCCTCCTTTTATTAAGAGTGTTTTGTATGAGAGTTGAGTGTTGGAAAGCACTTGAGTGAACTCTTTCTTTGGAATGATCTTGTGAGGTTATTCTCTTAGGGTATTTGGGATTAATTAGAGTATTTACTCTAATTTTGTACTCTCTTTTGTACTTTTGTTGGTATAGTAAAATTGCTCCTCTTCGCTTGTGGACGTAGGTCACTTTGACCGAACCATGTTAAATTTGTGTCTTCTTTATATGCTTTAATTGCCGTTATTATCAACTTGCATTGTCTTTGTTATTGTTATTATAACGTTGTTTGGCTAAATTCCGCACTACCCAGGTTCCCGATCCTAACAAATTGGTATCAGAGCCGGATCTAACCGGGTTAGTTTAAATAACCAAAATGACTAACAAAGTCTTATGTTGAGAAATTTGATCGAAGTGCAAACTTCGGAATGTGGCAATTAAAGATGTAAGCTATCCTAATTCAGGGTGGCTTAGATTTGGCGTTGTCAGGAAAGGAGAAGAAGCCAGATAAAATGACATATGAGGACTTTGCCATCATAGACAAAAAGGCAAAAGCATGTATCATTTTAAATCTCTCAAATGAGGTTTTACGTGAAGTTTCTGTAGAAACCACAACCAAAGGTATGTGGGAAAAATTAAAAACCTTATATATGAAGAGGACGGTGGAAAATAAACTTTACCTGAAGCAGAAGCTTTATACAATTCGTATGGGTGAAGGTACCTCTATTCTCTCTCATCTTGACACCTTTGATTACATTCTTATGGATTTGAGTAATATAGATGCTGAAATTAAAGATGCGGATCAAGCCGTGTTACTGCTTTGTTCTCTACCCCCATCTTTTAAGCATATAAGAGATACTATGTTTTATGCAAATGATAATATCTCTTATAGGGATATTAAATCTATCTTAAAATTAAAAGAACAGATAGATGTTGATATTACTGGGGAAGCTAGTGGAACCCAAGCGGAAGTTGGCTTGTTTGTTAGGGGCAAATCCGACTCCATATCTAGATACAATAATTTAGAGTGTCGCTACTGTCATAAGAAAGGTCACATTATCTCTGAATGATATAAACTGAAAAATAAGGAAAAGCATAAAGAAAGAAAAAATGAACACAAAAATACTGACACCGCCAAAGCTAGTGTAGCAATTGATGAGATTGAGGGAACTATATTTTTAGCAACTGAAACTAGTTTCAGATTAGACAATGAGTGGATTTTAGATTCCGATTGTTCACATCATATGTGTCCTAGCAAGGACTTGTTTTCTACATATGATTCAGTTGCAGGTGGAGTTGTCCAACTGGGTAACAACGTTAATTGTAACGTTATTGGCAAAGGTACAATTCGGATCAGAATGCACGATGGTGTGGTGAGAACTCTCACCGATGTTAGATATGTTCCTCAGTTGAAGAAAAATCTCGTCTCTTTGGGCACTTTAGAATCCCTTGGGTGCAAATTCACTAGTGAAGGTGGAGTTCTAAAAATTCTTCAAGGTGCTCTTGTGATTATGAAAGCACATAGATCTGGTTCGTTGTATACTTTATTGGGCTCCACTGTTATAGGCCCTACTACAGTTTCGGTATCAGACAACTTGTCTGATTTTGATGGCATTAAATTTTGACATATGCCCATTGGGGCTTTTGCGGAGAAGGTGGAGCAAACTTACTATATCAGCTAAAATTAGGCCAAGGTGGAGATTTGTAATTATGGCCAATATTTTGGCTAATGGAGTCCATCTCACATAAGTATAAGCATCTTTGCAAAGTGTAGAGTTTGTTAGCATTATTCTTTGGGACCCAAAAATATTGCATTGTGTGGTGGACATCATTTGCACAAGTTGTATCTCTTCTTTTACACCTAAGAGGCCAAAACTTTTTTGCCTATAAAAGGGAAGGCCATTAGTTCATTTTAGACACACCAATAAGACTTGAGTTTTCATTTCTTGTTTCTTCCTTTCCTCCTTTTATTAAGAATGTTTTGTATGAGAGTTGAGTGTTGGAAAGCACTTACAGTGAACTTTTTCTTTGGAATGATCTTGTGAGGTTATTCTCTTAGGGTATTTGGGATTAATTAGAGTTTTTACTCTAATTTTGTACTCTCTTTTGTACTCTTGTTGGTATAGTAAAATTGCTCCTCTCCGCTTGTGGACGTAGGTCACTTTGACCGAACCATGTTAAATTTGTGTCTTCTTTATATGCTTTAATTGCCGTTATTATCAACTTGCATTGTCTTTGTTATTGTTATTATAACGTTGTTTGGCTAAATTCCGCACTACGCAGGTTCCCGATCCTAACATTATTGAATACTGTTCTCGTATGCAGAGGTAGCTAACAGAGGTGTTTCAACTTAGCATATCATTGAAGTCATTGCCTTTTTTTACTCTCTCTGCGTATGATTGTTTCCTTTCTTTCCCTTGTGATAAGATGTGCTTTACACATGCGAGTGATTTAAATTCTAGTTGGAGAATCTAGATTTTGTTGGTTGGATTATGCAATGTACTTTAAAATTATTTGCTTACATGAAATTATATAGTGATAAATGTGAGTTGAAGGAGGAACCAAAGGTGGGTAAAGTCTACATCCCTAAAGATGTAACTTTTAACTTCCGTATTGCAGGTATCTTGAAGAGGAATTTTTGGAAGATATGCGTAGTGATATGACTAGTGAGGGATTTGCGCAAATTCTTGGTGAACATCGTGGGCCTTGTCGTTTAAGATGCAACTCGGTTCCTCCTCCTCTAGGTTGGATTAAGCTAAACATCTATGGGATCGGTACAGAAGGTGATCAGCCATGACGATATAGTGGTGTCTTTCAAGACGAAACTGGAATGTGTTTGGGTAGTTATAGTGGTACCATCATGTTGAAGACAATGTGATTGCTGGACTGGAGGCCTTGAGGCATGGGTTAGTCAGATGTGTGGAAGGAAAGCCGAATGCACAAAGGTTGATTGTGGAGTCAGATAATGTTATACTTGTCCAATATGTTAATGGTCACCCTGAGCCAAATGAAATAACCACGCATAGGTTGAAAGAAATTTTCGACTTGCTAGAGCGTTTAACTTGTGCAATTTACCATGTGTATGAAGAAGCCAATGAAGCTGCTAGAGACTTGGCTCTGAAAGATGAACGTTACAATTGTGCATAGATAGCTTTGTTTTCGGCTCAAGGGGTAGGGTGAAGCTTTCCAGGTTCAGTTAGGTTTCACATGTAATTTGCATTTTATGGCAAGTGATGTTGCAGCAGACTGATGCAAACACGGTTCCTGAGAGTACACATCACAGAGCACACTTCTGCGTCTGTCCGACTTCTCATACAAGTTTTTTTTTTGTTTGTCAAGTGATGACAAATGCAGCATTTGAAAAAGCAAAAAAGAGAGGAAAACAAATGCATTCCGGAGACAAAGGCAAGCCTTATATGTTATCTAATTTGTGCAAAGCGAAGCAAATTTCTTGATCTATGTTAATGCTCACTGATTGTATTTAGTCATCTTTGTCTATAAATTTGGTGATATTATACTATTTGAACTAAAGTTTTCAGCCCAAGAATGAAGAATATGTACTATTTTTTTCATGAGACAAGAGCGAGATATGAGATGTTGAAGAATCAAATAAACTATAGGAGCAAATTAAGGTCAATATAGTTCCTGCAACAACATGGGGATCATAATTAAAGTTGGGAGATTAAGGATAGGAACAGAACTTCAAAAATGGATGATAAGTCAATTGGTCTTCCTCGGGATCAAGGAAGCTGTTGGTCTGGTACATTATACATACCTGTAGTTAGTTCTACAATCTTCT
The DNA here is from genome assembly GCF_000715075.1 of Nicotiana tabacum. Taxonomy (NCBI): domain Eukaryota; kingdom Viridiplantae; phylum Streptophyta; class Magnoliopsida; order Solanales; family Solanaceae; genus Nicotiana; species Nicotiana tabacum. Next base: position 111,108,920 of record NC_134092.1, read on the forward strand.
TTTTCAATTATATATGGTGACTACATGTAAATTTTTGCCAGAGGTATCAAAGACTTTAACAATGAAGCAGCTGATGATGAATGTAAGACATTCAAGCAAACTGTCCTTGAATTTAGTCGTAGAATCATCTTTGTACCTCCTTTCATATCAGTTTTGCAATTCTGTTTAATTTTTATGTTTCATTGATGCACTGCACTCGGTCAGTCAGAAGAGTTGTGCCGCAATAAGTTGCTATTCTTGGGCATTATTTACCTCTGATCATGTTATGAGCTTGAATCAATGGCTAATATTTGATCTGTAGGTGAACTTTCAATTCAATAATAATGTTTATTTCCCAACGGGTGAACCACATTGAACTCCAGCACTGTATCACTTGTAAAAAGTTGTGCTCAAATTTGTTTTAGGTAGGAGTTTTTGTTATATTTTCTTTCGTATTAAAGAGTGATTAAATGTTAATTAATTTTGATAATGTAGCTAGTTTCTTATTAGCTGTGTAAAAAGTGCCTATTTGCCAATTTCTCCCACCTATATCTGGAACAGAGTTTTAGGCCTATTAATTGGCTAGACTCCGCTTTTGACTATGGAAAGGAAAATGTGGTATTGATGGTAGGCTATAATCTCGTATTTTAGTTACCTATTGCACTCCAATTTATTACACTTTAATTGAGTTTGAGCTTTAATCGCTAGTGTTTTGCACTAATTGTGTGTTTTATGCCTTGTAGGAGTGATTCCTAGCTATGTAGATGTTTTGGAATGAATTCAAGCTATTGTGGAGCTTTGAAGTCTGAGTAAAAACCCAAGGATTAAGTTGGGATTGTGTTTGGGGATCAACGGACAATAGTGCACTTAACGAGAGAAACGAAGAAATGAGCAGGACGCCACCCAGGTGCGCGAGCGCGCACTGGGCATGCAAGTCAGGCAGAAAACTGTCCAAAGTGCGCGGCCATATGCGCGAGCACACTCCTAGGTGCGCTACCGCGCACGTCCAATCCCAGAATTGTCCTATTTCGCGTAGAAAAAGGTGTGTTCGTTTGGGTCCAACCCTAATTGGTATATATACATGGAAAAATAGTATTTTATGGACTTTTGACACAATATAAGACCTAAGGAGGCTAAGGAGGAGTTGGAGAAGCAAAAGCACAAGGAGTTCATCATTCAATCCTCACTCAAGACACGAGTTTGGATTGTTTTATGTTTTCCTTTACTTTAAACATATTTGTGATGAATTACTCCATATCTATGGAGTAGTTCTCTTTAGGGTTTGATGGATTTGGTGTATTGATATTTGTTTATGAATTATAACTCTAGTTTCTATGTATTGAATCGTTTTGGATGATTTAATTGTTGCATCTATATTCACATGTTCATGTAATCGAGAGATACATAACTTGTGATATCGTTGCATTATTTTGTTGGTTGAGTTCATTAATTCTTTTTAGTAATCGAAATAGGCTAGTTGAATTATTATTTAACTCTATTTAGGAGGATAATCGAGAATTGTTCTCCTAAAGACCAATCTGTTACGAATTCTTGCATATATTCACTGAGCTTAATTTGGTTCATATTGCGAGGTTGAGACTTAATCGAGAGAGGAGTTTCTACTAAACGTTTGATCTAATAATTGAATGAATTCGAAAGACTCACTTGAACATTAGAAGTGAATTAACTAGAGTTACATCCCAGACATTTATCTTGCACCTATCCAATCAATCCCTATTTTCTCCCATTAATATCTTCTTTACTTGCTTTTGTTCGAGTGTCATTCGTTAATAAGTTACTCTTAGTTAATTTTAGTTTTAATCACATAAATCTCAACTATTGATCATCTTGGATAGCAATCAAGTTATAAACTACGAAAATACTGTTTAACTCCAATCCATGTGGATACGATATTATATTATACTATATTCGACTAGCGAGCATATTTAAGTGTGTGTTTGCGTTCGTCAAATTTTGGCGTCGTTGCCGGGGATTGGCAATCAATAGTGTTTGAAATAGTTTGTAGTGCTAATTTAGGAATTTTTCTTCTTATTTTATTTTATTTCTTTTTTCTTTTTACGTTGGTGCTTTTTAGCTGTGCGCAGGCTACATGTTAGATTGGTTCATGACTCGATCCTCTGGGAAGGAACTGCTACCATACGAACTAGAAATCGAGAAACAAATGCGACAGTTGTGGAACGAAATAAATCTCCCCGAGAATACTGAGAAGGTTGGGCAATCCTCAACCAAAATAATTATGGCGGAAGATGATGATAATGTTGATTTGTATGCAAGAGAGGCAGCCCATCAAAGAGAAAAAGCTACAAGTGATGCTGAGGAAACAACTCTTCGAAATGCACAACTTGTCTATGAGGAGGAGAGGGCTCGGAGAATTGTTCAGAATCAACTCTGGGTGCAGACCAATTCAGAAATATAGCTCCTGGTGCTAGAAGACCACTTGGAGATTATGCTAGACCTGTCTACAACCAAGGCTTATCAAGTGTGAGACCACCTCCAGTTGCAACTAACAATTTTGAGTTAAAGCAGGAGTTGCTTCAAACTCTGCAAAACAGCCGTGTCTTCAGAGGAAAGATGAACGAGGATCCAAACAACCATCTAATGGACTTCTAGGAGATTATGAACACCTTTCAATACAATGGTCTGTCACAAGATGCAGTTTATTTAAGGGCATTCCCCTTCACACTCAAAGATGATGCAAAGCACTGGCTTCGAAGCTTGCCTAATGGGTCGATAGAACATGGGATGAGATGACCAAAAATATTTTTGATAAATATTTCTTATCAGCTAAGACGGGCAAGTTTAGAAGAGAAATCCATAACTTTTGCCAGAACGAGATTGAAACTGTGTTTGAAGCTTGGGAGAGGTTTAAGGAGATAGTGAGAAAGTGTCAACATAGCGGAATTGAACTCTGGATGCAATTACAGGATTTTTTGGGATGGATTGACACCAGCCTCACGTAGAACATTGAGTAATGCAGCCGGAGACCTGTTGACGAAGAAGACTCCAGAGAAGATAGTCACAATTCTAGATGAGTTATCTGAAAATGCAAATCAGTGGCCTTTTGAGATTGCTGAAAGAAAAAGATCAACTGGTGTTCACCAAATTGATGCTAACACATCGGCGCAGGTACAACTTGATGTCATGGCCAAGGAAGTAAGGAAGATGACCTTAGCTTCAATACATAATGAGCCCCACACAGCTTGTGATATATGTGGAATATGACACCCTACTCATGAGTGTCAAGCCTCAATTGAGGAAGTTAATGCTGTTAGGAATTATAACTGTAATGCAATGGGTCAGAAGCACCCTGGTTTTTCATGGAGTTCACCTGAGGGTACTGCAAATGCATGGCAACAAAACAACCCCAGATTTCAGGGACAAGGAGCTAAGGGTTTTGTGAATCAGCCTAGGCCGCAGTTCCAGCCTCAACATTCCACCCAGCCTGGGCTAGAAGATCTAATGAAGTCTTTTATTGTCAAGACAGATGAGAGATTAGATACTCATGGTTCAGCTATCAAAGAACTTGGCACTGATTTGCGGAACTTGGAGAAGCAAGTGGGACAAATTGCAACTGTATTGTCGGAGAGAATCCCATGTACTCTGCCAGCTGATACTGAAAGAAATCCCAAGGAAATAGTGAATGCTTTGACCTTGAGAAGCGGGCAAGTGTTGAAAGTTCCCACTCCAGTCCAAAAAGAGGCGGTATCAGAAAAAGAAAGTGGGGGAGCAACTGAAAGATGAAGTTGATAAGAAGAAGAAAGGCAGGAAGGGAGCTGAGAAAAAGAAGAAGGAGGAAACTTCAAGAAAGGAGGACCATGAAGAGAGCAAGCACATGCCTGCTCTACCTTTTCCCCAAAATTTGTATAGAGGAAAGCTGGACAAGCAATTTGAGAGATTTTTAGATATGTTGAGACAGGTTAATGTAAATTTTCCATTCACAGAAGTTCTCTCACAAATGCTAGCTTATGCCAAGTTCTTGAAGGAGATCCTCACAAAGAAGAGGAAGATAGAAGAGACCTCAATGGTCAAGCTCACAGAGCAGTGCAGCGCAATCTTGCAAAACAAACTTCCACAAATGTGTGGAGATCCAGGGAGTTTCACTATACCTTGCTCGTTAGGCACTCTTAATTTTGATAAGCCATTATGTGATTCAGATGCCTCAATTAATTTACTGCCTTTGTCTATTTACAGGAAGCTGGAGAATGAGATTGGAGGGATAAGGTCTGCACCAATATCTTTGCAGCTGGCAGACCAAACAACTATCATACCTTAGGGGATAATAGAAGATGTCTTAGTTCGGGTAGATAAGTTTGTATTTTCTGTAGACTTTATAGTAGTGAAGATGGAGGAGAATAAGGAGGTCCCCCTCATCCTAGGAAGACTATTCTTAGCGACGGGTAGAGAAATATTAGACATACATGATAGAAAACTCATGCTTAGAGTGGGTGAGAAGATGACGACGTTCGAGATGAATGTAGAGACGGGGGTGAAAAAGGAGAAGCCAGCTGTAAGTGAAGAGTTCAAAAGAGAAGGTTGCAGTTAGTGAACAAGATAAGTGTGGGGGGTATCCCAAGAAGGTTGAGAAGAAACTGTCTGCATGGATGTGCGCACTAGTTCGGGCGAGAAGAATGGAGCTCGACTTTGATTCAGACCCCGACTAGAGATTCAGGGAAGTTTCCTCTACCTTATGCTTTTTAATTGTGTGTCATGGGGACATGACACAACTTAAAGTGTGGGATAGGGATATTTGTATGTTGTATGTATATTAGTTTTAGTTTGTTTTGCTTTTTAATAGTTAGAAGAAAAAATTTTGAGAAAAAAAAATTAAAAAAAAATTCAATTTTTTCCGACGATGGATGTCATTCGACAGGTTTCTTGAGGGAGTTAAGTTGAAGGAAAAAGACCAAAATGATTTTCTATTGGTAGGTAGTGTATTAAACCCCCTTGGTTTTTCTTTGTGCCGTAGTTCTTTTCCAAGGGTTTTGTTTGAATCGGGTGTAGTTAGTTTTTATTTTTGTTAGGAGTAGGAAGCCTTGTGTTGTGAGCTGAATTGAAGGTAATATCACTTGACTTGGTTATGCCTTAAGAATAGTGAGCGCTTAGTTATGACGCTTAGGCTCAGTTTTTGACTCTTGTGTAAGTACCTTAAACTGTATCATCTTAACTTTGCTTAACTGCTTTGATTAGAGTGTCTTGATAATCCAATCTTGAGTGAGTTATGTGCCAGGTGTGTGTGTGAGGTTTTGTGTATTATGTGTATTGCATTTGATGTCTAGAACTTGCCTCGTGTGTTTACAAAGCGAAATAATAGTTTTATTCAGTCTTGGAAGTGATATAGGAATTTCTTTGTTAAGCCAATTATAAGCTTTTACCCACTTAATTATTATGTATCGTAGTTAACTCCGTTGAGCCTGTAATCCTGTTCTTTGGCAACCACAATACAAGCCTTACCCATTTGTTTGAATTGACCATTTATTTGAACCTTGTACCTCTCGTGAGCACTTGAATTTGTTATGAACTTTGCAAAAGTTGAAGTGTGGGGTAATTGGGTTTGCTTTTGAGTGGAACTAATGAAATAAGGAGAAATGTGCATTGTTTTAAAAAAGTAAGAGCCACTTGAATTGAAAAAAGAAAACAAAAATAGTTGTATTGTGGTACAAAATATTCCTTGATAGTGGTAACTCTTGATGTAATTATGCTTAAAGAAGTAGGAAGTTAATATATATTGATGTGAAGGTGGAATTTATGGTTTGACATAACTGTGGGGTTTTAAAAGGTAAATTATATGTATTAAAGTGCTTAGGGAGGTGTAGTCACTCTTATATTCAAATTGTATCCTACCCACCCCGCAGCCTACATTACAACCAATTAAATTCCCCCTTGATCCTTGACTGAATGGACTCAATTAGTAGAGTAGTAAACTATTGGCAAGCCTATGGTGCATTTTTTGTGGCATATGAATATTGTTTCTGAGAGTGAGTGAATTCTTTGTATCTTGAGTTCCTAATTGTTCTTAATTTCTATTGTGTATGGAACTACTCTCTATTGTTGTGTAAGGGCACTTGATTCATGAAGGAAAGGTAATCTCGTTGACCTCTATGTTGGAGTAAGTGAGCGAGCTGTGAACAATGCGTGGTACTTGTGAGTCAAATCTTGAGGCTAGGATGTTACACTATTATGCTTAGTCTATTTTAAATATTCTTGGTATGATGAGTTAGGAGAGTTGTTTAAAAAGGTCGTGTCTTTATAAAGTGTAGTTTGATTGCTCGAGGACGAGCAATGGTTTAAGTGTGGGTGATGGTAGGCTACAATCTCGTATTTTAGTTGCCTATTGCACTCTAATTTACTGTACTTTAATTGAGTTTGAGCTTTAATCGCTAGTGTTTCGCACAAATTATGTGTTTTATGCCTTGTAGGAGTGATTCCTAGCTATGTAGATATTTTGGAATGAATTCAAGCTATTCTAGAGCTTTGAAGTCTGAGTAAAAGCCCAAGGATTAAGTTGGGAACGTGTTCGGGGATCAACGGACAATAGTGCACTTAACGAGAGAAATGAAGATTTGAACAGGATGCCACCCAAGTGCGCGAGCACGCACTGGGTGCGCAAGTCAGGCAGAAAATTGTCCAAAGTGCACGACCATATGCGCGAGCACACTCCCAGGTGCGCAGCCGCGCACGTCCAATCCCGGAATTGTCCTATTTCGCATAGGAAAAGGTGTGTTTATTTGGGCCCGACCCTAATTGGTATATATACATGGAAAACGGTATTTTATGGACTTTTGAAACAACTAAGACCTAAGGAGGCTAATGAGGAGTTGGAGAAGCAAAAACACAAGGAGTTCATCATTCAATCCTCACTCAAGACACGAGTTTGGATCGTTTTATGTTTTCCTTTACTTTAAACATATTTGTGTTGAATTACTCCATATCTATGGAGTAGTTATCTTTAGGATTTGATGGATTTGGTGTATTGATATTTGTTTATGGATTATAACTCTAGTTTCTATGTATTGAATCATTTTGGATGATTTAATTGTTGCATCTATATTCACATGTTCATGTAATCGAGAGAGACATAACTTGTGATATCGTTGCATTATTTTGTTGGTTGAGTTCATTAATTCTTTTTAGTAATCGAAAGAGGCTAGTTGAATTATTGTTTAACCCTAGTTAGGAGGATAATCAAGAGAGGTTCTCCTAAAGATCAATCCACTACGAATTCTTACATATATTCACTAAGCTTAATTTGGTTCATATTGCGAGGTTGAGACTTAATCGAGAGAGGAGTTTCTACTAAACGTTTGAACTAATAATTGAATGAATTCGAAAGACTCACTTGAACATTAGACGTGAATTAACTAGAGTTACATCCTAGACATTTATCTTGCACCTATCTAATCAATCCCTATTTTCTCCCATTAATATCTTCTTTGTTTACTTTTGTTCGAGTATCATTCGTCAACAAGTTAGACTCTTAGTTAATTTTAGTTTTAATCACATTAATCTCAATTATTGAGCATCTTGGATAGCAATCAAGCTTTAAACTATGAAAATACTGTTTAACTCCAATCCCTGTGGATACGATATTATATTATACTATATTCGACTAGCGAGCATATTTAAGTGTGTGTTTTGCGCTCGTCAAATTTTGGCGTCGTTGTCGGGGATTGGCAATCAATAGTGTTTGAAATAGTTTGTTGTGCTAATTCAGGAATTTTTCTTCTTATTTTTTAATTTTTTTTCCTTTTTACGTTGGTGCTTTTTAACCGTGCACATGCTATAGGTTAGATTGGTGCATGACTCGATCCTCTGGGAAGAAACTGCTACTATACGAACCAGAAATTGAGAAACAACTGCGACAGTTGAGGAAGAAAAGAAATCTCCCCGAGAATACTGAAAAGGTTGGGCAATCCTCAACGAAAGAAATTATGGCGGGAGATAATGATAATGTTGATTTGGCTACAAGAGAGGCAGCCCAGCAAAGAGAAAAAGCTGCAAGTGATGCTGAGGTAAAATCTCTTCAAAATGCACAACTTGTCTATGTGGAGGAGAGGGTTCGGAGAATTGTTCAGAATCAACCTTTGGATGCAGACCAATTCGGAAATATAGCTCCCGGTGCTGGGAGACCACTTGGCGATTATGCTAGACCGGTTTACAACCAAGGCTTATCAAGTGTGAGAGCACCTCCATTTGAAGCTAACAATTTTGAGTTAAAGCAGGGGTTGCTTCAAACTCTGCAAAACAGCTGTGTCTTCAGAGGAAAGATGAACGAGGATCCAAACAACCATCTAATGGACTTTGAGGAGATTATGAACACCTTTCAATACAATGGTATGTTACAAGATGCAGCTTACTTAAGGGCATTCCCCTTCACACTCAAAGATGATGCAAAGCACTGGTTTCGAAACTTGCCTAATGGGTCGATTAGAACATGGGATGAGATGACCAGAAAATTTCTTGATAAATATTTCTTATCAGCTAAGACGGACAAGTTTAGAAGATAAATCCATAACTTTTGCTAGAACGAGACTGAAACTGTATTTGAAGCTTGGGGGAGGTTTAAGGAGATAGTGCGAAAGTGTCAACATAGCGGAATTGACCTCTGGATGCAACTCTAGAATTTTTGGGATAGATTGACACCAGTCTCACGTAGAACATTGAGTAATGCAGCTGGAGGCCCGTTGATGAAGAAGACTCCAGAGGAGATAGTCACAATTCTAGATGAGTTATCTACTAAACGTTTAATCGTGTTCTGATTAGCTGTGTAAAAAGTGGCTATTTGCCAATTTCTCCCACCTATATCTGGAATATAGTTTTAGGCCTATTAATTGGCTAGACTCCGCTTTTTGACTAGGGAAAGGTAAATGTGGTATTTTCAACTTTTATAAAATTCTCTCTACCCCTTCGAACTTTTATCCAAAATAACAATTGCCACTTGCTTGGTTTTACAAGCGAAGTTCAATTATTTATTTTCTTCTTTATTATTTGCCCACAAGGATTGGCTGAGTTGGTTGGGTGAGCAGTGAGATCGATTCCCCTTACTAGCACCTTTTCAGTCAGAATTCGTCGCAACAAGCTTGTCTTGTACGATTTACATCTCCTGTGCAGTTTGCTATTACGTAGTGAGCAGGTTAGCCAGCGCGCACCGAAGGGTAGCGGCTGCGGGTTTCCTGAAAATTTTCCAAAAAAGAAAAAAATCGTAAAAGAATCTTTCTTAAAGAATAGAAATTCCCTTTAATATAGTGTAAAATCTAATATAAGCAAGTCGGGCTGAATAAGCACTTCATGCCCATCAAGGTACACTAGTGGATGAAACCAAACTTATGGAAGTTTAGCTTTCTATTGTGTGGAGAAATGAAATGACAATTATTCTTCACATAATTTTTACAAATAAAATTAAGCAGCATTATTTGCTTTCACTTATTTGTCGTTTAGACTTCAATTCCTAATTAAGTGTCTTTGTTTGCTTTTTTCTTTCACGGCAACACTTATTCATTTGAAAAAATTTGGTTCATTTAGATCGTTGATAAAATTGTCTTATATTGCTCCTCGCTTAATTTGGCCGCACAATCACTACTAGCAACCACCACCGTTGCTGTCACCACCAATTTCTTTCCCTCTTTTCTAAACTCCTCTTTTCCTTTCCATTATTCCATATAATATATAGCAATTGAAAGTGTTTTTCATGATTCTATTAAAAAACAGATATTAGTTACATCTATTGACATCGATATAACATTTGGCCAGTTCTTTTTGCTCTATATTTAACATGTGTAAAACTTCAATGCAATGGGTTTTATTTGAGAGTGTGATGCACGCGAGAAATAATCCTCTTTTTCATTTTTTTTAAATTTCGGTTTCCTAAAAAAGTTATGTCCGGGAATTTTTTTTTAAATTCGGTGTTCATGAGGCTAGAGCTTAAAATTTGGACACAATTTTGAAGCACAAAATTAATATAATCAAGGCGTAAAGATTTGTAAAATAAGAAAAAAATAAAAGATTTGTAAAATAATTGCATCAAGTACCTTGCAAAATATTGTTAGAAGTATCCGTTTGTTTCCTAAAGGCACTATTAAAGAAGTCTTTAAAGTATACAGTTAGAAAAAGTTGTAAGTACTACACAAATTTAGAAATACATTCAACGTTTATTTATTTTTTCATGCATTAGATAACACTTCATTTTTGACATTAATTTTCAAAACAAAGTACACCAGTAATAAATGTTGGAGAAGGAGTTCTACTTTTTTTCCCTCGAATAAACAGGGCGCTCAATGTAAATTTGTAAATTTTGAAACTAATTGCCTTTGTTTACTAATGAATCATTGTCTGTACGTAACATATGTTTAATTATTCACATTGAATTTAAGAAGTTGCTTCCATACCTTATTTCAGGTTACCCTTAGTGCGGGTATGGGGCACTTCGCCAGTAGTGGTTCGTTTCGGAAAGCACACACAATATTCCTTCTCGAGCTTTTATTTCTTCCCTTAAAGGAGATTCGAGAAAAGATGGAATAGGAAGACGTGTTTCCAGAATGAATAAGATACGGAAGATAATAACAGAATCAATACGAGCCTGTGGCGAATACCCGGGCAGATTTGACTATGAAGGAAAGAACTTGAAGTGAAAGGTGTTACTAATCTGTATTACTATAATGAATAATGAAAGAGTAAACTTTCTGAAACAGAAAACAGAAACAAAAATTTAGCAGCAACAGAATGTCGAAATAATATCTGAAAATAATTTCAGAATAAATTGAGCACACTAAAGGAAATTATTCCTCTCAAGTACCCGAGGTGCTGGAATATTATTCTCCCAGAATAGAATGATTTAACTCACCAGTGTATTGGTACCAAAAACTCTGATGAACTGCAAACTACTCAATGGTTGTAAAACACACTAGAAAATTTTGTGTAGAAGACGAAGAAGAAGAAGAAGAAGAAGAAGAAGAAGAAGAAGAAAAGAAGAAGAAGAAGAAGAAGAAGATCAGAAAATTTCGTAAGAAAAGATTCTGGGATCAAGCCATATTTATAGCCATTTTCTGGCACTGTTTCTGAAAAGGTTTGCAACCTTTCAGAAACAGCCCTGACTGTTGGAACAGGTGGGAACATTTCACGTTTGAAATATTCTGGGAAAAAGGATTTAAAATAATCCGAAAAAGAACCGGACCGGATCGTGTCGCGGGTCCTGGGTTATTTCAGGTTGAATTTTCGTTAATTAATTAAATAATTAAAAGAAATTTTGTCCAAAAATATTAATTAATCAATCGATCTTTGACCAAATGCGAATGCAAATGCGAATTCGAAGCCGAGCCGAGTCGAACGAGCGACGATAGCGGCGGTGTAAAGCTTACTTTCTTTCCAACCCATTTAACACCAAGAGAAGTGCTTTCTCAATATAAGCACATTCATTTTTCTTTCCACCACAAATGAGAGACACTTTGCTCTTTCCAAAGTAAAAGGGAGCTCACTTTCCCTCCACTTTCTTCCCCCTATTTCCCATTCACCAATCTTTTAACCCCAATAATCCCCCACAAGAATGGAAAATGACTATAAGATAACGAAATTCACGGACGAGTGCATAATTTACATGCAAGGATTAATTGCATATGGATAAGTAGGTTTCCTTTTGAACTTTCTGTTGTGAACTTATATCGGATATACTCGGTCAATCGGTAGATTTGATATCTTTGAACCGTCGAGTTTTATTGTATACCTAGACAACATAAGTCACACAATCAACCCTTAACCATCTATGGTTCTCACGGTTATATTCGTTTCAGCCATGAACACTGCCTGGTTTCATGTGTGCTTAGAGAATGGGCATTTACTTTCATTCCCCTTGAAGCATGAGTTCTTAGAGAATGGGCCTTTACTTTCATTCCCCTTGAAGCGGCTTACACTTCATACTCACATAGGTGATTTCTAATCGTGTAATCCTATAGATATACTATCTGAACATTTCCTGCCATATTTAGCAAATCATTAAAAAGCTTTAAGCTTTATTGACTCATCAAAAATCCTTAATGCTTTACCCTAATTTCTGAACATTGTCTTCATCACGAGAATGGGTTGAGTTATTTGACAATGTTGAACCGTCATTCATAACTTTGTTTGATCTCTTTGAACCTAGCTCTTTGGATCTCCAGTCTGCTAGGTAGAGGTACCGCCATGATGACTTGTCCTAGGCCTTAACCCCATTCCCTTCGATGATCTTTCAACTTCCTCTCTAGATAGGCCTTTTGTAAGTGGATCCAATACGTTATATCTTGACTTTATATAGTCAATCGTGATAACACCACTAGAGAGTAATTGTTTAACGGTATTGTGTCTCTGTTGAATGTGACGAGATTTTTCGTTATACATAACGCTCCCTGCCCTGACTATTGTCGTTTGACTATCACAATGTATACATATAGGTTTGGGCCAAAATGAAATATCTTTCAAGAAATTTCGGAGCCATTCAGCTTCTTCACCGGCCTTGTCTAAAACTATGAATTCAAATTCCGTTGTAGAACAAGCGATACACATTTGTTTGGATGATTTCCAAGACACTACTCCACCCCCAATTATGAAAACATATCCACTAGTGGATTTAACTTCAAATGATCCAGTGATCCAATTTACATCACTATATCTCTCGATCATGGAGGGATATTTGTTATAATGCAAAGCATAATTTTGGGTATGTTTTAGATATCCCAAAACTCGTTTCATTGCCATCCAATGTATTTGATTGATATTACTTGTAAACCGACTCAGTTTGCTAATATTTAGTCGCGTACAATTCATGATATATATCAAACTTTCCAATACTCTTGCATAGTCCAGCTGTGAGTCGCTTTCACCATCATACTTTTGAAGTGCATAACTCACGTCAATTGGAGTCTTGGCAAATCTTGAAATCCAAATACTTGAATTTGTCAAGTACTTTTTCAATGTAGTGAGACTGTGATAATGCTAGACCTTGTGGAGTCTTGTGAATTCTGATTCCTAAGATCACATCAGCAACTCCTTTTTCATGTCGAATTTGCTAGCCAACATGCGTTTAGTAATATTTATACCTGCCATATTTTTGCTCATTATCAACATGTCATCAACATATAAACAAATAATGACTTCATGACCTGGAGTATTTTTAATGTAAACACATTTGTCACACTTGTTAATTTTAAGCCCACTTGCCAATATTGTTTGGTCAAATTTGGCATGCCATTGTTTGGGTGTTTGTTTAATTCCATAAAGCGACTTAATCGGTTTGCACACTTTCTTTTTTTTACCCGGAACGACAAAACCCCCAGGTTGTTCCATGTAAATCTCTTCCTCCAGTTCTCCATTTAAGAAAGATGTTTTAACATCCATTTGATGGATTTAAAGACCATACACGGCCGCAAGTGCCACTAACACTCTAATAGATGTTATCCTCGTTACTGGTGAGTAAGTGTCAAAGTAATCAAGGCCTTCCATTTTGTCTATAACCTTTGACAACAAGTCTTACCTTATATTTATCAATAGTGCCATCAGCTTTCATTTTCCGTTTAAAGATCCATTTCGAACTTAAAGGCTTATTTTCCGGAGGAAGATCAACCAATTCCCATGTATGATTATCCAAAATTGATTGAATCTCACTATTGATTGCCCCTTTCCAAAATGCTGAATCAAAAGATGACATAGCTGCTTTGAAAGTTTGAGGATCATTTTCAAGCAAGAATGCCACAAAATCTGGTCCAAAAGAAGTAGATATTCTTTGACGTTTACTACGCCTTGGATCTTCTTTACTTGGAGTATTTTCCTTTGGTTCTTCCCGTGGTCATTTAGGTTTTTCACTTAATGACTCACATTCAATTTTATACTGATAGATGCTTTCAAAGAATTCAACATTATCTGATTCAATTATCGTATTAACCGTATTAACATGAATTTCGGGATTATCAGATTTATGAACCAAAAATCGACATGATTTACTGTTTGTAGCATATCCAATGAAAATGCAATCCACAGTTTTTAATCCGATTTTTACCCATTTAGGTAAAGGTACTTGTACCTTTTATAAATACGAGTCCGCAACCAAAATGTGGTTCTTTTGGACTCAAAGAACCAAAATGTGTGGAAAAACAAACTGGGAACCAAAATATATATAACGCCCAAGCTTAAGGCGCTATACCTTAACGACCGTTTGCCCAATTAAGTATAGCGCTCTAACATAAGGCGCTATATATATAAAGCCCTAACATACCGCGTTATATATATTATGTGGGCCCACCAATAATTCTTCTGCGCTTAACTAACATAACAATAATTCAACTGGGTATAGCGCCCATATTTAAGGCACTATACCTCAAATAATTGTACCCCCAGATTGGTTTTAGCCTTATTTAAAGAGGTTAAGGATTTTGTAAAAATTCATTCATAAATATTTTCAAGTCTCCTGAAATATTTCTTCGTTAAGTTATTTTCAAGTGAGATGTCGCATGCCACGAACATTTAATAAGTGGTTCAAAAAGAGGCAGAAAAGTGAAGGTAGTTTAACAGATCCTCATGGAACACGTCTTAACCCTATCGATCCTTACCTTGAAAACTATATGCTGGTTTATCAAGGGTATACGTAGTGTTTTGTTTCTGTAATTTGTTGTAATAATTGTATATACATGTTCATCTTGCAGAATGTATGAAATAAAATTATGTTTCTGTTGGTGTTAAGTCTTATTGATATTTAGCATTAATACTTTAGTACAACAATTTAACATACACCCCAAGAAAAAATTAAAAACAATTGTCATTCACCATTATCGTCACAGTCTGGCACTATTTCATTATCACTGTCTTCATCTTCTTCGTCAACATCGTGTACGCACCCTTCGGGACCGAGGGAATCGTAATCTTGACCCCAATTGACACACATTTCTCGTATTTTATCGCTATCATCAATATGACCACTTGCTTGATTTCTACAACAATATAGGACTCGAATGTCCAACGTGTGTAGTAGAAACTTAGGTAGTCCCTCCCACTCGACAACTGTTGGGAAAACAGGATAGTCATCGTCTCTATGCAATTTTTTATTTTCTAATAAATCCCAGTACTGATCCTCCGTTCCTCTAGGAAGTTAAGATTATCCATTGCATGATGAACAACTAGTGCCTTTTCCATCTCTAGAATCTCTTTCATCAAATGTCGAATCACTTCTGGTTCATCTTTGTATGTGTTTGTTAGGAAGGTTGCAGACAGTGCTTGTGGCATAACAAGACCATGCCAGCGACATAGTACTTCATAATCACATCGTTTTGAATAAAGGGGAACCCACTGTAGTTTTTCGTCCCAAATTCACATACCTTCAGGCTTTGTAGAATGCGCTTCGCCCTCAATAATGTGCCCTGTAACTTTGAGATCAGTGTGTATATTAATAAGCTTATTTTCCAAGGGACGCAGAACACCATACCACTTGTCATCAACCACGTCAGTATAGCAACCTAGCATATTATTTTCAAGGTAGGGATCGATAGTATTAAGACGTGTTCCATGGGGATTTGTTGAACTACCTTCACCCTTCTGCCTCTTTTTGAACCAATTATTAAATGTTAGTGGCATGTGACGTCTGACTTGAAAATAACTTAACGAAGAAATATTTTCAGGAGACTTGAAAATATTTATGAATGGATTTTTACAAAATTCTTAACCTCTTTAAATAAGGCAAAAACCAGTCTAGGGGTTACAATTATTTGAGGTATAGCGCCTTAAATATGGGCGCTATACCCAGTTAAATTATTGTTATGTCAGTTAAGTCTAGAAGAATTATTGGTGGGCCCATATAATATATATATAGCGCGGTACATTAGGGCTTTATATATATAGCGCCTTATATTAGGGCGCTATACTTAACTAGGCAAACGACCGCTAAGGTATTGCACCTTAAGCTTGGGCGTTATATATATTTTGGTTCCCAGTTTATTTTTCCACACATTTTGGTTTTTTGAGTCCAAAAGGACCATGTTTTGGTTCCGGACTTTGCTAAACACCCCCACACTTTAAAATATTTCAATTTGGGTTTTCTTACTTTCCATTTTTCATATGGAATAGATTGCGTTTTGCTGTGGGGTACTCTATTGAGTATTCGGTTAGCTGTAAGGATAGCCTCTCCCCACAAACTCTGTGGTAATCCGAAACTTATTAATAAAGAATTCATCATTTCTTTTAATTTTTGATTTGTTTTTACGAAATTCCATTGGATTGAGGTGTGTAGGGGGCAGTAGTTTGATGGATAATTTCATATTCCGAACATATTTCTGCAAACGGAGATTCATATTCTCTACCCTTATCACTTCTAATCATTTTGATCTTTTTATTCATTTGATTCTCCACTTCATTCTTGTATTACTCAAATGATTCAATTGCTTCATCCTTACTATTAAGCAAATAAACATAATAGTATCGAGTACAATCGTCAATAAAAGTTATAAAATACTTTTTCCCACCTCGAGATGGTGTCAACTTCATATCACAAATGTCAATATAAATTAAGTCTAAAGGATTTGAATTCCTTTCAACAGACTTATAAGGATGTTTTACAAACTTAGATTCAACACATATTTGACATTTTGATTTATTACACTCGAATTTAGGCAATACTTCTAAATTAATTAACTTTCGCAAGGTTTTGTAATTGACATATCCTAAACGAATATGCCATAAATTATTTGACTCTAATAAATAAGAAGAAGCTGAAATTTTATTAATACTATCAACAATCATTACATTGAGTTTGAAAAAGCCCTCTGTGAGGTAGCCCTTCCCAACATATATTTTATTCTTTCTTATAACAACTTTGTCAGATACAAATACACATTTGAATTCATTCTTAACAAGTAAAGAAGTTGAAACTAAATTCTTCCTACTAGTAGGAACATGAAGAACGTTGTTGAGCGTTAACACCTTGCCGGAAGTCGTCTTCAGAAATATCTTCCCATAACCCTTAATTTTGGCTGTTGCAGTATTTTCCATGAAAAGCTCTTCTTCAGGACCAACAGTAGAGTAAGTCACAAATGCTTCTTTGACAGCACAAACATGTCGAGTGGCTCCAAAGTTAATCCACCACTCCTTCGAATTTCCAACTAGGTTGAATTCCGAAAAGCATTACACACATATCATCGATATCATCATTCTTCTTCACTATGTTGGCTTGTCCTTTTTTCTTATCCTTTTTCGGGAGACGACAATCAGGGACTTTGTGACCAGCTTTTTCACAATTATAGCAGTTGCCCTTGAATTTCTTCTTGTTCTGCTCCGTAGTCTGTCCAGAAGACCTCTTCCTCTTCTTACTTTTTGGAGCAGTCTCCTCAATGATATTAACTCCTATAATCGTTGAATTTCCACGACATTTTCTCGGCTGTTTTGTTGTCTTCCTCAATCTTGATACGAATCACAAGATCTTCGAACTTCATTTCTTTACGCTTGTGCTTAAGATAGTTTTTGAAATCTCTCCACGAAGGAGGCAGTTTTTTAATCATTGCAGCTATTTGAAATGCTTCATTCACTACCATACCTTCAACAATAAGGTCGTGAAAAATAAGCTGAAGCTCTTGAACTTGGGTTCCAACAGTTTTGTTGTCTATCGTTTTATAGTCTAGAAACTTGGCAACCACAAATTATTTCAAGCATGCATCTTCAGTCTTGTACTTCTTCTCAAGTGCGTCCCATAATTCTTTCGAAATTTTCATAGCACTATAGACATTGTATAAATCATCCTCCAAATCACTTAAGATGTAGCCTTTGCAAAGAAAATCTGCCTATTTCCACGCTTCAACAATTATAAATTTCTCGTTGTCTGGCATGTCCGCGGCAGGCACTAGAGGTTCTTAATTAGTGAATTTCTGCATACCAAGTGTGGTAAGCCAGAAGAACACCCTTTGCTGACATCCTTTAAAGTTGGCTCGAGAATTTTTTTTCGATTTCTCGGCCGGTGGCACAAAAGTTGACGAGGCTATCGTCGTTGCCGCAACAGTCGCAGAAGGATTTCCATTATCAATTGTCATTTTTCACTGTCAATAACAGAAGAGTTCAAATAATGAAAAAGAATAGTACAATAAATAGTACTGTAATTAATGATAAACAATACATTTAATAAATAAAAAACGAACTTTTTATATATTGTTTCACAGAAAATAATAAAGTTTTTATGTTTTTCAAATCATTTCTGAATTTTAATACTCCGACGAAGTTTTTATATTTTCAAATTAGAATAGAAAAATTGAGAAAGAGTAGAAAACCACACAGGTTTTAATCTCCAAAAATAGAATACAGATTATAATATAAAAAGTAATTTCCTTAAGATTGTTACCAATCTGTATTACTATAATGAATAATGAAACAGTAAACTTTCTGAAACAGAAAACAGAAACATAAAGTTAACAGCAACAAAATGTCGAAATAATATTTTAAAATAATTTCGGAATAAATCGAGCCCACTGAATGCACAATGTGTCCTTAAGAAAATTATTTCCCCCAAGTACCCGAGGTGTTGGAATATTATCCTCCCAGGATAGAACAATTTAACTCACTAGTGTATTGGTACCAAAAACTCTGATGAACTGCGAACCACTCAATGGTTGTAAAACACACTGATTATGGAAAAATGATTTAAAATAATTCGGGGAAGAACCGAATCGGGTCGTGTCGCGGGAAAGAACCGGACCGGGAAACACACTGAATTTTCGTTAATTAATTAAATAATAAAAAGAAATTTTGTCCAAAAAGATTAATCAATCAATCGTTGAATGAAGCCGAAGCCGAGCTAGCGACGACGGCGCGAGGCTTACTTTCTTTCCAACTCATTTAACACCAAGAGAAGTGCTTTCTCAATATAAACACATTCACTTTTCTTTCCACTACCAATGAGTGACACTTTGCTCTTTCAAAAGTAAAAGGGAGCTCAGTGTCCCTCCACTTTCTTCCCTCCATTTCCCATTCACCAATCTTTTAATCTCAACAAAAGGGTACCGTCTTGTGCAAGGAAACGATAGTTGGCCCTCTATCATCTTCTATCTGGTAGACTTGGCAAAAGGGCCCCTACTTATTTCCAGAATAAGAGTTCGACCGCGGCTTCCCTCTTTTTTGGGGGGGATCAAGTTCCTTGTCAACTGCTACCTATCGACCCCGACCTTTTTTCATTTGTTTTGAATATTACCAAACCTAGCTTATACGATGAATAAGATCCTTTCAGATCAAATTTCGTGTTCGAGTCTTGAATATTAATTTTTTTTTTTATAGTAAAGAGCGCTTTCCGATTAAGAGTCTTAGGCATTTTGTATTTCGAATAATTCAGGGCCAATACGAATACGGAATACGGAGTTGGAAACCCAAACAATAATTTTACTAAAGGTTTCTTCTTCTTAATGTTCATTTTTACTTTGGCGGTGACGCCGTCAAGTCATTTATCTCTTGAGTTACCTATTGGATAGAACTAAATTCAGTGGTCCATCCCATTCTTTTATTATAATTTGTATGCATATGAGATGTGACAAAAATACAATAGGAATTTGGCTGTTACGAGTTGTGACGGAGACTCTCGTTGGCACACAAGAAGCCACACATTTGTTTTGGTTATTTTTGCAAAGAAATGCAATATTTAATGTATGATTGGCTACATATACATAGGTTAATTAATGATGAAATTGACATGACATGAAAAAGCCAAGTTGTTAGACTCACTATGCAAAGCGGTTTTGATTATTTTTCATAATTTAGTCCTAAGTAGCTCTACTTTAATTGATGGGTCTTTTTTTGTAATTTATAATATTAATTTTTTTTTTCAGATCTCAAGAAGGAATTAATTTTGTTTTTTTAAAGTTATCCTTGGTGTAAAGAACCCAAGAGTATTTGTTATATTTTCAATGAGTAAATTAAGGTTAATATGGTCAATTTCGTTGTTAATTAATGTTATAAGGTGGATTCTTTAATGTGTGTGAAAATAGTCAAAAAGAATCAATTAAAGTGGACCGGAGAGAGTATGTTAGTATTAAATTTAATAAAGGAGTCCTAAATTGTCAGTTACGGAATAATTAGCAAATAAGTAATTTTTGTAATTTTTATATCCAAATAATTGCTTTTTGAGGAGATATTTGTATATTTAATGTAGACTCTTAAGTGCTTAATTTTTAATTTAGGACAACTCGTTATTTGAAATTTCCATTGAAGGGCTTACGTTGAAGAATTCCAAGTCAAGTACGTTGTGGAATTAATCGAAATAGTATTACTTAAGAGTTAACGATAGTCTTTCCTGTCCCGTACGCATTATATATGTCTTTTAATAAGGATTTTAATACACCCTAAAAACATTTTAATCGCTTAAATCATGAGATATATTTATCTCCTTAAACATCTCACACGATGAGTACTCCACTAATTAAAACAGCAAGAATAGGTTTGAAAATTTTATGAGCAACTTCTTATTTTCTTTAGAACTGTTTACCCGTAAAATGGTATAGTTGAATTTGTTACGTGGTTTATAGACAAGCGAACTGATTTGATCCCAAAATGATAAATAAATTAAATAAAAAATAAGAGTTAGCGTTGAAAAAATAAAGTAAATGGCAAGCCTGGTTCCGGGAGCAAGGCTTCCGAAGACATCGATAAGAACATTACTAGACAGAAAATAAAGTTCTACTATTTAGCTTGAGAATAAAATGCAGCATAAGTTTTGCCAGAGATTTTTCGTGTCTTACAATGGTTGTTGAAGCCGCTATTTA
This sequence comes from Nicotiana tabacum, assembly GCF_000715075.1. Taxonomy (NCBI): domain Eukaryota; kingdom Viridiplantae; phylum Streptophyta; class Magnoliopsida; order Solanales; family Solanaceae; genus Nicotiana; species Nicotiana tabacum. The sequence goes on from NC_134092.1 coordinate 111,129,658, forward strand.
TAGCTATACCTAGGGAACAAGATCTTAGGATCAAACCCCTCTTAAATGACAATAAAGGAGGCCATTGATGAATATGTAACAGCAGGCCATGGATGCCAAAATTTTCTGCAACGATTGCATATTTAATACCGAGGAATATTCTTCATTAAATGCCATCTGGTGACAAACATTTGTTTGCTTCCGTTGACCGCGTTCCCTCCGGGATCTACCCGGTACCAACCGAAATTGTTGTCCTCGATCTTAATTTTCACTCGATTTATTTTCCGTCTGCCTCCGGTTCCACGTGTCATGCCATCATTCGAGTATTTAATACAAACCAATTTTACCCTATACAAGAACCTTTTGAAATAAATCCAATGTGTAAAAACGAGTTATTTGAGACCGGAATATTGGTTTTGAAATTTAAAAAAATAGAATATTGGTACCGAAATATGAAAATAAAGACCACAATCCCAGTTCTCACTTTAATTAGGGGATAAATTCAAAATTACTTATACAACCTAAACTCTAAACTATTTACCCACTTTACATATTTTAAACTATTAGGTTTCGGACACGTGCATTACACGTGTATCCCATACTTATTAGTATAAATATTTTCATTGCAAAGCACAATCATACTGAAAATTTGCTATCAACTAAATTTTAAAAGTAACATTCGAACAACCTCAATTATGTAGCTTCTTATAATATATCAAGTATTTAACTTGATAGTAATTGCTTTTTTTTTAATATGCGAACCATACATAATACAAATGTCGGCTATGATTACAAATGTTTCATGTAAAAATTCTGCCTTCTTTCTAAGAAATTGTTGGCTCCACTTTTTTTTTTTTTACAGGCGTACACATATCAAGAATATAATTGTATTATGAAATATACAATTATGTGTCAGATGTTGTTAGTGTAATATTTCTTATACTCCTTGAAAAATATACACCCTATTATATCACGATAAATAATATCTTTTCTTTTACAAACTTAATTTTTAATAATCATAAAAGAATTGACAAACACAAAAGACGTGAGAATAATATTACAATATCTATGTGATAAGTAGCATGAAATTTGAAGAATGAATTTACAAGCTCCAACTGAAGAAAAAATAATAACGACACGATACTAACAGAATTAAAGGCAGTCAATTGGGGTAAATAAGGTAAAAAAATATATTATTAACTCACGTTGGATTCAAAATAGTGATATAGAACCTTAGAAGAAGTGTTTAAAGAAAGATCACAAATCATAAGATAAAATTGACCCAAAACAAATCTTCTAGTATTAAAGGAAAACTAATAAAATTTTACATGCAGCTTGCAAGTGTGAGTTAAAAAGGAAAAAAATTGCATCCCTTTTCGCCATGCCTCATCATACATCATTCTCATACACAGTAATCAATAAGAATGCATCAACTTATAGTATGAGAACCACCGAAGTTCATAAAAAAGGTTAAAAGCTTAGCTCTCTAGTGGAAGATGAAAGAAACAAACTAAAATACGCTTCTAAGATAGTAATATTTAAGAAAATTCATAACTTGCAATACTATTAGTTTGGAAGATGAAAAAAATGAAACTGAAATGTCAAAACAATACTAACTAATAATTAAGAAAATTTATAGTAGCTAAGAAGCCGTTTTTTTCCTATGGACAAAATCGTTAGTTAGTTTTTAAAAGGTATGATTTCACTCAATTAACTTTAGATAAGTAGGGTATTTTGGTGATATTTTAGTACAATAACTTTATCTAAAAATTTTCATGCTTATAATATAATATATTTACCCGATTTTACCTAATCTATTAAACCCTTCTTTGAAATAACCTTTTAGTTCCTCGTTCTCTCTCCTCTACCCACATTAATTTCCTCTTCAACTCCTCCTCAATCTAATTAAAAAATTAAAGCTTCAATAAACACTTAGATTCAATATTTATATTTCTAGATTCAACTATTCTACTTCAAGTGTATGATCTAATTCCCTAAACTCCAAGAACTATCGGCTTCCCTTAATTATCGCTATTTTTTTTAACCCATATCTCAATTCTTATCTATCTATCTATCTATCTATCTATAAAAGCATGAATACAATATCGGTTTATAAAAAATAACCTTATAATATTAAGTATAATAACTCATAATAAAAGGACATAATCAGAATTCTAGATATTAGCCTTATAATCCTATTAGTTTTAGGACATAATACTACACGTTAGGAATCTTACATGATTACCTTTAAGAATCCTATTAGTATAATTACTTTCTGGTTGTCTAATTCATATGAAATTGAACAAGTAAATATCTTTAGACATGTAATCCTATTACTTTTAGGATATACTTCTTAAAAATTTCTATTACTAATTTAATTTGAATACGTATTATAATGTCCTATTACTAATTTAATTTGAGAATGTATTATATTGTCCAAATTCATTTAGAAAAAGGAGAGCCTATGTTATTATAAAATTATAAATATAATGTTAATATACCAAAATAGAGTGGAAGAGAGACCGGAAAAGAGTAGAGGGAAAGCTTTGGAAGTAAGCCCAGAATTCAATCTTCAAAACTTTCCCATTCTATGTTCTGTTCCAACCCAGAATGGGTTTGAAGTGCTACATGGAGGATACAGTGGAGTGCAAGGCCTACCTTTAGATAGAGGAGGGGGTTCCAAAACTATCTAATGAATTGTATTTTTTGGAATGTTAGAGGAATAAATAAGAGGTATAAATAGAATGAATTGAGGAATTACTTGAAAAACAAAAAAATTAGACTGGCAGGGCTGATAGAAACAAGAATGAAGGAGCATAATTACATGAAGATTAGTAAAAATATTACACCTAACTGGAAGATGCTAACTAACTACGAAACTACAGCAAATGAGCGATTGTGGTTGGGCTGGGAATGGCGTAAAGTTAATATGTTGAAAGCTGAAGCCCAAATGATCCATTGTGAGGTCATAAGAAAAGTAGGGGATCTTGATTGTTATCTCACCATAGTGTATGGTTTTAATACTATTGAGCACATGAAAGTACTATGGGATAATTTGAGAGGAGCAACAATAGGTATCAATAAACCTTGGCTTGTGGTGGGAGACTTTAATGCAGTTATGTTTTAGGATGATCGACTGTTTGGTAATCCAATTACCTATACTGAAATTAAAGACTACTCTGAATGCATGCATGAATTGCTCTCATTCTACTGTTTGGTTCAATAAACAGCCAGGATCAAACAGAATTTATAGTAGATTTGACATGGCTTTTGGAAATCATGAGTGGATGATGGCATGGGGGAATCTGATAATGGAATATGATGTACCTTTTATATTAGATCATGCTCTCATTCTACTGATATTGGCTACTTCTAGCAGTAACATCAAGGTACCTTTTAAATTTTTCAATGTATGGGCCAATCATGATGAATTCCTGAAGATAGTTGAGGATGTCTGGCAACAGTCTTATACCACAGTCAAGATGAAGAACATTTGGATGAAGCTGAGGAGTCTCAGACCTTTACTAAAAAGACTGAATAATGAAGAGTTTAAGTTCATTACTCAGAAAATTGAAAAGGCCAGACAAGAGCTAGTGATCACTCAAGAACAAATACACATGAAGAGTACTACTGAGCTATTGATAAAAGAGAGATTTAATACAAAACCTGGAGAAATGGTCTATGGTTGAAGAACGAGTTTTACAACAGAAATCTAAGGCCAACTGGATCAAGCTAGGGGATTCCAATACTAAATACTTTTCAGCCCTGATCAAGGAGAGGACACAGAGAAAGCAAATAACAGAACTTACATCACTCAGTAACAAAAAGCTATCTGAGCCAAAGGAAATCAAAGAGGAAATCACCAGGTGTGGATGGATATAATGCATACTTCTTCAAGAAAGTATGGTCAATAGTGAAAGCAGAAGTAGTGGAAGCTATAAAGGAATTCTTCAAAACTGGAAAATTGTATAAGGCAATAAACTGTACAACTATTACTCTGATCCCAAAGACTAATAATCCAACTTCAGTTAAAGAGTATAGACTTATTGCCTGATGTGCTGTCCTATATAAATTGATTGCTAAAATATTAGCCTCCAGATTGCAAGGTATGGTACCAGACATCATTTGTGAAGACCAGGCAGGCTTTATCCCAGGCAGAAAAATAGCTGACAATATCATTCTTGCTCACGAGCTTATCAAATCTTACACAAGGAAGAATGTATCACCCAGATGCATGATTAAAATTGATCTGCAAAAAGCGTATGACTCTGTAGAATGGCCATTTATGAGGCAGGTTTTTGCAGAGCTTGGCTTTCCAGAGCAGTTTATTACATGGGTAATGAAGTGTGTCCAAATAGTAAACTATACTGTGATGATCAATGGTGAGCCAAGTGAACCTTTCAATGCAGCAAGAGGTCTTCGACAAGGAGACCCAATGTCTCCTTTTCTGTTTGCAATTGCTATGGAGTATCTAAGCAAAAAGCTCAATGAGCTGAAAGAAAACAAATCATTTCAGTTTCATCCAAGGTGTGCAGAACTAGGAATTACACACCTTAGTTTTGCGGATGATCTACTTCTCTTTGCCAAAGAAAACTTAATTTCCATTACTGCTCTACACATGTGTTTTAGCCAATTTTTTAAAGCATCAGGATTGTAGGCTAATCTTTGCAAGAGTTGTGTATATTTTGGTGGAGTTAAGAAAGAGATTTAAGACAACATACTGAGTCACTTAAGTTTTGTGCATGGAACCTTACCTTTCAAATACCTGGGGGGTGCCTTTATCAACAAAGAAGCTCACATTATTACAATGGCAACCACTGATTGAGAAGATCACAACTAGAATAACTTCTTGGACTACCAAAAAGTTATCGTATGCAGGCAGAAATCAGCTGGTCAAATCTATGTTCTTTGGAATTCAGGCTTACTGGGCTCAATTGTTTCTAATACCTGCAAAGGTCCTAAAAACTATAGATGCTTATTGCAGAAGCTTTGTATGGTCTGGGAGTAACTTAATCACCAGGAAAGCTCTGGTGGCATAGGATAGGGTGTGCACTCCTAAGTCAATGAGAGGGCTAAACCTTATCAACATAAAAATGTGGAATCAAGCTTCTCAAATCAAGACATGCTAGGACATAGCTCATAAATAAGATAAAATGTGGATTCAATAGATACATGCTTACTATGTCAAAAGGCAAACATCTGAGGGACATGACAATTCCTTCACAAGCAAGCTGGATCATTAGGAAAATACTCAAAGATAAGGAGCACCTGGGATTAATACCTCCTGTCACAACTACTCGGAGCATGATTAATTCAATCTACAAAAAGGTCATCCCTATAACGATGTCGGTGCCTTGGAAGTGTCTTATGTTTGGGAATGATGTATTTTAAAGCAATATTTACAATGTGGCTACAATTACAAGGGAGACTATCTACAACAGATCGACTAGCGACTTGGGGATTAATATTTGACCCTACTTGTATACTATGTCAGATCAAGTGGAAACAAGGGATCATCTTTTTGCTGAGTGTGACTTTACTAAGTCTATATGGAGCAAAATGCAGAAATGACTGCAAAGAAAGGGGATATCAGTGCAGACTTAGAACCAACATACAGAATGGGCTATCCATAATGCCAAAGGGAAATCACAACAAGCTCAAATCTTCAGAATGGTGTACATTGAATGTGTCTATGCTATCTGGATGGAAAGGAACCATATAATTTTTGAAAAGAAGTACTGGAGCTGGGAAATATTTCTAGGTATCAGAGCACTAGGTTATATAGTTGGTATCCACAATGCTATCAGAATGATTCTTGCATTGCTATCGTACAATATTTGTGTAATGGTGAGATGTTTGTCTATGCGTCAGGGCAGTGAATGACTTGAAAGGAGGTTTTACTCAGTGCATGATTTAGAGATTCAGTATTTTATTTCCGGCGGAGGAAAGGCAATCGGACTACGAATACTCAGGTTTGGGTCAATGGGGTAACGAGACTTGGTATTTTCGAGCGTGGTGGAATTTTCATCTGTGATATGGTGATGTCGTCCTTGATGGAATGTGTTAAGTTCGTCGGTGTTATGGTCTTCTTCAATTCGCCTTTGGGGCGGATTATTGTGAATGGTGCTGGGGAAGCGGCTGTCAGAGGACGCAGTGTGCTGTGGTTCAGGATCAAATTGGTGATCCTAATATTGATGGCTCAAAGAAGATGATCTTCGGGGAGATTTAGAGTTGGTGGCGATCTGTTGGTTCAGGTGCTACAGAGATAAATTTCTATTTAAGGCAACAACCGGGCAGCGAGGGATGAGGAAGGACATGAGGGAGGTGTCTTGCGGTGGTTAACTTCTAGAAGGCCAAGTGTAAGAAAACATGAGTCGAGTAGTTGCTTAAAGGAAAGGGTTTGACCAAAGTGGGAGAGTGGTAGAGTATCATATGGGTTATGTGTAGAATGACTATACGCCTTGAGAAAAACTTAGAGTGATTTGAGATTCATAGTGGACAGTGACTAGGTCTACGGACTTAATTTGGAATGTTGACTGTTATACTAGGGGAATATTAGATGTGACAGAAATGAGTTTGCTTGATATGAAAAGGAATGCAAGATGACTTCGGGTTGGGATGTATTGTCATAATTTTTGTAATGTCAATGGGGGTGTGAACAGACTTGTACAACTGGTGAATGAGTACAAGCTCAGATTGGTTTAAGGACTTCATAGAAATTGTACTCGGTGCAGCGTTGTTGGAAGATGTCGGCATGGAATTTCCACATGTGGGTTATTTTTGGTGAGCAGGTTAACGGTTGCGTGGTGTTGATGAAGCTTCTGCGAAGAATTCTTTTGGGTATCCGGTATGAGGTCGAATATGAGCGTTCATGAAATGGTTAACAGGAAGATTTCGAGGAATTTGGCGGGTCGATTTTGTGAGGTCATGTCAACGAAGAAGAAGGAATCTTGGTAGGTTCCAAGGTTATGAAATTGTAGCTTCGAGCTAAGTGGGAGAGCCCTACCGTCTATGATTGGATTGTATGGTTGTGTACTTGAGAGGTTTCTGGTTATCGGCATGTTGGTGGGTTATTACGACTAAGGAAAAAGAACATCAGTGGTAAATTGAGCAAAGGATTTGAGGAATGTGTGCTGTAATTGGCTTTATCAATTCATGTTCAGGCTTTGGGAAGACTCGGGGTTTATGCTTCGTGTGGAGGTGATGTGCAAGGAAAGTGATCCAGCCGGGTGCTTCTTTGAGAGGGTGTTAATGTGCTAGCAGGGCTTTGGAGTTTGATTATATTCGGGGACAAGTCAGAGTGGGTGTGTGATGACCCAAAAGGTCATCTTATATTTTAGAACTCGAATCTGCGCTTTTAAGCCTTAAAAATATCATTTTTACCCCCCTCAATTTGCGTGCGCAGTCCGGGCGTGTTTCCAGAAAACGTTTATGTTGAAAATTAATGAAAATAAGAATTTTTGCCTTAAAAGTTGATTTTAGTTGACTTCGGTCAATATTTTTTGTAAACAGGCCCGAATCCTTATTTTGACGGTCCCGGTGGGTCTGTATTGAATTATGGGACCTGGGCGTATGCCCGGAATTGAATTCGGAGGTCCCTAACTCGAGTTATGAAGTTTTGATAAAAATTAAAAGTCTAAAAATTAATTGTTTTTAAGAATTGGTTGATGTTTGGCCTTGTTGATACCGGGTCCGTATTTTGGTTTCGGTGCCCGGTATAGGTCCAATATAATATTTATGACTTATCTGTTAAATTTGGTGAGAAACGGAGTTGGTTTGACGTGATTCAGACGTCCGGTGGTGAAGATAGAAAATTTAAAGTTTCCTTGAGAATTTCATTTGATTTAGTGCTAAATTCGTAGTTCTAGGTGTTATTTTGGCGATTTGATCACGCGAGCAAGTTCGTATGATGTTTTTAGACTTGTGTGCATGTTTGGTGGGGAGCCCTGAGGGTTCGGGTGAGTTTCGGATAGGCCACGAGATGTTTTGGACTTGGAAAAATCTGGTATTTTGCTGCAGTAAGTGTTCTGGCATGTCCTTTGCGTTCGCGAAGGTATTCTCACGAACGCGAAGCGTAAACTGGTTAGGCTGAGATTTTTTCTTCGCGAACGCAAAGTGATGGGGGATTTACCCTTCGCGAACGCGACATGCTCATTGCGAACGCGAAGAACTTGGGGACATGGGGGAGGGTTGGTCTTTCCTTCCTCACGAACGCGAGCAATGTCTCGCGAACGCGAAGGATAGGGGGGAGTAACCTTCGCGAACGCGAGCAAGGTCTCGTGAACGCGAAGGCTTGGCAGCTCTGCTTTTCACGAATGCGACAGTGGCCTCGCGAACGCTATGCACACTTTCGCCCAGGCGTAAAACAGAATCAAAACGGGACTTAAGCCATTTCTTTAACATTTTCAAGAAACAAACGGTTAGAGGCGATTTTCAAGAGTTATTTTCTTCCCCAAAGTGTTGGTAAGTGATTCTAAAGTATTTTCTTTGAATTACCCATTTCATTTCATAAATTTTCAACCTAAAATCTAGAGTTTTCATGGTAGAATTAGGGGTTTGGGTAGAAACTAGGGATTTCGGAAATTTGTGGATTTAGACCTCAATTTGAGGTCGGATTCCAAAACCAATTATATATCCGGGCTCGGGGGTGAATGGGTAAATGGATTTTGGTCCGAACCTCGGGTTTTGACCAAGCGGGCCCGGGGTCAATTTTGACTTTTTGGAGGAAAATTTGTGAAATTTAATTTATGCAATATAATTGATTCCTTTAGCAATATTTGATATTATTGAGTCATTTCTAAATAGATACGAATGCTTTGGAGGTGAATTCTAGAAGAAAATGTGTGATTGAGAATTAAGTGACCTTCAGAGCAAAGTAAGTGTTGTGGTTAACCCTGACTTGAGGGAATTAGGAACCTCAGATTATTTGCTATGTGAAATTTATGTAAGCGGTGTATATGTGAGGTGACAAGTACTTATGCGCCGCCAATTTACCTGTTTTCCCTGTTTCTCCCATTTTTCTTATATTGTCTCTTTCCCATGCCTAATTGCTAGAGGTTTAGTCTAATGTCATTAAATTAATCGTTCTTATCATGCTTACGGATCTTCTGGTGATAATTGAGTATTTATTTCGAAGTTGAGATTGATATTGTGGAATCAAATGTTAAAGTAAAGCTTGTACTTATTATTCTATCTCCCTGTTGTTATTTATTCATTGCATTATGGTAAGTAAGAGTGTTAATGCACGAAAGGTGAGTGTAAAAATACGAAGGGTGATGCCGTGCCATATTGTGAGTGTTAATGCACGAAGGGTGATGCCGTGCCATGATATGAGAGTTAATGCATGAAGGGTGATGCCGTGCCGTTTCTATTATTTTTATGGTGAGATTTAGAGTAAAAGCACGAAGGGTGATGTCATGAATTTTTACTTTACTGTATTCGTTGTTTCTGTTGATTCATAGTATATTGGTTGTTCCAGTTATCATTCTGCTGTAGTTCCTTATCTCGTATTTCTTCTAGCATGTTTCCCCCTCCCGATATTTCCTGTCTAGCTCTTCATTACTGTTATTTGTATATACACTGTTAAATTGTACAAGTTTATTTGTAGGTGCCTTGCCTTAGCCTCATCACTACTTCGTCGAGGTTAGGCTCGACACTTACCAGTACATGGGGTCGGTTGTACTAATACTGCACTCTACACTTTCTGTGCAGATTTTGGTATCTGCTCAGGTTGATCGAGATTTTTCTATTGGACCACTATCCGGAGACTCAAGGTAGATCTATCAGCGTTCACAGACCTTGAAGTCCACGTCTATCTTTTCTGTTTTACTGTCTCTTTTCATTCAGACAGTTGCATTTCTTTCAGAATATTACTTGTAGTGAATTCTAGAATGCTCGTGAATTGTGACTCTAGATTCGGGTGGTAGAAATTAATGCAGGTTTTATATTATTCCACACTTACTATATTTCATCTTAGCTAATTGTTGTTATTTACTTAATGGAATAAGGATTGGTTTAATAATTCTATAACGTTGGCTTGCCTAACAAGTGAAATGTTAGGCGCCATGACGGCCCCAACGGTGGGAATTTTGGGTCGTGACAAGTTGGTATCAGAGCACTAGGTTGCCTAGGTCTCAGGATTCACGAGCAAGTTTAGGAATCAATTTCACTTCTATTCTCCTCTGTCATGCGATGTTGTTTTCTCAATACTGATTGAATTCTTCTACTCTTATTCTCCCGCAGATGGTGAGAACACGTACCGCTTCCTCAGCTAAGCAGTAGATAGAGCTTCCAGTGGCAGCTCCTACGCGGGGCAGAGGTCGAGGCCGTGCCAGAGACCGAGGTAGGGGCAGGGCTCAGCCCAGAGCCCGAGCAGCATCTCCAACAGTGCAGCCTCAGATAGATCTTGACGAGGAGGTTCCAACCTTGACTGTTCCTGCCGGACTAGCTCAGGTTCCGGAGGGGTTCATTGCTACCCCAATACTTCAGGACGCTTTGGTTCGTTTGGTGGGCCTTATGGAGAGTGTGGCCCAGAATGGCGTATTTCCCATGGCACCAGCCATCTCTCAGGCTGGAGGAGGAGCCCAAACTCCCACTACTCCTGCTCCGAAGCAGATAGCTCCCTAGTATCAGGTTCCAGCAGCTCATCCAGTCAAAGTAGTTCAACCGGTTGTTGCGCCACAGATCGGTAACGGGTTATCTATGTCTTCTGAGGCTTTATGGAGGTTGGACATGTTTACCAATCTCTTCCTAGTTCACTTCAGTGGTGCTCCTTCAGAGGATCCCCAAGAGTATCTCGATAGCTGTCACAAGGTTCTACAGAACATGGGTATAGTGGAGACCAATGGGGTCGATTTTGCTGCATTTCAGATGACTGGTTCCTCCAAGAAATGGTGGATAGATTATTTGTTGACCATACCAGCTGGGTCGCCTGCCCTTACTTGGGACCAATTCTTTCAGCTCTTCCTAGAGAAGTTTCTGCCTATCACATTAAGAGAGGAGCGTCGCCGTCAGTTCGAGCGTCTCCAGTAGGGTGGTATGATTGTTACTCTGTATGATACCCGTTTTGTGGATTTGGCTTGTCATGCTATTCTTCTGCTTCCCACGGAGAGAGAGAGAGGGTGATGAGGTTTATTGACGAACTTGCTCAGCCTATCAGATTGCAGATGGCTAAGGAGACTGGGAGTGAGATTTCTTTTTAGGCGACTGCTAATGTCGCCAGACGAGTCGAGATGGTTTTTGCTTAGGGAGATCAGGGGTATGACAAAAGAACTCGTTATTCCGGTGAGTACAACAGTGCCTCATCTAGAGGCAGGGGTACTTTTGGAAGAGGCCATCCTCCCAGGCCATTTCATTCAACACTCTAGGCATCCCACGGTGCCTCAGGTAGTCATGGTCCTCATATGCCTTATTCCGACCAGCTAGCCTACAGTGCACCACCAGCTTCTATTAGTGCACCTCCACTCCAGAGTTATCAGGGTGGTTACTCAGGTCGATAGGGTCATTTTCAGGGTCAGCAGTCACAGCAGTCGAGGTTATATTATACTTGTGGTGATCCGAGGCACATTTTTAGATTTTGCCCTCGGGCAACGGGCAACTCACAGTATCAGAGTTCTTGTGCCATGGTTCTGGCACCAGTTGCTGCACCACCGTCTCAGCCAGCCAGATGCAGGGGTCAGGCAGCCAGAGGTAGAGGCCAGGCTATTAGAGGTGGAGGTCAGTCCGTTAGAGGTAGAGACCAGCCAGTTAGAGGTTGTCCCAGGGACGTAGTTCAGAATGGTGGGGCCCAACCCCGGTGTTATGCTTTCCCGGCTAGGCCTGCGGCTGAGTCATCTGACGCTATTATCACAGGTTTTATTTCAGTTTGTAGTATAGATGCTTCAGTTCTATTTGATCCGGGGTCTACTTACTTCTAT